>NC_051061.1:14973013-16173013 GCF_904848185.1 Acanthopagrus latus
CTTTAATCCAGACTAATATACTGTAGTTCTTCAGGGTGCTCAGCTCCTGCAGGCAGCAGGGTAAAGCAGTTTCTGGTTGCAGCCTGAAGCTGTTGCATAAAAGCCTCCCACACCACTCTGTAACACTAGTCAGACATTAGAGTTTAAATAATGAAATAATAACATTCAGGAGCTGTAGTTGGGAAGGAACCTTCATCACACATCAGTCCGGTTTATCAGCAAACCGATACAATGGTCTAACCCTAATTAAGGGGCACAGCATTGGTTCTGTCCAGGTAAAGAGGATGTGACACAGGGTGGGCAGTTCAGACAGGGTGTTTATTCTTAAAAGTAGCTTCGCAGCAGAAGAGATGAACCTCTGTCAACCACCTCGATGATGACGGGGGCTCGGCGTCTAACCTATAACCTGGCTGCGTCCGGCGCTTTCTGAGATGTCGAGCAGCCTCTCGTCCCGAGCCCTGATTTTTTTTTTCCGAGACAACCTCCCGCGTCTGCCCTGTCAGATGGAGGCGGCGCGCTTCCTGTCATGTTCCAGCGCAGGCACTGACTCTGACACCGTGACCTTGTGAGGGCGCCGAGCATTACAAATCTGCTCATCGTCTGAGCCGCGAGACCCTGAAAGGCCGCGGTGTCTGACTTCGTGCTCCTCTGTCTCCTGTGATAAGCAGCTAGACTCTGAGCACCTTCTGTTCAAAGATTAATGGCTGGTTTGAAGTAAGAAGTCCAATTTAAAGACAATGGCGATGTATGAAATGATTTGACTCTGTACAAAGGTTCACTCGTACTGATAGAAGCTCACCTCAGATTTCCAGAGCTTCAAAGTGAGTTTAAAGTCATCGTTTTTTACTGTCTGGCCCAAAACTTCCCTGTAGCAGTCCAACATCATTGCTCTCGCGGCATCATTTTTAGCCAGAACAGGCAGCTGTTTAAACTAAATAACTCCAATAAACCAACTGGAACTGCTCGGCAACAGAAAGGCCCAGATCGAGCTGCATGGCCCACATGTGGAGCCAGGCTGCATGTGCAACCGGCCATTATATGTAAATAATGGATAGAGCAGTGTGAGCGCAAGGGAAAAGATGGCATGTCAGGCACGTTGTACCGCAGGAAAACAACAGTTTTGTTCCCCCAGTCACGCTTCAGAAACCTCCTTGGATAAGGACAATTTAGGCAAAGCAGTGTGGTGCACATGTGGAGCCAGGCTGCAGCCGGACTTCATATGTAATTAATGGATAAAGTATGTGTGATGACGTGTTTCTTTCAGTGCAATCACAATAGTGAAGCGTTTAGTGGCTAAATAGACAAATATTTCCCTCAACAGTTGGTATAGACCAAAGAAGAGCTAAAAGGGAGGGAGACAAAGATACACTGAATGCAAAATCAGCTCCCATACAGTCATCGTGTGAACCTAAAAGGTAATGCTGTGTCAGTTTTGTGTTCACGACATGCTTCAACTTCCCCCAAGTGCTAAAAAAAATACTGCAGGTGTATGGTTTGATTAGGTTTAGGCACAAAAACAACAAACGGGAAGCCAAACAGTGGCCTCTTGCGTCAAAGTCTGACGTTTTCTTGGAAGGACAGTCTCTCCCCTTTGAGGAGGACTTCAAATCTCAATACTTCTTGATTATTGCACTGCGCCCTTGCCAATATCCGCCGGCCCAGCGCCGAGAAGTTGGCACCGACCGCTCGGCCAGATTCGGAGTCTTGTTTACAGATTTGTTTGATCAATTCTTCGATTTGTTCAAGGAAAGTTCTTGAACGGCTCTTTGTGTTCAGACGCAGAGTCAGCCGGTGGAGCGGGTCGTCCAGGTGTCGAAGTTACCTTGAGCAAGACTGAACTCCCCCCTTAATCGTAACCTGCTCGATCGCGAGCTCTGTGATCGAGGGGGAAAGTGTTCCTACCAAGCAGAGAAAGATACGGAGAGGAGAAGTTGTACCAAAATTAGAATATCCCGCTGGTACAACTATCAGAAAAGTTTTAGTATTCACCTCGACTGCTGATCACAGTGTTTACACCCCAGCTGCTCGAGTGTCAGAACCAGAAAACTGTGGTGTCACTTTTTTACGACTCCAGATGTGAGCGTCTTTGTGAGCTTGTGAAGGCGTCACAAAGAGTTTCAGAGAAAACTATCCGGGGGTAGAGTCAAGAGATCACGCCGAATGCTGATGCAGCGCTCCGGTGTATGAACTCTTCTTCCAATGATGACATTAATGTACATAGGATTAATCCCAGCTGGGGTGTAATTGTGACAGTGACTGGCCTTTATCCCTGCCAGGCCATTATTTAATTGGCAAACAAAACGGCACCCGAGTCAAGACGAGATCAGGACATCACACTCTTGGCCCTGGCGCGTGTGTGTGTGTATGTTGCTTTTGTACGGGCACAATGAAAAAGCCTCTCCCTTTTGAATCCGAGATCAAAATGGCAGGAAATAAACCTAGATTTGTCATTTGTGATTCATGAATGATCCCCAGCCCAGAAGAGGCGAGGCAGTGAAAAGAAGGGGGGGCATTTACTTACCAGGGTCAGATTCATTTAAATTCTAATTCAAATGACTTCCTGCGCAGGAAATTGGGTCTTAAAAAGCGAGTGCATTTAATTATAGGTAGTTTGTGTGTTTTTTTTGTTTTTTTAAACTGAAAATCGTTGACAAAATAGGAAAAGTACAGAGCGGATGCAGCTGGAGAGAGGCAGAGATGAGCGCGCCGGCGAAGCCAGCCTTGTTTCAGTGCAGATAATCAGGAGGAGTGATATCAATTTTAACATTTCAGATGTTAATTAGGCTTCAGTTTGCAGCACAGCGCAATTAATTCAAAGTGCCAAGACGACTAGCATTCATCTTTCCCCCAGCTCCCTCCTAAATGAAGTCGGTGCCGGTGATCAGGCAGCGACTGAGGCTGCAAACGGTTGAAGCAGTCGCTCCGTCCTTATCGCGGCAGAGAACACAGACTGTGTGTTTGGCAGCGCTGGGCCCACACATCCTGCTCGCAGAGTGGACACAGGTGGGCGACGGTTTGTGTTTGTATAACCAGCTACAGGAGAGGAGAACCTGTGAAAAAAGGCAAAATGGGAATACCCACACTGGGTCCTTCAGCACCCTGACCTCTGCTTCACTCGCCGCTTGTGAGAGAAACACCAGCGGAGGAAAAAAAAAAATAACCTCACTCCCGGAAGCAGAAAAAGAGGCTGTGTATCTGGCAGAGGAGCGTACGTAGGTTTGGTTTCAGACAAAATGAAGTCAAACACGCACAGTACCTTGCATAATGTATCACCGATTTCCAAGCCGACCGGACGTATTCTAGTGCATGTTTATCGGCTGAAATTAGGTTGGCAAAATGTGCGTGACTACGCTAATTAACAAAGAGCAGAGCGCAAAACACTCGAGTAGCATCCTCTCATTTTTAGTTGAAGTGTGTTCCACCTGCAGATAGTGTTTCGCTCCCTAAGCAATTGGATTCAGTTGTGATTAAAGGTGGTGTGAGCAAAGACAAATAGCCGATTGTCGAACACAAATGACAAGGGAATAAGAATAAGTTGCATTCTGGGTAATGCGGGCATCAGATTTGAAAAAGCAGTCCACTGGTTTAGCATCGCACTCCGATGACACCGTGGGACTCGTGACGGGCAGTTTTATATTCCAGGCTCTTCTTCTTCTTCCTTTTCAAAACCTTGGTTCCCTACATTACCCACAATGCCACTGTCATCACTTATCAGTTGGAGCCACAGAAGGCTTTATACAACTATTTTCTAGGTCTCCCTAAGACCGGATAACACGGTAGGGAACATTCAGAATTCTACGGCTGTTCCATCAATGATTCAGATACATATTTAATCAGCAATTAGCCTGAGTAAATATGAGTATCGGATCAGACTCTGTATTGGCACATAGATAATTTTAAAGGACTCTGGCAAAAACATCTCCGTCGTAATATGCCTGATATATACATTGTGTCTCTGTGTTATTGCTTTAATGATCACCAGCCAAGTGTAATAGTTTTGAAGATGCATTAAAGGTCAAGCGGTGCAGTTTGGGATGTATTGCTCTCCGGGGTGGGATCACTTGTCCTGAGATCTGATTGGGTCGAATAGTTTCAGATGACTATTATTGGAGCTCACACGGGGAACCAATACGAACAGGACGGATTTCATAACTATTCAGCGCGTTAGGGTCCAGTTATGTCATTTCGACGATCACATTAGAGCTGCAATGATGGGTTTAATAATTGACGAGTCGATCAGCAGAACATTAGATAAGAGCTTTTTTTCTGGTTACAGCTTCTCAAGAAGGAGGATTTTCAGCTTTTTTCTGTTCAATATCATCGTAAAATGAACGTTTTTTTGCTTTTGGACTGTTGGTCAGAGAAAACAAGATGTCACCTTGGTCTCTGTAAAGTTGTGATAGACAGTTTGTACTATTTTCTAATAGTCCTAAAGCTTGATCCCCGTATAAATATCTGAAAATATAACATTAATATGTCTCAACATGTCAATTGGATTTCATTTTTGTATTAGTTCTGCATCAGTTTTGCTTCTTGGATCACAAGAAAAACTGGTACAAGTGAAGGCAGGATTTTGATGAAGACACAGTGAATGGTTTTGTTTGATTTTATCCACTGCCAAAAGCCAGAAGGCAACTCTTGCTATTTCAATCTTCAGAGGAAAAACCTGCACCTTGTGTTCCTCCATTGCAGATGTTAGGTATGCAATTCAGACTTGCATTCTTGGGGCGGTATTAAACTTTCAGTGATTGGGTTTTCCGCAAACACAGATGTGGCTACAGTGTGGGCGCAGAGAGAGATTCAGCTGCCGAGGCATGAGCCGTGCACGCAGTAAACGTGTGTCGCTGATGAATCGGGCCCTGGAGGCCGCCGCTACTGCCGTCCTATCTGGGACGACTTTAAGAGCAGTCGCTGTGCCCCCCTGTGCTCCCAGCCAGGTGAAGCGCTCTGCGTTTGCAGCTAATCTGAGGCATTCATCTTCATTACAGCGCCGCCCTCAGGCTCCACAGTGGCAAGGAGGAGAGAGAGAGGGAGAGTCGGGGAGGAGGCGTGGGAGAGAAATGGTGGACACCGTGATGAAGGACAGAGACCGTGGTCTCTGATGTTTTGTCTTTTATTACCTACAGACGTGTCTGTTAAGGCTCATAATTCGATGTGCTTGCTCTTTTCTCTTGAAAATCACAAACTGCAGGGATTTCCTTCATGTCCGTGCCACAGAGCTACTTTTGGCATTCATGCTTAAGCAAGTGTACAGCCATGCTAGCAGCTCTGTGAAGCTGTTTTGTACATCAGCGCTTTGAGCTAAATGCTAACACTAGCATGCTTACATGCTCACAGTGCTAATATACGGATGTTTTGGAAGCAAGTTTACTATATTCATCATCTTATTTTAGCCTGTTAGGATGCTAACATAATGGCTAATTAGCATAAAGCACAAACTTCAACTTTCAACTCATCTTTATCTGATATTTATTATATCATATTATATATATATTTCTTTCTTATTCTCTATGTCAACACGATTTTTGGCCTCTTTATCCTTGTGATTGTAGATTTAAAGTTGCAATTAGTAAGAATTGTGATACAGGTTTTGATATTATGACATGAATGTATTATGTTTAAGAGATCTACTGAAGTTGGCATGCTATCATTCTAGCCCAGCCGTCCTGGTCTGTAGCTCCTGTGAGAGCAATGGGAGCCCCCAAGCTCTCAGACCAGGCTGCTTACCTCATGGTTAACTTAGCTAGCCGTCTAATAGCAGCTTTTCACCTGCATCATCAGCCACTTTACATGCCGGAGATTATTCACAAAAGCGTTCTGCCATCTTTTTTAATTTAGCTAAAATGGCTTCAGTAAGCCATCCCACAGCTCCCGCCAATCACTACAGATCACAGTTCACACGTACTGCTTCATGATTTTATGCATGAGCACGTGGGCGTATCAATGAAGTGTACATACATGCATTTAAAACACACGTGGGCGTATGTTGTGTGTGTGTGCTTTTGTGCACTTCAACATGTTTGTGTGTGTGTCTGTGTGTGTGTGTACAGCACAGAGGCGGAATGAGAGGCAGGCCTGAGATAAAAGCAGATATCAGAGCGGAGCAGCAAAGAAGAGCGGGATTAGTCTCATAGTCCAATCAGATAAGGATTACCCAGCTGGAGTATGCCCACCCAGGCTAATGTCCTGGCCCTAAAGTGGCATTACACTGTATTATGACACCGATCCACTGTACACCCAGCTGCATGGGCCGGATTACAGTTAGTCACAAGTTGAGAGCGGCGTGGATGGAGGAAAAAAAAACTGCATTCAGGGGCCTCGCGGCCACTTGTTGAGGCAGAAGCCTCGCCTCGCCTCGCCTCCTCCATCTCCCTCTCAGCTGCTGGTGTAAAGTGACTGAGCTCTGCTGCGCTGCACTGTCACTCTGCCCCGCAGCCGGCGATGGATGGGATTCATTTTGCCCTCGCCTGCCTTCCATCGAAGCTCCGCTGAGACTGCAGACAGTCGCTGCCGAACGCGACTGTTTTATTGGTCTTCGCCTTGCCCGCTCTATTGCCTACTAAAGCCAAATTAGGGGGCCAGACGTTACCGGATTAGGCTGAGGCCGGAGACGGCGTTAAGAGCAGTGTGTCGTGTTGCTGTCGAGGTCTCCGTTTGTTATAATTCTTCAGTTACAGCGATGTGCATCAACAGACTGTGGTACCCGGGTATCACTGTAGAGTTCATTGATTGTGTTTGAGTGCAGCCTCGGGTCTGTTTAGGTTTGACACCAGTGCTGTTACGATGTAGTCATAAAAATTGCATAAACAGCGATTTGTTTTTCATGTTATTTTGTGTAATTTTAATTCTCGACCTGACCTCAGGGGCAGCCATTTTAAATCTGCATCACAAAACTTCTGCCTAGGAGATAATAGCAGCCCGCTCGTGTGAAAGTGTAAGCTTTAAAAACATTTGCGACAGCAGATCGACCAAATAGCTTTGACAGAAACTGCAACAACTTCTTGAATATAGTGACAAATTTGTTAGCTAGTTTACTAGTTTCTAGCTAGGTCTAGGATTTGTTTATGGTTTCACGTTGTCCAGATGTGGTTACTTGAGAGTTGGTGGGGGAGGGGGAGGTACGGTACGGTTAAATGCTAGCATGGAAGTCCGGTGGATTTGAAGAGAGTGCAGATGTATATAAGAGCCTCAGCACCCTGTTGGTAATTTGCAGTGTGATATAATACATTCTAACCAGTCAACAGGTCCGCCATCGTCATCAGTTGTGCTAATGCTGTCGAGTAATGTTAGCTACGTCATGAGACCAACGTGCAGTAGCCATCAGTGTTATTGACACAACCCAACACAACACACATTGTGATCCGTTATGTCATTAAACTCTTATGGAGCGCAGAGGAAAGGTTTGGCGGGCAGGCACGTGGAGAACAGAGGTGCAAGGGTTTGTCAGATCCACGGAAAGGAGCCGGCAAACTGGTTTTTGTAATTAAGGATTTGAAATTCGCTTGTCACTCACGGTGATTAACGGGGCACAGCGGGCGGGCGGGCAGGCTGCTCCACCAGGAACATCTATAAATGGACAAAGGGGCACAGATTCAAGAGATTATTTTTACAACATTTTGCTTCTGACAGCTTAAACCATCTTAATATTTCAAAGGAGGAAGCAACTACTACGTTAAAATGTCCTTGAAAGACAGCCAGAATGCATCCATCGTCAGTATTATCTCTGAACATATGGATCATCGCACACCACGGCACGATCCAGTTAAATACATCAACAAAACCCTTCTATACTGAATTATTTGGAGATTTAAAGAAAACACTCAGAGTGCAGGGAAAGGCACCGTTACGATTCCCCCCTCTTGTCTATTAATAGTTGCTCTGTGCGGCAGCGTTCGTCCGTCCGGACCGAGTCTGTGAGACCGAGATGGACAGTAGACGGGCGTGATGGCGTGGTAATTGGTTTAGTGTATGATTAATGGCTCAGATGGGTACGGTCGATGGGAGAGAGGCTGTAAACTTCAGTGGGACTCGCCAATAAATGTTGTCACCCACTCGGCGTGAGGACGCCCCCCCACCCCAGCCTCTCAGCCCCCCTTGCTCCCCCAGCTTCGCCTATAAATTAAGAAATAAATAAATAAAAGAACGAGCATTAAAGACGGGGCATGCGTCAAAGGAGGAGCAGCGGTTCAGTTACTACATAATAATTATCCCCTCTGACCCCCAGCGCAGCAGCATCACGGTGCGTCTGTGTGAGTGTGTGTGTGTGCGCCTTGATTTACACGTGTTATTTTTAGCTGCAGTCGGTCCTGTTGGGTGGGGTCTATCTTTATCCCACATGACCGCAGAACAAATCAATATCAAACATACCCCGGGCCAGACTCTGTGTAAGCACACTGTGTGGCACCAGACTATGATAGGTGAGCGCTGCTGCTGCTGCTGGCTGCCTGGTGGCGGCACGAGCGTTCCCATGTCCACTTGAACATATTTCTATCAAAAAGAGGGGTTTGGGATGGGACAATGCCAAACCAAAAATCTGTCACCTGAAAGGTGACAAATTCAAGTAGCAAACTACACGTGTCAAAACCGCTTTCTACGCTAAATTGAAGCTTTTATCTTAGCCTAGCATCAAGAATGGCAACAACTAGCTTTTTTAGAAGTCCACCCAACCAGCGTATCCAAAACTCACTAATAAACACACAAACTCTTAATTTTTTTGTAAAAAAACAAATACTGGTTTTAAGACTGGTGATATACGTGAATAGTACAACTACTATGCTCTTACCCTTACAGCATGGACAGAAGCTAGTATGGGTGCTTCCCCCTGTTTCCAGTCTTTGTGCTAAGTTAATCAGCTTCTCAGCCACATGTGCACAGCATTTGAGTCCAAGACATATTTCCCGATGGGGACAACGAAGTATCTCGTATCGTACCTCATTGAAACGTACCGCAACGTACCGTATCGTACCGTATTGTATCACGTCGTACATACATCGGATACAAAAGTTCTCAAATTGGTACAGTACATAACAGTTTTAACATCATCAACATCACACAACCAAAGAGCGTAAATTATTGCAATTTTGTGGGTTAAAACGTTTTTGCAGCGAGTAAAATTCAAATGAAACACTACTGGAAAGTGTGTGATGGCACTGTCAGCTGAATTCATCTGCTGACTGGCACAACATTTACAATAAACAAGATCCATTTATTTGTTATATACAGTGCATATACATGCACATAACATCTCAATATATAGAAAGCAGAAACATTTAGTTGATTATTAGATTAGAATATTAATTAGCAGCTATTTTGATAATTTATTAAGTTATTTATGACATAAAAATTGACAAATTTTCTCTGATTTCTGCTCCTCATATTTGAAAATTTGCTGCTTTTACACATCATGCTTTTTATTTTTTCACTGTTCATTTTTTTTCACTGATTTTATCGACACAATCATGGATTGATTTATTAAGTGAGGAAAATAATCTTGAGGATCAATCAATGAACGATGGACTACATTAGTTGATCATGCCTCTCAAACACACTGCGGGTGGTTCAGAGGTCAGAGGTCAAGAGCAGAAGTCTAGTCAGACTCCACAAACATTTGCTCTCAGCCGCTGTTTATTAAACAAACGTTGTTCCCCCGAAAAATGTAAAGTTTCCACGTTAAAGTGGTTTGAATACCCACTCGATTTTCACCGAGATTGCACTCTGATTACGTAGAATTGATCCTCTTACAATGAAAGTGTAATTACCAGCGGGCCAATCTCTGATTCCATCGCAGCAGAGCTCCTTTTCTGTTCCACTTCAGCGGCCGTATCCTTAAGCTGTGGAAACATCCCAAAGAGACCCTGTAGTAAATGATAATTAACTGCAGATACAATCCATTCATTTTAAGGAGGTGCGATTCACTCCTTTTTTTTCTTTCTTTCTTTCTTTTTTTTTTTCCTGCAATGGCACAGAGAAAGTACGACAATCTGCCTTTTGATTAATTGGCGGTGTCTGCGGTGCAGTTCATTTGCAATCTATTATGCCGTATTTGCTTTGTGTCAGAACGCAGCCCAAACACACTGCATCATCTCCGGGAGGGGGCGGGGGAGGAACAGGAGTGGAGTTAGGGTCTGTTTGGTGGCTTTACACCAACTGGATGTACGGCTGCCAGCTGATAATGATGCTTATAATTATAATCATAATATGTGTCTTCTTAAAGGGTCACAAAAATATAATATCTCACATTCCGGTGCAGCTTTGTTTGGGAATAGTTCTTCTCTAGAGGGACTTTAAAGTAAAACGTTGACGGTAAAGAACTGTGCTTCTGTCAAGACATGCATTTGTTAGGTTTTTTGATATGTGACATATTATTATTTGATGACTTTTATTTCAGCTCCACTTCTCAAACGTCCTTTCTCTGAAAATGAATTAACTTCTCATCATAAGCTTTAGTTGTGGATGAATCGATTGATCAAATTTCCCTGCAACTTCTTCTCAGTGAACAGCAAGATTTCACTCTTTCTCTGCTTCTGAAATATGAATATTTTCTTGATTTCTCTGCCTTCCATGATATCACGCTGAATATTTTGGGGTGTTTAGACTTCTGGTAAGAAAAAAGACGACAGCCGAGGACGTCACCTTGAGCTATGAGATCGGAATTTTTTGCAACTGGACATCATAGAGATCATAGCAGTAATTGATAGTGAAACTAAACATAAAATAAAAAGGCCAGAGAAATAGATGAAGATAGATTAAATGTCATTTTGAAGTGACCATTTAACATGTGATTATGACTGGAAAAACATGAAAGAAATGAAATGAACGTCTTCTAATAAACCAACAAACAGCAGGGGAAAGATGACAGGGATGTTTCCGTCTCTGCGAAGCCCTCTTAGCACCTAGTAGGAGAGCGAGAGTCTCAGGTTTGGGAGCTTGGAAGGAGGGGGAGGGGAGGGTGCTGAGGGGTTTCTGTGGCTGAGCTGTGGGTCGCCGCCCCGGGGCCGGGTGGAGGACAGAGGAGGACGGCTGGAGGTAGCGCCGGCAGGGCAGAGTCTGAGCATGACAGATGGAGACGTGAACACGGGGCAGATATGGAGGGCAAAGGAGGATGGAGGCAGAGAGCATGAAGCTCTTCTACAGTAACGTTAAACAGCCGGTCTGAGAGGATGAAGGTGATCCGGTCCAGATGGCTCAGGCTGGTGCGGGTGTGTGTCTGTGCTTAAAGTGTATTTAGACATCAGATGTCTTTGGTATTTGACGTCCAGTTCGATTGATTTGTCCCCAGTGCTACAATGCAAAGACACCAGACGGCGTTGTAATTTCAGACGGACAGTTGAGCTGGCGGGATTGATTTTGATTTGTAGCAGGTTGTGTTCTTCTTGCCCTCACCTGTGGCCCGTTTATCACTATTGATTATTCCGTTGATTATTTTCTCGATTCTCCATTAGCGAGTGAGGAGGCCGTCCCGTCTGCTCATGAACACGCAGGGCGCAGGATCCTCCTGTTCGCCGCCGTCTGGCGTTTATACCGTTGCACATTCACGGCCGAGTTAGCTAAAACGACGGAAATGCTCACACCAGACTTAATCAATAACCACCTTTTTCAGAAAACCAACCAGAGAAAGAGTCTGTAGCCATGACTGCAGCTCTGAGAGGCAGTAACAGTGGTGTTTTTTTTAGCCAAATGCTAGCATTTCTTAGTTTAGTATGTTAGCATGCTAGCATTTGCTGATTATTACAAACATAAAGTACAGCTGAGGCTAGTGGGCAGGTCATTAACTATGCAGGTAGTTGGAAGCTAACAGATCGTCAATGTGTTAAGTTCTTCCTGAAGGAAAGATAAATGTGTCTGTACAAAATGTTTTTGAAGTAGGTTTGGTGCCATCAGAGGCATAGCACGTCCTCCGGCAGCCATATTGATGGCGAAGCCCTCGAGGCCCCGAACTGGCCTTTGCGGCCGCCCTGTCTGTCTCCGAGGACGTCGGATCTGCCTGTCAGATGGTCATGTTTACTGCACTCCAGAGTGACTATTTACTGCAGTCGACAGGCCTGGCAGACCCCACTGTCACAGCAAATGGTGCTGTTGGGAAAACAAACAGTTGTAATGAGATCGTATCTGTCAAATGAGAACGACCGAAACCGCTTCGATTCAAAGCGGCGTAAAGAGTTCACTGACGGGTTGGTTGAGTCTTTGCAAGTTTGACAGTTCAGACCGTGAGACAGTGTGATTTTTTTTTTTTTTTTTTTTTTGTTTCACCGACTGTTGAATGTGACCCAACTTTAATTGATTCAGACGCTGTTTGTTCTATCACTCACATGTCTAAGCCGGAGCAGCTTGATGGAGTGAGTTGGGCATTTAACCTGAAGGATGATGATTTAATAGGCCTCCTACAGGAAATGATGTAAACCTGGTGTCTGGGAAAGGCTGACACTCGATTATTCATGTCTGCGGAGGTGCGTACTGCGACTCTAACGTTTAGACAAAGCGTCGGCCAAGCTGCTGACGACGCTGCTGATTGTTCGCCGGGATAAAAAGACAATGCCGCGCTAATCTGCGGATCGGAGCGAATCAGGGAATTTGTCAAAATGAAGTGGCCAGCCGTTATCATCGCTACATCCTGATGTAGGCGAGGATAAGGTGTTGCTAGGTCCACCGAGGCGGATGATGTAATTTCCAGGAGAGCATGCTGCCTCTCTCCTCCCCCTCTCTTCTGTCCTATGTGTGTGTGTGTGTGTGTGTGTGTGTGTGTGTGTGTGTGTGTGTGTGTGTACGTACAGGCATGTGTGTGATGTGAGTGAGCGCTCACCTTCATGTCTGTGTGTGTCTGTGAGCAGTAAGGAACAGGATGAATTTTTAATGAGGAGCAGCGTGGCTTCCCTTTGCTCCCTCAGATCACTTTCCAGGACAGGGAGTCTCTCATGATCATGGCAGCATGCACACAGGCAGCTCAGGGTGATAAGGAGCCGCGCACACACACACACACACATACACACACATGCGCACGTATTACATTTTTTCACCTGGAAATGACTGCAGATGTCACACAGATGTGGAGCGCACGTGTGTTTTTTTTCCTTCCTCTCAGCAGTGAGTGTGTCATTTTATGTGTGTGTGTGTGTTTAATGTGTCATGCAGTGACATCACCACGGTGAGGGCCTACGCTGTGCCGGTCTTTAGGATGACTGCATGAACATGATGTGAAAATGAATCTTTTATTTACCCACAGTGTTCCTCATACCGCTCGCTCCGGGGCAGCTCAGCCACAAAGTCAGAACACGACTAGTATTCAGGGCCCCGTGTCTGGGAACTGAGGGAAAATAAACCGAATATAAGAGCCCACAGCTCCTCTACCCACCCGATCCACATGTCTGCATTGATCACCGAACAAAATCTAATCGTCTATGCCCTCGCTGGCGCCACGCCAATTAAGTATTAGACAGCAGAAGGGTGAGAATTACCAGAGCAGTCTGATTAGATTATGCTGAAATGAGCTCAGACTGTGATATGCAGGTTCTATGTTGCAGGCATGTGGACATTGTGTCCTTCACAATGATTAACATGTTACTGCAGTAACAGGGACTGATCGTACATATGTATGAGGTTGGGCGCTCTTTGAGATCCTTCAAAATCTAATACAACAGTCACTAACATAACCCTTTCATTCGTTATTCTGCCGACTGGTTTTAGAAAATAGTGTTTAACAGTTGGCGTTTATTAAAAACAGCCAAGATTATCTCCCTGAAAAAGGTTCAGTGTGCACTTCCTCAAATTAGCAATTAAATTGGAGAATAAGCAAACAGGAATACGAAACCGATTCACAGTCAGAGTTTTACAGTTTTCAATATCAAGGACTGCAAGAATAAGTTAAACATCTCCTGGAAAGCATGTCTGTCTGTAGTCTTGTTTCAGAGCACCCCGGTGTTGCAAGTCAAATATTCACCTCACCTTTTTGCTCAGGTTTGGTCTCTACCAATTGCTGAGAAGACTGCCTGGCCCTTTGGTCGCTTCCTGTTACCAGTCATCTCCTATTTTAGTGACTACAATCGGCTTCATTTTGTGTTACCTCAACCGCAGTCAGACGTCACGTTTCTGGCTGTTACATCTAAACAAAATGTTAACGGTTGTTGTTCTGTATACAGTTTGTTGTTAGCAAACATAATGAACAAATATCAAAAACGTGGAGCTAAAGCAGCCAAAGGGTCACGGATTTGTGTTGATTCCCAGTGGGCCTGGCAGCGCTCGCAACCCATTTCCATGTTAACGCCAACAGTATTTGTGGCCATAGCAAGAGCGACTCAGGTTCAACTAATACATTAATGATAAGCTGTTTTTCCAGATAAGTGTCCATGTTAGTCACGCCGCCTTGCACAATAATACCAGGGCGGTGGAGGTGGCTCGGCTGAATGAAATGCAGTTTTCATTTAGGACCGAAAAACTAAACAAACAAAGTCGTCATCCATTCAACCCCCATGCTGATGGAAAGTCGAGCGAAGGTTATGGAGCTTCAAGGAAAAATGGTGTTGCAGCATTCTCAAAAGCAAAACACACACAAGAAAAAAAAATCTGAAAATTGGTTTGAAAAGACGCGATTTACACCCATTCAGACAGCATCCAAGCTAACACATTTAGCTCAGGGTTTGGTTTAAAGATGGGTATGAATGACGTCTTTTATTGAATCAGCTTGGGATCTCAGGGCTTGCAGGGACAAGCAGGACGAGCTGCACTGAGCCATTTCATTTTGTGTATTCAAAACATGTCCCCATCTAATTTGGTTGTTTAGTAGAACGCTGCGACACCGTTCTGCTGTGAAGCTACAGAGATATTCTGTGGACTGCAAATCTACACCCGACTTTCCATCAACATCAAGGTGAGTGGACAATGACACCTGTGGTTTTCATGCAGGGTGGGGTGGGGTTGGATGGGGGAGGGATCATCTACTGTTCCCAAATCAGAGTTTTAGGGCAACTTTTCCACAGGCATCAACACAAACCCACACTCAATTTGAACATTCCACAATGTTATTTCTCAGTGTCGTCTTTCGGAGCACGCTATTCTCATACCAACACATTTTTTTTTTCTAATTTTAGCCGGAATTGGTCAATTTGCAATTCTGCCGAGATAGACGTTGCCGGACGAGCACTCAGACTCAGACTGTCCGTGTGTTTCACGGATTTTCCAGCTTTCATCGTACAGTGCAGGTTTGATGAAACGCTGTAGCTGTCAGAGCGCGCCGCTCTATGGATCCTTTCAATAGATTTTTTTTTTTTTCAGCACACACAGTCCGCGGTTGAAGAAGAACTGGCCATTATCTTGTACTTACATTGTCGGCTCTAAGGTAACTGTTGGTACTCTAAAATGGAAAAGTGAAGCGAAAGCAAACAGCAAACGGACCGTGTTGATCAACCCTCTTCATCTGGAATGATTTTTTTCTCATCCCCACTACATTTACTTCGATTCACCCGTCACGTTGCATATTTATTAATTTCACCGCTTCCCGCGCGCGTTGCCCTTGAGAGGTCACCCGACAAAATGGACATTTTGCTGATCGTTGTGCGTGTTTCACTTTCGCTCATTAACTGCAATGGAGTCAGACAAGCTCTCTTTCTCTCTCTCTCTGTCTCGCTCGCTCTCTTGCAAGCGAGTGCGATTCTCAAAGCGGGAAAAAAATGTAGGTCACACTCTTCTTCCGAACGTCATCTCTCAAAAATGTGCTTGTAGTACGCAGAGACAGTAATTAAAACGATTAACCCAATAGAATTAAGTGGCGATCACATGGTTCCTCGTCTCCTCTAACCAGGCCTCGCTTCCCCCCTTTTTTTTATTTATTTCTTTTTTTTTTTATTCCAGAGGCCGTAATGTTAAAATTCTCTAGCAGCTACACAGGGGTTTTTAACTGAAGAGAAAGACCCAGGGAAGGATGGGAGGAGGAATCAAAAGAGGCAGTGAAGAATTGGCGGGGAGGAAAACTGTGTTCAAGAGGACGTTTGTCTTATATCAGAGGAAGGGGGGGAGGTGTGTGTGTGTGTGTGTGTGTGTGTGGGGAGGTGTGTTGTGAGCACACACTCTCACATACAGGCCACATACACCCCCAGCAGCAGCAGCAGCATTTACATAGACGTAATGAAACGGGGAAACGGATGAATACAGGCCTCCATCCATCTAGCCATCTTGCCTGCCCTCCCTCGCCGCCGTCCCCTTAAACTCCCCCCTTTTCTTTTTTTTTCTCCTCCTCCTCCTCCTCCTCCTCCCAGCATGCCACGCTGCTCGCCGCTGCAGCAGGGCAAGAGATGACATGTGGACACTCAGTGAATTGCCAATCGCCACCGAGAGAGAGAGGGAGAGAGGGGGAGAGAGAGAGAGGGGAGGTGGTTTGACGCATCCAGACTGCAACCATTGGCTTTTTTTTTTCCTACATTAAAGATTAGAAAAAAAGAACTGCAGAGAAGCACTACACTGAATACTGGATGTATCTCTCCCCCCCACCACCACCCCTCTCTCCTCTCTCCAAGTCTCTCCCTCCTCACCCCCTTTTGCTTCTCTGACCCTCTCTCACGCTACCTCAACCCTCTCCCTCCCTCTCCCCTCTCACATACTTTCAGCTCAGGAGGAGAAATCAATAGCCACAAATTAATCATTCTGCCTTGGGCAGTCCAAAGGAGGAGGAGGAGGTGGTGGTGGGGGAGGAGGAGTGGGGGCGCCAGAGAGCGGGTGCGTTTAGAGAGCTACAGGAAGGTATTAGGAGTGATTTCTCGAGACGTTTGGAATTTAGGGAGTTTGGGACCACACACACACACACACACACACCTCGACAGCAAGAAGCGAGTAGGTGCAATAGGTGTGTTGAGGCTGAAGCAACACAGCGGCGAGCCCTGGAGTTTGGAGGGCGTTAAAGGGGCAGCTGGAGCTGCAGGAGGAGAACTGCCACGTGAAAGTTTACTTTCGGGAAAAACACATTTAAGGTTGCGTGTCGACCAAGCGCACTCGACAAGCGATAAAAATGTAGCATTGCTGACATGAAGATTAAGGAGCGGAGAGCACGAGCACGGCGATGTGCAGCGTGACTTTCACGTCGGTCATCGGAGCAGCGTTGTGGCGGTACTCTGGTTTCAAGGTGAACAGTAGAGTGACACCTGAAGGTTATCATTCCGGGTACATTCTCTTGTCTAAGGTATAGAATTCTACCATAAGTTTTTAAAATATTTGTTTTAGTTTGTATCAAGTTGCATGTCTGTCAAGAACATAAAAAAAGTTCATTTTCATTCCTTAATCTCTGCTGCAGCAAAACGAAGGTTCAAGGTTTGGATAGAGGATTGGACAGTGAAGTGCAGGTAACTCCATGCTTCATGCATAGAAAATACATAAACACATACTCAAATATTTTAATTAAGATAGAATAAAACTAACTGTAAAATTATAAGATACAAAATAAATATAAATATATGTAAATAGCACTAAAGAGAGAAAGGAAAGGAGAACCTCAATTATATTTACGCTGAAGATGTACAAATACTTTTGTACGTATACACGTACAAACTTTGTACAATATCAGTTTCATGAGAAAGCAGTGTTAGCGGAGGGCAGTTTGAAGTTAATGGCATGGAAATTTGCAAATAATGGCCGACGTAACAGAATAGACCCATCTAAAATTCACCAGTCCGGCATAAAACATTTATAATTTTACCGCCTCACATTCACTCTTAAACACATTATTTCTCAAGAATAGAACATAGTGGACTGCACTTCTTCATATATTTCAGATATAAGATCATAAAGCACTTGTCTCATAATTATCCGCGAGGACGTCTCAATCAGGCTGCAGAGTGCCGTGCTAACGCCTCTGCCACTCTCGTGTATACCGAGAGTTACCAGTCTTCAATTTCTTGAGTAGTATTTCCCTAAATCAAACATCATTAACTCGATGAAGTTGATCGAGCCAGGTTTGCTCCCAACTACTCCAGGTGAGCGATCAAATATCCATCGCTGCGCTCACGCCTACTTTAGTAGCAGAGGTAGTCCTGCTAATGGCACAAAGCACGTATCACCGAGGACGAATGAATTTGACGCCTCAAAGTCACATTTCTTCTATAAACTGTACGATACATGTTGCTGTGGGACAGTGTCGCTCTGGCGTGAACACAGAAGAAAAGACACGTGAGATGATTTGAGGAGTAAGGCTCGTCTTTTCTTACGACAACCTGTAAAAGAAGACTTTCTCAGCCACGGCGCAGATCCCTCAGCAGTCGCTATTCATTTCTGTTTTTCCGAAAGCCCTTCCGTTTTTATGACAGCGCATTTGGTTACATTTTGAAATAAGAGGTTGGGACTTCATAAAATAAAAGTGAATAACTCTGCATTTTTAGCGTTCAGATATATTACACCGCCTCAGACAATTCAATTTGTAGTCCCGGGCATGAAGCAGCTGTCTCGCAGTGCTGGAGTTTGTCTCTCCTGCTGATGTGTGATGCCGGGATGAGCTACTGTATTGCACCTCAGAGAACTCGCAGTAATTGGCAGCGATGGGGAAAGGTGACTTTGACAGTGTGAGCACGCATTTTTCTGATTCACAACCGTTATCTCTGCTTTTAAAATTGAGCTCGGCTTTGGTGGAAAAGCTCAAATACCCTTCAGATGAGTCCACAAAGTCAGGCGCGCCGCTTCGCCGTCGACAGAGCACGTTTTGATGACATCAGACTCTTCGGCTTGGAGAGAGAGAGAGAGGTTCACGATCACATATATTGATCAGCCTGTCCGAAGCCCTAGGAATCATGGGAATTTGTAAACTGAGTAATGTTTGCACTTGAGAGACATCCAATAGTATCCAAGACGGCACAAGATTTGTAATGTGGCCATGAGATATTGTGTTAACAGTAAAGCGGCATTAGTCACTCTCGCAGGCTTATCCCCCCCCAGCTGCCCTAACCCCTGCCGTCTTATTCATCACCACCCGAACACAACAGCGTTTACCTCACCTCACCTTTATTGGAAATTGCTGCTCTGGGTTTGGCTTTTATGCTGCTCTGAGCGCGTTTGTCTTTGTGCTAAGACTTTGTTATCTCTCCCCAATAACCTTATCTATGAAGCTGCTCAAGTGTTGCTGAGGTCTGCAGTTTTCAGGAACAAGAGGACGCTGATGGAATTGTTTAAACTGAGTGAAACCCCTGTTTGAATGGTTACGGGAGCGTGAGCAGATACATGACTCACATACGCACCGCTAAAATCGTCGTTTGTGGTCAAAATTGCGTATAGCAAACCTATTTATTGGCGCATTTTTTTTTTTTTTTCATGAAATTAGTATCAACCCTGATGAGTTGGAGAAACTCATTTAAATGGTGATTGAGAGTGCATAAAAAGCTAAAATTATAGACAATAAGCTTGAGTAGTTAGCTAAAAATAATGAATAAACAGTAAAATATATAGCTAAAAGCAGCCTAGGCTATAGTGACACAGTTGATAGGGTAAACTCAATGTCGTCAAAACAGATAAAACTAGTCTGAGTGGATAAAAAGTAGTATCTTAATGTATAAACAGCTAGAAAAGAAATCTATAAGAATAGCAACAGTTAGAATAGTTAGCTAAAAGTAATGGATAAATGGCTAAAATAGTTAAAATTAGCCCAGTGTAAACAGTGGCATTTTAACTGTCAAAATAACCAACCTATAAAACAATTAGAAAAATTAGCTAAAAATATCATTATGAGCGAACAGTTAAGCTAAAAGTAGCCTAGGCCATAATGACACAGATAAAAGAGTTAGCTAAACGATGGCTTAGCGGATCAAAAGTTAGCTAAAAGTAGCCTTGTATATAAACAGTGAAAATAGTTAGCTAAAAGATGAATGGTTAAAATAGCTGAAAGTAGCCTAGTGAAGGCCTATAAACAGTCAGCTAACAGTTAGCTAGCTAAGTAGTGAGTAGGTCTAAACATTTAAATATTTTCAAGTTGGACATATGGTTGAAACTGTAGACAGTGCACTCGTGTGAGAACATTATCCTAACAACATCCACTTTTAGGTAACTGAAATAGTTAAATAACAAGCAAGGTTTATAACTTTCAATGCTGGGACCCATATGGTTTGTTGCATATTTGTTTGATACTTCAGGTTATTTCAGTCAAGATATGTTCTTGCCTGCGCGCTGATGTAATTCTACCAAGAAGAAGGGAAGATTTGGTAGATTGGGTCTCAAATGCAAAAAAGAAAAAAAATGAAACGCTTCCCAAGGTTTCGGTGCACAAAAAGCCGTCTAAAAATTCCCACAACTAGAAGAAGAACTCTACCTAGGCCTTTGTTAAAAAAAGGAAGTATGTTCCCCATCTGCCAGTTCTCACTCCACTCAAAACAACAAGTACTTTGTTTGCCTGAGGAAAGGCCTCTTTCACACACACACACACACACACACACACACACACACACAGTAATACAAGCGCAGTGGTGGTGGGAGTGATCTTTTATCAGACGCTTTTCAGAGGAGAAAAAAACAAAAAAAAGAAGATGAGGGCATTGTACGAAAAGAGAGGAGAGCGAGGGTGTACAGATTAATATCATATGCTGGGAGGAGAGCGATGTCAGGGACCAGGCCTGAAGCAGAGAGGCAGGAGACGCAATGGAAAACCTTTTACGAGGCGATCTTTAGTGAGGAGAGCACTGAATTATCGTTCGCTTTGTTGTCAGCTTAGCTTAGCTTAGCATAATGGCTGGAAACAGAGGGGAACAGCTAGCCTGGCAATGTGCTACCCATCACCTCTAAATCTCACAAATTAAGTTGCTCACAAACGTACCGGGAGTCAGGTCAGTCTGTCAGCCAGTCAGCTGAGGACCTTTGGACACTGCAGTAAGTACTGAGGAAATGCTCATTTTTGTTCAGTGTTTTGGCGCTGAAGGCCTTCGTGAACTTGTTGTGACTAACAGATTTGTGTACTTCCACCCTTGAGCCCATAAAAGGACAGAGATCTCATTCTCGATCTTTAAAAAAAATCTTGCATGTCGTCATCACGCCGTCCTGTCGGTCCGTCCATCTCTTGAGGAATTGGCAGCGAGCGGCTGGCCCCAACACTTCGAGGATGCGGTGAGCCATTTCCGGATGACGATGACTTATCGCTCCATGTGTTATTAGCGAGAGATGGAACACAAAACATCCTGTTTTCAGTGCAAAGAAAGACTGACATATGAACATGGGAGTGAATCATAATCACTGTAAATGTAGCCAACTGTAAAAAGTATCTCTCACTCCCCCTCGCAGAGAAATAGGATTCTTGCTGTAACATCCAGGCTGGATGGATGGATTGAGGCTCGGATGAGCTCCAGAGCATTTCCTGGTCCTTGTGCTCTCTTCTAAACACACGAGAGGACCTTTTTTTTTGCTGCTGTATGTTCATTTTTATTCTTTTAAATAGATGAGAGAGAGCTGTGTTATCCAACTGTGACATCAATGTTTGGACAACATCAACAGCAGCTACAGACCATCATAATTTTGAGTGGTGTATATCAGGTGGAATGACTTGGCTCTGGATGTTCTGTAGCTATAACCGGATACTCTGCTGGTTCCACTGTTGGCAGATGCCGGGCTGAACATTACATTACGTGAATGTATCTGAGTACTACTCTACTCTATATCACCGCCGTGTTTGTTTACAGTTAAAGTTCCCATTAAGTCAAAACTGCTGTTGTAAACCCAACAATGATGGCAAAAGATGGTGATTTTTAATAGTTACTTCCTGGAATATCACTAGAAATTGCTGATGACTCATCCTGCACTCGGGGGCGTGAGTTCATTCGTCTTCCAATGAGCGCTTTCTTTGTTTTATGATGTTGCCCCAGGTGTGTAAAATGGGGAACGTCACCAGAGGAGCGTTTAGTTCAAAAGTGTGGCTGTGCCTCACCAAAGTCACTACAGAGGGAGAACGCTCACAACAGGTCTCTCGCTTAAATATTTATCTACCGTCTAAACTCTTGACCGAGTAGTTGAGATTGTGCCAGAAATCCCCACTCTGCTTCTAAAGAAAGAACTGGAGTTGTTTGTTTTTTTTCTGTTACTTTAAGAAGGATAAATCTCCAACTAGCTGTCAGTGTTACACCATATTCTGTGACCCATCACATTCTGTTAAGTGTTGTCACTAGTGCAGTATTTAGTATTTAGATGCTTACTCCAAAAAAATAATACTTTGTTACAAGTAAGCTTTAAAAGCCCTGCATTCATGACGTTACAGGAAACCTATTATGCGTTTTCATTTTTTTCCTTTCCTTCAGTGTTTTACTCTTGTGCATGTAAAAATTCTTGAAAGTCCACACCAACAGAAGCTCCTTTCTCCCACAGAAAGCAGTGCACCTGGAACGCCTCACCAGTAGTCCCGCCTTTAATTCTGTGACTCACACTACATTACATAGTGACAAGTTCACGGCTGGTTTGGCACATGGGAATTTATTTAGCACAGCTGCTCTGTTGTTGTTAGCTGTACTTGCTCAGTCATGTGTGAGCCGACCAATCAGAGGAGATTGGGTATTTGGGAGGCAGGCCTTAAAGAGACAGGAGCTTAAACAAAGTGTTTCAAACAGTGGGGGAAAACCGAGCCGCAGCAGAGTGTAGGGCACTGTTTTTTGAGTATATTTTGCATATGAAAATCTTACTCTGTTAAGTGAATGATAACTAAAACCTTATAGTGAAGTAAAAAAGTACAATATTTCATTCAGTTGCAGTGATGTAGCAGTAGCGTCACTGAGCAACGTCATATCCATTGTAGTAGAAGTGAATCTTGATGACGGTTATGTAATTAAGGACCAACATCAGCCTGATGTTGGTGATTCAACGTTATCACAGTACAGGTCCGCAGTACATTTGTGATCAACACAAAAAAACAACACAACACACAGAACAAAGCAGAACGATAGATTTTCATGATAAATACTCCCCAGCTGAAGAGAAACCTGTGTGCATATGCTGGTTTTCAAACCAGTGTGATGTGCCTGTGTGAGATGGCGAAGGGAAGAGTAGGCGGGTGGCTGAACACACAGCATATTTGGTTAGAGAGGGTGTGTGTGTGTGTTTGTGAGTGAGTGAGTGTGTGTTGCTGAGAGCAGTGCTGAAGTGCATTTAACAGGCTGGGAGGGCGATCAGGACCCCCATCACCCTGCGAACAGGAGGGTGAGTCAGCCGCTCCGCAGACCTTCACTCAGAACACAGTTGTCACAACGTCTTGATGTCTGTGCGGCAGATTCTCCTTAGATTTCACAAAAAATATCAGCATATTTTAGTACAGTACAAAAAATATCAGCATATTTTAGTACAGTGCAAAAAGAAAACAGAGATCGATTTGCTCCTCTCCCTGATCACACATTTTCACACAATCTGATTTCCTGCAGAATAGTTTTGAGTCGAGCAACGTCGTCAGCCGCAGGAGGAACAGCAGCTCTCACCGGTGGAACTAAAGATCTGTAGCTCAAACCAGATGATTCAAGAGGATTTCCGTTCATTCAAATTTATCCAAGAGATGTCTTTGATTTGTGCTTTTCTACAAGGTATTTTTAAAAAAGTTACGTCTGGCAGCAATGTCAACATACCGATTGACCTGATTACCCAGCATGCTCTCTGCTCTCTGAGTGTTTTTGACTCCTTTGACTCTTTTTCCCCATTTACATTTACATTAAATCTTAATTGACACCTTATTCAAAGTGATTACGCTGTGTGAGCGTGTGGACGGTTCAGCGTCGTGCTCAAGGACACTTTGACGGGGTGCATGAACGTATTTGTACAGCGGAACGGCAATTTAGCTTCATTTCATCCTTGATATTGTTAAAACCGACACACTGTAGTACAATAACATCGGCAATAACAGATAAATACCGCACAGTAAATGGTTAATCTTGTTCTCTCCCTCCCTGTCTCTTTTCTGCTGGATTCTTGTAGCTCTCTCTATCATTCCTGTCTTGGTGTGTGTTTCACTTCTCATACAGTAATCGTTATAATCCGGTGAAACAGCTGCATCGACTACCTTTGATTTGTGATCTTTTATAGGCCCCCCTCCCCTCCCCCCTCTCAGATCTGTCCTCAAGTGTTCCCACCGTTATTAACGGCGTTCGGGGAGCCAGTTGATTTAAATAAGAGCGCGGCACGTTCATTCGAGATCAATGTGCAGCTGTTTTAAGAGGGAATTTATGACACCCAGCCGCCGTCCCACTGTGCTCACTGTGCAGATTTTGCGCTGATACCGTGAGCTCGCTTCCAGGCCGCAAAGGTAAATCATAGGAAAAAGGTTGCCGTCGGGGTCAAATCATTTAGGGTTTCATCACGGTGAATGAGCGTCAGCCACAGCTTCATCATCACGGGCGCGGAGAGGTGAACAATCCGGCGCGCGGATACCTCAGTGCTGCTGCCAGTTTATTGAAGTGAGCTGAATTGAGTGTGATGTTTTCCAGGCTGTGGATATAAACCCGAGGTGAGAAAGTTTAAAGGACGCTGTGTTCTGCACTCAGATGGAAGGCTTGTGAGCTGCACTGCGAAACAGACAGCGGGAGCTGAGCACACACGAGGAGCATTACATCACCCTTGTTTCTATGCACCGCTAAGTTTGACAACAAGCTGAAAGCTATCTGATTAGCTTTAGCTAACTCAAAGTGATAAAAGGGGAGAAGCAGACAGATGGACAGAGATATTGATCTGGGTTTTTGTTTGCGATGGGGGATGAAGGGTTTGTTCAGAGGCCTGAACTTAAAACACGCTTACAACAACCTTCTGAGAGGTTTCTCCTCTTGCATGCATTTCCCTGAGCCGAAGATGCATGTAAACATTTATTTATTCATAACATCTCCTGTAGTCGGTGTCCTCACGCGCTCTCACTGTTCCACCTCACATCTCCAGTTCGGGTTCGTTGGGGCTGAGGCTGAATTGTTTGAATGCTCATGCACCAGATGCTTTGTGTTGAAATGAATTTGAAAGTGGAGGTTGAAGCCGCAGCGCCCATGTTCGTGTCCCGCCGGAGACCTTTCTTGCAGATAGGGTTGAAACATGAGTCTGAACGGGAGGAAATTCTCTCTTCTCTCAAGAAGAAGCTACTTTTTATGATCATTTAAAGGTACAAGACGTAAGACTTGGCCACCCATTAGCCCAGTTAGCTTAGTTAGCCGTGCATTTAGTTGTCCAGACCCCAGGAGTGTTGGTGTTGGCACATGGGAGTGTTTAATGTGGATGTGACGGGGCAAGCTGGTCAGCGCACTAACTTCAGTTGACCTCTCTGCAGCAAAGTGTCTATTATCTACTATAAAATAAAATACAGACATTTGCATTCAACCACCTTCTTATTTAATTTGCTCTGCATTCCCAGTGTAAACTGTGCTTCCGAGGCTGTTAGCATGTGGCCTGTGGACTCCTCTGCTTCATGCCGGTCCATTACCTCAGGTCTGAGGGATTAGGTGGAGGTTTGTTGGAGTGTGGCGCTGTGCTGCAGACATGACTCGGCTCGGTCCTGCGGAGAGGACGCTTTAGGTTCCTACAGCGGCGAGGCGAGTACACCTGATGGTTTGTTCATTGAGGTTTGCCTCCTGCCCAGTCAAATGGATACTTTGTCAAGTTTGACTTCAGCCCTCTAACTCACCTTATACCTACTATTTACATGCTTTTATACTCAAAAAACATCATTAGTCTTCTCTTCACTGTCCGATGCTCTGTTTGGACTGGAAATCTTTTAACACAAAAGACACAAAAGAATCAAGAGAGACGGACCGAGCCTTTAAGATCAGCTGTTTTACTTGACATTTTTTCCTGCGGTCCTATTATGATTTGTGAATTTCGGTTCACGTCGCCCCGCGAATGAGTCATCCTAATTTTCATTCTGACACTGAATTTTCATAATTTGTCACCAGGTTTGGCGGATAGGAGGTGGCGCTTAATATTATCGATCGGCCTTAAGGAAAACAAAGCGACATCTGAGAAGTTTAGCCCTATTTCCATTTCTCTGTGTTCACTCACTGACCTCTGGTTGATCGTCTTTGTCTTGACTGACTCGGACGACTCTCTCAGTCAACTGGAGTCCATCTTGCTGCGTTTTCGTCTTGACACTGACTGTGCATGTGTTCATTCTCTCTGTAACGGTGGCTTCTGTGTGGATTTTGAAATAAGGTAAACATTACAGCACCTCTCACGAGCAGACTATCCAGAATAGGCACTAAGCCGAAGGTTGTTTTACTGGCGAGCTCCTGCTCTGGTTTCAAGTTGAACTCTATTATATAAATCTATTGTTTGTATCCGCTGTTTTTAACCAAAGTACTTTAGTTTCTAAAGTCTTAAGAGTGCACAACCACAAATAGATGCAAACTAGTTTCACCCCGTGGAGCTGATTACATGATTGTGATTGGCGTAGGTGAGGTGTTGCTTTTGCAGTTGCTGTTATTAGCGCGAGGTGTTTACTTGGCCGGCGTTCTGGGAATGCCTCTCTCCTTGGCTGCTGCCGCTGCTCAGGGACCCTTCTGAGAACTGGACAGCTCGCGCTCCGTCTGACCAGAAGGCTGTGACGCACGCCGCTGTGACACCGGTGACTCACTGGTTCCCTGTTCCTGGATCTGTGAAATCTCATCCTACCCTTCATCGCAGTTCTTGCCCCGCTCCGTGACCCCGCCTGTCCCGGCTTGTCCACACGTCTCGGCTGAGACGCACAGATGGACCACAGGCAGGAGAAATCCCTCCCACTCCCTCTGACATCTCCTGAGCTGAGGGTGATGCTGCTCGTCTTGTCTCTGTGTATAATGCGCTGACACCTCACGGAGAGACAGACAGAGGAGGCCTATTGTGAAGATTTAACTGAGACCGAACAACTGTGCATATATCTACATACATCTACATATATATTTTCTTTTCCACAACTTGTGAAAACTGATAAGGTCTTGGTTTGATGCTCGGATGACATTTCTCCTTTTTTTTTAAGTCCCTTTCATCCATCTGTGTAAGTAAGTAAGAGCTCCATTCTCAGTCAGGGGTCGACTGCTGACCCAAGAAAAAGTCAGTTTTAAGATGTGACAGCGCTCTGTTTAGATTTTGGTTAGGTTTAGGTACAAATCACCACTTTGTCAAGGTAAGAGGAGCGTCTTTGTAATGGTGACAATAACAATCACATGGTTATGGTTGCAGGGGGATTGTATTCGTACTTTAAAGAAAAACACTGTTGGCGAGTGAAAGTCACCGTGTGTTGTAATCAAAGCCACCTGAACCAAGACCGAGTCATAACCCAGACCAGAGAGTATTGGGACCAAAACTTTGAGGTGACGTCACGACCAAAACCAATGCAGGACAACTCTTCAAGTGATCTCAAAGACCCACATCTACATAGAAACACCTACAGGATTAGTGCCATATATACCACATGTGGATATAGAAATGTCAGAGGTGAATTTTCTTTTGTTTTCTATAAGCAACCAAGTACATCCATGAATTACAGAGACACCCTCTTCTGAGACCAAGTAAATCTAATAATTCTGAGACAAGACCTTCAGAAAGTGAGACTAAACTCTAGTACTATGACACGAAAAATCTGATTTCCTCCTCTGCTTCCATCGTAGTTACCTCAGCTATTAGAGGGCTACTTGTCACCTGAAATTAGGCCTGAAGAATATATCTAAATATCATCAAAACTGTTGTTAATAACCGCATTTCAAAACAAACACTGGAAACAGAAAGTTGCATTTCTTTCCTCCGAGCACCTTGAACTTGGTTCTCGTACCACGTCCTGAGCCAAGCAGATATTGAAGTTCAGGAACTGGCCCAAACTGGAAACAAAAGCAGACACTGACAATGGCTATAAATTTCCTTCAGTAGAATACAGTATAAGAACATGAGACTATAAATAATGATTTGAGGAGAGGAGTCGAGAAAGCAGTGGGGCGAAGCGAACATGACGGAGAGGGTCTGGCCTCCCTCGAGGAGTTCGCCGCTCCTCTGGTAGCGGATCACAGGCGATCTCTTTCCCCCGTCTTACTTCTTCTCCATCAACACATCATCTCAGGAGTAAACAGACCCGCACGGCGCCGCCACGGGCCGCCGCGGCAGCTCTCAGCTCGCACACAGACTGTGGTGAGCTCAGCGCTTCACGTCAGAGAAAAGGCGGACATCCCCATTCGTTCGGGGCAGAGAGGAGCGCCTTTGTTGGGAAAGCGCTCGGAGCCGAGCCGTGGGAGGTCAAATGACTGTCTAACATCTGTCAGTCATCCTCCAGCGAGCCGAAACCTGACGGCACCTCGCTGCCTCCATTAGTCTGCCTCCCACATCACCTACAGCTACAGCTGCTGCGCTACATACCTGCCAACCTCTCCACAGGCTGCGAGATGCATCTTTATTTGCGGAGCTGCTAATGTTGTATTCTTCTTGCTCCCCAGGTTTCTTTTAGTGAAGACACGGAGAAATAAAAACACTTCGGCGTCCTAGAAAACATATTCTTAAACAGCTTCTTACAGCTACTTTGTATTTACTTATTTATTTAGCCGTTTACATTAAATGTTATAGAAACAGGCGATCTGTTACGTGCTTTAAACCATGTCCCTGCTCCAGTTCTCCTGCTCTTATGGTACATGTCAAATACATATTTTACATGAGCTGATTATTTATACATCTGAATTTCTCTCCCTTTCCCTTCCTCTAAAACGCTGAAGTATTTCTTGATGACTCATCCTGCACTCGGGGGCGTATACATAAATTATGTCCAATCAAATGTGATTCGGAGAAACCGGCGAATCTCTCTCATCATATCGAAAATCTAAAACCCGGAATGAAGCGACTTATGAGCTAAAAGAAAAAAAGTGATCAATATGTTAAGCTTTAAACAGTCTGTAATAATCGCCCTGTTACAAATAATGTGCCTATGTCACAGAAAACTGGACTATAATACTGTAACTGATGATATAATAATTCTTTACACACTAAATAAAACACAAAAACTATCACTGTTATTACCAGAAACATGACAAGCTGAGAGTGAATTTCTTCCACATCTTGTCAGTCCATTTGTAACATATGTTATAATACACACAAGCACGCAAGGCAACACATGCCCACTTTCAGATGCACGCAGGAGGCTAAGAGCAAAAATTACAGAGCACTTCCTTGTTGCTGTAACATAGACGGTCGCTAAAATCCCAGCTGACCTTGTTAGCTCGTGATATCACAGGGCTGGAGGTTTGTTTGGATGGACTTTAGAGGGGTAATGGTTAAGGTCTAAATCCCTCCAGCGCCGGCTCCAGCTCCCAGTGTCCATTTTCAAATCCCGGAACGTCTTGATCGGATGCCTCCTGAAATTATACCCTGCCTGGATATTCCGTTTATAATACGCCACATTAATTGAGCTAAATATGCTCTCGACTGTCATTTTACTTTAAGTTTCCACACAACAGTTCTGCTCCGGCCGGGTGCTGACATGAAAACAGCATGTTTTCACAGCCCCTTGAGATGCCTCGCTACATCTGTGTTGTGTGCACGTGTGTGTGTGTGTGTGTGTGTGTGTGTGCGCGTGTGATGGGAGAGAGATGGTGCGAATGGGCCTCCCTGCCTTAGCGGGGTCATTACCAAGATGAATATAGTGATTATAAGGATGAATAAGGTGTGATTATGAAGATGAATAAGGCGATTAGGGCTCTTGTCACCGCTGCTCGGGCGGCTGTTCATTAGAAGGCAGAAGGTGTCAGCGTGTAACATGCGTGAACCCATTAACTTTCCATCCACAGGGGGGATTTGTATTGCACGTACCTATACATGCCTGCACATGAGAATGCTGCAGCGCCCTCACGCCAGACCGGAGGAGGCCATTTGTGTTCATTTGTGCGGTTAAATGACCCGTGCGTGCAATATATCTCCTTCCATTGGCTGCTCGGTGCCATAATCCAGCTTATGTGTTTGACCCTAAAGGACGCGGGCGCACCTGACTGCGTCTGCAGGTCGCCGAGCAGAGCTAAAGCTAGCTCGCAGGCTGCCGTGCTGGTACTGTAACAGCAGCTGACTAATGCTGCATGCTGTGTCACTGAAGCCGCTGTGTGTCCAGAGGTTAAAGACACCTCACCGGCTCCGTCCATGTGATTTCCGAAGGTGGGAGGAGGAGGAGGAGGAGGGTGTAGCGGAGGCGTGGGGAAGGGGGGGTGGGCTTTCTGGATGGTGACGCACTTAATGGCTGCCTGGAAAGTTTTTTGAGAATGCCGCCCACTGACTGAACCAGAAGTGGGCTTGAATCTCTCTCTCTCTAACTCTTTCTCTTCTAAACGGCACCTCCCACTCAGTCAACAGCCCTGCCGACCCCCTGCACCCCCCACTCCACTTTCCCCCATCCCATCATGCACCTCCTCCGTGTTTGTGTCTCATCAAACCTTTGTCTCTGTCTGCAGCGCTGTGGCAGCTGTGATCATGTTTGATCACTGTTTGAGGTTTGTGTGTGTGTGTGTGTGTGTGTGTGTGTGTGTGTGTGGGCAGGATGTCTCTCTCCTCGGGCACGCAGGAAGGATTCGTCCGGTCTTTCTCTTTTCTTACCTGCAGATATGAGCGATGTGATGAGAGCCGGTGTGAATGCAACGTGGGGGGAGAAAGGACTGTGATTCATGTGTCCTGCGTATGATCGAGCTTCACATGACAGCGGCAGCACCAGAGACCAGCTGCACGTTGTCAAATGATTTGGAGGAGAAGCGACACTGTAGGACAATCAGGACTTATCTAAGTATAAAAGACAAAGATCCATATGTGCACAGTTAGGTTCAGGAACATTACCATTCGCCCTTTGAGACCGGCTGCTCCGTCTACGAGGACACGAGTGAAGTACTTTTTACTAAAATGTCCTCCATTTATGCTGATGATTATAAAAACCGAGAGTTGTACTTCAGAAAGGGAACCTTTGTCGTAGCAGAGTTTGTTCGTTTGTTCTTTGTTTAAGCCCGAGCTGCAAAATAATGTGTGATCTTGAAACGTCTAACCTCAATCAATCAATCAATCACTTTGTATCAAGATGTGTCAACCAACGACAGAACTCTGAAAGAAACTCTGAAAAACCCTTCCAATTTTATTTCAAATAATTCGTCAGTAATCTTGTTGTGTCTTCTCAGTCCTCAAAAATGTGTTGCAAACTAAAAGCTGCTTCCCTGAATGATGAATTCCGTCACAGTCTTGATTTATTTCCTTTGATTTATACGATGTAAAGTTATATCAAGTCCAGTGTGCTTCAGGATGTCGAGGTGAGGTTGGTGGATGACGGATGTGTTCATTAGTCACCGTGTTTACAGTCTTTCATTCACTCTGCGATACAGAAAGGCTTTGCCTTGTCTCATGGCTGAACAGGAGGACGCTGCTGTGAAATTGTGAGCGTGATCAAGCGTTTTCAGTGGAGATATGTAGCCCTGCCAGAAGTGTGTTACTGAGAGGGGAGAGATTAGCGAGCCTTTCTTAGACTTGCGTCACGCCGACCTCACAGCCAGCCTTCTCCCGCAGAGAACAGTTGACCGTCCACAGCTCCTGTAGTTGCACATTGTTGCACACAACTATTAAAGGCAGGGCTATGCTTAAAAGGAACTATATCATGGTATTTGACCACAGAATCTATTAGGATGTGATCGGTTATGTCAGAAGGAGACAGTCCGACATGTTAATACGTTTAGGACGAAATTATTATCTGCAGTTCACCTGTAGTTATGTTTATGTACAAAAACCACTTGGTTAGGGGCTGGGAAAATGCCACACTTTGGCATGAAATACTGATACAGATGTGAACAAATCAGCGGTTTGCAGAATCCTCAGCAGCAGACCAGAAAATTGTCTTCTCACTCAGAGAGAGACGGCTGGAGAGGAAATGAAGGTCTTCTTCTCCTCTTCCTGTCTAACAACCAGGGAGCCAGAGGCCATGCTGTTGGTAGAAACACCCTCTCAGCTGCAGCATAGACCTCTCTTAACCAGTCAACACCTAAACCTTGGAACGCTTCCGCATTAAGCAGAGCTCGGCCTCAGCTGGAGCCGATCCAAAACCCGGCACCTATGTGTGAACCTCAGCCCGGGGGAAAGAAAAAAACATGAGTACGGAGCAACACGCCGGCATCATCGACCCGGGAATAGCTTCTCCTCCTGGTTATGTGTTCGGGGCTGAAAGTGGGCTGACCGGATAAACCCGGGGGTCCCTGAGGAGCATGACCCAGAGCCTCGCTGTGGTGGGCGACAATAAATCTACACGCACCCCCCCCCCAACCTCCTTCTCTGTGCCACAGCGACCCCCTTCCCTCCGCCACACTCCACTCTTGAGTGCTTCTCCGTCTCTCCAGGCTCTGTGGTAATGAAGTGCTTTATGGCTGCAGAGGACAGGAGGGGGACGCATGGGGGGGCGCGGGGTTAGCCCATAGCTCATTCACACGATGGAGGTGGGGGTGGGGGGCATGGTGGCCAGCGGTGACTGGACTGATTGAGTAACTGCGCACCCTCGAACACACACTCAGACACGTCACCTGACCCCAGTGGAGGGGTCCGAGGGGGGTTTGGTGGTGGGAGATCTCAGATAACCTGCTCGCTCGGCACTGCATATTACCACCATCTGATTGATGCCGTGCGTCAGGCTGAGCGAGCTACAGTTACAGGCTGGATTTCGGCACGGTCCCGCACCTCGTTCTCGATGAAGGTTTAAAGTTCGGAGCGTTTCATCGTTCGCTTGTTGTGTTAAATTATCTGAAGCCCTTTGAGACTGTAGCAGTGATTAAAGGCTGCGCAAATAAGCTTGACTCGCTGCCCTGAAAGTCGGGGAAAAAAACAGCGTTTCACCTCGTCGGTTAATTCCTCATGTCATAATGTTTGTCTTTGGAGAATTAAATACCAAAAAAAATGCACAAAACCTTTGCCTTCTTTCATTGTAAAATGAAAACCAGACCTCATTTGCTTCCTACTGAGCTGAATTTGATTGTTTCTCTCTCAGTAGCTCTCCTTTGAGGATGATCTTGTGCACCGGAATGAATAGGCAGACAGTAAAACAGGCAGATTTCATCATCAACAAATAGTTCTTAAAAGAGACAGGTTGCATCCTAGGATGGTGATGTGAGTCTGTGTTTGGTCCAGAGTTAAATATCCCAGCAGCTATCTGATTCAATGCAGTGAGTTTGAGTCATTCCTGGTCCTCAGAGGATGAATCCTACTGACTTTGATCCTACTGATCCTGTGACTGTTTCACTTAGGTTACGGTTAGTTTGATGTTTGTGATGTTGAGTTAAATGTCCCACAACCTCTGCATGGATTGCCATGAAGTTCGGTTTAGACTTTTAGGATGATTTCTATCATCAAAGCTGCATCAGCCTCAGCTACGATGTGTCATTACTCTTTAGGAACTGTTAGCACGACGACACATTAAACTAAGATGGCAGACTGCTAAACATCAGCATGCACGTTGTCGTTGAATTTAGACTTTTTACTCTTGTTTGGTGTTCAGCCCTCAAAATCATGGGGCTGGAGTCTCGTTGCTGGAGTTTGACAGCTAGCAAAACGTGAAAACTCAAAAATCTGTTATCAAAATGGTCTGCCAGTGCTGACATAGGAATGTTTGGGTTCTTGTGATGGCATCTCTTGATGTATCTTCAAATACTCATATGTTTACATATAATTGTACTCATGAATGCCAGAACATCTTTATATATACCTGTTCTAATATTAAAGGCTTTTAAATGTCCCTCACCCATCCATTCATCCGGTTCGAGCCAGTTTTCATGTGACTTTGAACTCAGAGTCCTTCAAGCGTAATCCCGTCAGTGCTGGAAGTGCAAGTGTTGCTCTGTGAATACAGGTGTTCCTCTTGTCGGTGCTAAGTGTTTTGACCCCTCGCACACCTGAGCCTCCGGTAACACTCTCTCCTCTCGACAGTTGTCCCCCACTGCCACAAGCTCTTCATGGCCAAACGGCTCAATCCGAGCCTCGGCCCTGCGCTCGCTCTCACGTGGGGAGGTCTCTGAAATGAAAATGCCATTATAAAACATTTACCAGCCTGCTGAGTTTACATGTCTTACAAGAAAAGGACCGTTTGGAGCGGTTAAGTGTCACATAAATCTTTCAGCACGCTAATTGAAGTGGTTCCCCCAATAGGCCACTCTCCACAGCTGCTATTACAAATCGCAACAACTGCGGATGGGGCGGCCAGCTGCAAACCAAATCTTACACCCACTTGATAATGTTGTTAAGACACACACATGGTGCTCTGCGGATTGCTGCTGCCGCTAGTTTGCTCAGACAGCTCCGCTGGGAGCGTGCAACGTAGTCGTATGTAAACACAAGTCATCTTTCAGTGAAATATGCTCTGAGAGGCGGCACAAGTGTGTTCTCCCCCTCCCATCCCCTCTCCTGGAAATGCAACTTATTAAAATTAAAGCTTATTTAAGCGGGCAAGTTGAAGAGGAGCATATTGTTATTTCCAGCAGCGGCCTTGGGGGGATTAGTTGCAGGAAGCTGGCGGCGGGGGTTTCACCTATCAAATGCACCGGCTCACATCTGAAACTGTTCGCGCTACAGCTAGCTGCGAAGCGTCAGAGGATGAGGACGACGTGCTTTTGAGGCTCTGTGCTAGCAGCGAGCGAGCAGAGATCCCCTTCCAGCTGATTGGAACGAGCCCAGTCGGGCCGCCGAGAGAAGAAGCTTTGTGTCGTATATCAGAGCAGGAAGCTGGAAACCGTGCAGGTCTGTTAAACTCCGGAGGGCTTTTTCATGGCTCAGCAATTACCGAGGCCTAAACTGTGACACTGAAACTTGATGTATTCCACCTCCCACTCCATATTTCCTCTCTGTCCTTCAAAATCTCTTCTGTTCCCTGCCCTTCCTATATTTATCTCTCCTCCCTCCATCCCATTTCATTGTCTCTCCACCTGCTTTTTTGCTGTTTTTCTTATCTCTGCCGCTCACGCGTCCTAATTGCCACAGAACTTGTTGATGAAAATCGAGAAGTGTTTCTTGACTGTGGGCCAGAGACGAGTGGACACTTGTATATAGTCTACATTGGATTGTGTCCACTGAGGATTAGTGGGTTTTTGTATGCAGAGGTGCCCACACTCATTTTCAGTTTAAACCTGAAACACTGTTAATTCGACCAAAAAAAAGATGAAAAATCGTTTAAATGTATTGACATGGTGCTGAGATAGGAAAGTTGAGGCGCCAGTGACAGCAGATAGCAACAAATACTGACATGAATCTTGTTCAAACTGGACCCTCACCAACATCTGGCTTTTGTCTTTAGTTGAAAAGAGTGCGATCGACACTCACTCCTGGGTCTAATGACTCTGCAGTAGATGCAAATATTTACCACCATTGATGGAAACATGACACTGTGGTGGATAAGTTTTGATCTTGAGTACTGATGCTCTGGTTCCTGAAGCCTGTGACTTAAACGTCCGCTGCCCGCAGATAAAGACATGAGATCTACTGCATGTGGGGCGATGAGGAGGCGTCAACCTCCCTCGCCTCCTCGACAAAGCATAAACACTTCCTCCGTCTAAATATTTCCATCCTGAGCCGAGTCTCGGAACAGACGGTGGCCGTTGCCAGCCCGCAGGTAGCCCCGGCACAAGCGCTGCACGCAGGTGGGAGAGCAGATCGAGGACGCTTTGATGGCTCTTTTTTTTTTTTTCCAGGTGACACTCTCTCTAATGTCTGAGTGGTCATCATCTGGGGGAAAGGGGGGGGCGGGGGGGTGTCCCTCTCTCCTCCGCCGCATGTGGGCCATTCACGAAGTAATAACCGCACCCCGCTGTGCCCATCATGCCTCGCCGCCAAAACCTCCTCGTCAACACCTGGCACAATGGTAGCCAACACCTGTTCACCTAATTAGAGGGACACTGGCGGGAGAGGAGATGAAGAAGTTAATGAAACGCTAATCTGGTCCAATCAAACGCCCGGGCATCTGCCTCGCTCGCCCGCCGCCGCAGCAGCAGCAGCAGGTCGCCGTAATGGCTGCCTTATGCGCGCCTCCCCCGCCACGCCACCTTGAGTGACCTCATCAATGCCAAACCTCTCTGCTGAGCAACGGTGAATGTAGGAGAGCAGACAGGAGGAAGTGGGGAGGGGGGAGGGGGGGAGGCGAGGAGAAGCCGGGCGCGTGCCGCTTCCTGGACGGGCAGAGTAGCTGGACGGCGAGCTGTCAGTCAAATGAACGAGCATTAAGAGATGAGCTTCCCTGTGCAGAGAAGTTGGAGCGGCTCCAGGTCGCACCAGCTGCGCCGCTCCTGTTTACAAGCTGGGACCTGCTGCCGGAGAGGCCGGGCACTCAGGACGGATTCTGAAGAGCGCGTTATGGCCCTCAGTGAGAGCTGTGACCAGAGAACAGGGTCCACTGACCGTCCTCGCCTTTCAAATGACCCAAACCGACTATTTTGTTGAGCAGCCAGTTCAATTGCTTGTCCTCAAAATGGTTTGCAGGTGGCTTCAGGTGTTTTTTTTTTTTTTTTTTTTTTTTTTTTTTTGCCAAATCAGCAGCAGCAGTTTGCTGCCCGGCCGTCGGCCTCGCTCGGTGCCTTCTCATGTGAACCCTCCTGAACTCTCTTTTCTCTGTTTGTTTGTTTTCTCTCCAACAGGAAACTTCAAAGGGATGTGTAAACAGATAGACCACTTTCCCGAGGAAACGGATTACGAAGCGGACCCGTCTGAGTACTTCTTGCGTGAGTATCTTGCCTCCCCGTTCTCGTGCAGAGAAATCCTGCGCACATGTTAAGATTGATGCTCTTTTGCTGCTCGGTTGGTTCGTCTTAGTCGGGACCACGTTGATAAAAAAAAAAAAAAAAAAAAATCACATCAGGCTTTTCTCCCTCTCTCTCTCTCTCTCGCTCTCTCTCTCTCTATCTCTCTCCAGACATTTACTGTATTTTTAAAATTTGTCCCACTTTTTGCTCCGTCTCAGACGGGAGCGCCGTGCCAGTAACTGCTCTTGGCCCGCGTGTCACTGCTGTCTCTGCCTGCTTTTAGCACGACGCCGGCCAGGCTGAGTCCTGCCAAGCAGCTCGTCTGTTTTTACTGCTTGGCTGTGTGTAACATAACGTGCAGTGTTACAGTCGGCTGTGTACCCTGTAAACACAGCCCATTGATTTCTGCTCCCTTTTCCTTTGTGCAAGCAAGATGGAGACGCTTGTCGAACTCATTTGCCCGCTAATCCTAAAAATCACAACAATGACCCCGGAGCTCATGATGTACTGTTAGTGCCGTCAGCTCAATACTCTCTCCTGATTGGCCAATTAATGCATCTGAGACGTAATTTGTGACTTACAGACCCCCCACAGTCATGACGCCTCCGAGTTCAAGTTTCACTGTGAATTTTTCCTCTGTCTTCAATTTGCTTTTATTGAGCTTTTTTTCCCCCACACACTAACTCAGTAAATCTACTTTTGCTTTGGCAGAATTTGACTTAGTTTTCATTTCATGAATTAAGTGTGGCGGTTTTTGCTGCTCTGGTCCAGTGAGGAGGATTTGGACGTCTTCTCGTGAAGCAATCTGTTAAAACAGCTTTCATAAAGAAACTTTTTGGAGAGCATCGCTCCAAAGCCGCTGATAGTCTACAACAAATGTGTATTTCATTATACAGTATCAGTGCTCAGGGTTAAAGTGGTTATTTTGTAGTCCAAGCTATTAGATTGCAATATTCAGTTTTGGCGTCCTTGTTTGCAGCGCTTGTGTGAGTTTCAATGGTGGGTTTTAGTGAAGAAACTGCCGGTGAATGTGTTTGGGTGCTGCAGGGGCAGGTTGTGTGTTTACAGTTGGTTTTTCTCACGTTAGCGGTCGCCAGTAACTCACATTAAGGGAAATCCTGGTTTCGTTGATGGTTGGAGGTCTTCTGGAGAGCTGCTGCGTCCTCGGTCAGACATTAAGCCAGCTCACTGAGTAGCTCTAAAACGTAGGCTGGCTGCTTGTTAAACCCGGAATGTCTTTGTTGTCTCTTTCTACGTTAATTAAATACACAATATGCAACATGTGGGTGTGGAGGCTGCAGAGCTGTTTAAAGGTTAAGTAACGCCGTTAAAAGACTGTGCCACCAATTGGGAATCACACTTCCAGCCTAGAACAGGCCTGAGTCATGATGGACAAACTATCAAAATAAGACAAGATGGGGAATTCAGGAAAAGCAGAACCAGAGACATCTGTCTAAACCTATAGAATTAAATAATTATATATTCATTATGTGGATGATTAAGATTTTTTTTTTTTTACTTCAAGACTTTTCCTTTTTCTATTTGATTAACAAACCAGTGTCCCGAGTCCCTGTTGACCCCTGATGTGGTACAGCTCCTCCCCTCTCTCCCCCCTCCCCTCCTCTCCTCCTCCCCCCGCCCTGCTGCAGCCTGCAGTGGTTCATAACTACAAGTCACAAAGTGTCCGTCTCCTCGTCTCCATCGGCCGGGGACAGTAATTGAGGCCCTCTCGGAGAGCCGAGCCGAGCCCGTGCGTGCCAGTGCTCGGAGATTAGGCCCAGCCAATTAGGCTGTGTTTGACTTAGCGCTCTGAGCGGTTGTTCCCGTCCATATGTGCCAGAGAGAATGGTTATGATAACAGCTCTGGTAATGATTGTAACAATGTTGGAGCGGCGGTGAAGGCGGATCAGTCTTATGAAGGGCCGTCTCCCGGGCTGGGGATGACAGGGTCGCTGGACAGGGGCCGCGCTCTGGCTCTCGGACCACCGCCGCTCGTCTGCATCTGTGTGTGTGTGTGCGTGCGCGTGTGTTAACCTCTTCCCGGGCTGTGATTGGAGGAGAAGGCCGCAGTGCTCCCAGTGGCTTGCCAATTAGGACACTCACATCCATAAATATTTCAGCCTCCTTCTTATATAGGTCAGGCCTCGCTCGATCGCTGTCTCCCACACTCTGCCGCTCTTCACCCTCACACCCGGAAGATTTCACGTCGGCGTTGCACAGCACCTTTTGTCGTCTCTCCGGCTCGAAAGGGAGCCCAAAGCTGTTTCCCCGGGTGCACGGCGAGGTCACAGAGGAGCGCGGCATTGCGGCGGGTGTCTCAGACGTATTCTCATATCTGCCCATTTCCATTTCACGGACACACACCTGGCATTTCCATAATGAGGAGTTTCACGGCGCCTCTGGGTGGCCAAAGACGAGGGGAAAAGCTGCCTCTGCTCTCACATGCAGGAGGGAGAGAGAGGGAGAGAGAGAGAGAGAGAGGAGGGGGAGATCGGTTATGCAACAGGAATGATGTCACTTCAGGTGAAGGCCCAGGCAGAAATGACATCACCGGGGGGGAGCTCGCCGGTCCAAAATTCGAAGGGGACACACCAGTGATGTCATCAAACAGCGTGGCGAGGAGGAGGGAGATATTTGGTTGCCGAGCAAACAGACGAATCTGACAAATATTCTCCTAAACATGCACCCCCGCCTCTTCTTCATCACACACACACACACACACACACACACACTCTGATCTGCTGTCCTTATGCTGACACACACACACAAATACACACAAATATATCAGTGGATTCTGAGTGTGTGTGTGTGTGTGTGTGTGTGTCTGTTCTGTGAGTCCTCAGCTCTCCCAATAGCAAGTCAGTTTGCACATCCACACGGGGTTATATAAGCCAGCTGAGGCACACTAAAGCGCCAGTGGGTTTTTAGATCATGCCGTGTCGGAGCTCCCATCATCCACTGCTCTACTGGGCGCTAAGCAGCTGAGAGAGAAGAAAGAGGGGAAGAAAACGCCCAGTTATGCAAGCGACTAATGCTAAACTGAAAGGCATCGATTCAGCGTGATACAGAGAGGGAGACGTCGACGGGAGGAGGGGCGCCTGCGTCGGAAATTAAGTGTTAGTCAGAGGTTTCTGTGTCACGAAATGTTGGATGTCGCCGCGCTTATAACGCACCGACTATTTAGATATTCATTTCATTGTTAAAGGTGTTTCATCAAGTCGAGCAAACTGGTGTCAACAAAACGATGAATTAGAATGGAAGTAACCCGTAATCCAAACATTATTGATATAAAAAGTAATAGATGTTATACATTCATAAAAGGCTGCCACCAATGATTATTTCCACCATCAATTGTTAGTTGTGTGAAGTGTGTCACAGTTTGTGTTCCTCGTGCTCCTAGCGCTTCATTGGTTTATACTTTATTTAGTGTTTTGTATTTTTACTACCTCTCTTTTTTCTCAGACGTTCAACTGCCTGCTTCCTCTGTTTTCGCTCATTAAAGCTCACATTTTGTTGTCACCTGCCTGCGTTTACATGTCTCGCGTTTCTGTCCCCTGACCCTGACAAAATCTCAAACGGCAGTGAACAAACGGCCATCACAACCAAAGTGCCGCCTTCAAATACCCCAAAGTTAATTACTCTACAATGATATCAAACAGAGAAAGGCAGAAGGACCAGAGAGCATTTTGCTTTTTTTTCCTCCACTTTTATTGCTTGAGAGACAACTACTAGCGAATTATCAAAATCCCTAGCTGTTGTTTTTCAGTTGATCATCCGATCCCACTTATTTCAGAGCCTCGGTTCTGAAACAAACCTGCAGCGGGTCTGACAGAAGATGAAGGAGCCATTATCCATTCTCTTCCCCCGTCTGCCATCATTTCACAGCTGATTCATTCAATGTTTTGTTGTGTTTTTATCAAGGCGTTTTCTCTTAGTCCTTGCCACAACATTCTCTCCTGCTCCAGGCTGTGTGTTTGCTTGTTTTTTTTTTTCTTGTATGTTTTTTTTTTTCACATCAAAAACCCCTTTGTTTATTCCCAGCAGCCTACTGGAAACAATCCCCAATCATGCAGTGTGTCCCAGTTCCTTAGTGTAGACTCACACTTTAATGTGTGCGCTGCGCTCTGATGTTGATACTGCTCTGTTTTTGGAAACAGTCGAGAGGCTGATATCGGGTGTTATACGGACAGGAAATGATGCTAAGATTGCGAATTCGTCATTAATTCGAAGCGAGCTCTGATCAATATTTTCATATCAACAAAAGTGTCACGTGACTCATCGGTGTGAAAGAGGGCGCTCGTAATGGCAAAACCCACAGAGAGTTATTGCTCCCCTCACTTTTCTTTCAGCTTGCTGTTTTTGGATTTCTCTCTGCCACAACTAGGCTCACTCTCGCCGCTGTGACAGGGTCGTTTTCGGCCGCAGCGGGCAGCTGTTTTGAGCGAAAAGCCCTTAAAAAGCTAACTGTACATGACCTGCTCGGCACCAGGCAGCAGACAGACACAGTTCAAGGGGGAGCTGGTGAACTTTGTTCAGACCGCAGGCGAATCAGATCTTTAAAGGGGCTCTTTGTAACAATTTGAAGCAGCCTGAAGGTGTTAATCACTTTTTTATCGGCTTTATGTGACATGGAAAAATGAGACCACCATCATCTCTCCCAGTTGCCTATTTAAGCCTGTAGGTGATTTGTGACCTTATGCAATCTGTAAATGGAGTCCGCCAAAACAAACTGGTTCCACAGAGCCTCTTTTAAGACAGACTTTGTCATTTGCAAGTGATCAGATTAGGTTTTTGCGCGCAGACATTACCAACGTTACCGCTGGCGCCGCGGCTTTTCGGCGCAGGAATCGTGAGCCTGAAACCTCCCTCAGACTGCCAGCAGACAGTTTCTCTCAGCGCCTGTCCACGGCCCCATGTTCTCTGTTGTGTTGCTGCACTCCATACGCTGATGCACTTCGGTCACTGGATTTGATGTCATCGTTGTGACACTTTGAAATCCAGAGTGTCTCGATTGAGAGACCTCCGCTACCTCCAAATGTGGTCTGGATCCGGTCGATCTGGATATGCCAAAAAAAAATAAAATAAATGGATTTGGGCTCGCAGAACAAGCCCTTAGAGGAGAATTTAGCAGCTAAGAGGCCAAATATCCCCCCCCCCCCAGGAGTTGGTAAAGACCCAAAATGGAGCTAAAAGAGAGTGAATATTGGGCTTAAATCATCAGGAGAACAACTCCAATCCTCCAAAGGCAACCAAATGTGATATAGTTCTTATGTGGTCGTACTGCATACTCAAACACTGTCAGACGTGGTGTATCGTCACCCTAAGGCATGTAATTCCAAGCATGTGAACAAGACCAAAGTCTAGCGATAATAGAAAAAGGTACAGGACTGTTCTCACACCCTTGATTAACTTCCTTTACGAACTCTCCCGGGTGTTTACGCCCCGAGATGGTGTTGATCTCTGCCTCTGGTGCTCGCATGCATCCATCTGAGAGTATTCGCTGACATTGATGACAGAAGGGCAGGCCTGTCACAGCCCATGTCACCCTGGGGCCTCGCAGCAGACTGGACGCTGGCCTGAACTGGCATCGCCCGATAAAATCAATGGGTCTGGGGCAGGACACGCAGGGGGTTGTAGGGCAGCGCAGGGGGTGGCAACAACACCAGCGCAGAGTCTCTAGTAGCAGTTTGTGTCACAAGAGTGTGCGTGTGGGGAGTGGAGAGGGGGAGGGGGAGGGCCCTACCGGAGGGCGCTAATGTGATCACGTGACCTGAGATGGGGTTGTCACAAGGGTAGATAATGTGTTTATACTAGTCGAAGAAGTTATCAGCCGTGCTCGCTTTAGCAGGTGACATTGAGCGCCTCCGTACTTCTAGCAACAAATAAGAAAGCCATCGACTGATGCATAAAACACACGGCACACAGACGTGAGCCAATAAATTAAAAGCCAATCATTTTTTGTCCTGGTTGACCGAGTGAGTGCTAGCGCTCTAACTTTATATCTTATTAACAAGGGGTGGGGGGTTATAGAGACGGTGCAGCCTGTAAAACGCAGAGGTGAGAGAGTGTGTCCTCATATTAAAGCGAGATTAGAAAGAAGCGCAGGACGAGTCGCGGCGCTGAGGCTGTCACTGGGGGCATCATCAAAAGACGGCTGCACCTGCATCCCGGAGAACTTTCATGTGATGGTCGCGAGCTGGACCAGCGCCGAGAAATTCTGACAGAAAACACGAATCCTTTTAATCTCCAGATGCAAGGCAGTGGAGCGTCGGGCCTCGGCCACTTTTGGTGCAAAACGTGTCAAAATGAGAATGGAGGAAAAGCTGATCCAGACGCAATCAAAAGCTAAATGTGCTCCAGCTGCTACAACATGAAGAAAAAGAAACAACTGACGCTGGAAATGTGTCTGTTTATTGTGTCAGACAGGCTATAATATACATTTTGTACAGTTCAAACCGTCTTATATTATATAATTCTTATGTAGTCTGATCGCTGTGCCTGAGATAACAAACAGAAGTGAACATATGAATTAATATTTGTAATCAGTTCCACACTCTTTATTGATGTAACCAGAAGATAGAAACCTGCGCTACTGCAGCTCAGTGTGGCGTTGACTTCCCTGCTGACGGTGTGTGGTGTCACGCCGACGTTCAGCCGTGATCTGTTGGGACATCAGCGGTGGAGTGGAGGGTAATTACAGTAATTGAAATGTGTTCTGCGGAGGGAACTTTAATTGTCTGAGCGGGCCTGTCATGTGAAGTGATTTCAGTGTGAGGGAGCTCTGTGTTCCACTGACCCGCCTTTGTGTGTGTGTGATGTGATGTTAATATGACAGAGCTGTATTCAGCGGGAGCACCGCCGGGCTCTGACGGTAGCTGGGTGAATGTGCCGGGATCATCCGCATACGACTTTACATTCAGACTGATGGAGGCGCTTACGGAGAGATTAAACAAAACATCTCGATTATGAATGATCTGAAGCATTTAAAGTATTTAAGTCTGGACAAACAGTCTTGTTTTTTATTGTACAGTTGTGTTTGCGTACTTTCAGCGGGTTTGTGTCATTTCATCGTAAGTCCTTGAAAAGTGATGCTCAGGTGTTGAGCTGCAATCAAGTGCCAGCGTCAGATACAGCAGGCTGATCAGCGGCCCTGCACTCCTGAGATTGACATTTTAGTTAGATACCTGAATCTAGTGTCACTTCCTGAAGTGACACTAAGTGTACATGGAGCAGGATACATTTGCGTTGGGGTCTGTCAGGGTGATATAATGGGTCATACACTAGACTTTTCACCTGGACACCAAGGCTGTGACCAAGAGTCAAGATTTCTTTGTTTAACAGTTATCATACGTAAGCTATGTTACCAACATCACTGAAAGTCTAAAGAATGTTGAAAAAAAAAAAAAAAGAAAAGAACACAACAGCACCAGCAAGTCAGGAAGACGTCTCCTTGTCACTTGTTTTGTCAGCCCATCCCCCAAAACCCAAAGATCCTCGATGAAAACTTGTGTTGGACCAAGTTAATTTTGCTTAAAATAAATTACTGTTGAATCGCTAATTGATAAATCAACAATTTGTATCTAAATGGCTAAAATTGGCTAAAGAGAGATGAATACTGCACAAGTTTATCTTATGTGGCTCTTGTTCTCTGATTTTTCTAAACACTTTAAATAAATGAGTCAATATCTATTGGAAGTTATGAGAAGGGGAATGAGAAATGGATCAAGAAAAACAGAGAAAAGCACAAAAATAAATAGCATGAATGAGGGTAAACACAAAGCAAAATGACTTATCATCGAATTCCCGGAGGTGTCTTGAATGTCAGACCCGAACATCTCGGCTCTCACTCTTGTTCTGTTTTATAAACGCCGGCGAGGGAGACTCGCATTCATTTTCTAATCAATTTCAAGTCAAATTGCATTCTGCCCGCGAGGTGTGTTGTCAAGACGCATAAGCTTTCGGATGCAGCAGGCCGAGAGCTGCGTAAGCACTCTCGCACATTTTGATTTTAGCCACCAAAGCTAATTTCCCTTTGTTTATGCACATTTTTTCACACTGTGTATTTTAACGCAGTCGCCGGCCACTCCCACTGCTTTTAAGAGAGGCGTTGAGGATGTTTGATGCCGAGGCCGGCGGTAACGAGGGGGCTGCGAGGGGTGAGAGTCGGGGGCTGAGGGGCAGCACGCCTCCCCATCAGGACGAGGACGATGCAAGGGCTCAGTATTGAGGAACAGGAGCAGGAGGAGGTGTGGAGGGGATTAATAAGCGTTTGTAGTATTAAATCAATGTGCCTGGGAGCTGAGGCACCTGATTAGCATGACCCTGTCCTGCACATCAGCACATTCTGGGCTGGGGGAGGCTGATTAAGAGCCAATGCTAATTTCCTCTCAACCCTGTCAATGAAAGAGAGGGAGAAAGACAGTAAGAAAGGCGGAGAGGAAGAGAGAGGATGGAGGGTGCCTTTGTAAAGAAGGACAGAGTGCACGTTTATTCACAGGTACTGTACATGCGTCGGTACGTACAGTTGTCGTGTTTCATGCATTTCCATAATTGCAGCTAATTATAAAAGTTAGTTTGCCAAAAATGGGACCAAATGTGAGCTTGACTTTTTATTTGTTATTCTAAAATAGAGCACAGATCTACAGAGCAAATGAGAAGATGATCTAATCATCTTAAATAATTTGTTTTATTAGCTTTAGCGTGACTGTCTTGGTGGTACCTTTCACACTCTCATCATGGATTAATTGGAATACCCAGTCTGCTCTGATTGGTCAGTTCACACACGTCTGAGCCAGCACCATTCAATGCGTCTTCGCTAGTGTTAGCTTCACTTCCAGCGTGAATATAGCCAAAGTATAAGATATATATATTTCATTTCATATTTCATTCATATGAGCACTGATGAGGCATTCAAGGAGCACTGTTTTCTGTTGGAGAGAGGAGCTCCCAACAAAAAATCATAAAACTATACAGCAGTAGGTCTCATGTAGACGTCAAAGTGCAAACATATCCCTACAGTGACGTGATAAAGGGTTAACATTTGCATAAATATTCAACCCCTTTATAACATTTAGATATTTATATTAACATAATCATAACTGGCGCAACATGTTGATGTTTAAAGTCAGATAATTAGCGCATTTTTAGTGACTTTTCCACAGCTAGAAGAAGCAGCTTTAGAGGTGAACCCTATCTTTGAATATAATATTTATCTATCTAACTTAAGGTTTCTTAGATTGGCTCCCTTCTGTGTTCATTTCCTGGCACTCCAGAAAATTAAAGCCACTGCCAGTCGGCGCCCAAACGCCTCTGAATAGTCAGATTCTTTAGCTTTCGGACTCAGGGTTGCGTGAGTGAAGCCACAGTGGCACTGAGGAGGACTAGCTGCTGTAGAAAACCCCAGCCATGGGCCTGCATGGGTGTTGAGTCTCATTAAGTTGTTTGTCAGCCAGCGCTGAAGAGTGCCAGCGCTCGGACACCAGCCTGAGCTGCAGCCGTGCCAATCAATACAGTACACACAGTATCCGCTCTCACCCTGTGTCTCTGTGAGCAGGTTGGCACGCATGCTGGCAGGAGGACAGAGCAGGGCGGGGCCAAACCAGCATCCATCGCTCATTACTACAGCTCCTGCCCCGGCGCAGCCACCAGCAGGCCAGGCAGGGCGAGACACGGCCTGTTGTACTCTGCAGACATGAAGGAACATATCCTTCAGCGAAAAAAGTCCAAGTTTGGGACGTATGTTTATTCACTTTCGTATGAATCGTTTGATGAGATGATTGGAAACCCTCTCATATAACGTATATCTGTTCAGTGTGAAGCTGCCACCACCAGCCGGTTGTGTAAACAGCAGGTTGTGTTTTTACAGTGGGCTGGTTCAGCCATGTTTTTTTTTCCAAGTATAAGCCAACCAGCTGCTGCCTATAGCTTCATGTTTACATGACAGATATGAGACGATTGAAGTTCTCCAGTCATTTCAGCCCCGCTGCTGATACCCGACTCTCTCGTGGTTTTGTGTCTTTTTGTCTCGGGAGTCATAGTCGTGGTCAGAGCTGCTGTGGATCACCTCCATACTGTTTCCCTTGTCTCCAAACTGTCATCTGCTGGACTTAGGGGCTGTGTTCAGTCCCAATTTGGTGTCCAGCCATGTTTGCTGGAAGGTTGGTTGACAGAGCCACCGTTTCCTGCAATAACTCCCAAACTCTTACCTTAAGAGGGGGAGCTACCCTCAAATTCCAGCCATTTCCTACAAATTACACCTTTTAAGAATGCCTATCAATCATTGCCCATTTGTATTCTGACACCCCTCACAAGTTTTCTCTTCCTGTCTATCATCCCCATCGCTTTCCAAAAATCTGCGTAACTGAGTCGCCTCTTCCTGCCTGCATATATGTGAAGGATCAGAGAAACCAAATGGTGTCGACATTCAGTGCTCTTGCCCAATAAAATCAAAGTAGATGAGATTTCCTCCATCTGTGGAAGTGTAAACCTGTGTGCCAATTCTCATTGCAGCTACTGACAGGAAAACAGCAAAGTGGTAGTGGTGGTAAATAGAAAAGTGCCAATCATCACGATGCAAACAGTATAACAAGCGGTATAAATAGAAATCAGTTAGTGTTTGAGAAAAAGCTGTGATTTAGTTTTTATTTTTCCTTGCCTCGGATGATTCTGTCTCATCTGAATAGAAATTACAAAAGTTTCATGCAACGTCCTATTATTTATACTAAAAATGTGTCTCGCTGTGTGCAAATGTGAATGAGCCCTGTTCAACAGGTGAAAAGGTGTGTAAATAAAGTTTCATTATTTGTAGCTGGCATGAATTGATGCCAGCTAAAAATGTGAACTGATGACTGTTGCTCCCCGGATTTTATAAGGGCTAGGTGGGCTAGCTAGCTTCAGCTAATGCTAACATTTAATCTCCCCGCAAATTGGCTCGGTCTCTGACTGACTTTCTGATATTCTCCAAATGAGATGAGGGTCTTCAAGTGCATTTGGTGGGTTGCAGCATACTGAAGGCTGAAGTTAGGCTCCATCGATCCATCCATAATTTTTTTTTTTTGGCTAATCCCTGTTGTGTTTTGAAATAATGCCAGGTTACGAGGAGGCAAGATAGTTAGCGTAACATATTAGCATTTGCAACTTAAGTCAGAGAAGATAATCAGAATGGCAGTTGTATTTTGAGTTTTTTGGAAAGGCTGTGCTGTCAGGCTGTGATAGGGAGTGGTAGTGAATGGTCAACTATGATAAAAATATATATATATATGTGCAATAGCTGTATGTTCTTTCAAAAACTTGTTATAACACAGTGTCTGGGTGACCAACCATTATTGCCAAAGACTGCCAAAGAGTCCCGAGCTCAGACTTAACTGGGTGTCACATGAACGCGGGTGTCGTTGGGGAAGAAACTGAAGATGCGCCACACTCTGTGATCGTGACCTCGACCCAAATCAAAACGGTGACCTCGGTGCTAATCACAGGGCTCCCTAGAGCATCCTTTCATGTGGGCCGAGACGAAGGCTTCAGAAACATAAGACGCTGCCGCTGTCATTAGCTATTAGCGTGGAGGTCAAAGCTTTCATTTGGCCGGGGTCATTGTTTTTCAGTAGCCTGAGACTGACAGTGGTTTCACCACACGGGAGAGTCGCCACAGGACTTTTAGCAGCCCTCTCATGTCCGCTCACGGGCCGTCCTCTGTTCTGTATGCTGTCAAGTTGTAAGTACAACAAACAGTAAAGGGAATGAGCAGACTAGAGTGGGTGTTTTTGCTCAGTTTGAGAAAATGATGACGTGATGACGATAGTAGTTCAGTCTTTTTAAGTAGTAGGCATACTTATTTATGTAAAGTAGTTAAAGCTCCACCTGGGCCAGCAGCAACAGCAAAATCTGTTGATGCCTCAGTGTTGAAAATCCAAAGGTACAATTTATTTGCAATTTACTTCACGTTGGTTATTTAAGGGGCATTTGGAATGCATGTTAATTAATTAGTCAGATGTTTTAGCTTTGTGTTTAGCTAAATTGGGTCTGATTAATATTCTTTTTATTCTAGCGGTGTGCAAAGCAAAGATCTAATAGAAATTTGAGATTAAAAAGAAAACACAAAAGTCCTACGTTTGTTCTATGCATAAAAAACACGTCTTCCTAATTAAGATTATCACCATCACCAGTATCACAGTTGCTATTTGTTGGTAATTCAGTCTTTTACCAAATGTATACAATATGTATATTGCCACGCACTACTTTTTAACGGCTTTACATTTTTTAGCTTTAAATCAGCATTACCTTGCATTTGTTTCAGCATGTGTTGCCATGAGATGCTAAAATAAGTCAAATAAAATAATAAGATTAAGCATGTCCGCTCAGAAAGAAACCATCAATAAGGCAGAGGTGGCTGACATTATTAGCCAGTAGCGTTGGTTTAATAGAAGGTCAACATCAGCTCAGTATGTCAACAAATCAATGTATCCGTCTCACCCTGTGCAGGGCTGTTAAACATGTTGTATCATGGGCCCGTCCTTTTGTTTCTGCACTAACCCGTGCACTGCAGAGACTAGTCCCTGTCTATCTGTCAGCCTGTCAGTCTCTCTGCCTGCCTCCCCCCGGGGTGCTGCTGTGCTTAAACATCCCTCCAGGCGGGATACAAAACTCTGACAGGGGCTCAGCCGATCCTTAAAAGATGGAAATGTGAAGATGTGAAATCTCCAGAATGTGTGTGTGTGTTGGTGGGGGTGGGGGGGGATGTCTGAAATAGGTGGCAGCCTCACTGCCTTGGGGCATAGTTATTGTCCTGTTTCCTCCAACAATTCCCGTCATCGGCGCTCACTGCAGGCAACAAACTGCTCGGAGACACGGCTATCTGAGCACTGACACACTCAGTATTACGCAGGAGAACAGAGTGCATCCTGACATGAAAAATCTGCGGGGACTTTCAGCCTTTTCTTCCGAGGTAGAGCATGGTCAGCCAAACCCAGGGGCAGCGAACTGGAGCCTGATCCTAGGGAAGGCACAGTGCATGCTGGGAGGTCACTGTGAAGGTCACTGCACTTTTCAGCGCGCAGCTAAACATGGATGTTAATACGGAGAATGCGCAGGGCTGGGAGGAGCACTGCAGGCCAGCCGATCCTCGAAGTCATGCAAATGAGCTGGATTTTCTTGCCCGGGAAAGCTCCGACATCACAAGCCCTATCAAGACTTGTCAGAGGCTCTCCAAACCTGAGGCGCTTGTTCTGCGGAGACCGGCTCTCGCAGAGTTCTTGTATCTGTGGATAAAATGTGGTTTGAAGAAGGCTTTGAATGGAGGCTTTTCAAGGCAGATAACTGGGATTGTGGGAGGAAAAGTTTCTAGCACAGCATATGAATAACAAAAACAAAACATGCAATAATAACAAGATTTTAATGCAGGTTGGACATTATATTTTTCATTTGCTAATGTTTGCAAACCACTGATGCGTTCACATTTGTACATGGCACACTGACATTCCTACAAATTGTGCTATGCCATAATCACATTACATGTTAATGACCTGAATTTAGTATCAAGAGGTGGACAAGATGGTGGTGGAGCGACAGGCGAGAAGGCTAGCAAGCCAATGACGGCTGTTCAGGGCTGCCTTTCAGCATTTGTAAGTGTGACACCACGGAGCATTTTTAAGGTGACTTCTGGACAATTTCCAGCTGTGTCTTTGGTGACCAATATAGGTACTTTTAGCCAAAACATGATCTCTTCCTAACACTAATCAAGTGGTCATGTGCCTAAACCTAACCAGAGCATAAGCACAGTGCTTAAAATTTTTTATTGAACCTAATGAAACAACTCTGTGGTTTGGTTGGAACTCATCCCCTGAGTTGGCCTTTATTATAGACGACAAAGACAAGACAGGAAATGTGGGCCTAAGATGTCACAAAGGTTCTGCAGTCGGACTTGAAAGAACCAACATTGCCGAGCTACGGAAATGCAAAAAAATATGTTAATCAAGGCAAGCAGCACAAGCATCTAACGCTTTTCAGATCAACTTAAATTTTTACATAAATCATTTCAACAGTTGTCTGACATCAAGTCTCAAAGTCTGACTGACATTCCCTTAGCCTTGAGTGCTTGTTCTTCTCCCAGAGGTTTGAATATATATCTTTTATTTAAGGTTGACTGAGATCATTTAAGCACCCGGACTTGTCGATGTGTCTAAAGTAACAAAGACTAAAAGGACTAACTCAACCTTAATGCATTCATTTCATTTCGCAATTAGGCATTCAGTTAAAAGATTACATTAAGATCTTTATGTGCATTTGCACCTATGTGAAACAGAGTGTCCAGCACAGCAGTGCTGATCACAGTCATATAGGCGGTGTGAAACTGTAAAGGCTTAGCAACAGCTTTAGAAACTAAAACATGCATCTGTTAGTTTGGACCAAAATTAACTATTTTCCCACTGATATTTTTGGGCTAAATGGGATCGGATTTTGTGAATTAAAAAAATATCCATGAAATGAAAAAGGCAGAATCACCTTATTAAAGCTTAAAACACTGAAATCAGAGATGATTATATCTGCAAAATCCTTGTGGTGTTTGACCTGTTTTTACCTTTTTCTCTCTGCAACGGAGCCTCCCTGAGGTTTCTTGAACTTTTCGTGTCACCTTGAGATCTCGCACTATTAAACAGCCCCACTGTCAACAATCAATAAATTTGGCTGGCCCCTCTATCCCTCTTTTGTCTCTGCAAATGAAGCTGATGGATGAAAAAGAGCGCTGGTGGCCTCTCCCAGGTAATGTGCTGTGACCAGCCGTGTCAATACCTTCAGGGTTAACAGGATAGAGGGACGGAGGCATGGGATGGAGGGGGAATTTTAGGAGGAGCGATGCATTTAGAGCGGGACAGAGGAGCAGGGTCAACTCTCGGGACAACTTAATATTTAATCAACCCACCTCACCGGTAACCTTAAACCCCACAATCCCCTCTGGTTGCACAAGGAGACAAGTGGGAGAGTAGGGGGGAGAAACGGAGAAAGACGGGAGGTGGGGGGGGGAGGGCGAGACGACACTTTATCTTTCAAATGGTCCTGTGCTTTGACTGAGTGGGAATTAAGTGAGAGAGAAAAAGGAGGGACAGAAAAGATGAGACGGGGGGACGTTCGCTGGGTGACAAAGACGGCGAGATGACGGTGCGCAGCAGACGGAGACAGAAAGAAAAATGGCCGCAGGTGAATAACGGCATTAAAGTCTTCTTCTCCGGGCTCTTTCAGGCAAGGTTAAAGTAAGTGATAAGCACATCATGATGTTGAATGATGACTTGATGGATACGGGTGGGACAGGGAGCAGAGACATTACAGGGTAGGGTCAAAAACACATCCATAAAGGTGCTCGCCAGCAACGCAAAATGTTCTTAAGCTGCGGCTTAACAGCTGCAGTCATTACCATCCAATCAGTGTAACACAGAAAGCTTCAGTGTTCTGATCAGAGTCGAAGTTAGACGGTTTTATACAGAAAACATGAAGAAGAGAATGTGAAGAAAATACAGTTTCAAAGTTGACTTTACTTCAGTCAGGAAACTGATTACCTCAGAATAACCAAGTAAAGCAGACTGTTACATTTAAGCCAAAAAGTTTTAACAACTTGAAATTAGTTACTACTTTACTTAGTAATATTCAGGTAATCAGTTTCCTCTGAGGTTTTTAAGTAAAGTCACTTTGTCAAATGTTAGGCTGTAACAATGCTAAGGAAAAGAAACAAAAGTATGGAGGTAATGGTAATTTTTATAAAGCATTCAATCTGATTAATATTTAAATGGACAATAAAATGGGAATTTATTGACTTTTTTAAGATGTATTAATGAATCAATTCAATAATAAATAAATTTAAAAAACAGGTAAAATTTAAAACAAAATCAACCCCCCCCCCAAAAAAAAAAAAAAATCAATAGATACTTAATTTAAAAACTTGAATAATTATTGCTCAGCAATTCAAAATTAATTCAAAAATACAGGTTTAAAAGACAAATACATCATATTTAATTGACACTTGAGATTCAGTTTATGAACATCATGAACGTTATTTAAACAGAAACCAGCCTGAACTCATAAGACACAACAGATCTTTTATTTTGGAAACCACAAGTCACAAAAACCAGTACTGGAGGATTGATTTGCACTGCAGGATGTGAATTTATCAATCTTTTTTTTTTCTTCCATGCAGAAGTGGCCCCGGCAGCCTGCTTTAAAGTGTTAGATAGCATGAACATATTTATTTGTAATGACCCTCACCAGTGCTTTGGGATAAAAAATGTAATGTTTGTATCCAATAAAGTGCTCACCAAATATCATGGCAGCCTGCCAATTAAAAAAATAAATATCTTGTGTGCAGTCCTCCATGAATCACGAAGCGCTTGGTAGCTTTCCTGCCAATCTGCCTGTTAGATTTTGATACAAGCGTACGAGTGAAAGGTTTCAGCCTGAGTGTGGCAGAGGCAGAAAGGTCAGTAGGTCACTAGAAATCATTAGTATTCAGCCTCTGGAGACCACAAATGCCTGTATTAAATTTCAGGGCAATCTGGCAGGTAGTTGTTGAAATATTCACCCTAAACCAACAAGATGTCCTTGAGACGACTTCACATAACCCCCCCAAAAAAGCAAGATCTGTCATCGACACATGAACCCTTCACACAGAATATAAAACCTGTGAACATATTGTGTCGCCTCCTGTGCTCTGTCAGTGGGAGGAGGGTTTCTGTCGCCTTCATGTATGTCTGTTTTTTCCATCGCTGCTGCCCTAACGCTATAAATGCCTCTGAAACAGCACAGATTAGAGGAAAACGCTGTAACTTCCAAAGGCAATACTTTCCTGTCTTTCCTTCAAGGACCAATAATCATAGAATTTCAGAAAATTTTTTTTACCTGCGTCACTGTAAATCCCTCGCTCTCATAATTCACATGTCAGCAAGGCGGCAGCGGCTCGTATTTAAAGGGGATATTATAGACTGGCTGCTGCTGCTCAAAGCTTGACCAGGCCACCGAGTTGTTTAACAATTTGTTGATGGCGATGAATGACAAATGCGCTGTGCTAGTGTAATGCTTTTTCTTCCTTAACGGATAAAGCGCTTTACAATTTGCCACCCATTCATCACACACACACACACACAAACTGACGACGGCGGAGCTATGATGCAATGCATTCATATCGGAAACAATTCAGGGTTCAGTGTCCTACTCAAGGACACTTTGACGAGTGGACAGAAGGATTAAACCACTAACCCTGTGATTAGTGGACGACCCGCTCTACCTCCCCATGAAATTGCTATATTAAAGTAACTGCTTTTTGCTCATAACTTGAAAAAAATATAAATTATCAAACTTTTCTGATTATCCTACAGCTTTGTACATTGCAAGACATTGTGTTATATATATACTGTATATGGTGTGTCAAGGACAGTGGGTTCAGCCGATCAGTGCATGCTTAATGATAAGGGCCACAACATTTTTGAGTTGTTACCAGGGAACAATTGAGGAACAAATGAGGAACTAACCATTAGCCAATGGGTAGGTTATGATGCCTACTTCATAAAGATGGATGTGGCGTTAATTGATAATTAATAGTTAACTAGCAGGTAGTTACTTATTTGTTCCCTAGTAAATCATGTTGTGTCCCATACTGTAAAGTGTTACCGATCGTGACTTGTGCTGTTGTTTAGGATGAACACAGCTTGTTTCAGCAGATTTGGGTGTGGTGCTCTGGAGACTTGACAACTTTAGAAGGATTATTTTGTAAACAGTCTGTATGTATGGTTACGTGCATAATCACAGCACAGAATCAGCACACACAGCCCGATGAGGCACCAGTCCTGCTGTATTTACTGTTGAGAGCCCAGCGGAGGATGAGCGATGAGCGTCCAGCCAGCCGTGGCCACTGCTTGGCACTTTTCTCCACTGCAGCTGTTGAGTGCTGCCTATCAGGCAGTGGGTTAAGGTTGGCTTTCCCATCAAGCCCGCCGGGCGCCACAAAGCCTCAGGGTGTATGGGGGTTAGCGGTTAAATGGATCCCTGGTAGAGAGGAGGGTGTATGGGGGGAAGGGAACGATGAATGGCAGCAGGTATGCAGGCAGATGGGCCGCCGGGAGCCCCGGCGGGTCCCTGTGGAGGTGCAGGCGGCCGGGTTCAGCACAGAGCCACCCAGCCTGGCGTCAGCACTTTGGGGAGAAGCTGGGAAAGTGCTGAGGCGGCAGGCTCGTGGGGAGATGAGGTGAAGTGGTGAAAAATTTAACCAGCCTGATGAAAGTTTAAGTGTGCATGTTAAACAGGAGAGAGAGGGGGGTAAAGTATGAAAGGTGAAAGAATGGCAGGAGGTGACGGGGGGGAGGAGGACAGGTTAGGAAGCTTTTCTCATTGTTTCCCCTGCATGACTCAAACAACTGTCTGCTGCTCGATCGCCGATATGACTCTAATATAACCTCACAATTAAGGGTGTAACACAGCTCTTTATTTATTTATTTTTTTATTCTTTTGACCCTGGTTCGACCTCAAAAGTAACATCATATCCCTCATCCAGTTTTCCAGTTTTTGCTTCTTGATAATTAGCTGCAAGGACGCTGTTTTCTTTTCAAGGACGCGGGCTACATCCCTCTGCACTGCGGCCTGGCTCATATACATGCCAGAGCCCCGTAGCACTTTTTGTTGACTGCCATTCACATGATGCCACATAAAGCAGCCCGTTAGCTTTGTGGTCTGCGGAGGAGAGTGCGGAGAGAGGGAGAGAGGGAGAGTCAAGCGGTGTGATTACATAAGGTTGGGTAACAGGCTCACTGTGGGGATACACTCTCACTAGACGGTGTTGATGGAGTCTTTCACAGGCCTGATGGGGTGTTGATTAGGATGTGCTCACACACAAGGAGCAGATGCTGAAATGGATTCTAATGTGCTTTTCCTCTCTTTGTTTCTCGCTCCCTCTACTTTACATGCTCATCACTTCTTTCATCCCCGCACTCACCGCTGCCACCCCCCCCTTTCTTTTTGATTCCCCTTTGGCTTTTTTCTCCTCTCCGCGTGAACACCAAATCACATCCCGTCCCCCCCATCGCCTCCTTCCCTCTGTCTTCTCTCTCTCTCTTTTTTCGCCGCTGTCCTCTGCTGATTTCCAGGTGCGGTGCGAGCCTCCAGCATCTTCCCCATCCTCAGTGTCATCCTGCTTTTCATGGGAGGCCTGTGTATAGCTGCCAGTGAGTTCTACAAGTCACGCCACAACATCATTCTCAGCGCAGGGATCTTCTTTGTGTCTGCAGGTGAGTTTTTATCGAGCGGTGACATATCACAGCCGCTGAACTCCGTTATTGCCTCCGGCAGCTGCTTCTCTGGTTCATGAATAAAAGGCTGACAAAGTCACCACCAAAATATATTAAGCTTATATGTTACATATTCATTCCTTGGCTTTCAAGGAATCTTTACTGTTTTCACAAGAGTCAAGGTCACGGATGCTTATCTGGATGGCCATAGAATCTTAGTAATAACACTTGATATTTAATTCATACATGTCTGGCAAATACTCAGCCCAGCTGTTAGCTGTCCTCGCTCAGGTAAACTATCTAAGGTAACTAAGGTTGAGTTAGTACTCGGCTGAAATGAGTATCCGCGACAGATAATGTACCTGTACCATGCTGGTAATGTGTCTATATCCATACTCGTGGTGAAGACAAGTCTGATTTTGGATAGCTGACCAAAGTTTATAAATATCTTGTTTTTTCTCCTGTGATCAAAAAAGGAAATTGCTCCGAAGCTCAACTCTGAGGCTCTTCTGTAAACTGTTTTCTAATAGAAAATAAATATAGCTTCTGTTCAACTTATATCATTTTGAGGCGTAAATTAACACATTCCCACTCCCTACACTCGACTCACTCACGGTATAAACCAGATACGAATGCAGATGATTTGGTGACTTCAATTTCAACTATCCCCTTTTTCTTTATTAACATTATAACACCACACTGAATAAAAAAGGCCACGTGGTCTGCGCTGGTCTGCCGTCTCTTGCTCTCGCAGCCACAAGTTTCTTCTTTTATTCTTCCGTCTTCTGTCCTCCTTTCTCTTGATCCTGTTGCTGGGCTAAAAGCCACCCATTGGGACTCGTCTCTAAAAATATGGTGTCCCTGACACACTTTTCCTATGATCCATCTTCCCAGATACAGCATGTCAAACATTTCTCCGTGTGTGACTAAACTAACAATGTGGAGATGTATGATGGGCTCTAACGCGGCACACAGCTCCGTGTTATACTCTGTCTCGAGTGATCTGCGTCAAGACCTGAAGCCGCCTTGTTTCTTGCTGCGAGGGGCAGAGATTGGGAGTGTGCGATCAGTCATGTTGGATGGAGAGTTGGACAGGATTAGCACACTCTGTACAGTGTGCATGAATCAGCGCTCTAAACATATTGAGTATGATACTGCACATTAAGTAAAGCGTACACCAAGTATAACTCGGTCTGTGAGCTCATCCTGACTGATACTTTCTGTCCTCTTTTCTTCTTGTCTTTGTCCTTTTTCCCCCGTGAACACCACTCCTCTCCCGATGCGTGGCACCCGTCCTTCAGGCCTGAGCAACATCATCGGGATCATCGTGTACATATCAGCCAACGCGGGGGACCCTTCAAAAAGCGACTCGAAGAAGAACAGCTACTCGTACGGCTGGTCCTTCTACTTCGGCGCCCTCTCCTTCATCATGGCTGAGATGGTGGGCGTCTTAGCAGTGCACATGTTCATCGACCGCCATCGACAGCTGCGAATAGGGGCTCGCGCGGCCGACTACCTCCAAGGCTCGGCCATAACGCGGATCCCCAGCTACCGCTACCGCTACAGGCGTCGCTCGCGCTCCTCCTCCCGCTCCACAGACCGGTCACATTCCCGCGACACCTCGCCGGTGGGCCTCAAGGGCTTCAGCGCGCTGCCATCCACGGAGATCTCCATGTACACGCTGCCCCGGGACACGCTCAAGTCCTCCGGCACGCCCACCGCCACCTACAACTCTGAGAGGGACCACAACTTCCTGCAAGTCCACAACTGCATCCAGAAGGACCTGAAAGACTCGAGCCACACCAACACAGCGAACCGCCGCACCACGCCGGTATGAGGGAGTCGACACAAGCCAGGCCGGCCCGGCGGAGACCAGGAGACACGGGGAACCTCTGTGGGTGCAGTACGCCCCGGGGAGACGATGGATTTCCATGTTTATAGACATTTGTTCTTTTTTGTTCAGCTGCATGACTTTTCCATTACATTTGTTGAGAGAGTTTCAACAAGTCTGCTGTGTTCCTGGATTTGAATGGCAGAGCAGCGAGGGTGGGCCAGGTCGTACCGAGAGAGCGAGTTCTGTCATCTTGTGGGCAGGAGTTTGTTTGTGAGGTTCGGGACACTAAAAAGGGGAGGGTGGGAGGGCTGGGGGCATTTTATGAGACAAAGATTTCATGATTTCATAGCCCTTTGGTTTGACAGTTTTGCCCCACATGTTTGGTTGGAGCAACAGGTCGAGCTCCCCCTTCAAGCCAGCCCGCCGCTCAGACATACACCTCTTTTATTTATTGACTCATTAGTTCATTTTTTGCATTAAAACTGTGAATTGTTACAGTTTGGGATTCAGTAAGAATTAGCCCAATCTGTAATCTCTAACAAAGGTACTATATATATGTATTACTTTTATAAATAAATTATTACGTTAATAATCAAGAGTTACAGACTTTACCGAAGCAAAAAAGAAAAAAAAAAAAAACAAGTTAACTAAACCAAGTGCTGTTGGTAAGACGAGAAAAGACTCTTTTAGTATCTGTTTATTCGAAGGTCGAGAACACGAGAAGGTCCTTTAGGCAGACACAGACAGACAACAGTAGAATAATATCTATTCTTTTAACAGAACCTTCTCGTCTTTTTCTCAGTCCCTGTTCGCTTTCTTTTTTTTGGCGGGGGTCGTAACGGGAGAGTTTGAACCCCCTGACCAGAAAAAGAGCCAACAACAAAAGGGGGTCAAAGTTCACAAAAGCAAAGACTCCAAACACGACTTCTTACAAAATAACAAAAAGGAAGGAGCAGAGGGGAAGGAAAAGAAGAGGACGCCAAACACAAAAATAAAAACAAAAAGTTAAATATGAAATAGTACAAGAGAAGCTAAGTGACTCACAATTTCAGGAATTAAATGCATGCTATAAAAATTACAGCAAATCTGCTCTTGAGAAACTTAAGTTTTAAAAGTTAATAATTATAAGGGGAAAAAAGCAAAGACGCTAAAAGTTTAAAGTATTAATGTTTTCATGTGTATTTTTCTTATGGTTTTTTTTTCTTTTTTTTTAGTTCATTTTATCTTATTGCTTTTGTGAGACAAACCAAACAATCTACATTGAACAAAAAACTGCTTTTTTAAAAATGGGTTTGGTTGATTTCTTTATAAATATATAAATATATGTATGTATGTATTTTATTTTTAAAACTCACACAGCCTTAGTCATTTCTTTGTTTTCTTTTTTTTTTTTTTTTTTTTTTTTTTTTGGATTTTTAATGTGTTGTTCAAATTGAAAAATGAAATCTTTAAAGGTGCCAAAACCGAATGATCCTATACTTGGATGCATCAAGTCCTGATGAATAAAATACGAACCCTAGGGGGAACAAATCACCATGTTTCACTGCGTGTCTCTAACACACCTTCCCCTTATAACACCTTATTTGTGAGTTTGTCAGCACTAACACTTGTCTGTCTGTCGCATCATCGTGTCTGTTGAGCTGTTTCCTTTTCATGGACGGCTGTAGAACGGAGGAGTTGATCACAGTTCTTTTTGAAAATGAAGCATCGCAGGTTATTCAATCAAATAAGTTACTTATTTTTTAGTTTGCTTCATTTTGTCATTGCAGTCATTTTGGTTTTCTTCTTTGAATGTTTTTTTTTTTTCTTTCAACTGTTATCGCATGACAGATTTTCTCGCTGTCATGATGATGTCCGCAACAACTTGCTCTGTTTACTGATGACGAACCAACGAGATGCGACCAACAGTTCCGGACAAACTAGTGAGTTGACGCCGAGTGAAGAGTGTGATTACTTTTCACCCTCAAAATGTAGCTGCGTCCAATAAAACATTTTCATTCTTACTCCTCAAAAATCAGCCCATCACGTCTCAGTGCCGTCGTGGGCAAACAAGTTCGCCCAGAAAATACAAGTTCAGTTTTTATCTGCTCCCCACCATGCCAATGGAAAGTCAGGTGAAGTTTCGTAGTCCAGAATTCAGACATGAATTGAGATTGTAGAAATGTTTGCAAATCAAAGGACTGTTCGGGGATTGAGTTTAGAATAAGGCTCGTCAGATAGCTGAAACATGACTGGAGATCTTCCAGAGGGTTCCTTTCAGACGGCAGATGCTTGCGGGTGCTATGAGTTATGATTTCTGCGGCTTTCCAAAACCAACAATCCAACGCTGCCACCCGCTTCACAAAGCGACTGGTTGGGTGTGCGGAGGTATTAAAGTAAGAAAGGTTTCGACTTTGTTCTCAACAAGCTCTCTCTTTTCAGCGTTTGCACAAATATGTCTGTCACTTTTTTCTACGCGTACATGACTCCAACGCTCTGAATGCCACCCAGGAGAGGTTGAAACTGTGCGCTGGTATCCCCATTATTTAATGATTCAGTGCATCTCAACCGTCTGTGTCACTGCCGGCTTTTAATCCTGTCAAAGCTGCTCAAAGCAGGTTTTGCTTTTCAGAGTGGTTGGGCAACATGTCATACGAACTTATTCTTTTTGAGAATGCGGGGTATGCATGAGTATAACTGGTGTGTGCAAGGTGTATGGTCGTGCAAACGTCTTGATATGTGTTACGAAGGTGGTGCCAAACACCAGCCAGGTATTCACGGTGTTGCACTCAATTGTACGTAGATGTAGTTGTGTAAAGAATGAGAAACAATTTAAAATCTTGCGCCCCCAGTGCCGACTTTCTCACCTCCAGTCGTTTGCTATGTACAGTTACCTTTGCCGGTTAGATTGTAACTTTTGGGAAAGTTTGTCAGACACAATCTCTCAAATTCTAATGTCAGAAAAAGGGTGTCACTGAAGAGTGATTCACGTACTACAGAAGGATTCAACAATCACTTTGAAGCATATCCATGTTTTTAATTTAAAGGATAGGGAAAGCATTATATTACTAAGTGTGTTTGTGTTCTTCTATCTCAGATAGCATAGACACGAAACAAAGATATATTTTCAGAAACAGGCTCTACAATGGCCCTTTTTTTTCCGACACTGAATGATATCACCACAGAATATTGGCACCAGCCTTCATACATCAGCCTTTATACAGCCATAAAAAATAAAAGCTGAGTTGTCAGACATAAAACCCTGTGTGCTCTGCTAAAACCACAGCCTCTGCCTGCCGTTGTAAAATGGTGATAACACGCTGTAATCTACTACTGGGAGTCACAATCCAAAGATATCAGAAACTGGCCCTCAAATGCCCGACAAACTCCAGTGGCGACATCAGTGTGTGTGCGTGTAAGTGGATTAATAGAGTCAGAAAACTCTCCCTGCAACTTCCTGCCAATTATAGAAGCATAAGACCGAGTTTGATGTATGTATCAATACCAGGTTTTCACAGTAAATTCTCATGGTAAACTACTGTAATTATGCTTTTGCAATGCATGGTGGGTAATTATTTGGAATATTGTAACACTACTAAGGAAATACTGTATTTAGGATTAAGCCCCATCCAGTAAATGAGCGATCAGAATGTTGCAGTTTTATAACAAGACGCAGATGCTAATATGCCAAAAAGCTAACAACATGCTACGAGTCTAACATGCTAACAACAGGCTAACAGGTCTACAAGTGGTCCACCAGTGTACACATGCTAACAACAGGCTCACATGCTAAAATGCTTACATCTGGCTTAAAGGCCTACAAGTGGTCCAACAAAGGAATACATGCTAACATGCTCACCTACTAACAACAGGCCTAGAAGTTGTCCAAGAAGGTACTCGTGCCAACAGGCCGAAAGGCTAGCATGCTAACAAGCAACTGGGTTAACATCCCTGCTGGAAAACCCAGCATTGACCAGCACCAAAACACAACATATGCTGGTCTTGCTAGTGACTGGTCACCAACAAGACCAGCTGGTTTTGGTGCTGGTCTATGCTGGGTTTTCCAGCAGGGAGTACATTGCTGTAACATCACTGTGCAACTGCAGATTCCTACAACAGGATGTAAGTTTACATCACAATACTATTTTTCACAGTAAAATGTTTGTGGGTTACCATAGAAACACACTATGTTACTAGGTCTTTCATTACTGTAAAACAATCAGTATACTGATTTTACTGCATTATCAGCCAGTGATTTTCTATAAAATCACTGTCATAACTTTAATAGTGCAGATACTTAATGATTTATTTTTACAGGGCAGTTTTGACTCTTGCTGCGCAGGTATTTTACTCACCAGTGGGACTCAGCCATGGCATCTCTCTAGGACATTCCTGAGAAAGAAACACAGGTTCGCAATAACACCGCCAGGTTTATTTTACCGGCAGTTTCCGTGTAAAGAGAACAACACCTCTCTGCACTGCCGCCTTAAAAGCATCGCTTCCAGGGCCGAACATGCTGCTGTGAGTGTGTGTCTGTGTGAGAAAGGCGTGCTCACACATTCAGTCAAAACAGATATACAAAGTACATCTATTTGTGAGACAAAAGGGGGTTCGGTTTAAGGACCGTGCTGTGTTTTATGTATGAAAGAGAGTGCAGAGAGAGGGCCTTCCTAGATAAAATGCTAGATAAATAAAATAAAATATAGTTCTTTTTAACAGTATGCGCATCCCCAAGTTCAGAGGCCAGCAGATTCATTAAATAAGGAAAAAGTTTCTGTTAGAAAAAGTGCTGAGATCCTGATTTGCCATTATCTGTCAGCTCACCGACATACGCCGCTCTCCATAAATTTGAGGTGCAAATATGTCAACGTAGCAGTCTCAATGAATAGGGCTTTTTTTTATGTATAGCCATCTTTATTCAGAATTCATAAGCAGAAGTCATTTTACAAGCCCGGATTACATTGAAGAGTGTGAGTGTGTGTGATGGGGAGGAGGTTTTTGAGATACCGGCTCTCTCATAAAGCAGCACCTGGCTTTTGTGTCTGTATGTCATGTTTTTTAATATGTTTTAGGAACGAATAAGTCAGTTTCTTCTTTCGCTCCCCATTTGTCTCTGTCCTCTTAGATACCCACAAGACAGTGAATTGCAAGTTATGGGGGAGGCAGGTTTTAAATGCTTAAGTTTTTTCTGATGTGGCAAGGCACACAGGCAGTTTACAATTAAAACAGTGGTAGATTTATTACATATTTAAACATATTTGATCTCATAATTACATATCATTCCTCCGCGATGACCATGGATTTCTTTCAGCTGCAATAACAGCTGTCACAAGCAGAATTTATCAGCTAGCATGAGCTAAAGCTAACATTTAAAAAACAAAATGAAGAATGGTTGAACAAAAATGTTCAAGGCTGACCTTATAATGTTTCCAGTTGATTCATATTAGATACCTGTAAATTGTCCTTAGATATGCAAAAGCAGGCTTTTCATTCCTAGAAAATGACCCTGAGTTTTTTTGTTGGTTTTTTTTTCGGTGGAATTAACTGGCAGAGTTTATCAGCTAGCAAGCATAAGCTAACTTTAAAAACCTGTGAGTGGGTTGAAAAACATGTTTCAGGCTGACTTTATATATTATGTTTCAAGTGGATTCATTTGACTGTAAACAGGTTTTAAATATGCAAATACATGTACCAGTCATGACTCAGTATCCTTACCAGCCATAGCAGACAGGGAGCAACATTGTCGGGTATTGCAGGGAGGTATTAGCATGATAAAGTTATCAAATAAAATGAAAAATGTTTTCACTCCAACATAACCTTTTGGATGCTAACGTATAGCTATCTATCTCAGGTTTGGTTGAGTTGATGCAGTGTTAATCCTCCAAAACATTTCTCTAGTCTTGCATAAAACTACAACCATTATCATTAAAAATGCTAAAACCCTGCACAAGAAAATGTGAGAGCTGCTAGCTTGAGAGGGCTGCTATTGCTAGATTGGACCATAACTCTCGAAAGGACGAGCAACCGTAGCTCATGTAAAAAAAAAACATTTTTGCTGGGCTCCACGTTGAAGAGCTCAGAGTGACAACTGTGAAATGGAGGAAAACAACGAAAATGATATCTGATGAAATGGAACAATCCCTCTTGTAAAAAGGTACAAGGTGGCATTAATCTGTTCTGTTCCGTCCGGCTCTCGACAGGTTGATTCACTGTGCAGGTGTGGGATGAAGAAGCCAACCCTCCTCCTCCTCCTCCTCCTCCTCTTCCTCTGGCTGCTCACAGAGGGAGGTGGTATCCAGAGGAAGCGAGGCATGCCCTTGAAGAGTCAAACCTGTTCTTTTTTTCTTTTCTTTTTTTTTTTGGCAGGCTAACAGAGTTGGACACTGCACCGTGATGTCAGGGAGGGTCACGGCGAGCGCTCCAGTGCTAATACTAATGATATTAGCGCTGTAGGTCTCTGAACTAATGATGGCTACACCCACAGCTGCACCATACAGCCAGAGCATGGCCCCATAACGCTCGGAGGCCAGATTTACATGCTCTGTTTGCTGGAGGGCACAAAGTGTCATTTATTGGAAATAGGACAAGAGGAAAAAAGAGGACGGGGGGAAGTCTCGCTTTCTTGCCGTCTATTGTGTGTTATGGGTGTCCCTCACTTATTGCCCTTCCTTGGCATTTGAGAATATATATATTTTATATATATAAATATGTTCCTTTCAGGGTTAATCTGTAGGTTTGGCAGGGATTTCTATCTTTTATGATAAAGCTGTACTCACCTACTGTTACATAATTGCTGCTGAGATGTGGGAACACAGTGACAAAGCAAAAAAAAAAAAGTGTGATGGGTGTTGAAGATGAAATGTGTTTTAAAACTACCATACCTGTTTTTTGTTTTTTGTTTTTAAAATTTAAAATTTGTACATTTAAGTACAAAATTCTCTCTCTTTTAGCTCATTTTTTGGTCTCCACCTCCAGAAATATCTAGCTCTTTAGCTGCTTAGCATATGGATATACACGTACTATCTTATCAAAAATAATACCCAAGTTGAATTATTTTTTGCTCTCCTTGCTTTAATTGGGATAAAAGCATCCCAGTCCATCATCATGCAGTATGTGAGCTCCGTAGGACTTCTGTCCACCCATGCGTGGTTCAACAAAGATTAGGAGAATTTGAGTTTAAAGGGGCTCTATGGGAGAATTTAAAACAATTTACATACATGAATCATTTTTATTATTGTCCGTATGTGAGCGGATTGTAACGTGACAAGAAAATATACCTTCCCAGTTTTTTTTGTTCACCTATGTAAGCTTGTGCACAATTTGTTTAAGTTTTTCAATGCTGCCGGATTTCTTTGGATTTCTGCAGCAGTCCAAGGTATGTGACTTTATGCACATTCCCAAGTGCCTTGTCTCAGTGCCTCTCTCTGCTCAGCTAACAGGGAGCAACAGTGGCTAACATTAGTTTAGCAATGACTGAGAAGTCATTAAATTTGATCTTCTCGAGAGCGGAGGAGCCCCGAGATCTGCAGCCCTCTTCGCCAGGTCCTCTTTGGTATTTGACCCCCTGTTTTCCTCCCCCCACTCAAGTCTTTCTCTCCCTCCCTCTTTCCTTCTCTTACTCCTGCTGTGTTGATCAGAGTGTTTCCATGGTGCCGTGTGATCAGAGACGAGGTGGATGTTGGGATGGGTGTCGGTGTCGGGGGTCGAGGCGAATAGAGCACACACAGTGTCCTCCTGGATGGGGGAGTATTGAGAGCAAACGCCCTCTCTGCCCGAGCCTGGCCTTGTGTCTCTGGCAGCCCGCAGTTTACATAACCTCACATCAAACCGACTGATGACCTTTCTCTGACTTTACTGGACAGCATTCTGGGACAGAAGCAGGCAAAAACCCCATGGGAGCTGCGTGGGCCTGTCACCTGAAGCCTCGGAAAAGCTACCTGCCAACTTTAAGTCACTGAGAAGAACAGTCTGCAGAGTTCAACGATCCTTCTCTGTGTATTACAACAAAATGCAACCTGAAATGTGTGTGTGGATTTTTTTTTTGTCTGAGGAATGTTTATCTTTTTCCTGTGCGTGCAAATAAGGAAAATGCATGTGCAAGCCTCCGTGTCTGTGTGTGTGTGTGTGTGTGTGTGTGTGTGTGTGTGTGTGTGTGTGTGTGTGTGTGTGTGTGTGTGTGTGTGTGAGAAATGCGGCCTGTTGTTTGTGCTGACCGGAGAACAGTTGCTGACTGCGCTCACCCCGGGTTATTTTTGGGTCACGCAGAGTTGAGTGGCAAGCGAAGAGCTATAAGCACGGTCAACCAACTGAAAAAGAGAAAAATAAAAAGTCATTGGAGCAAACATAGTCTGAAATGACACATTCACATCACCCCGCCTGCTCCTGATGCAAACAGTCTGAAGCCTCACCGTTTCCTGAATGAAAAATATATGGACCAGAGAGTCTGAGCTGTGTCACTGCTGTTTTACAAATCATCTGGAGCTTTTTAAATCCAGTTCTGAATAGAGGGCAGTTTTTATTTCTAAAAAAAAGGGAGAGAGAGAGAGAGAGAGAGAGAGAGAGAGAGAGAGAGAGAGAGAGAAGAGGAACCAAAGCAGGATGCAGCACACAAAGTGCTCTGGGATGCGTGAAGCAAAGGGAGCGCTGTGCTCTGCCCTCTGCTGGCGCGATGGGAGACATCGTGCAGCGTTTGCCTCCGTCAGCTCAGGGAACGCTGTGTCCACGGACGGGCCTGGAATACTGATGCCACAGTGCAGGGGTGCAGGAGCTGCAGTCTGCCAGGCCCAGGAGGAACAATCAGGCCCCTCAGATCCACTGTCCTTTAAACAGGCTACAGAGGACTGCTGCCTTCTTTGTGATCAAATGTGGCTTTAGTCAGCATCACATATGATAGGGCTGGGATTCCTTTTTGCCTTTTGAATCTGGCTCAAAAGCACAAATGAAGCTTTTGAAGAGGGCAATTTTTTTAGCGAGTGAATGATTTCCACCTGTTTAAAGCCATGATTGGTGACTTTTTCCTCAGTGTCCACTATGAAAAGCGCAGCATGTAATTATGATCAGTAATAAAAGCTGTCAGACATATCGTTACAAGGAAGGATTTCATCTGTGTAATATGAAAAAAGGAAAGGTACAGGCTGAATGAAGCATCAATCCCAGCTCCTCTTCCCTGCAGCAACCTGTGGTGCATTTGATTCCACCTTGTAAAAAAATAAGACTGCCATATGTCTCCAAATAAGGATTGTTTGAAATTTACAAGAAGAAAAATCCAGGGTGAAATCTTGAAATTGCTTGTTTTTTTGTATTCAGATTGTTGACAGATTAAAGGATTAACAAATGAAGTGTATGAGGATTTGTTTTCAAATGAGAAAGGGTATTACTAGCACCCAGTCCAGACAGAAAAACAGATCCTAACAGTAGTCAAGGAGTCAAATAGTCAGTGGCCAAAGCCTTCTGCCTCCGTCCTGTGTAATAATGGTCCTGAGTGTGTGGTCGTCCCCTCCGACAGTCTGTCCGCCTGTCAGACGCTGCTCTGCACCAACACCCAGTCTCTTCCCTCGCTCTGCAGGACGGCCCGCCGCTGACTGCTTGCCAGCCGGCTGAGGCCGATGCCAGGACACACACCGACGCACAGATGCACACGCCTACTTACATGTACGAGCAACTGCACACACTCTCACACACTCACATAAATCAAATGCTTGGCCCTCCTCTCTGCCGTCCCAGCATGCACTCTGGTTACCTGGCTGCTGTCCCGCAAGCATAAGGACACGTTTTTGTTTTTTGTTTTCAGCAGCTTCCAGATCATTTGAGCCACTGACTCAATCAATGCCACAATGTCCTCTGATACTAGCTGAATCAGACACAGCTGTTTTTGTTTTGTTTTGTTTGGATTGTGGTGGATTTTCTATTTTTCATGAACATTTTAAAGAAAAATCTTAAATTTTTATGATAACATTGGTCAATTATCTACTTCTGTATTCTGCATCTAGCCTAACAACGAGCCCTATATCTAACTATGTGAACAAAAAAAGTGTCACAGAAAGTACCAGTGGACTCCAAATGGCCCCAAATGCCTCCTGGAGGAACTTTTTTGGCCCTGACACTTTCAATCACTCTAGTTTCACCTCTGATCCAGTCCAACTAAGTGAAACGTTTGAAAAAGTGTCATTACAAACAGGTACTGGTACAGGACTCCAAAACGGCCCGCAACATGCTCATAAACACCTCTTGGAGGAACTTTTGTGGATATTGAACATTAGACAAATTTCCCCTCTGATCCATCCAATTCATTTTGCACAAGGACACGTCTTAGTCATTAGATTCCAGGTCATTTGACCCATTGACTCAAAATCAGTGCCGCAGCGTCTCTTTGGTACTGGTTGAATGAGACACACCTGATTTTATTAGATTTTGGTGGAATTTCTATTTTTCATGAATATCTTGGGTCTTCTCCTCAATCCTCTGATCCATCCCATTCACTTTGTATGGGGACGCGTCTTTTTTTTCCAACAGCCTCCACGTCATCTACTGGAAACAATGCCAAAATGTCCTCGTTCTATCTCTGGTAATTTTTCAGCAATATTGAAAAAAACATTTTTAAACATCGGTCACTTCAGTTGTTTGCTTCTAACTTAACCCTCACCTAACCTCAGGGCTCGACTGGAGGTTCCACTGCAGGACAGCACACACACACACACACACACACAAGAAATTCTGTCTCATTAAGTAGAGGCACAGTACTGGCTTCACTTATACCTGGCTTTGAGGAGAGCTCATTTGAGATGATGGAGGACTAAACTAATAAGGGCAGGGCCGGAGGGGCTGCCAGGGATGGAACTGCTCCCCCTGCAATCCGATTCACCACCTCGAGTCAGAGAGTGATAGTTGGCTTGTTAGTGTCAAGGATGGATTACTGAGCCAGTCTACTGGGTGCAGGCCCAGCGGACTGTTAACATCTCAGTCAGCAGCAAAGAGAAGCAAAACAAACTGAATTTAAGACAAAAGCCAAAGTAAGTTATGCAAAACAACAAAAGTTACAAAAATTAATGCAAGAATGATCAAGACGTAACACAAAATGACTCAGAAAGCCCACAAAATGGCTTAAAACAACACCAAATTGACTCAGGACTAGCAAATAAACTGAGGCAAAATAAACACAGAATGACTCAAAACGACCACAGAATGACTCAAAATGACTACAAAGTAATTACACATCAACCACAAACAAAACCATGATAAAATGACTCAAAACTACCACATAATGACGACAAACACATGCAAAATGACAGCAGATACAAAATAACCAAAAAATCAGGGGAAAGTGGCCGTGAAGTGACAAAAAAATGACCACTGAGTAATGTTTAACACCCAAAACAAACAGAATGTGACTAAATGTTACTATTGATACCAACTATTATATCTGAACTTTCTGAACTAACCCCTGCGCTCTCCTTCCTCCTTCCTCCTTGCTCTGAGGAGAGCTCATTGGAGATGATGGAGGACTGAACTAATAGGGTGGAATGGTGCGGACAGGCCTTTATGAAAAAGTGCACAGAGATGCTGTTCGAGCAGATGCGCGGGGTCATAAAGGGAGCACAGCCGGGACACGTAACTTCACCTGAGTGGGACGAGGGGGAGCAATTAATGGCATCAGTGTGGACTGTTAACTGTCACATTTAGCAGAGAGGGCATTATGTAAAGCAGAGCTGTGTGGGAGCTTTGAACTGCAGCTCTGCTTGTGCTGCAGCGGGGGCAAGGGGTCACAGCCTCTGGAGGTTATTATGTAACAGCGGGGCCATCTCCATGGCCGTCCTCTGGCCACAGTGACAGAGGGCTTCACCCCGGCTTCCTCCTCCCGCCGCTTCTACACGGACAGCAGGCTTTTTTCTTTTTTTAGGGCTCGGTTTATCATAAGTGTCCTTTAGAGGATAGTTTCCTCTTCGCCGCAGAACTGCTTTGGTAGAGAAAATGTCAGATTTCTTGAAATGCTGCTCAGCTGAGAACAATTGTCCTTCAGCTGCCTCGGCTGCAGGTTAGCGGGAAGGAGGTGGGACCTTGAAAAATCCTTACAGGAAATCCACATTTCTGCTAAGAGTGCTGAATATTATGCAAAGATGTCTCTTGCAGGACATCTAAATGGCCTGTGGAGCCCTCTCAGGGTCTTCCTCATTACCTGCTGAAGTGGAGGTTTTAGTTTTGGCAGTGATGAGTCAGAATGGATGATGTTGGGGGCTTAATTACCGTACTGTGACTGCTAAGAGTTCTGATGTCAGCCAAATACAAGCCTTACAGCTCAAGGACACATATAGCCAGTTAAAACATGCAATGTTAGCTAGTCTTGCCATCCATCAGTTCTGCATAGGTGGCGGCTCTCATCACCGCTGATGCCGACCTTTTCAGCTGCAGCACATGGGAGCGGACTCAGAGGCTGACCACGTTTAACAAGCTCAGAGAGGAGCGGCGAGATGAAACCAGGTACTATTACTCAAGTGCTACACTAAATGTGAAGTACTTTTAATTTTATGTTGTTTGAGGAGGGAAATATTTTTATTGTTTGCTTCACTGCATTCATCCGTCAGTCGACAAATCAAGATTTTATACACAAAGCTAATTAAGAGCTTATAAAATGGGAAGCATTTTTTAAATAACTGCGCAACAGTTCATAAAATCAAAGCTAAAATTAGTTAGCTGACTGTCAGGTAAACCAGGTAAGAACTGAAACATAGCTATCAGTATCATGAAATTTATGATTTGCTTTTTATTGACACATGAGAAATTGAGGTGTTGCAGCAGCAGACCTACATAAATGTGGACAGAGTGAAATTTTGAAAAAGTAACTGCAAGTGGGAAAGCAAATTTTAAGCAGCTTATTTCAGTCTGTTGCTTTAGTAATCCATTATGGGTTCAAGTTTGAAATATGTTCATGTTTTATTAGAAGACATTTAAACAGAGTATACCGTTACAACTCAAAAGCACATTACTTTGATTATAAACCATAATCATTGTATTTGCACAGCGCATGTCTTGCTTTTCAAAAACCATTTCATATTGAAATTGTAATGCTAAACACTCTGCACTATTTTGTACTTATGCACAAGCATGTATTTAGGGTTTGACAAACTAAGTCATTACTGTAGCTCTTGGGATGGCCATTCCTGTCATGTTTAATTGTGCTTTTTTGCCACCAAGAAATGTACATGTAACCCTCTGCACTGGAGCACCAAGGCCCTGCTCGTTTTTTGCAATTCTTGTATTTGACATGACCCTTTCAGCATTGATAGCCATATCCTTTACTATGCAACTTCCAAGTCACATTAGCTCTTCCTCCTCTGTGCTGGGTTAGAACTTCTTATGACAGCATGTTATGAGTCCAGCAGTTAAAACCCATTACCTTTGTAAGCAAAGGTCAATGAAATCCATTGGACTACCAAATGCCAAATTCAGTGACCATGCTGCTCCATGTCTTACCTAGTCATGAGCTACCAATTCTTGCCTAGCCATTATTTCCCTTTACTTGGACATAAAATGGACACCATGTTGCAATTATAAAATAGACATGGACGCATTCTTTGGGTTTTCCATTTTATTAAACAACTCTGCACAACAGAAATGGTCAACGCAGCAGAGACATTGGTTCTGGACAGCGACTTTAAGCAGTCTCTTCCTTGGTGATACGGTCCTTCTTGAGTGGTCCCTGTGGAAGAGGAAAGACAGAATAAGTTGTATGCCAGTAATAATTGTCAGCTGTTGTGTCAGAGCAGCCAAGTGTGCCCAGAGAGTGAACAGGGAGCGAGCACAAAAGGGCACTGCTCCCCTGCCTCACTGGAGTTCACTATGGCACTGGAATGGAACCCAGAGTTCACACTGAAGACTGAACCAGGTTACGAACAGTGCGGAACAATAACTGAAAACACATCTGGCAGTGAGCATTTAACAGTTTCAAATTAGATACTAGCTACAGCCCTTTTAACAAAAAGGCACTTTTACAAGTTCATGTTGTCTGACAATTGTTGTGAATCTTAGTGTGACATCTCATTTATCCTGAACAATTCTTCACAAGAATGTTGGCAGATATCACGAAGAGTGTGGTGCAGCAAGTGCTTGAAGCATAAAGTCTTACCATGAACGCCTTCTTTTCCTCCACGGTCTGGAAGCGGCCATGACCGAACTTGGAGGTGGTATCGATAAACTTCAGGTCAATCTTCTCCAATGCGCGACGGCTAGTCTGCACCAGCAGAGACTGCAAGAGCAATGAAGAAACATGAGTTTGGGAACATACCTGCTTCTGGTTAACATTCCCAAACTAAAACTATAGAAACTGCACTACAAGTTGTGCTGCACTTTCCCCCCCCTCTTACCTTGCGCAGGGTCAGCACCCTCTTCTTGACTCCCACAACACAGCCCTTCACCATGACGAAGTCATTGGTCACATCTCCATAGTGGACGAATCCACCCTGTTAAACAGAACGTGGCCAGATCAGTTACATATTCTGTCTCTAGGTAGGATGGTAAAGCAAAAGGCACAGGGTGCACAAATGTCACTTACCAGAGGGTTGATGCTCTTGTTGGACAGGTCATACTCAGTGGAGGCGTTGTTCTTCACCAGCTTTCCATCCTTTGTGTGGTAACCCTGGCCGATCTTGTAGATCTTCTTGTTGATTTCTGTACGGTGGTGGTAACCCTTCTGACCGGCACGAGCCACAGAGAAAGCCACACGGGCAGGATGCCATGCACCGATACAGGCCACCTTACGCAGACCACGATGGGTTTTGCGGGGGAGCTTCTTTGTGTGCCAACGGCTGGTGACACCTGGAAGGAAGGAAATCGTTGAGAGCAAATTTAACTAAAGGACACATGGCTTTTCAGATGGGCTGCCACAATTGAACACACTTCAAAACCAGACAAATTAGTAATTATGATCTTACCCTTGTATCCGTGACCCTTTGTGACACCAATGACGTCAATCATCTCGTCCTGAGTGAAGACTGTGCTGACGGGCACGGCCTGCTCCAGCTTCTCACGGGCCCAGTCAACCTTGTCAGAGATGGTGCCGCCGTTCAGCTGCACCTCCATCAGGTGAGACTTCTTCTGCCTCACGGGCAGCAGACGCATCTACACAAATAAGACTGAAGTCAGAACAGTATACAGCCACAAAATGCTTGAAATGTTCAGTTAAATTTTTGCTGTGTAGTCTCAGAAGGAAGGCAGCATGGAAAGTATCCTCATAGGTATCGGGCGCCATGCCTGACGCAAGATCCGTGGTCTCATCACTGACTAGCCAAAAACTAAACTCTGTAAATATTCCAAACATACCAACCTGTGTGTGGGCAATGATGCGGATGACCTGGCAGTACTTCTTCATGGCTGCGAAGTCCTTCTCCAGCTGCTTCTTGCCCTCATCATCCTGCCATTTCTTGCAGTATTTAGTGAAGGCCTTCTTCTTGGACTTGTACCTGAAAGCACGCAGCGTGGCAGAAGACAGGTTGGCACAGGTCCTTCATAACCCCAAAGGGTCAGCGGAAGAACACAGCGCATAGCTGTTCGCCCTCCCTCCATGTGGATGTGGGGGGGCTGTATCAGCTAATCAGGATTTCGGCTCATGGCGCAGTTTCTAAGAAGCACTTTCCACCGGCCAGAGGAGCCCGGAGCTCATCAGGGCACATGGCACCTGAGCGGAGCTGCCATACAGGCCACCGTAATGTTAGACTCACTCAGTGCAAAATACTTTATTTCCACTGGGCAACTAACATCTGCTTCAAGAACTATTACTAGTCGTGCAAATTCTATTGATGGGGTGTCTCACCAGTTCTTGTAGAAGCGACGCTTGCACTCATCACTGACGTGCTCAGCGAAGATGGTCTTGAAGGAACGCAGGCCGCGGGGGGTGTTGACGTAACCCACGACGCCGACCACCATCATGGGAGGAGTCTCCACAATGGTCACAGCCTCAACCACTTCCTTCTTGTTCACCTCTGCAGAGGAAGGTGAAATATCACTTAGAAAATGTCAGAGTCCTCAAATTTGACCTGCCCTTCTAAAAACTCTACTTGATGGTATAGACTGCGCTCAGAACTCGACATTCAGCAAGGGATGTAAACCCATTATGTCCGCCCGTCGAGAGGCTCATCACAGGCAGAGACCCATACCTAATAATTATGTTTAATAATCTTAATCACCTGCTTCATTTAAAAAAAAAAAAAAAAAAAAAATTACATGCACAAAGTAACAATTCCATCCACTTACTTGAGCCAGGTCTGTCGACCTCACGGACAATGTGGGTCATGCCAGCCTTGTAGCCCAGGAAGGCAGTCAGGTGTACGGGTTTGCTGGGGTCATCCTTGGGGAAGCTCTTGGCCTTACCACGGTGACGACGACTCCTCTTGCGGGGCAGGAAGCCCAGGGATCCGTGGCGGGGCGCCGAAAACTTACGGTGGGACTGTGGAGAGGGAAAAGCTTGTTAGCTGGTTCATCTGTTAAGCTAACCACGATGTTAAAACAGCTGCCTACAGGTCAGCTAGCCTCGCGAAACATCGATATAGCGTGGTCATATGCATAAATTGACCAGGCAAAAACATACATAACTTCATTTTAACTAATAAATGTAGGTATAATCACAGGACGGCCCTGTTCACCATGCTGTTAGCTCCGCTAGCTGCAGTAAGATCGGTTGGCGGCTGTGTAACTGATGCGGTAAAGTTCAGATTTTATATAGCGAGAGAAGACATTGAGTCACGTTAATATGAAGTTAGTATGCAAGTGTTAAGCTGACATTTACTTTGTAAGATTGAAGTAGCGGCCTAGCGCTAGCTGCCATTTTGGACCTTGAGTCACCGGCATGAAGGAGAATGTAGTGCTAAAGTTGAAATATCACTCTAAATTATTTCAAAATTCAGTGCAAGGCTGCAGTGAAACTTTCTATTAAAGCAGTCTGAGCGCTTGATATAAGCGAAATCCAAGGGATGTTAAAGATTAAAGACCGATGAATGTCGGCAGCAAGTAGGGCACACTCACCATTTTGTCTCCAACCCGATTCAAAGAGGCCTTGGGAAGGACAGAGCGGGCTATATATATAAAATAACTCTCGCGAGATTTAATGTGACAGTTGTCTGAGCATATACTGGTAGATATAGTCAACAGCCACTAGATGTCGCTGTTTGACTTTCCAACAAGTGTCAACGCATGACACAATTGATACGTGGTAACTTTCAGTTACATGACTAAATATTACAATTTTACACAATACAATACAATTGTATACACAAGTATGTTTTATAATATTTCTGTTCTCGTTTAAGTACTGTATATCCTAAGCAAATGTAACTGTAAGTCTTAAAATTTGTCTTTGACTCTAGAAAAAGTAGCATTTTCTCTTTATCTATTGAGATACATCCTATATTTAATGTTCTTCTTATTGGTATTTTATGTGAATATTCTATTCTTCTAAACAATGATGGTCACTTGCAAATTAGGCTCAGAAATAATTCAAATGAAGCAGACAAATTAAGCCATAATTAAATTTATTACCATTTCATTCTTTAAAAAAAAAACAAAACAAATGACATACACATACACCTCTCAGGTCAAGGCAACATTGTTTTATGATCCAGCAATGTAACAACTTTTGCTGTCATGTTCATTGTAGGCAAGATATTCAAACCATTTTATTACCAGAAAACCACCCGGGGAAAGTTTGGAAAGCCTGTCTTGTTTTCTTTTATCCATGACCTAGAAAGTCTTGGCAGAATTTCAGAAAATCTGTGACTTTTGGGAAGCAGGCTGCATTGTTTTGTTTACAGGAAATGTCACTCATGTTCATGAACTCATGTAGTACAATTATGGTATAAAATGTTAGACATTATGCACCAATGAACACTTGTCTTCCAGAAGGCTGGCTTGAATGTTTTAATCAAGTCCTGTGTTTTGCATGTTGTGACCTTCCCTCCAGTTATGAGAACAGAAAAGAGTCATACATTCAACAAACATAAAAACCTGTAGTCATGTTTTATGATTTCATTTCACTTCACAGCACTTGTCTTGCAAATTTAAAGTGCTACAAATGGTCAAGTGTATCCAGCATAAAACAGATTTGTCACTCATCTACACAGATGTCATGCTCTACTGCTATAGGAGAGCAGGGAAATGCAGTAAAGCTGATGCAGAATGGACCAGCTTTTTTGAATACAACTTTAAACAACATGCAGTTGGTCTCAAACTATGCAAACTGTTGAAATGAGAACATTTTAAACTGAGTCATGCAATAAAACTGATGCTGATTCAGTCCATCACTACCCAAGTAAGTGAGTACGGAGTTGTGATCCATGTCTGTGTCATAAAGTCGCTTCCATTTGATCAGTGAAGGAAAAAAATTAAAATAATCTTTTTAAGATACCTGGAAAAGTTTACTCAAATAATCAACACACATAAAGTCAATGGCTAAGAGTCTCTCGCAGTGTCCAGGCTTGTTGTTCAAGCTCATTAAGTTCAAGGATGCAAGTTTGTCTCAAGTCTAAATCACAGTCTGTATTTGCATTCTGAAATAGAGTTGCAGGAAGACACATCCCTGACATGAAGGCGAATCCTCTTCTGTGTTCACAAATCAAATCCTGGACCAGTGTGAGGAGCCCTTGTCCAAGCTGTCTAGATAACAATGTCCTCCTGCCACAGAGAAACACCCAGCGCCTCAGAGACAGCCTTCAGGATGTTTGTCACTCTCGATCAAGGTTCGCCTTACGGAAGGACGCCTTTCCAAACTCATATGTGCTTATCATAATAGCACAGGCCGGGGCCACTTTGATCACCCTTGGCATGAAACCTGAGTAAAAACACAAATACTTTCACTTCTGGACAAGGATAGCATTGTATTTTCACTGAACACAAGACAGAAGGAGTGCGTACCTGCAAATAGACCCCTGTAGCCCAACTCAGCACATATTTCCTTCATGATGCGCCATGTGGACTGTGTTCTTTTTGAGCAAACTAAAAGGAATGGGAATAAGTGACTCTTAAGAAAATTCTACACTTGTGTGTAAATACATTTCACAAATCACCATGTATAACGTACAGACCTCCCAGAGTATCCATCTCTCCCAGCTGGATCTGTCTGCGTGTCTTCACCACGTCAAAAGGCAGCGTCAAAATTGCTGCAATCTAGACACCATGACAGGATACAAAGGTGCAGTCCATTAAATATTAACAGTGCATGAAAGAGAATCATTCATATCAGGAGGACAGCTGTTTAATTCTTGCACCAGAAAAAACAACACTGTAAATGTGGATCAGTCACCATTCTGATTCTGTAAAGACAAACTAGACAAAACATTCATTGCTCATTCAAATAATCAGGATTTTAGATAGTTACGTTCAAACATTAAATGAACTGTTATTTATGGTTAATACTACAGTTTGTTTTGGTTTAGAATAATAGAGCTGGATATCGGGAGTAGATTCTTGGGGCAGCCAGAGTTTCAGAAATCCAAGTCTTGTTCATTTTCATACAGCAACATAATTAGTATGTCCCAGTACATACTATGCCAAATTCAGTATGCCTTTAATACCAAGACAGTGTGTTATGATGAAGTTGAATGTACTGCATGCATCACAGTACAAAAGAAAGAAGAATAATGCGATTTTAGGTGACTCGCAGTTGAAGCAAGTCTGCAACTCTGTCTTGGTCGCCAATAAGCTCCCTTGTGAATTCTTGGTTAGCTTTAGCAGAATTCAGTGACGATGGTGACACTTTTTTATCCCACAACTACATAAAACAAAGTGCTGCTTTAGTTCCGAGATGCATGAGGTAATATTTCGAGCCTACAACAAAAGTGACAGACAAAACACAGGACTTGTTTAATTATTTAAAGAATTAAAATGTGTTGCCAAAAACACTCTACTCTTCCTAATTAACAGTGTAACAAAAAAAAGTGTTAAGTAACATTATCATTTATTAAAAAAAATGTGAAATGGGGATACAACTTACCGTTCCAGAGATTGCTCCTGCTGTAAAGCTTATGGAGAAGTTGGCCTGAGCCACTCTTGACTGTTCACATAATTGGGTCTTCAGCAGTTCATAGTTAAACCAGTACAGAGCTGCAAATACACAAACAGGGTATTGTTAATTTGTTGCTTTGCTTCACAATACAGTCATCTTTGTTCGTAGATACAGTGTTATTATACGATAATGATATGGTGCTGTTCTCACCAGAGAAGGGTACATCCCTTAGGACGGTGGGTCCCAAGCCCCTCCACAGTGACAGGAGGCCGTCCTGGGCAATAGCAGAGCGGATACACACCCGCAGCTCGCTGTACGACAGCTGACGAGACTGCATTTTAGTCCTGACCAGCTCCAGAGGGCTGATCACTGTCACTGCCCCCACTACAACACACACACAGACAGAAAGTCAGGAACCTATTAACTTGTTACAGTTAGGATATGTGTGATTTGTGCTTTAATAGACTCACATCTGGCAAGAGCCCCAGCAACAAGAGGGATGTGGCTGCCCTTGTAACCCAGACTGTATCTCAGGAAGTCTCGCAGCTGGTCATAGCAGGTGAAGTAAATGATGGTGGCAGGTACAGCCATAACCCTGCGCACACACGCACACACACACACACACACACACACACACACACACACACACACACAGAGTAAATGACCCATAATAATCATTTTTTTGTGTTTATTCATTCATGGGTGTTTTAAAAAGGCATGTGCTTTCTGAAAGGGTCAAAGCATTTTCTTAAAGAGTTTAGTGTCTCACAGTGTTGGTGGTAGTCCGCTCCATAAAGACCTGAGTCCTTCATGTCGAGAGATTTTCACGAAAGCATCCTACGGCACAAACAAACATTTTTGACACATTTTGATTAATTTTGTGTCAAAAGCAATGCTGCTCCTTCACTCATATACTCACCAGTGTCCCACTGAAATGTGTTGGGGTTTTGTACCAGCTGGTGCAGCTGGTTCCATTCTGACACACATAGATGTGATCCATCAGTCCGTTACAATACAGGAAACATTTCCCTGTGAGAAACACACAATAAATCATTTAATCTAATTCTGACATTTGAGTTAAACATGTATCTGAATAGAACATTTTTCAGGTGTCCTACAATCCCTGACAGTAGAGAGAAAGGTGATTATTAATACACATGATGGCAATGACCACCGAGTCACTCCGAAGATAACATCGGGGCTGTCCTTGTCATTGCTTACTTTGTCTGTTTATTCAAGGCTGGTTTATGATAGACTACTGACAAATATGTCAAGGAAACCTTAAAAAAGAAAAGAAAAGAAAAAAAGAATAATGTAAAACCTGTTCCTTACCGATTTTACCTTGTGGACATATAAGAGGAAACAAAAACATTGACTATAAACATTTTCCAGAAGGAGAGGAAGAATTCGAAATATTGAGGTGTAGCTCTGTTGTTTTGTGTTTCTTCAAGCTTGTGGAATTTCTACCAACAGGAAATGGTAGTTTAAAGTCATCCTTTACATTAATGAACAAACAAAACTGAAGGCCGAACATGCACATCTGAGCAGATAGAAAACACGTGACTATTTGCCCAAGGGGGTTTTTTGTGTCCATCTGAAAGAGCTGTTTGTTAGTAGAGCACGTGCCCAGATAGAGAAAGTTGTGCTGGATCTTTATTTGTTTGAGCATGCAGCGACAGTGGGTCAGGTACTCACACTTGGAAGGGCGGACGACGCCACCCCACGGAGCTGTGAAACAAAGCAAAAGGCAGGAAAGTTTGAGAGGACAAAACAAAAAAAATAAAGAGAAGACAATACCACACACACAAAGGACAGATGTAGTGGGGTTAGTAAAGCGTCATAACATGGCATCCACAAGCAGCTGTTAAAAACAGTGTTTCATTACCCAAGTGTGAGCTAAAACCACAGAGGATGATGTTGTCTTACCTTGGTGGAATGGTGTTTGCTGAGCCTGCAGCCTGATCTTGACAACGTCCAGCGGTGTGACTGTAAACACATGAATTGGATAATTTGATTTTATTCGCATGGCATATGCAGTCTTGTACAGCAATCTTGCAGTGAGTGCGACCTCCGTTAAGGTTACATTTAGTTTTTCTTTGAAAAGGTTCTAAAGAACTGTTGATGACTATATAGTTGTTTTAGAGGTGCTGCTGCACTTTATTACATAATACTGGCAAGTTTTTCTATTATTTAGTCCACCCAATTAAATTCAGTGAACTTTAATACACTACTTGTCAACAGTGCCACAAACTAAACATTCAAATAGAACCATTAGGTTGAATCAAAGCTTCCCTAAAACCTTGTATTTCAATATAAGCTTATGAGAATAAATAAAGTCTGAGCACAAGATGGAGGAGGAGATTGTGGAAAACTCCACTTGGGGAAAAAGGCAATTATATTTATTAATGTGCAGCCATCAGTTGCTTTTTCTAGTCTTGGTTTATGTGATGTTACCAAAAAAAGATGTGAGGAGGGCTCCAGTGCCAGAAGCCAGCATCTGCTGCACTGGAGAGATCGTAGCAATGGGGCTGTTGAGTCCCCTCTCCCCCATCCTGACCACCTGTCAGACCTGGAAGAAAAAAAAAACCCATCACATTACACCATGTCACACTGAGAACACAATGTTCTGTAGCTGAACTTGAGGTGTTTGCTGATCCTGTCCAACCCCTTGTGTTCAGATGTCTTCTCCTGTGTGTTCTTGTTACGTAAAACAACTAAAGGACTATTGGTGACCTGCTGGATCAGCTACCCAACACCTCTTTTGTGGTTAGGGTTGTGTCCTGTTATGTCACAGAGCTCTGCACCTAGGCTGCTCTAAGTTGGTGTCATGGGAGAAAACAAAACTTAAGAAAAAAAAAAATGCAATTTATACTGTTTACCTTCAGGTGGGAAAAAGGCAAACTCATCACTGAAACGCACAGAACAATTGTTCCTGTTTAATAAAGTCACAACAGACCATCCTTTACTGATGTGAACTAGGCGGGGTTGTTAAAATGGGGTCGTTGAAACATTATGATAGCTTATCTATGATGTGCATGTCACCAGGCAGCCGGTGAGGGCCCACTCCTAACTGCGAGAGAGTGGGGAGATACTGTACAGTGACATGCAACGAAAACAAGAAGGAAGAAGAAATTCTCAACAAATGTATCACTAGCAACAAAGATGTTTCACTAAGTATCCTTAAAGAAAATTGTGCATTGTTGAGGATTTTCAAACTTTATTGTTTCCATCCTATATAGTTGCCCTTTGTCTCTCCTGGCCTTGTCCTATTTCTGGACTTAATAGCACTTGAGTGTGACAGTTTTAGTCGCTTTTTCCTTAGGGTTTGTCTGGCCAATAAGCTGCTTGGCCAAATAAGTGTTCATCTACTGCATGAGGGCCACAGAACAGGGGTGAGAGGATATAAGATTTTATCAGTCAATGTGGTAAAAACACTCAGGATGAGTTGATCCTGGTGAATTTTCTATTAAAGGGATAATCGTGAAAATCCTAACATAAGTGGCTTGAAAAGCTGATTGGCTTGTGATGTGGAGTCCTGTACCAATTTGCTGTTTTAATTTGAGTTGATGCAAGTCAATGCAAACACTTAAACCTGCAAAAATAGCAATGTATGCCAAGATTCAAGCCAAAAAAGGCCAGATGCTTAGTTGACAGTTTGTCAATATATGAGATGGTTCGCACACAGGGCTACAGTATCTAACGTTTCAAGCTGGTTTGCCTCCAGTAAAAAAAAAAAAAAAAAAAAATCTTGAACCCATCAGTGTGTCAACACAGCTGAAGACTCAGCTTGACCATAGAAAAATAAATAAATAAATAAAAATAAATACATAAGGATTCCTAACCAAGGTCCTGACACCTTCGTCTACATTACACAACGTTGCGATGACATGCAAAGTCCAAAGAATGACACATTATCTACCTTCAAATTACATTAGATGAGATATTCATTTCATTCAACATTTCATTGAATTATGCAGTTCTGTCAGTGATTCAATCTTTGAAATTGGGCACACTCTGTACTTTTCCCTGCACCGTTAGCTAGCTAACGTTGGCTCACACACAGAGAGAGACACAAAACATCACTCGAAACGTGAAGAAAAAGCGCTTTTTCAATGCCTGCAAATTAGTTTATCGGACGTACTGAATTAAACGTGTCTGACACATGTTATAATGAAGCTGTCAGCAGTTATTTGACCTACATTTTGGAAAGCTAACGTTAACGTTAGCTAGCTTACTTGTTTTTTTGAGATGACAAGCAAACGGTTACCCACCTCTACTTTAGCTGCCAGCTTCGTTGTGAGATTCGGGCGTCTTCGCCCATTTTCAGTCAATTGACTGTCACGTTGCCACTTTTAAGCGCTAAAGTTAAGCCGCAGTTTATTCTCCTTTGCGGGTATCCAGTAAACATGTTTCTGTAACCAGGCTAGCAGCAGCTCTGCGGTATATAAAGGGCCGAAGCCACGCCCCTTCCCGGTTTGCTCCAAGGGCACTTATTTTGGAGAAGCTTTGTATGGTGGTGAATGAAGAGAGACATTTTTTTTTTTTTTAATCCCGTTTGAACTGTGACACGAGTCACTCATATGACTTTTGTCAATTTAAAAGATAATTTTTCACACTGAGGCGGTCGAGGTCTGTCATAACACTAATGGAATATAGGACCGTGAAAATATGTAATTATGAAAACTACACAGTCTACAACAGTCGCGTCAGTGACGTTGTCTCGTTGAACGGTCACCAAAACCGGTAAATTAAACATCGCAGAGCGGCTCTTGAATGTTAGCTGGCTCGCACAACTAACGAACTACACTTTTTCCATTATTACAGAAGTCAATATGACCAGATGTATTCTGTTTCTCACCTTTATAATACCTTTTCTGTGGCGAAGCGGCGGCCGTGTTGTCATAGTGACGTCGATTTAGCGCGACCGTGTAGTGAGCGGTTTGACACAAAACCGGATTTTATTTTACTTTATTCACGACAAAACTGCGACTTTATTGGCTTGAAAATTCTATGTTAAGTGTGTCAATCTCATATAAGTGGTTCATGGCACAACTGAAGCGGGATTTAAAAAACAAAAATCTCTCTCTCTCCATCCGAAATAAGGTCCACCTGCCTCCGCCTCTGCTGCTGTGACTCTGGCGCCGCCTGGTGGACACGACACTACAGTGCGCTGCAGCTGTCTCATGTAAACAAGTTTCAGTCGCCTGCTACCTGTTCGGCTGAACAGGAAGAACTTCAGCGTACATTATTTATCAAGTGTTATTCAAACAATCGGCTCTCATGGAGGAGACCGAAAGAGGCGCTGCAGGGTAGTCAGAGTAATTAAATTAGGCGCCTCTCTCTCTATCGCTCTCTCTCCGTGTGTGTGTGTGTGTGTGTGTGTGTGTGTGTGTCCTATGGGCGTGTTCATTAAAGTGAAGGTCTATCATTTGTCTTATTCAGAGGAGACGCACTTTTCACGCACCTGACTGCTCACAACAGCCCTTTCAGTCTTTCGCCAAGGTAAGAGCAAATTCTTCTTTTAGCCTCGAGAAATCTCCTCAGCAAAGTGCTGTGACTGAAATGGTAAAGGCGCATCACACTGTTTTACGCATATTTATGTCACATCAGACGGCTTTTTTCAGTGTTTGATTGCTAGGATCATTTGTGTTGTGGGGCTACATGCTGCAAATATAAGCCTCCTGTGTTTAATTGACACACTTTACTTGGACAAATCGATATTCTTTTTAGACAGTTTCCCCTTGTTCATGTACAAGCCGGAACGAAACTGAAAGTGACTTGATTTATTTGACTCGGGCTGCTATTATGTTGGATTTGTTTATCCATTGCGAAATGAATAAATAAAAGAAAAACAGTAAACCGGACATGATGCTGAAACTGATGCAAGAGCCGAGTCTCAGACAGTTTTAAATGATTTGTGTTTGACTTGAGTGACTTCCTAAAAATGTCCTCTGTTGAGAGGAGAGGGGGATTCCTCATGCAGACCTTTCACTTTCCATCCCATGATGATTCCCCCCCGTGTACAGATGCAGAGGTGGGTTGTGATCTGTTGGGCTCTCCTGGCCCTGGTTGGGGCAGATCAGTGTCCAGATGGAGGAATGTGTGAAGACGGTCAAACCTGCTGCAACCACCCGGCCAATGGCTATGAATGCTGCCCATTCGATCAGGTACATGTGGTTGTACTGTAGCTGTTTACTCCGTATCATAGTTTGCCCTCAATGAAATTAAAGGAGACTAAGCACAATTGTTCCACAGCATTGTCAATGTCTATCTTATGTAGTAATGCTCCTTTTTGGAACTAGGAGCTTTGCGCATGCTGTAATTTTTGTCATGGCACCAGATGTCACTTTAAATCCTGATTTCTCCCATATTCTCAAAATTGCTCTGAGATATTCCTTTTAGTAAATTTACATCATGTACACGGTCTTAGTTTAGGATAGATTTGTCATTTGTGGTTTTCTTCTTTTATTATTGGTCAGAAGGTATGATGTCAAAGAAAAAATATGCATTAACCCCCTGCAAAAAACAAAAAAAAAACAAAAAAAAAAAACCAATAATGACAATGTGATGTTTTTTCTGGTTTTCAAACAATGCCTCAATGCACATTATGCATGTGTAATGATAGACGTAGATGCTGCCCTGCGATGTCAATGTTCAGTAACCATATATTGATTTAAATTTAAGTTAGGACTACAGTCCAAGAGACATGGAAGTAAAATGCCGAAAAAAAAACAAAACTTGTACACAATAAACATGAAAATATTTCTTGTTAATATAAGTTCTGATCCCACATAAACTTAAGGCATCCAAATTGAATCACTCATTATTAACGTCTAAACTAGTCATTTTTAGAGGTAGCGGCGTTCAGGTCACATATTTAGATATTTTAAAGTGTGAAATAATGTATAATGTATTCATTTCTTGGTCATTATTATTATTAATGGAAAGCACATACATCATTTGTTTGATGGTATCATGTTTTAATAGAGGTTGTAATTTTTTTTTTACTGCTCTCTGTATCTGAGAACTTAAGCAGTATACCTTGTCCTTTGTTCATCACTTAGTTAAATGTTCATAGGAGATAATCATTCTCGTCTACTCTATAGTAAAAATGAATTAAGAGGCTGCACAGTTGTACTATTCATGCTCGATGGTGTTTTACTACTTTATGGGCCAGATAAAAGCTCAGGGCGTCGTTTAGCCGGTGTGATAGCAGCTTCAAGACTTTGGTAGTCAAAATGTTTCTACTATCCTGGCAGGCTGAGTGCTGTGAGGATCATAGACATTGCTGCCCTGCGGAAACAATCTGCGATATGGCTACGTCGAGCTGTGTGAACGCTACCGTGTCCATCCCCTGGGCTGAAAGAACTTCTGCTGATCAGCCCAGAGTCTCTAAAGTAAGAAAAACAAGGCATCTGCTGAATTGTAGGTATTAAAGGCGAGTGCCAGTTGTAATATCGCCCCCTTTCCCATCCTGTCCCTGCAGTCCTTCAGGATGATCAAGAGCAACCAGGGGGAGGACGAGGACAACGTCTGTCCTGATCAGTCTCGCTGTCCTGCTGAGTTTTCCTGTCTGAAGGCCTTGACAAGGTTTGGCTGCTGTCCCCTAGCTCAGGTAATCAAACCAAGTGCAAATAGAGTTTCTTTCCAAAGAACTGAAGAAACCAAAGGGAACAACAGAGTACAGACATAACAAAAACAGGAAATAGAGACTAAAACAATGAAACAAAATTCATAGTGTTCATTAGTAAACCACTAAATAATACTGGTGGTATGATACAGTGAGTGCATATATGCAAACTAAGGTATTTTTTTCTTCTAGAAACTCAGATACTTCCTGTCATAAAGAGGATCTTTGCTTGTCCTGTTGCCAAGCTGAGCTGTTTCAGTTCAGTTAAGGCAGCAAACATGTTTGAAGTATTCTATTGTGGGAAACTGAATAAAGAAGCTGCAGCTCTGATCAGGCGGCAGCTTCCTGTGTTGGCTGCTGTATCTGTCGTATTGCTTGACAGCAACAATGCACAATGCAGTACAGCGACTCTATAGAACCTCTGTGTGTCTAACTACTACACCACTTTGAACTAATACAGTTAAAATTACATTTGACAACATTATGAAGGGTAGGGTAGAGTTGATTACAAGAGGAAAAGCATTTGTGAAGTTATTTCTTGGCCCTTGACAGGGAGTGGCCTGCTCGGATGGGAAACACTGCTGTCCCGAGGGCCATGAGTGCAGCGCAGACTGCCGCTCCTGCACGAAAAAAGGTGAAAACTCTTTTACCTTCTAGCACAACAACCCTCACACTAACCCCAGCTTTAACCATCTGGAAAACTGTCTGTGACTTTGTGGCACAGGTGTGAATGCCGTTTGCAGGATAGGGACTACGCTTTGTGTCAGTATGTTATTAGACATAAGAGTAAAAAAAAAAAAAATAAAGTGTGGAGTTCCCCAAGGGTCCGTTCTCGGTCCTCTCCTGTCTGACCTCCTTCTGCTCCCACTAATTCAGATTATGGATTCTTTTCGATAATCACACTGCCCACGAGATACTATAGTCCCACATAAGAACCAGTTCTGTGACTCTATCAGCTGACTGTTCTGAGTCGAAACCAAACCTGTGAGTGCAGTTTTCATACACCGCATATGTGGAACAAACTTCCAGAGAAAGTGCTTCAGCTCTCACTTCGTTTAAATCTTGGCTTGACATTCTGGCTGCCTCTGACCTTTATTGAAATAGTATTTGGAACATTGATTTATTTATATCTTGCACTGTAGCTTTAATACTCCTGTTTTATCAACATATTTTATTCACTGATAGCCACTGACTTTTAGCTCTGATTTTACCTGTGCCTTTTTTACATTGTCTTGTGCTACTTGTATATTTGTCTCAATGCCTTTTAATGTCTTATGTAAAGCACTTTTTAATTGGCCTTTTGTTGAAAGGTGGTGTACAAATAAACCTGCCTTCACTCTCCTAAGAGATGTACTTCTATCTCAGGACCACTAAATTGACTGATTTTTTTTGTTTCTATTGTTGCGTCATCCCAGAGCTAGTGACAACAGTTCTGTGCGACGACAAAGTGTCAGAGTGTCCAGATGGAACCACGTGCTGTATAAACCCGGATGGCAAGTGGGGATGCTGTCCCATGCCAAAGGTACATAGTGACAGCTTTCAAAGTGAGATTATGAATGAGGAACAGATGGATTTGCATGATGGATTTGCATCTCCTGCCTCGATGTCCAGTTATCGTGGCTTTTACAGTGTGTAATCGTGTTGCTCTACAGTGACACTCCATCCGTCTTTATTGTCTAAACAGGCCGTGTGCTGCAAGGATAAGTTACACTGCTGCCCTGAAGGCACCACATGTGATCTGGAACACTCCAAATGTACTTCCTCGTCAACCAAAAAAGAGATGCCGATGTGGGCCAAACTCCCTGCTCGGATACGGGCCGACTGGGAGAACCAGAAAGGTCAGATTATTATTATTTTTGTTTCGCTGTACTTCCTCATTCTGGTTAATAATTGACTAAATCTGTTCGAACATGTGCCTGATCTGTGTTCGTGCCAACTTTCAGATGAAGGAGTGACTGCAGAGAAAGCTGATGATGGCGGCTCAGAAAAACCCCCTAAAGTCACCACAGTGAAAACAGTTCCTCTTTCAGATAATGGCGTATCGAAGTCATCTGCAGGTAAAATGACTCCGATGCATCAAACTATGTAGAACAAGCGCACAGCCAGAAATGAAGAGGAAGAGCATTACAGATGTAGATGGTTTGATTTACCACAAAGGTTTAAAGTAGTTTTCTTTTAGCAGACTTTTTGATTGAATAACATTAAAATGGCCGCATTCTATTTCTTGTGGGTGTGTCAGCGAGAGCGTGACCTCCTGGCACCTGCTATTGTAATAAGTTGCAACATTTCCTGCCATGACAAGACCAAATGTACGCAGTATGAAAGGCCCTTCAAGGCTAAGATAAAGCACAGCAGTATTCCTCCCGCATGCATGGTTTCTGATTTATGGAGGGTTAAAAAGAGATATCCAAATTCCTTACAAAATCTACAAGTCTATAAAATCCTAAATACTAAATCCTAAATACTAAATCCTAAAGACTTTTTTTTTTTTTTTTAAGGCAATGTCCTGTGTGATGATACAACAGCCTGTCCAGATAACACCACATGCTGTAAGACAGCAGAGGGTGACTGGTCTTGTTGTCCTCTTCCAGAGGTACGATCTTGTCTGCCATGTTTTTTTAACAGTCCTAACTTTGATGTTATACGTGTCGCCAATGCATTCATGGTTTCTTTTCGTCATTCGCAGGCTGTTTGTTGCGAGGATTTCATTCACTGCTGCCCGCACGGTAAGAAATGCAATCTGGCCGCCATGACCTGCGACGACGAAACCTGCTCCGTGCCGTTGGTTAAGAAGATACCCACAATCCCCAGGCAGGGCGCACAGGCGGGGGATGTTGCATGCGACTCCAATTTCAGTTGTCCTGATGGGACAACGTGCTGCAAGAACAAAAAAGGAGGCTGGGCCTGCTGTCCTCTCCCTCAGGTAAACAAACGTGTACACCTTAAAAATAGTCAATCTAATAGTACCCAACAGTTCTCATTCTGCCATGTAAAACGCTCCATTTCTGATGGATTGTTTTCTCCTAGATAGACCATTAAGAGTGTTTAGAGGAGTAAAATATGCTGCACCACAAGCAAATAGTTTGAACAGTTACATTAATGTTTAAATAGTGATATCACTTTCATGTGTGTACCATAACTTTCTAGCTGGTTCACTAAGGTTAGCATAAAAAGCTAGCTTAGCTCAGTGCAAAGACTGAGAACGTGTCTTTCTTTGGCATTAGTACAGTTCTGACAAAAATGTTCCCTATTCCAGACATACTGGAAGGGGGCTCTTGTTAACAAGCTAGGTGTTTCCTAGTATCTTGTATTAGCACTAAGCTAACGCTAAGTCAACCAGCTCCTGTAGCCTCACAATTAGCATAAAGACATAAAAGTGGTGGAAGTCTATTCACGTAACTCTTTCATGTAACTTCATGTAAGAAAGAAAATAAGATGTATTTTCTGAAATGTCAAACTATTCTTCAGTACTGTTATAGTACCACTAGATACTTTTACATCATTTGTGACTGAGCGTGTCCTTGGCGTTTGCTTCAAAAGGCGGTCTGCTGTGATGACCATGAACACTGCTGCCCCGCTGGCTCCACCTGTGACCTGGCCAGCCTCACCTGCGACACCAGCTCAGGCTCAGCGCCCATGCAGAAGAAGATCCCCGCATTTGTAACAGAGGCTCCGACTACAGCGGCGCCTACAAGTGCAGCGGCAACAAGCCCAGAGGAGGAGAAGGAGCCTCAGGAGGGCGACGAGGAAGATGACGAGGAAGACAGTGAGGAAGACAAAGAGGAGGAGAATAAAGATGAGGAGAATAAAGATGAAGAGGGCAGGGTCGCGTGTGATGATCACACCAGCTGCCCTCACTCATCCACCTGCTGCTTCATGAAAGCGTCTCAAAAGTGGGGCTGTTGCCCGCTGCCAAAGGTGAGCGCTGCTTCCTCACTGCAGCACTGGCCCTCCAGTCACATCCATCCTAAAATGACCACCGTGCTGTGTAAACGACCACAACTGAAGATTGTTTTTATTATGAATTATATCGGTTAAGGTAGCATTTTTATAGTTAGTGTTATGTATTTATGACCTAACATTAGTGTTTCTGGAAATGGAGTCTGGTGGAGTCTATAATGCTTTGAATTGTAATGGCCTTATATCTGCTTACAGCTACATTAAAGTGGCTGATATACAATTAGTTTATATTGTTAACAATTTCCTGCCGAGGGTTAGATGAGAAGAATGATGCCATACCCAACGCCTATATGATAAATATGAAGCTATTGCTGGCAGCTAGTTAGCGTAGCTTAGCAGAGAGACTGAAAACAAAAGGGAGGCTGCTAGCCGGGCTCCGTCTTAACTAAAGTATTTAAACCCCCCTGTCGGAACCTCTAAAACACGTTAGATCATATTTGTTTCATTTGTACAACGCTAGGCTATCTGTCCTGTCTGTTTCCAGTGTTTTTGCTAAGCTAAGCTAAGTAGCTGCTTGCTGGAGCTTCATATGTGCATAGACATGAGTAGTAGGTTTTGAGCTGTAAATTGTAACAGCCACATATCTGCTTAAAGTATGTAATCAAATACTTAATCTAGTTTATATACTCTAACTACTTTCCAGGTTTTGTCCTTTAATCGTTCAAAAAAAACCCCAGCTATTCACTCTGTAGGACAGTTCCTCAAACCACAAATTTGTGTCACGTACACCAACAGATAAATGACAATCCTATTGTTAGTTTTCATGGTGATACACTTCCTCTTCTGCAATGACATCTGTACTCTTTCATATGTTAACTCCTGACTTTAACACTTCAGTCAGCTACAAGCCACAATCACCAGTGAATTCCTTCATTCTTTAACTCTACACATACATAATTTGCAGATTGATTAATGTACTTATTCGTGTAGGAGATCACAGCACCACTCGTGTTTTGTTTTTTTTTAATTTACAAAGTTTGAATTTTAAAGGGGAACTTGAAAAACAGGATCAGTGAAGCGAAAGCTGCACTTCCTCTCTCACTTCTCCCCAGGCCGTGTGCTGCGAGGACGGGAACCACTGCTGCCCCGCCGACTACAAGTGCAGCGAGAGCAAGACATGCGTCAAAGGAGAAGTGGAGATCCCGTGGTACCCCAAGCTTCCAGCCAGCAGCAGCCTCCAGGCTGATCCCACCTCCGTGCAGTGCGACGGTTCGACTCAGTGCCCAGATCACACCACCTGCTGTCAGCTGGCCACGGGCGAGTGGGGATGCTGCCCAATGGAAAATGTGAGCACTGTGTGTGTGTGTGTGGAGAGATTGCTGTGTGGAGTGCAGCTGCTTTGACATGAAAATATAAGACGCACTTATCAGCACTTGTAAGCTTTGTCAGGGTTTGCTTATGTTAAAAAAACAAAACAAAAAAAAACACATGCCGTGTCTGCAGGCCGTGTGCTGCCCAGATAAGGAGCACTGCTGCCCACATGGTTACACCTGCAACATCGCCGCGAACTCCTGTCAGAAGCTCGTCACTCTGCAGCTGGACTCTGTCCCGATGACGCCGGTGTATCTGCTCGAGCATCAACCTCAGCTCAGGGACGTCAAGTGTGACGACACGACCAGCTGCCCAGATGGAGAGACCTGCTGCAGGCTGTCCGCCACTACATGGGGCTGCTGTCCATCTCCTAACGTATGATCTACAGTAATGACTTCATCTTTTAAAGGAATAGTTCACCATTTTTGGGAAATACTCTCATTTGTTTTCTTGAAGCGGTTAAGGCAATAAGACTGATACCATACTCACGTTTGAATGATAGTTATGACGCTGTAGCAGGCAGCGAGCCCTTGATTGTTTCTTCCACCACCGGTTGATAGTGTTACATGTCTCCCTCGCTCTGTCTTCTCCGCAGGCGGTGTGCTGCAGCGACATGATACACTGCTGTCCCACCGGCTACACCTGTACCCAAACTGGAGACTGCACCAAGAACACAGGGCTTCAATGGTACAACTGGCAGGTGTTCCTCAACAACGACAAGAGAGCTGTGATCGTGTGAAAAACACCTCTGCTGCACTGTCATTTGTTTCCTGCAAGCAATTCACTAATGGGGAAAACATGAAGGGATTTTTAATCATTAAATGCTTCTTGGGGATGCTGTGATAGTGGACTACACTTGTTGGGGTTCTGATGTACTGTGATGTTTGAGTTGAACAACTACATGCTACAAGTTTAGCTCTGACCATGCTGTCGTCGAACTGTTGGCGGCTCATTTCAAAAAGTCAGAGAGATACTTTTTAGCACACACAGTTTTCTACTTGAAACTCCATCTTTGAAAGAGTCAACTGAAACACTCCACACTTTTTTTTCTCTGTGTCCAGCTTCAGCTAGCTTTTGAGACAAATTGCACTTTTTTCTGTCCATAAACAGTCACAATTTTGGTCATAAGTTCACATGCTGACTTTAATCATATTGAAAGTCATAAACATGTACTGCTGCCTGAATACACTGCATGATGAATGATTCTGTTGTGCTACAGTTTACTGGGTTTCTCGGAGCGGTTTATTCATAGCATTGTCTGTAACAAGTTTTTAATTTCCCATCCTCCTGGAATTGTGATTTAAAAATCAAAACTGGTTTAATTTTGTGCATTTTTATGGTCACGGGTTGTCATTTAATAAACAACACAAGGCAAACATGCAGAAATGCATGCATGGTGCAGCTTAATGAGACATAAAACTAATAAACACGACTTTTACAACATCAAAACTTGTCATATCATTCTGTTGTAAGGTATAAAAGAAGAAGGCAGAACAAAGACTCTTCATCAAACAATTTCATTTAAATTCAAAATTCCTGCATCAGCGTGTGTGTGTGTGTGTGTGTGTGTAAAGAAAACACCTGTTACACAGAGCAGGTGTACCAAAACTACATTCTAAGAAAATGAAGTCTGCATGTCTACTGTTTCCTTATCCTTACTTTCGGGATTGAATCCCAATTTTTAGGCTGACGTCGAACTACTTGAGCCTTTTTTTGACGTCAGGCTTTTTTAGTGACTTTGGATTCATTTGAGTTTATCGGGCCTCCCCTTTGTGTAAAGATGCAGACGTAGAAATGCGCGCGTCCGGTTGTGCCATTCAAAATAAAAGCCGGAATCGGGAACATATTTTCTTAGGAAATCTCAAGAATATCCATCCTCAAAATACTGCCTTTTTGAAGACATAATAGTTGAGTGAACAGAAAAATACAATTTGAATGAAATGAATTAATAAATTAAATGTTACAGAGAAGCTAAAATCAATACATTACAAGATCTTACATGATTATGCAACTCAGGCTGCCTCGATGCGTACGCTGTACATAGCATAAATATGAGCAATATGGGTATAACTATGAAGAATAAATACAATAGGCCATAAAATATATGTCATTGTTTTATTCGTGTAATTCATAATCACATACATAGTACAGCAAAACATTAGTGAAAGGTTTGTAGCTTGTATTACATCTAAACATTTGTTAAAATTACTTTGTGTACTAAAATGACACACAGGAGAGTTAGTTTAGGACTCAAAATAATTCCCCTTAGTGATAATGGTATTATTCAACCATTCTAGTAGTTTCACCTCCATATTTTAAATGGAAATCTGAAATAGTTTCCAGAAATTTTAATTTTCTTATTGAATTCACAATAAATGACATGGAGGATTGGATGTAACTGAGAATCATCATTTCTGCTGATTTTATTCTGTGCTTTACCAAGTAGCATTTTTAATGCAGGGGATATTGGGGAAATTTCACAAAACTCACAGAGGAAATTACAAATAAATAAATGGTCAAATAAATGAAATAATAATTATTACATTAAATGCACCAACAATAACAATTACATAAATGTAGGCATTTCGGAACATAGGTTAATAATTTGATGTTTTAATTTCCCCCTCTATTCCCTAGCATTAGTTCAACTGTATCAATACCCATTAGATTCATGAATTTATGCAGTTTTAAATGTATTTATTTGCTTATGTTTTTATTTCTGTATTGTGTTACCCTTGCATTTTTGCATTTCTTCATTCATTTCTGCTTCATTTGTTTTTCTCTATACTGAGCCATTTATTTATTTCAGTTTAGCAGTTTCAGTCTTCCTACAAAAGGCTTACAAGAGTTTAAATTACTAGTTTGAAGTGTGACTTGTTTTTTTTGTTGCAGGACGCTTTTATTCTGAAGTCAAATATGCCACACTTCCGGTACGTTTGTCGCTACTTTGACGTTTCTCCGCTTTTGACGTATGAATCATCCTTCCCAAGATGGCGATGCACCTGTGTCTTCGGTGGTGATCCTTGTTGTTGTCTGCGCAACAGAAGAAATCAAAGCGTCTGAAAACAGACTGTTAAAAAAAACTGGCGCTGTAGAAAAACATCCGGAGTGAAGTTCTGCATCCAGAATGTCGACAGAGGAGCTGTCAGCCTCGGACAGCGAGGCCGTCGTCGCCGGCGCAGGGGAGCGATGGGCACCGGTCGGCGCTGTGGCCAGTCCCGAGGAGGAGAGCGGCAGCGGGAAGGCTCGCCAGCCGATGCAGAGACGCACCTCCTCGGCCACAGAGGAGGAAATGGCCGTCAGGCTGGAGAAGCTGGAAGAGGAGCAGGCCCTGCTGAACTCCTCTCTCCTCGCCCTCACCTCACACTTCGCTCAGGTCCAGTTCCGACTGAAGCAGATAGTTCACGCCCAGAGCGAGGAGAAAGAGAGGATGCTGGTGGAGCTGGAGGAGTTCGCCTTCAGGGGCTGCCCGCATGTGGTGGGCTGCCGGGCTCAGGATGCCAAACAGCTGGAGAACTCGGTGAGGTTACCGCAGAGATTACTACCAAACATACCAGGTGTCACTGATCATGTCCTAGTGGTGGTGACACCTGTCATCAAATAATGGAAGGTCCTTTGTTTATATTTAGTTTAAAGGGGCACAAGAAAGTCACACTCAGAATTTTGATATTAGCAGTATCATTGATTGATATAATGCACACTCAGAAGTATTTATTTTTTTGTCCATTATTGAATAAAGGAGCTGTTCACAGAGGAAGATAAGGTCCCCAAAACACTGTTTGAAGCTAGAACAGGTGGCAGGGTCCGCCACATATAAACAAAGTGTAACTATGACACTGTGTTGTCCTTTAAGATCAGTTTGTTTATTCAGTTTATTCAAGCATGAAAACAAAAGAGTTTGTTTTGGCTTAAACAGTCACTGAGGATCTTTCTCTTCTGATTAAAATGTCTGCATAGTGCTCCTTTAATGATCCCTGATTACACCACGGAGTAGATTTGGACTTAAATTACATTGGTTTTGTATCTCAAACCATCAGCGCATGTGTGAGATTAACTGCCTTGTTTGTGTTTTTGTTTGTGTGTCGGAGTAAGAGCTTAAAACAAAATTGTTTTAGGTTGTTCTCTGCATACCTCTGAGTATCTGAGTAATATTTGGACAGAACAATTAGAAAATGTTATTTAAAGATTTATAAACAAAAAAATACAATTGATATTTGTCTTTATTTTCTGTTCTCTTTAACTAGCAACAATCAAGAAGTCGAAGTAATAGTTGCAAGATTAACATTTAATGAAAGCTGATGTGACTTGTTCAGAACCGCGGAGAGATACGTAACACTCATCCACGCACTTATCTGCAGCTGGACACATAGATGGACACTCTGCTCACTAAAACATGCAGACATAAATGCGTAGACACGACCAGTGAGTGTGTGTGGTGATAAGCCCTCGCCTCAGTGGCTGTGGGATTTCTTATTGAAGCTGATTTACGTGTTTGCTTGTTGCGTCACATCCGAGGCTGCTGCGCCCACCTGCGTTTTGTTCCCAGAGATCTCTTATCTCCATTGGAAAATGTTGCTTTCTGTTATAAGCGTGTGACTCATGGGGCTGCAGGTCTAATGAAAATGCCTCCAGCGGATCACTATCTGTTTAATAAAGGCCTGTGTGTGCACAGCGGTGTTGAAGCAACCTGCTTTGTCCCTGACACTGTTTACTCTCTGCCTCTTTACATTTTGTTCCTAACTGAAGCGAGGCCCCAGCCCCCATCTTAAGAACTGTTTGCCATTAATGCTCATAATATACTCTACACTAAAAGGTTCTTTTGTATTATGTCTCCCTTGTTTCATGCTTTACTTGCAGGAGGATCTGGTGAGTATGACAGCCGATGTCTCTTTGATGTATTTGCTTTTGTATTTTTGTGTAGATACTGTGACGCAACGAACCTGGTCATTCAGCGCTCTGTCTACAGAAATTAAAATAACTGTTTGTGTTCGGTCTGTCAGAGTGAGAGAGAGAAGAGGGAGCGCCTGGAGGCTCAGAGGGAGAAACAGAAAGATCTAATTTTCCAACTGAAGACACAGCTGGATGATCTCGAGCGCTTCGCCTATCAGGAGGGCAGCTACGACTCGCTGCCGCAGTCTGTTGTCATGGAGAGGCAGAAGGTGGGAATGTGGAAATGTAATTGCAGTCCTGTTGAAGTGTCGCACCGGGTTTTCTGATCACATTATTGTTATGATAAATTGCATGTGATCTTTAGAGAGAGCGATCATCACAACATGCCACAAGAGAAGCCCAACAGATCTACATGTGGGCGCTGAATCCAAATTTTTACCACTTTGTTATGTTGAGCACATGAGGTATTAACCTATCTCAGATCAGGTGTAACAGGTCAAACGTTTGTTCCAAAAATGCCTCAGGCTTTAGTCTTAGTGCAATGTTGTGTTCTTCCAGTGCTGCTAGATTGGTTTGATGTTTTTCAGCTCAAAACCTGCTCAAAATCTGCCCAAGAAAATTTGCCAAATATTACCTATGATAAACATCTATAATCTGTAATTGATAATACAAATTGATTGATAAACAATAGCAACAATATTGTTATATCAAATACTATCAGTAAGTCAAATACTGATGCTGTTAACAATATACAAGTATACAGGTTACTGTGCAAAACCTTCAATCTGTCCTTCATACTTCAGGTCATCATTGACGAGTTGATCAAAAAGTTGGACGTGAACCTGAACGAGGACATCGGGAACTTGACGCCGGAGGAGCTCAGACAGAGAGTGGACTCTGCCATCGCTCAGATAGTGAACCCAGCTAGGGTCAAAGAGCAGCTGGTGGATCAGCTCAAAACCCAGATCAGAGACCTGGAGATGTTCATCAACTTCATTCAGGGTACACAGTCTCATGTACAGTCAAAACTGACATTGAAGTGAAACTTCCCGTTTCTCTGCAGTGTCATGTTTGTTTTCATGTCACAATTATGATTTTATAAGCTCTGATGATTGACTTTGCCTTTCCTTCCTAAAGATGAGGTTGGTAACCCCTTATTATCAGATGGTGGACTCAGCCAGCAGCCACAAGCAGCAGGGACCAACGGCAGAACTCCAGGAGTGAAGAAGAAAGGTCAGTCAGATCATATCAAAATCTGACTGCAGCTAATGTTTTCAGAACTGCAGATGCCTGACTAAATGCATTTTCTACTTAAAGCTCTATGCTTATAAACATCAATATTTCTGTCCAATTTAAATATTCATTCTCCATCTCTTGCTGCAGTGGACCCCGAGCAGGCCCAGAAGATGCGAGAAACTGGCCTGCAACTGATCCAGAAAGCCATCGCCGTGCTTCAGATCTTTGCTGCGAGCCAGTTCGGCTGCGCACCCGGCCACGTTCCCCAGAGCATGTGGCCTCCGGAGCCATCAGGTCAGGACTACGGGCCCCTGTTGCAGCGTCTTGAGGCAGCTGTCGATAAGGTGCGAGTGCTGGGTTCCTGTAGACAGCCGTCCCTCGAACATGTCGTCAACTACACCAGCAACATGGCCCTCGGACCTCGTGACGAGCTGACGACGTCCGTGAGGAAGGAGTTGGCGTTTGCTCTGAAAGACTTGTTGGCTCATGGCCTCTTCTCCCCCTCCCAGACCATGAGTCTGGTGCTGGCACCCATCTCCTGCCTGCTGCCTTACAGACCAGCCCCACAGACCATGCACCCATGGGAGCTCTTCGTTAAATACTACCAGGCCAAAAACGGACAAGCCTTCGTGGAGTCACCAGCCCGCCAGCTTTCACAGTCCTTCAGTCTGCCTGTAGGGGGCGGCCCTGTGACCGTCACCCCTAAACAGTCTTTGCTGTGGGCCATTCACACTGTGCTGAAGGAGCATGGACGCTACAAACGTGGACCAGACACAGAGTTCAAAGCGCTGGTGTGCATGGCTCTGAACGAGCAGCGCCTGGTGTCATGGCTCAACCTGCTGTGTAAGTCTGGGACCCTCATTCACCCGCACTACCAGTCCTGGAGCTACATGGCCCAGACCGGCTTCGAAGGAGCTCTGCGAATCCTTGGCCGCATCAGCCACCTCAAATTCAACCTCCCAGTGGACCTGGCTGTCCGGCAGCTGAAGAACATTAAGGATGCTTTCTGAAGATGGATAACGAGGCATAAAAAAAGTAGAGAAACACCAGTCTCAGAAATTAAGTATTTTACCAGCTTAACTACACTGCTTATACCTGGCATTCAGGACCAAAAGCATGACATTGTGCTTAAAGTATGTAACCTTATTGAAGGTTATTTAAGTAGCCACCCATCTAAAGTGAAGTGCAAGTGTGTGTCGTCTACAGTACATGCATGGATGATTATGTTGTGTGAACTTTTGCCGTAAACAACCATAATCTGCGTATCCTACTGTGTTTTAAGATGCCAAAATGTCTACTTGTACTGTAAACATGCCTTAGAGTGGAGACTGAGATTACCTCATCCTTAGTGAAGCCTTCCTGACCTTTGCGACCTGTGGTCATCACACAGTATCATTCCCCTGTGAACATGATAGTGCCCTAACCTATGCAGCAAAAAGAGAGGCTAGATTTGTACAGTAATCAGTACTGTAACCTGTGCTTGTTGACATGTGGACAATCCAGGATGAGAAATGTGCTAAAACACTACTAGATACTGTGGCTTTTACACAGTAACTGAGAGCTTGTTGTTGTTGATGTTTTGATCCTTGTTCAGCCCAATCATCAGCATAAATGCTGACAACGTAAGTTTCTGCAAACCATGGATATGCTGAAAGTTTACATTTCTTTAGGTTCAGTATTCAATTTATGTTGTGACAGCAAAAACGTCTAGTTTCGTTGCAACAAACACAGCTGGAAATATTCCCGCGTCTAAATATATCCAGTGGTTTCATGCTTACAAAGGTGGAAACACAGTCTGGAACAGTGGTTTCTGGCTCGAGAGCCATTTCTTCAAAAATATCTGGGTTTTCTTGCCTCCAACTTGGCTGGAAATTGTCCCAGCGTCTCACAAAAATATCCCGTTTTGTTGCCACAAACACAGCTGGAAAGATCCCGACGTCTCAATAACTAAGTTCACTGGTTTCACGCCTTGGCACATTTCTTCATTAGGGTCAAGAAATGAACGAAGCAAGAAAATGTCCCAACGTCTCATCAAATAATTTGCAATTTTGTTGCCTATGAATGCATCTGAAAAATGTCACGATGTCTCGTGCAAAGCATGCAGGGGTTTCGTGCTTACAAATGCTGACATGCTGTCCGTAACAGTGGTCTCTGCCTTGGCAACCATGTCCCTTAGCTGCCACGCTACAGCTATGCCTTCCTCGCTTGACACGAAAGTCAAGTCATACACACAGTATGGACTGCGAATGTTATCCAACATGTGTAGATTATATGATTTGATGGGTAGAAATATAAACATATATATGGTTTGCAGAGACATACAATGCAATGTTTTTACTCTGGCGTCTGGGCTGTTTTGTTGGTGTTTGAACTGCCCTGTTGTTCAGGTGGTAAATCCATGTGTAGCAGACTGGTTGATCATAAAGCTAAAAACAGTAGCAGTCAGGTCAACTTGAACAGAAAAACAAAAGTTTCCATCCTGTTGCACGGTGCAGTCGTGACGTTAAAAGTGTTGTGTAACATTATGCAGTAGTAAGTCATGCGCCCTTGACTCCATTTTAAACCTCTGAGGCTGTTATCACTTGTTGCACATTTTTTATCAGGTGTGTGAACAAGAATCTAGACCCTGTATGAACTGCTGCTTTTCTCCTGTTCCAGGTGTAGTAACAATTATGACAGTGATATTGTATGATTGGGATTTATATAATGGTGTAACAGCTTAAATCTCATACGTAACATGATTGTAGGATATAAAATGTTTTGTTTTTTTCCCCCGTTTTTCATAGAAATGTGTGAGACAGCTGCGTTTGCACGTATGATATCCTCAAATGCTGAATGTACAAAACCGTAGATGCTTTTAAACTGAAGTGAGTTTGTATCTGCTGTATGTTTCCCTGCTGTTTATGGGAGTGAAACTTCAGTGTTCCTGATCTCACCTGTATGTATTAAACCTCTGAGAGTAGGCATGCTGATAAAAGACCACTGCATTTATGTTTGAAACTTTATTGCACTTTGTGACTTGAGTGCACCTAAAGATACATTTGATCATTTATTTTATGTTACTGTGTAAGTAGAAAATGTGTGTTCTGTTCAGGCGATATTTAGTCAGCATAACGGTATGGTTTGCTTCCTATTTCCCCATTCACTTTATTTTAATGTTGTGTTTTATGAAGCTGTCATGTTGTGATTTATGGAAAGACACATTTATTTATTTATTTGATAGCATGTTTGGGCTCAACGCTGAAGTAGGAGAACCATATCAGAACACTTTGTTTAAGTAGCTGCTGAGCTGTAGCTGTTCAGTCTGGGAGCAGTAGACACACTGAATCATTTAAATCTAAGCTATTTATGTTATTTTATTTCATTGCTTTAATCAGAAATAATATATTGGGATATATAAATTGTGTTTATGTTATGTTTTTATCATGTTTAATGCATTCCTACAGCTGTAAATGAATTAAACAGAGTAACTGAACCGCGGTGCTGCTTTTGAGTCTTCATCCTTCAAAAGACAAAACCTTACATGCCATAGATTTTTGGTTTATTTTGATGCAAAGCCATTTACTTTCCAACTTTATTTCAGGACAAGTGTGAAAATATCCTGAAGAAGGCATCAGTTGCATTTGTTAGATTACAAATAATGTTTAATTCCAACCTATAAAGTGATTTAAATGAATAAAAGAGCAAAAGACTGTGGTGGAAATTTCTGTCAATCAAAGAGTAAAGTCAGATCTGTCTTTTCGGTAAGTTTAATCCAACCATCTGCAGATGGACTCACCACCCAGTCAAATTCATGAGCTGAGTGAATGAGCCCCGAGTAAAGGAGTGTTCACAATTTTATACACAGATATCAACAAGGTCAGGGGAAGAGACAAGCACTCTCGGTGCCAGCAGTGATTCAGCTACACACACATGTACATACGACTATCCCAATCAGACAGGCTTCTCATCGACACAAGACGTAAAGTTAAAACTTCATGACGCATGACCTGGGACTCTGTGCAAAGCATAAAATTATCAGACATAAAACATAAGACAAGAAGACGACTTTCTATCTGAGTTTTGGCTGGTTCGTGACTCTGTTACAATCATATAGGGCAGAGGTTAGGTGTTCATGCATTTGCATAAGATATCAGTCACATGAAGCAAGTTAGATAAATGTTTTTAAGAAATCATATTCAACAAAATAGTTCAAAATTCATCAACCCATACTGAAAAGGAATTTTTCCATCACAAGACGTAGTGATCCATCCATGTAATGGAGGAGATGTTGAAAACTCTTAACATTTTATTTGCAAGTAAGACTTAAACATTACTTGTTTTAATTAAAACTGGAATATATACAAAATGAATAAGCAATTTCTCCTTTCAAAAGTCATAAATATAAAATCTTAAAACAGGAATTCAAAAACTGCTTCATGTTTAATAATCTGTGTGGAAGATTTTACATTCAAACTATATGGTCAGTTTATAAAAATATTTGTTGTCATGGATAAAACTACCTAAAAGTGGACCTATATTGTGTTAATGATATAATAATATCATACCAGCAGAGGGTGATTTAGCATTAAAAGTATTTCTATATTTTACGGATATTTTCTACTAAAACTTTCATACTTTTTCTTGCTGTGCTTTTGGTTGTGGAGTAATTTTATGTTGACATATTTCCAGTTATACTTACTATTTTCTTTAGTAAAATATGGGATTCTTATCAATACGTATGGCTGTAATACAACATTATACTATATACAAAACAATATAACAGTTGAGCTGTACAAGTAAATATATATACACATTATTATTATCATTATTATTTTATTTTTATTTTTTATTCCTTTATTAACTTGAAATAATATAGAGGAGCCAAGCCAAGTGTGAAGCAATTTTCCATTGTAAAAAACTAAAGAAAATACGATAAACTCAACGATTATCAACAGAAAACTATACCCGGAAGTGACGTATGTAATTCGGTGGGGTCAAAGTTGACAAAAACCTTCTCGACTTCCTTTCCTGTTAGCGGTGGCCGTAGAACAGCATCAGTGAGTGAATTTTCGCTTGAAACAATCTTCATCCATCGGCCCAAATCTGTCCTATTTAATAGTTTTTATCATATCACACCTATGACAATCACTCCTATAGCCAGGACGTGTGTGCTATTTTCGTGCTTATATATGTGACAAGGAAGAAAGTAAGAAGTTAATGCAACGTTCTCGCCTCCGTAGCGCTCAATTCAACATGGCAGCTTCCTTGATGTAGACACACAGGCTCTCTTTGAGTCTGTTCAAGAGGCCAGTTTTATATGTGCAGGCTGCATATTGAGATATTTAGTTTAAGTATGAAGCCGTGTTAGCGTGTGTTCTGGCTCAGTAAACATTTGAAGCTATTTAAAGTGTCTGAAAGTCGCTCCCTAGCTTGAAGCTAATGCTAACTTAGCTGGCCAGTGAGGCAGTAACAACGAGCTGTGCACTTTGAAAAGGTTTCTTCCAGTTTCATGGTGCGGCCTGGGCAGGTTTACATTGATAATGTTACGTGTGGTGTGTTGACTTTGCTGTGGTGACGAAGGTATTAACCGTGCTTTCTCTGTGGCAGACATGGGCAAGTTTATGAAGCCTGGGAAGGTGGTGATGGTCCTAGCTGGACGCTACGCCGGACGCAAAGCTGTGATCGTGAAGGTAAAACATAGCTCTGTGGATGCTAGTTGCTGCTCGTTGAGACAAACGGAGTGTTCTACAAGGGACACATTAATTTTAATGTATATACATGCTAAGAGCAGATACATGCCAGCTTATCCACTGTCAGGGCTTCAATGTTCGTCTGTAACAAAGTCAAACTATTAAATACTGTAAAAAGTTAAGTAAATGCAACACACCTGTGTTTCCATATCAACGTGACATCACAGTCCAGTATGTGAATGTATCTTTGCAGAACATTGATGATGGCACAGCTGACCGTCCTTACAGCCACGCTCTGGTCGCAGGCATCGACCGCTATCCCCGCAAGGTGACCACCACCATGGGCAAGAAGAAGATCGCCAAGAGGTCCAAGATCAAGGCCTTCGTCAAGGTGTTCAACTACAACCACCTCATGCCCACCAGGTGAGTGTCCTGTGTCTGTACCTACTTCCTGTGATGGGAGTTTCCTCTTGAGGTGGCAGTGTTTGACATTTTTACTGACGCTGGTGGTCACTTACTAAAAGCACCTCTTCTCTAGGATTTGACCAATATGGCTTTCCCTGGGCCGATAGTGAGGTTCAAAAATTATTCCCTTCCACTACATTTATTGACAAATGTAGTTACTAGTGACTTTGCTGATTCTGATTGTTTAGGGTTTTATAGGCCATTAATTATGATGTGTTGTGGGCAGAACATGTGTGTGAGGATGTAAAAGAAGCATATTCTAAAAATGATTTTATCAGCAATCTGAGACAATAGCTTTTACATTTAAGATTTTACCTGCAGCTGTCAGATAATTGTTTCAAATTTAAGTGTTTTTCCTCCGAAAAGTATTACATACTCATGTAGAGTATAAGTAAAGTAATCTTATTCACTCTTGGAAGCAGTTTTGTTGTAGCCTGAATCCAGGAACCACTTCAGTTTTATTGTCGTATTGGATAGATGTTAGACTGGTAGTATGAGAGGTAAATTAAATGTGTTTTCAAGTAAATTGGCTGGTGCTTTTTAAATAAAAATTTTAAAGTCAGATGCTGGAAGTTATCCACAAGCAATGTTGAACATAAATGATTTTTGTAAATACTATAAATTAGAGGTTGGAAACATGTTTATTTGAGACATATTTGAGACCGGCAGTTGACTGAACTATGTTGCATATTAAAGTTTGTCCTTAATTAAAATGTCTTCATGTCAGATTTGTAAAAGTAGGGCCTCTAAAGTCATTAAGTAGTCTTATTTATCCACTTTATAATTTAAAGTTACCACAGAACCAATTTATGTTTTTACTTTGTACTTGCATTTCTTGTTAAAATGTAAATAAACCTAATTTACTCTAATAACAATATTCCTACTTCCGCATCAGACAATGGATATACTGCGCACCTTTTTATAATAAGTTGGACTGATTGAATAAAAGGTTTTTCCAAAAGTCTGACTTTAAGACCTTTAAGATATCTTTCAACAAAATTAAACTATTACATTTTATTGCCTGATAATTGTAGATGACCTGATGTTGCCCTTTCAATCAGCTGTATAGAAGGCTGCCTCAGTGTTCACCTCCTCCTCTGTATGTACTAGATATAGTCTGAAACGTATAGATTTACTGTGCAGGCTTGTGTGGTGGGACACACAATGACAATCTGCGCAGTGCTTTAGTAATGCTCATGTTCAAGTACCTTCAAGCTGCATGTGTGTGACACTTCCTCATGTAAAACAGGATAAAGAGAGGAATTCTTAATAACCATTTTCATTGTTTGCTCCCTTCAGATACTCTGTGGATATTCCTCTGGACAAAACTGTTGTCAACAAGGACGTCTTCAGGGACCCTGCTCTCAAGCGCAAAGCCAGGCGGGAGGCCAAGGTTAAGTTTGAGGAGAGGTGAGTCTGGTGTTGTATAGTTCATATGGTATTGTTGGATCACTACTTCAGTGTTTTGTCCACACTGACATGGATGAGTCAGACAACTGAAATGATCAGTATATCAGATCCATGTATTGCTTTAGAATCAGACTTCAGTTCAGTCCCTCAACCAGAAAATGTGTCCCTCACCAAACACTGTTGATGTGATGAACCTTAAATCCTGTTAGTGACGGAATAAACCTCTCACTTGTAGACTCATGTCTCAAGTGAATGCAACATTTGTTTCTCAGGGTTGTTTGTTCTTTTTAGTAGAGGATTCCTCTGAACATAAACAATCAGTAAAGCCTTTACATTTCTGCAGTGTGATATAGATGTTGTTTTTTAACATGGTTGTTCTTGCAACAAAGTACTAAATCTTTTTTTTGTCTGTTTCCAGGTACAAGACGGGCAAGAACAAGTGGTTCTTCCAGAAGCTCAGATTCTAACTTCACCCAGTTTCACAAATAAATGTTTAAAAATGGATTTTGACTGTTGACTCTTTACTGACTTTTAGTTTTTGAGTTTTTTTAAAAAAAATCATGTTGGAGGAAAAGGAGCCACGTAAATAAAACCAAATAAATATTATTTGTAGCCAACAAATAGGGTTGGTTGTGTGTGTTGAAAGTATTATAATGCTGCCAACTTCTCCAGTCTGGTACAGAAGTGGTGTTGTGATGAACTGTAGTTGAGTCTCATGAAAAGTGCTATACAATTAAAATATATTATTCATCCCTGTTGATATTAAATTGTGAAAATATTACCAGACGTACTAAGATGAAACTGCTCAATTTAAATGGATCTTACCCTGAAGATGTATCTTCATGTGAAGTTAAACTGTTAAATCACACCTGGTAGACTCATTTTGTCTTTCTGTGAAGTCTTTAATGGATTGTGTATTGACCTGAAATGGATCGATATAATTGGTCAAACGTCTTTGGATAAACATGAACAGTTAATTTACTTTGTAAACAAGCTCTACTTACCAAACGGTCTTCGATACAAACAACAGTGGCGTTAGGTAAGCTTTCTCTAATACATTAAGTTAAACAACCTAAGGACTGGCTAGAATGTACCTAACAATCCCAGGGATGTTTGCGGAAATCTCGCGAGAGGTGTAGGTTTCAGCGCCCTCTGCTGGGGGAGAGTGATACGTTCACGGAATCTGGGAAAAAGAAAGTGAAAGAATAAATGATAACAGTGCAGATCATCGAGAGGAGGTGAGTGGAAACCTGTCGCCCTCAAGAAAAAAGGAGGAAATGCTAAATTTAGTGAAATACGTTAGTTTATCGTTGGTGTGGGGTCACATTTGACTTTTCAGTTGTCATAACTTCGACTGAATATGACTTATCTCAAGTTTTCAAGACGTTACTAAAGGTTTGAAGAGTTACACAGACGTCGGGCCTGTTGTCTATCTATCGGTATACAAGTTAATAGTTTAACAGTCTTTGTTAGCCACATGTTACTGAGCACATTTAATATCTTGATGACTTTGGCTGACATCGTTCTAAAGCTTTAATATCTTGTGAATTATTACAGACTGCTTTCACGATGTCTTCAGAAGAGGTGAGACGTCATTTTACCTCTTCCTGTTGTTATGTTGTTCTTCGTTAAGTCACATATAATGACATTATAAACTGTATCTGTTCAATTGCTGTTACAGATATTTTTCCTGTGGGTTAAAACATTGTTGGATCATATATATATATATATATATATATATATATATATATATATATATATATATATATATATATATATACAAATATACAAATATATACTGCTTTCACTTTTAGGTTGACTAACATGTAGGCCTGTCCCACTGACTACTTATATTGTCCTACAAATGACTGAGATGGATATTATTGTCATTTTAAGCCCATTTATGCCTCTATAATGATAATATATTAATTACAGTGCAGGCACACCCTCTCAAAGAGCAATTAACATTTGCTTCTTCACATTATTAAGACATTGCAATTGGATTGTGAACTAAATATTCAAATATCCAAAATAAGTGGTGCATGGATAAGATAAAACAACACAACCAAAATAAGTCAAGTGATCAAGGTCATGTACGTTGATTGATATGTCAGTAATGTACAATGAGATGTGTAATAAGTAGATGAAATCATTATTGTGACTTGTTATCATACATGACAAGTTAACTCAAAGCTTCTCTGCATTATATAGCCATGGTTCATAAACACTCAAATAAAGTTTCTGTGTGTTTTATGTTATAGGATTTCTCTCTGGTGGTGACGCCAGCTGAGAAAAGCTTGGATGAAGTCCTGACTTCGATCTCTTCCTACAAGGTGCTGTGAAACTCATGGTTTATAAGAACCTGGTGCTCTGTGGCTCACAGTATATTATAGTATTCTAACTTTAACAATCCATGTGCAAGATTAAAACACTGAAGCGCTGAATGAAATCTCAATTTGCAGATAAGTATATGAAACACTTTAAGTATTGTGTGTATGAAAGTGTAAACAAGGAAGCTTTTGTTCAGCGGAAAAAAACCCCAAAACAAAACTAAAAAACATCAAGATATGTCATGATATCAGATTTTTACCCCGTGACTATCGTAGCCAAATAAATTCACACTAACGATTTTGTTGTGATATTTATAGAAAACTTTAAATAATGTAAAATGTCTAGCATCTTGGCTGTGTATGTAAACTCAGGCTGGATTTTAAGAAATGTGAAAAGAAAGATTTAGTAAACACTACTTGCATGTCGACAGAAAAAACACGAGCAGCTGCTCCAGGAGCAGAAGGACCTGATCGCCAGCAGGGACGACCGACGGAGCCTGGCTGAGGATTTCAGGCGGCGCAGCCAGAAACTGACCATTAGTCTGGAGCAGGACAAGCAACGTTATGCAGAACAGCTTGAGAGGGAAAAGGTGTCAAACAAATGTTTTTTGTTTGTTTGTTTGTTTTGTTTTAAATAATAATATTTTTTTTAAAAAAAATCACAATCAAAAGGCCATGATGACTTCTTAAGTTTTTCTGTCTTGTAGGAGAAGCTGGTCGCGCTCAAGCAGGATGAGGCCGACCTGATCCAGCAGATCATGGACGTGAAGGCAGCCCTGAGAGAGGAAGACGCCCAGATCGACCACCTGAAAGAGCAGACTGACGTACGTTCATCTTGAGCAGCTCGCCGCCGTCTGCGCTCATTCACGACTCATTTGCTGAACCTGTGCCTCTTTTTGATTTAAGGTGTTCGCCGCTGTACCAGAGAGGCCCGTTGTCTTCAAGGGGGCGACAGGAGGGTCAGACAACACACCGGTGTTTGACATGGAGCCACAGATTGTCTATCCAATGATCGGTGGGACAGCTCTGATTACATTTGAGGAAGAAGTTGGTGAGTTCATCAGCGAGCTGGCACCACAGACCAAACATCAGATTAAATGATGGCAGTGCCGATTCTGCAAACCGCGGTTCAGTTGACACATAACATTTCTTTGTTTCAGTTTTATACTTTCTGTTGTGACAACACAAAGTGCTTATGATCTGGATAGAGATAGGCATAGAAACCACTTGCTTAAAGTTAGGAAGATAATGTGTTTAGGCTAAAAATACCTCGTTTGGTCGCAACAAACATAAAAAGTTGTCTGTCTGCATTTCTTTGAGCTGCAATCTGTGTGTTTGTGGTATGAGGAGGAGAATTTCCAACATGGTGTGAACATTTTTACATCTGTTGGTCTTGTTTTTGTGGAGTTTCTATCAAGCTATGCATCCAAATGTTTAGCTGCAACATGTATTTGTAAATGTAACCACAATACAGTATATTGGCGCACTTTTATATATATAAAAAAATGAATGGCTATACAGTTACACTACATGTTATGTGCAAATATTTTTTTTCAGCTTTGGTTAGATGCTATAATGTTATCTGGGTTATGATTTGAAAGTGTAATTGAACAGGTAATATTATTGCAATAGAGAGATGAATATAAATAAACCCTGAGAAGCAGAAACAGATGATACTTGTGTGAGTGTACTGCTGCCTGTGGGGCCAGATTATGCCACTAGGGGGCATCATTAATTAACTTTGGGCCTCTATCAGTCATATTTGTGGCTGTTGTTGATGTGCATGCTGGTTAAAAAAAAATAGTTGTTTAGCAATTAGCCTGCATGTCTATACCAGTTTGCTTGTGTAAAATTGTCCCTGGAAGCTAAGTGAACAAGAAAATAACTCAAACAAACAAATGAAACCAATGCTGACATGGGTTTTTTGGATGCGAGGCCGAAGTAAATGATCTGAATGCGTTAACTGCTCGACTAGTTGTACTGATCATTCCGTTTTTCCTCTGTTATCAGTGGCCAAGAAGATCCTGGGCATGATGGAGCACCAGGTGGATCTGGGACAGGACTGCAGAATCACTGTGGCGGCCAAGCCAGTTCAGTTGATGATGCCCAGCGTGGTGGAGGTACAACAATGAGACAGGCTGAGCCAGATATGAATCTCTCCTCCTTGAGTCTGATTAGAATCAGTATTAGCTTCCTGTGAGTGATCCGTTCCTGTCCATCCTGCAGATATCTTCTGAGGTGTGTCCTCAGCGCATATTGATCTCCAACCTGCCCAAGATAGACGCGGAGCGCCTGGTGGACCAGCTGGAGATCCACTTCTCCAAGAGCAAAAACAGAGGCGGAGAAGTGGATTCATGTGATATTATGACCGACTCTTGGATGGTGGTCCTCAAATTTGTGAATGAAAACAGTGAGCAAGCTCTGTTCTTTATATTTAATACTGACATTTTGATGGAATATCATTACGCTGAATGTTACCCATTAAAGAGTGATGGCATCGGAGACAGCTGACCGAGAACATGAAATATGAATTCAGCATATTTTTCCCCAACAAAATATATCATCTGGACTCTGTTTTGATCTGAATCCCTGCTGATGAAACTGTTTCCACCACCAGTTGCCAAAGGTCTGACGGATAAAGAGTACCATGACGTGAATCTACAAAAGACCAAGCACAGAGTGAGAGTGACTCCTTTTGTCAACGGGAAAATCTCAAACCTAGAGGTAAGCATTTGTCAGGAGGCCACGGTACACAAGGCAGGAAAAAAAGAAGATTCCCTAAAAAGTTAGTCACCTGTTGTTTGTCCTTCCCAGACCCGTATGTCGGTGTGTCCTCGGACCGTGCTGCTGACGGGGATCCCTGACGTCATGGATCAGGAGAACCTGCAGGACATGCTGGAAATCCACTTCCAAAAAAGCAGCAACGGTGGCGGAGAGATCGAATCCATCCTCTACAACCCGCTGGGTCAGGAGGACTCTGCCCTGTTTAAGGCAGTTTCCCCAAAGGAGGAGGAGGATGAAGAGGAGGAGGAGGAGGAGGAGGAGGAAGAAGAGGAAGAGGAAGAAGAGGAGGAGTAGGCCATATATTTATCCATCAACCAAAAAACCTCTCATGTCTGGGTTGTGATCGTGTGCAAGATGTTAAGACAGGATCCAACAATCTGTTGCAGCCTTATATTCTGTTAACTTTTGTGATTTTTGTTTGACATGTCAAGAAACTTAGTTATAATTTTCTAAAATAAATTCTCGTTGGCTGTCACGATTGTTAGGAATTCTGAGAATTATAAAACTAACAATCGCCATGATAACGGATGAAGGAAGTATTAGCTGGGTGTTTTTCTGTTTAATGACGTAAAGATATGAATGGGTATTAAAATACAGTGTCATTAAAACAATGTGGTTATCCCTTTATTCTGCACTTCTCATGGAAATCCTTGACTTACTGTTTAAAAATGTAAATGTCCTTCTGTAAAGCTTATCTGTCCATTTTTCACTCATCACAATTAAATTGGTGTGTGAAATGACACAAACAAGTTTTTTCTTTTTTGAAGAACAGCAAAAGGATATATTCTTAGTACAGAATCGTTCCACATTCATCCGTTCAGTACATTGTAGAGCCATAGCTAGTGGCTCAGCTCGGATCGACTGGGAGCATGGAAACAATGACTTCTGTACAAAGAGCAAGAAAATGTCACTGGCAGCATCTCTGTAGATAATTCATTAACAAGCTTTATCTCACTTGTTTAATCTGTACAGAAGTACAAGTGTAAAAACAACAATTAGTAGCTGGTCTGAGGCCAGGAGGAGCTCCGGGTCATGACTCTGGCACAAAAAAAAAACCAAACTGTCCACCAGCGCAAGGCCCTGTAAGATACATTAAAGAAAAAAGTACACCGAAAAATGAAATTCAGACATCACCTACTCACCCGCATGCCGATGGAAAGTCCGATGACGGTTCCAAGTCCACAAAACAAAACAGCATTGCAACATTCTCCTAAACAATTGAAGTAGATGGGGACTTGTTTTTAGAGAAAAGCCCATAAAATTACCCCATTTAACTTATATGGCTTAATCTAAGTCTCTGGTAGACATGAGGTGCTCAACTGATTTACAACCTTGACCTGCCGCTGAGCTTGAGATGGGGTGCATGCTAATGCTTCAGCTATTAGAGGGCGTAAATAAAACCTTTTCAGATCATTTGTGGAGCTTAGGGTTTCCAGCAACAGAGCAAAACGTGGGGGTGAGATGTACCACATCTATATATTCTGTCAGCTTTAGGAGGTGCTGGTACGTAGATTTGAACTTTTAAACAAAGCCAGGTTGGCAGTTTCCCTGCGTTTCTCTGTGCTAAGCTAACTGACTGATGGCTGTAGCTTCATATTTTAGAGAGCGGCGTCATTCTTCTCGGCTAACCGTTAACATAACACGAGCAAAAGAGCAAATATGTTGAATTCCAGTCAAATTTATGTGTGTAAACAAAGTCTTAAATGGTTTTAATTTGAGGTAAAGCTCCAACATTCAGCTGTAAAAGTCTAAAATGCATTTTGTGGTAAGTGTTCGTCTTAAACAAACATACAGAAAATCCCCACAGATTCAAATTGAAAAAGCATCAGAAAGCACAAATTGAGCTGCGAGACGAGGCTGAACTCAAATCAGGTTTATTGTAAAAACATAAAACAGAGTAACAGTAAAAGTAACAGCACATTAAAAAAAAAAAAAAAAAAAACAAGAAAAAAACCTAAACCGACATTACTCATACAATCCAGCTACGTATCCCCTAGTGCACAATCAGGAAAACACAAAACAGCAGCTGAAGATCCTTAGAAGAAACAGGCTAACAGACTGAGGTTAGGCACTTAGACAGAGAAGAGGGACAGGTGAGTTGTATGTGTGTGTGTGTGTGTGTGTAAAAATACAATACATTCAAAAGGAAAACACAGTCAAGTACTCTGGAAGACAGTCGGCCTAAATCCAAAACAAGGGGAGGAAAAATAATAATTTCTTCTAACGTAACAGCACAGTCTACTTGTTACTATACTTGTTTTCATAATGATAACACACGAACTAGTGCAGGAGTAACTGCCGCCATCAACAGTTCATCTCTTAGGCCCGCTGTCGACCTTTCATTTGTGCGCGCTAAAAATTCACTTCAACCATCGCCTTTTTTTTTTCTTCTTAAAATCTCAATCTTTAGTTGTTTTTTGTTTGTTTGTTTTTTGTGCATTCTTAGCAAACGATAACCACCAGTGCATAAAAAACCAACTCTTCGTCTCCTCTCTAAATAAAAAAGAAAAAAAGGCTGAGTCACACTCGGACACGAACCTGACATTAAAACAAGCTCAGTGCAAAACTCTGGTTGTCAAGGTGACGTGGCCCCCATTAAAAAGACTTCGGCAGCACTCTCTCGGCTCATTATGTACACGACGAGTAACGAAAAACATCTCCTACGACGCGTTTACGGGTCACGTGTAACAATTAAAAGGTTTCAGAGAAAAAACACACAACAGGTTTTGCAAGTAGCACAGGTTATTGTGAATACAGTTTTTTTGTTTTGTTTTTTTTTTTCCCTGTTGCGTGAACACATTTTGATGCTGTTCAGAAACAGCACAACTACAGAAGGCTCAGCGCCAAGAGGCTGAGTTTCTACTGTTAAGTACTAGAGGTGATATGTAGCTGCTCTAGTATTGTAATATTTTACCTCCTATGTCTGAAATATATCAGTTTGTGCCTTTTCTTGTTAGTGTGAGAATGCAGCGTTAATGACAATGAATGTTTGTGCTATTAACTGGGTACAAGCACTGTCCTCCAATGGACGTGAATCCAAAGACAGACATTTAGATAGAGTGCTGCCTTTAAGCAGATCTCATCTTTATGTCCTGATCATCTCGACCGCTTTTTTTTTTGTTGTTGTTATTTTGTTTTACTTTCCAATGACAGCGGACTGGAGATTGAGGGTCATCCCGAGACAAAACATTGCATATTGTTGTTAATATTGCTTTTTCCCAAAGCGAGCTGTTACGTTCCAACCACCAACCGTTTTCCTATGAGAGTCCACACAGGTCGGGAACATCTGTGAGAGTCGCCAGAGAAGACCGACAGAGAGAGAGAGAGAGAGAGAGAGGCGTCCGTCTCCTCGGCTGGTTAAGAAAGCAGGAGTGCATTAGTGAGTTTGACAGAGAGAGAGAAGGGAGGGTCGGGAGCTGCTGGTCGTCCAAAGTGGAATAATGCGACTAACTGTTGATGCGACTGGCGTGTGCAATGTGGCCGTTTTAAACGACCAAAGGTGCCCAGTCACGTGGTTTGCGTCCATACTGGGTGAGGCAAGGAAAGAAGAGCGAGAAGGAAAAGAAATTAACAAGCAGGAAATGTTATAACTGTTGCTTTTTGTTTTGTGAATGCAAAAGTTAAAGCTGCATTATGAGTAGTTTAGAAAAAACTTTTTTTTTTTTTAAACGTGTATAGTTAAAGGATAAGTTCACCCAAAAATGAAAAATTCAGTAGAAAGTTTTTAATAGTTTACAAAACATTTCTGGGGCTTCACAGATCAGTCAAAGTCTGCGAAAGTCCTGAGACCCCAAACTGACCCAAACTGATTTAAAAGATAACATTTACACCCTTGTCAAGCTTACAGTTAAGAGACTGGCTTGAAATTTTTGGGTCAACTTATCTTTTAAACTTGGACCTAGAGCAGCAACAAATGATATTACATTGTTGCATTAGGTCTATATTATGCATTAAGTTGCATTTGGCAACTATTTTTGAAGATTTTCAGTCATCTAGCGAGCAGAAATACAGTAAAAAAATTATTATTATTATTTTAGTCAAATCATTAAAAAAATCAATAAATAAGATGACACCTGAGAAATCTTTCTGGGAAATAAAAGTTTTAGTGAATGTTGACAATTCTGCTTTTAAAGAAAACCCTCAGGTGTTAGGAGGAGTTTTCAAACAACTACACAGGTTTAAGACTGCTTTTGTAAATGGGTGCCAGTCTTAATGGGTAAATTGTCAAATAATACTTGTTAGTGTAGCCCTCGTTGAACTGTATTGTTAAAATATTCCTTAATCAGCAGTGAGAAATAAATATGCCAAGCAAAAAAAAAACCAAAAACCCAACTGACTATCTCAGTATTGCTGGTTATAGCAGGTCCCCTTCGATGCCTCTCTGACCTTCAGCACACTTACCTGAATATCAGTAAGCTCTTTGTAGAACCTCTTTGCCAGGTCAGGACCGTTCTGCATCGTCGGGATCTGGTGCGTCTGTGAGAGGCATTTTAGTCAGCTACCTGCAATAATTTACCATCAACCGGAAATCGCTGAGAAAAACACTGAAGGTGTGGTTGTACCTCTCCTTTGTAGAGCAGGCTGCCGACAGGACAGACGACACAGGCGGTCCCTGCTCCAAACACCTCCAGGATCCTGCCAGCGTCCAGAGCCTCCAACAGCTCCTTCATGACGACTGCGCGCTCCGTCACCTTAAACTCACCCTGACGGAGACACAGGATACAATGACTTAATCACCTGCGGTGGCTGCCATCCTTTTAGGCGAGTGGTATATTCAATTAATCAATGCGCTATTAGCATTTAAGCGTTTAGTGAAACAATCAAATAATACAATCAAAGTAATAAAACTGCATGTCTCCTCTCTGGTTGTCTTACCCAGTCTCTGGCCAGGTCCAGCAGAGACTGTCTGGTGACTCCTGGGAGAATGATGCCATCCAGAGGAGGGGTCACCAGCTCTCTCTCTGCAGACACACACACACACACACACACACACATCACACAACTGTTAAATATTTCCAGTCAATTTGAAATAGTTCCGCTCTTTACAAAAGAACTCATGAAAGGGAAAACTCTGAGCCTGACCTCCTTTCTCATTGGTCCAGTAGATGAAAAGGTTCATGGTGCCGACCTCGGTGATCTCCTCCTGCTCTCCGTACAGCCACAGGACCTGCTGACAGCCGCGCTTCACCGCCTCGTTCTGCACCGCTATCGTAGGACCGTAGTTACTACAGGGAGTTAAAATAAACCATAGACAGGCAGAGAAACGAGTGTCAAGAGAGGATGAGGAACAGGTGTCATTTCTGATCCTGTGACACTCCGTGCAGGGGTCACGCAGATGTTTTCAAGATATCTCAGGAGAGTTGGGGCAACTGAGAAAGACCCATGGGTGACACCGAATCAACACGCACAGACGGGTGTGAGAGGGAAGGATCCTGCTGATAAATGCCACCCAGGTGAAACATTTCCTCTGTCAGAAGTCATCAACACCTACCAAGAAATTCAACATCCCGAGAAATATGCAGCACAACCGTGACACGTCAAAACGTGATATCCTTGTGACCGTAAGGAGCTCAAGAAAAAAAAAACAAAAAAAACAATGAACAATGTCGTACTCAGTTATGACTCAAGTGATGAGTCATACTTAATTGTGCACGTTTGTTCAGCTCTCGTTTTTGTGTGTCACAGCGTAGAAGCCGGACAAAACGATCTTCAGAATACATTTAGAGGATTCCTTGTACAGGATGACAGAGAGTGACACAGGAAAGAGTCCTAAAATCGGGGCGCAAGTTCGTATTTTTGCACTTCAGGTTCCCTTGTATGAAAGTCAAAAAGGTATTTTTCATGGGCTTTTGGTTAGATACCAAAATAAGGTCCGTGGTTGACACAAGCCTAAGAGATTTTCCAATGTTCATTCTAAATCAAACAAAATGTTAGTGGCCTAACATCTGCTTTTTACTCCTGGTGATTGCATTAAAGTTTTAAAAATCACAAAAGTATCTTGCTTATGTCTCAAATATTGATTTAAGAGGCTGATAAAGCAATTGATTTATTTTTTTTGCAGATTACAGATGCACAATAATTTAGGTATAGTTTGATAAAAGCTTTAAAATAATACATCGCAACAGAGCACAAATCAACACATCCGCTGTAATGACTAGCTGATGAAGCTTACACTGTGTACGAGACGGCCGACAAGCACAAGACGGTGCAGAACAGACCAGAACTGCAAAACTGAAGTCTGAAGTAATTTAGAAACAGCATCCCGTTACATAATCTGCCCACCAGAGAGCGCTGTTAAGTTGCTTTTTCAACTGTAAAATGTCTCATTTAGTAAATCTCTAAACAAATCTAAGAGACACCTATACTGCAGGATTGTTTCTGTGTTCATGCTGGGACTGAATCAAACTGTAAGTATCCTGTAAAAACAAAAGTGTGGCCTCAAACAAACAAGAAGCTCCTTTAAAGTTTTGTGAGAGTCTCTTGCACACACACCCAAACACACATTAAACAACAATGATTACACAGCAGTTACACACAGAGCAACTCTGATCAGCTGTCAGTCCCACAACTGCTGCTGCTGCCAAACCAGGGTTTGATAGCTGAAGTGTATTTTATGGGAGGGCAGCAGATTGTGTTGGCTTAGTGAGCCGGCTGGGTGGTTTTTTTTTTCTCCAGTGGCGTTATGTAACCACACTGGCGCTGAGCAGGTGTCGCTTCAGAGTAGCAGGCTTGTGATTAGAGGCTGTGTGGAGACGACGGGAGCACTGACGGTATCACAACTGGAGTCAGTGTGTCCAGCAGTTGTCTAACCTCATTCCTTCTCTTATTTATAGTCTGTAAACGCAGCTCAATGAGTCACAGCCGATACTGTCACAGCAGGAAAAGCACATTAAATGACCTTAATGTTGGCTCTTTTCCATGAATCCATCAGTGTTTGATGAGTAGAACCAGTCTGACAGTGAACAACAATGGACTCTGACAGCTCTCAATAATTTAATTCAAGATGGTGGTGACCCAGAAGGCTTTTTCTTTTGGAAGACATGTTGTATTGTTACAGTGATGAATGAACATATTAATAATCGGTCTGTTTCCTGCTATGACAAGACAAAATGTCTGTCTCTTTCTCTTTTTTTTTTTCTTGTACACTGATTTGACGCTGACACCGGCCGGCTCTCTGGCTGCCTCTCCGAGCTTCATCAGCAAACTGGAAATCCAAATAGTTTGTCTTTGTCTGGATCCACTGCTGAATAAAAACAGCTGCGGTGTAAAGCACTAGCACCAGGACAGCGTTCTAAACGGTGCACTGCTACTCTAGAATTATACTGATATATCAGTGTGTAACATTACGTTTGAGTGTTTTCTTATTTTTCTCAAATTCTGAACTGCTATTCCAGTTTTGTCACCTCCTGTCATTGGTAAAATTCTCAAGGGCAACCAGTCTTTCTTGAACTTTGGTGGTTTAAGCACACACGGACAGACTTCACAGATGTTCTTCTCTCTCCAACAGTAAACATGCGCGTACTACAAGATTATAAAGTAACAGAATGACACTTGTTAAGTAGTAGCACCGTACAGATCTCAACTCCCGGTTCAGTCATTTGTCAATAGTCGGTAGAGTTGAATCAGGGTTAAACTGTGCCTAAAATTACTAGATAATAGAGGAAAGATAGCAAACTCACCCTCCCATCTTATAGGCCCCGACGCCTCCTTTCCAAGCCCTGACGAATGAAGGGTCAGCCAGCAGAGACACGGGGTTGAAGGACCCCGTGGCAAAGTAAGGTCCCACCGGGCCGACGATGACAAAGATCATAGCCTTTCCTGGCCGAGACACGCCGAGAGACGGCTTGAAGGAGGGTGACGAAGAGGAGAAGACTCAGTTATTGCGACAGTAACTCAAGTGTGCAGGATTGTATTCCAACTACATTTAACACCAGACTCTAATCACTCAACTTGGGCGTTAAACTACAGTACGAATGGAATCTGCTTCTACAGTTTGCGTGTCGATGCCGAAGCTCACCTCAGTTCCTATGAAGGTGGGTCTGATGTAGAGGCTGGCGTCCAGGGAGTAGGGAACCCACTCCTGATCCACCTCCACCAGCTTCCTGATGCACTCCAGCAGTTCGCCTTTATCAAACAACTACAAGGGGAAAAAAAACGAGGACATGAGCTGCTGACCTGCCGCTCTTCAGTGCTCTGCTTTCCTCACTCTCTTTACTAATACTAAGAAATACTGTTGGATGTGGCTTGATATGAGACTTTGCATTAAATAGTATAGAATGATGGCGTTTCTTTTTTTATCATTTAGGTTTGTTTATTGTTTGTTGCCTCTTTGATATTCAAGACTTTGATCCGAAACAATTGATATGATTAAATATATAGTGACTCAAGGAACATTGAAAGCCAACCGTGAAGAGGACTGTTTGCCTGTGTATGTTTCGAGAGAAGAAATAACACAATGAGTCTATTAATAATAATAATAATAATAATAATAATAATAATAATAATAATAATAATAATAATAATAATATAATCATCTTCCTCTTACAAATTAAAAATGTAAATCCTAAACAACAGAACACAATTTTCCTCACTTCTGGTAGGACCAAGGGGTTAATGTTAGCTTGCGTTCGCAAACTTTAGGTAGATTTAACTGCGCAACATACAATACAGAGACTGACTTTGTAGTCTCTCTTCACTTTATGTTTTAGCATGCTACATTTCAATGTTTTAACACAATTTATTTCTTTAACGTAAGCAATGTTTTGTTATTGGAATGTTTTATCTCTGACATGCTAAAATGTAGCATAAGCTAAAAAAAAAGAATTAATTAGCCATCAAAGATTCAATAATACAGATCACAGCAGAAAATGGCTTCAGACCAGATGGATGTGCTCCATCATCATGTGACATACACTCCTCATAGTTTCCACTGTGTCCTCGACGCCTGATGAAGAATTAACTCTTGCGTGAGGACGGCGTTGTCTTGGTGGAAAGCCCGAACTGGGCACGTTGCCAGGCAGTTACCTAACATCGCACCGGGTCAGGGAGGCAGTCTGCAACATAAACTGCCTCGCCCTGAATACTTATGTGCTCGCATTCAGACTGACTGGCACTTTGTCATGGCAACGAGGGGCTGTGCTGGTCTGGCCGTGACGCTTAAGGGTACAGGAGATGAAATATAAACCAGGAAGTTCCAGTTTGACGGTTTGGTTTACTCATGAAACTGTCAATGGAGCCTGGTTCCTTCAGCTTTGAGAAGTTCATTACAGCTGCTCCAAGTGATGTGCGCCCACATGAATGTGACTGGCCAGCGGCGTGGCTTTTGCTCAGGTTTCTGCCAGGGTGATTTTGGTGGCAACACATCAATGCAATCCTATTAGTCTGGACTTTTTTAAAAACTCTAGAAAGCCTTTTCATGAATTGATCAAGTATCCTATGAGGAATGTTGGCCGACAGGCATTCGGGTTATCAGATAGCGTTTAGCGGCAGACTCCCTGTCTGATCATGTCCGTAGCGCCTCATGATTGTCTGCGTGCTGTTTCAGAGGCTTTTCCACTCTGGTTAAGACACAGGCCAAGCTCAATACATCAAATAGTGGCACAGGTAACTCAGTTCCTGACACAATTAGGCTTTTTACCAAAGTAAAGGTTAAGCCCGTATTATTCAGGTTTTAGGAGCATTCTTGGGATATGTATACAGCCCATTCAGAACATTCTTTTTTAACCGTAGTTTGCCTGTTTACAGTCATTTCTGTGTGTTGCCGAACTGTCAGTTTGCATGGCTGCAGTCAAGATACATGCACAAAAGAAAAGCTAAAATTACTGGTTAGACGGAGAAACGAGCCAAAGGTATATAAGTGCCAAACTGGTTAACAGACCTTGAGGATTTAGTGAGGGCCTTGATCCATGTTTCACGGGGAATTAAACAATCATAATGTTAAACATTATGAAGTTACACTGCATCATTTTCGTTCACCATTTTAACAGCTTATTTTAGATATTGTTTTGTTCATAATTGGGGCAAAAAACTGAATATTTTGATTGTGTGTGCATTGCCAGTGAGGCTTTCTTTCGACAGACTCACAGGAAGGCAGCTTCTCTCGGCACTTCGATGCATCCTTGCCATGTTCAGCATGGGTCTGAACAGACGGATGTGGTTGTCTACTCCGCGGAACGCCTTCATGCCCTCAAACAGCTGGAGGGGAAGACAGAAACACACATTACTTTATCTCCAAACAGAAAGACGCTGTGAGGTTTCCACACCTGTTCAGTTGCACAGTGCTTGAGAGATGCCTCCACCGTGTTAAGTACATAATCATGACGAGAAGCACAGATACACATAAATATCAGCCATTTGCATTTCTCATTGCTATTGTTGGGAGCCGCCGCACAAAACATCTGAAATGACGCCATGCGTTGGCCGAGCTCTCTCCTCACCTCTATGGAGTAGTGCAGGGCCGAGCTGGCAGGATGCAGCGACAGGTTCTGGAAAGGTTTGATCTGAGGAGCATCCCAGCCGTCCTTCTCCGACCAGCTGATGGTCAACATGTGGTCGGAGAACTGCTTTCCGAACACCAAGGTGGAGGGGTCGGGCTTGGGCTTGCATGCTGTGTTGCGTTCGATGACGAGATCTGCTGCCTGAGACGGGGATGGACAAACGAGCCGGAGACGGGAAGAGAGGAGGAAGTCGACGGGACAAGAGCAGAGGCGGTTGACGAATACAGTGATTGTTTTTAAATCATCGTTATTGGCAAAGCATGCTTTAAGAGGAATTAATTGAGTTACACAGAGCCATTCGAACTGCCGAATGTGGACAATCGGGCACAATTAATTGCAATTAATCTGAATTAAATAATTATGATAAGCACACATTTAGGGAGAGACAGAGGAGGAAAGAAACTGTTAAATTCTTGGCAACAAGTGGGAAATGGAGAGACAAATGTTGCTTCCTTCTTCCTGTCATGATCTATACACACAGTCCTCTCTGTGACAGACAACCAGGCATGTACAGGCAGGCCAGACTGCAGAGCAGGCTGGAGGGAGATGATGCTGCAGGCCTCACCTGGGCAGAAAGAGCAGGTTAATGCTTCCATCATTACCTTAAAGGAGCTGGCAAACCGCAGTGAGCCAAAGGAAAAGGGGAGTGTCTGGAGAAGTCGTCCATTGAGTGCCTGCAAATGAAACGTGAAAAACACTGCGTGAGAAATATCCTTAAAATATCCAGGTGACAACAATTCATCCAGCCTCGGGGGGAATACACAGGGACCCGTGTCTGTGTGCCCGTGGCCATGCGACTCAGCACCAATCACTTTGCCGGCAGTTCACAGTATGAAGCTAGTAACACATGGCTGGAGGAAACAGCCTGTGCTGAGTGCCGGGCTGTAAAATTAGAACGAGACACGTGTGCAGGCTGCTCCGCAAAACGAGGAATGCAAGGTGAGAACCTACTGTACAAGGATCCTCTGAGGGTGACACAGGGCAAAATTACAGCCAGTCAGTGAAAGCAGGAATGGAAAACAATAGCTGTTTTAAAAAAAAACAAACAAACAAAACAAAAAAACAAAACAAAAACAAACAAGCCACCAATAATAATGGCTTGCTGTTGGAGAAGTGCACCACAAGATCGACAAAATGCAATCTAAATTTGGCAACTGATACAGTAACTACAACAGCCAAGCAGAGCCACTTGTTTTACTTGTTTTATAGTTCTGCTCTTTACGACATTAGTTGCTTTGTAATGGGAGACAATAAAGCCAAGACTCCTGTTTTAATTAGTATATGGCCGAATCATCAGGGCAGTTAAAGCTTGTAAACCAGGCTGTGCTTCTGGTGACCCAATAACAATCTTTTAATCTGCACTGTTGGTCTTTTGCAATCAGTTTACAATTCCCAGTGCAGTGCTGAGTTTGACTGGATCTTATCCAGCCTCTCACGTGATTTGCGGCATAAAAGCAGCCACATGTCAAGCATAAGTGATGCTCTGGTGAAACCTTTAAAAAAAAAGCTGCATGGTTATTCTGCTGCAGGAGCCCACGTGTGCACTTTCTTCAATGGATTATGCAAGTTTTGCCTTTATTGCAGCCATGATTCTATATGTGCCCGTGTGTACATATTCAATATAATATTGCAACTCTGATGCATGAAATCTGATATTTTTGTTACAAAAGTTTGGAGTTAAAATTCAATGGAGAAAACAAAGGCTAGCTAGCATTAAACTGAGCTAGCAGCAACTTAAATAACATGACTCATCACAAATGCGGCGCTCCTTGTAAGATAATAACGAGTTTATAACATACATGCACAGTTCAGTTTGGCATATGTTGCATTTTCAGCCACCTGAGGATATGGGTGCTTCACTCAACGCTAAACTCCATTGTAAAATCACGCAATTCAAAGAGAACTTACTTTCAGCGGCGCTTACACGCTACATAGAAACACAGGAATGTCTACTCAAGCATCGGCATGACATTACTTTTAATTCGGCATGCTAATAATCTACAAATCAACTAACTGCACTAACTTGCATATACACAAAAAACATCGGAATTTGTTAAGACGTTATAACATCAGTAAACTTTAATAAAGGGAAGGTGCTGTACTAAGGACTATCTTGGTGATTTGATGTCAGCCGAAATGGTTATCGAGCCTCAAAGACTTAGAGGCGATCTTGAGTCGTGTTTTACGAGGTGTTCTTTTTAGCTGATAAGCAAGACAATTTTAGTTCCCAGACTCCAGCATGGAGTTTGGTTTAATGACCTTCCCATGCTGCAATGTTTTGCCAGCCTCGGTGCTGGCGGGACAGACACATCGGTGTGAACCAGCTCGTGGTACGCTCTTCTTATCTTTCTCCGTCATTACAAACCGACTTATCGCTTATTCGAGCGAATCATTTACCCAGACAGTCAAAGTAAACAGATAACAAGCAGCACGCAGACATTAGTCAATGAACTCACCGTTCGGAGGGCTGCCATCTCCGCTACGTAAGGCTGACAAACGCGATTATCTGCTCGTGTGGAAACACACTCAGCTCAAAGTCAACTTGAGTTCCGCTTTGAAATACGAGCCACCGCTCAGCTGAGGTGAAGCCAGAACCCACCCACAAATAACAAACACCTCAGGATAATAGTCCTTTACAAAAATAAACTTAATCTAGATACTTTATATACCCTCTTAAACAGTGAACGATTTTCCCTTAAAAAAAAAAAAAAAATCTGGGTTAATCATTTAATCACCACTTTTTTATAAGGGAAGACAAGAGGACGTTGGTGTAATAAACAGCCACAAAATCGCTTTAATGCTCTGGTTACAGTGATTGGTAACATTATCTATTACAATCAGGAAGTCGTTGGAGGCGTGTAAAAAACCGTAACACCTGATTGGCGGACGCCGGCAGACTCAGAGAGGAGGTTACCTAAGGTCAAAGAGGTTAATTCTGATTGGTCGAGCAGTGGGGAGGGGTGCAGGTCTGGTTACACAGGGTGCCACAAACTATGAGCTGACTTATCTCAGCCAATCAGTGTGATGAATATAAACTTTATTTTATGAATTCAACATCTTCCCTGTATTTATAAGCATTCAGCAGTCGTCTTTGTAATGTAAACAGGACGCTCCAACATATGCACCATCTGCATCAGACAAATTCATCTGTAAAAAACCAGCTGTCCCGCATCCAACGGGGACTCCGTGCAGACCAGGACGGTCAGGATGGGATCTGACTCTTGAAGCCGTAGTTGAGTTCAGCCCCTCCACTGAACAGCAGGTCGATCCCGGTGCAGAAAGTAGCATCAGCGGCCAGATATAAGGCGGTCAGCCCGCACTCAGTCTCAGTCCCCATGCGACCCAGCAGCTGTTAGACAAGAAAACCTCAAAGTCATTTATGATTCTTGGTCCCTTTCCAAGCCCACAGTCCTGTGGCTGCACTTCCTTGTGTTTATGTGTGTGTGTTATACTCTCACAGTTGTTGTGATGCTGTAAATGCAATGTAAATAAACATGTTTGCTGACGACTATTTGCCAAATAAAAGGTTTTCAATATCAGCCTGACATTGGGAAATTTATATTATTGGTTATTGGCCGATAATGAAATTGCTTACAGACGATATATCAAGCCAGATTGCTTATTTGACTCAACAAGTGCAACATCTACACATTCCTTTCTATGTTTAAAAAACAAAAACTGCTGTTAATTTTGCACTACATCATGTAAATATGTATATATGTCTATTTCTTCCCTTTTTAATTTTATTGCTTATGATACGTTTCTGTTTTTGTAAGATTATGTCGCTGCTGTGACAACAAATTTCCCGTCTGCGGGACATTAAAGGATTTCTGATTCTGATTCTGATCAGTTTGCCACACATGAGGTTCAGGGAGGACAGGGAAAAGTCGGAAGTTTTCAAAACAAAAAAATTGACAAGAGCTGTGGAATACTGTCGGGTTCACATCAACTACAGGAAAGGACCTGTGCGCTCCCTACTTTCACACAGTCCATTATCATAAAGTGAAAGTGAAAAAGTGAAAAATCTAGAGGAACGTGTACGATAAAAGAAAATACTCTTCATCCTCCTCTACTTCTAGAACCAATCTACGTTTAAATGTATAAACAGTAACTTCAATGATCATCTTACATAATTAACTCTGAGAAAAAATTCATCTTCACTGTAACTTTTTGCAGAGTAACATCATGACATCACTTAATCCCACCATACAGTGAGCTATTTCACAGCCTTCTGCTTCTGCTCGCTTTACTATGAATAATGAAAAGCAAGCTGAAACTCTTCAGGACCGCAGCGTAACTTTTTCCTCTTTGTTGTCTCACGCTGCTCTTCTGACTGGGATGGGAAGAAAGCTGTCATTTGCATTGCAAAACCAACAGCCTGTTTCTGTTTCGATCCAGGATTGAGGGACTTCACATTTACAACCCAATAGACAGAATGCAGCGGGAGGCAGTTGGGTCATTAACACAACAACGGTGCAGAAACTGTCTCGAGACTTCGGTATCATCAGTGATACAACTTATCTGTTAATGTTGCTGAGGAACAAGTGTTACCACGTTTTATTGTCAGATAACAGCAGCTACGAAACAGCCGCACAACTAATCAACTATCTCTTTCTTTTTCCTAAGACCTCTGTAGGATCACTTCCACTCTGAACATCTGTGTGGGAACCTGATGGTTCCATTGTGAGGACTTGCCTGACAGTTCTCCCCCGCTTTAATGGCCGCGGCAGCATCTGGTGTCTGTCCTGCTAAATCCTCCCACAGAGGCGTGCGCACGTTACCTGGAGAAAAGCTGCAGCACATGGCAGAGAGCATAATCAGACATTAATCAGACTGATCATTTTCACGACCGATGGATGAACTGCTGCCATTCTCCAGCCAAATCACTACATTTAAGAAGCTGGAACGAGTGATTGTTTTAATATTCTGGCTTGAGAAATAACTGAAACAATCATCTGATTATCAAAACAGAAGAGCCAGATTGATATATTGGTGGGCTGTTATTATATATGGATACTGGCCCGTCACAGATATATCATAGCAGCATATATGTTGTCCGATGAGAAATCTTTTTTTTAGAGATTATAATGCTAATAATTATGCGTTGGGTAAATTATAATTACTAAATTCTCAGTAAAGTGTACTTTTTCAGTGAACTGATGACATTTTTGACAATAAACTGTGTTGTTTAACTGCAAAACATTCTGCTTCTGTCACATATTTGTAACAAGTCTTTGATAAGCCTATTTGAGGGATCACTGCAAAAACAGTGTGTACGGCCTCTATGTCAATATTGTCATTTTTGGTATCAGCCCCAAAAATCAAATATCAGTCAGGCTCTACAAAGCCTTGGTAATTAATTTTCTTTTAATCAACTGATCCATTATCTGACTTATTGTTATTGTTCCCAAGAACAATTTTGAGGTATTTGTACTTTACTTAACTGCTTCAGTTTCATACTACACGCCTCATTCAGAGGTTAATGTTGTTTCTTAGTGAAACAGTTACTTTTAAGATTAAGAGTTCAAGTTAAAAACATCACATCTTCTTATCAAAATGCAACATGTTGATGAACGTTAAATCGGCGTGCCTCACCAGTTCACCCGAACATTGTAGCGACTCTCATCCACAGCCATCGCCTTTGTCATGGAAATGATCGCCCCCTTGTGGAGAAAAGATCACATTACAGAACTCCATCTCTCTGTCAGGCAGAGATTTGAGGAATTAAAATGAATTGGGGGGGAAACGCTTGTTTCTGGAGGAGAAACTCACCTTGGTGGCGACGTACGGTGCAGCATCTTTCTGGCCGATGGTGGCCACCAGACTGGACACGTTGATGATGTTCCCCTGACGCTGTCTGAGGTACGGCAGCGCATACTGAAGACAGAGTGAGACCTCTAATGATTTCAAAGATTCTTTATACATTCTTCTTGTTTTTCTTTTTTCAATGAATTTGTGAGGGAGCTCATTGGAAGCAGAGGAAGGTTGTAATTATTTGAATCGTGAACGCGTTTGATGACTGATCACTGCCGAATACTTAATGAATAATCAGTAAATTAAAGCAGTGAGATATTTTAATACCTGGACTGTCTGAATTCATGTCATTTAAATTCAAGTTGCACTTTCAGAAATGTAAAATGTAAAATGTTCTGGGTTTTCCGATCACTCAGCTGGACTTCTCTTACTGGTATGTCAAAGGAATATTACAATATCATTCTGCAGTAGTGTAGCATATCTAATATTCTGTTTATTGACAAGTAAGATGGTAAATTTAATGATTTATGATTGAACACTATCAAAGTCAGATTGATCACTTCCTTTGTTGCCTAACGTTGAAGCATTTAATAAATCACTTTTTATTTTATTTAATTTTGATTCATTTAATGGTTATTTTTAATGTTTATTTCTTTCTCTTACTTGGGTTGTGTGACTGACAGAACTTCGCCTGATGGGACAAAAATCGTTTATCGATGCCTTTCAGACTCGAACGATTTATTCTTGATGCCCAGAAGTTCAGATTTTGAACTTCTCATCTTGAATTTCACTTATTTCTTCAATTTTTCCAGCTGAAATTTTGCCTTTATTGTTTTTGATTTTTTTGATCCGGGAAGGAGAAATTGAATCGAGGGGTGTCGCAATATCACCATATACACAATAACTGTGATAATTAAAAAAATTTTAAGTAACTGGATAATGTTAATAATGCACACATGATAACATCGTCTGAATGATCCTGTGAAGATGTTCGGCCCTGAGCATCTTTTGTTTATGAAGTCATCTGGTTGCCTTTTCATTAGTAATTGAGAAGTTGATAGTAATTGTTATTTGCGGACAATTTAAGGGTTATCTATTTGCCTAAAAAGAGGGAAAAAAACTGTAATCAACATCTGACTGCTGGGATTGCAGTCAGATCTGCTACAGATATCGCACTTCATTACTGTGAATTCATGACAGTGACAATCTAATACGTTACAGGCCTAACTTAATCTGAACAATACCAATATATTCTTATCCTATTTTGGACATGTGTTACCAGATGGAGTTGTGGCTTCTGGACTACACTGGTGGTGACTGTTTCATGGTGTCTCTCTGCTGTCCATGTCTAATAAAAGCATAAAACTAATAAAAAATGATTCAAGTATTCTGTAGGGATTCAACTTCACAATTAGATGTTCACTTGTATGCAATCTTCACGGCCTTCCTTTGTTTCCACAGAAAGGAACATTAGAAGAGAAACGTTACTTTAGAAGCCAAGAAGTAGCTGATGAGGTTCAAATTCAGCAGGTCCCTGAACTCCTCTGCTGTGGTGTCATCCGTGGGTTTATGAGGCGGGTCTGAAGAGGGTGACAAAGAAACAAAGCATTCGCCACAGGAAGCAATCCGCATTATCATATCTCGGTGGAGGTAACAGGAAGTGTGGGACTACTCACGCCAGCCTGCGTTGTTGACGAGGCAGTCGATTTGTCCGTAATGCTCCACCGTGACAGCAATCAGTCGCTGTGGAGACACACACACACACACACACACACACACACACACACACACACACACACACCACACCATTTACATTTGACTGGAGAGCTGCACAGGGAAAACCAGTTGTCAAACAAAAAAGTTGCAAAGAACACATGGAACTGGTCGGAGCTGTAATACCAGCTCAGGCTGCAGTCTGATAAGTCACTGACAAAACAAAACACTTGTTTCAACTTGATGCCTGGGTCTCTGGGTTGAAGTCATGTGACAGACAGGACACAGCATTCGCCACAGGTCTTGTGACATGTAAAGGAAGTGTGAACGTCTGCCCAGTATAATCACACCAGAGCTGCACTTTTACCTTGATGTCTTCCTCTTTGGAGATGTCACATGTGACAAATTTACATGAGCCTGGTCCTGCTTTGTTTAGCTCTGCTTCCAGAGCCTCACCTGCTGCACCTGCAATACATGTGAGAATGTTTTGATGAAGGGTCCTCTGTCATCCTGGTCATGGCACATCTAGGTGCTGTGTCATAGGGCAACTTGACTTATTTCAATGTAGGAATATAGTTAAATACATATGAAAAATGTGAATACAAACAATTTATATTCACACAAACTTTTTTCTTTTCAGTGCAATTATCGTACCTTTCCCAATAAATGTCAAGGCAATGTGGAATTCAAAATAACATGAAGAAAATATAAACTACATTACTAACCTCCTCTTGCACAAAACACCACTTTGGCACCGTTCTCCACTTTAAAGAAAAAAAAAAAAAACAAGATCGAAATCATTAACTTCCTCCTCTGACACAAACTCAAACCATATAACTGATGATTAATTAGTCTACCATACCAAATACTCTGGCAATCCCCCTGCCAATCCCTTTGGATCCTCCAGTGACAATGACGACTTTGTTGTGATAGCGGACTGACATGTTGCACCGCAGGAGACCAGCACCGCTTTACCTTGCTCGTGAACGCCGCTCTCAGCTGATGCACTTCCCCAGAAAATCAGCGCTTGTGAAGGTAGGTTTGGTTGGTAGGTTTCAAAGTCCATCAAAATCATGTGGTTCACTCTGCTGCCTTCAGGTGCTTCTGGAAAGTATCGGAAATCACAAGGTTAACTAAAACAAAAAACAAAAAAACTAACAAACAAAGAAAACGTCAAGTGTAAATTCATCCATTACATTCTAAACTGTATCAAGTTAAATCATCTTTTAAATTTACCAGAAAAGCATTTTGTCCTAAAACCTAGAAATCAGTTCCCTCGTCTCAAAGTCTATGAGATTTTTTTTTATTTTTTTTCCGGTTAAATGCCTGAAATAAAGTTTGTAGTTACTACAGGATAAGATATTTACAAATGTTATTCTAAGACATGAAATTCTGCATTCATTGCCCCACGACTTATTATTTATTCACCTACATGTCATAAAAATGGCAGTAGCTAACAAGTGGCTAATTAAGACTGCAGAAGTGGCTGCAACTGTCATCACACCAAACACGGAGACTCATATACTCACTAGTCCATCTTTACAGGCCCACTGCTGAACAAAACCTGCAAGTAATCATAAACTTGTGTTTGCCACAGAAATACTTTTCAGCAATAATCTAAAATCCAATCAAAAAAATCTCACAGGTAAGAGTCATGCTAGCAGTTCTGTGAGGCTGTGCACAGCGGTGGTTTCTGCTAAATGCTAGATGTCAGAATGCTAACACTCTCACAATGACAGCAACAAAGCATGCCAAAGTCTGGAAGGTTTTTTTGTTTGTTTGTTTGTTTTTGGGTTTTTTTTTTAGTTTATTGTCATATAAATGCAAAAGCATCATCACCAGTAATGACTTGCTTTGTCTCAGAGCCAACTTAAGTTTTCAATATTAGTTAAATATAGTGACGGCACAGTAAGTTATTAGTCTTATAATTATTATTTTGTTTAATATGTTTGACTTGTCTCATAATTTCTCCTATACCATCTTCCAGAGAGGATCTACTGGGGTCGTTTGATGAATTAAAACAAGACTGGGAGCCTTCAGCAATGTGAGCCTGTGTTTTAAAATAAATTCTAATGTCAGCAAGCTAACAAACTAACAAGTTAACACCAGCAATGGCACCACAAACAGGCAGATGTTTATCAGGTCTAATTTTTACCATGTCAACACTTGCTGGTTAGTACGGAACACAAAGTACAACTTCTGAAGGAAATGTGACTAGCTTTGCACATGTTTTGTTAATAAACTTAAGTGCTGTACAAAAATGTAAAATTTTAACCAGATGATGGCATCAGATGAAAAGTCAGAAATTCACTGAAGTGATTATAATTAATTTCGAGGGGGGCATTATATGAGCATCTGCACCAAATGTTTTCAATTCCATCCAGTAGATGCTGAGATGATGCACAGAATAAGTATAAATTGGACCATCAATGTCACCATTATCAGTCTTCAGATTCATAAAGATTCATCCTCTGTCGACCATGAATCCCTGTTCAAAGTTTCATTTCAGTCCATGTAAAAGTGGTTGAAAACTTGAGTATGTGGTGAAATGAACAACTATTCACCTGAATGAATGACACTGCAATCCCTACGGCCATTTTGATGCACAGAAAAAAACATTATTATTTTTTTAAATCCTCCAGCATTAAACATATAAATAAAATGTCTCTCCACAAATGTGTTTTCAAAGTAGAACCCAATTAACCAGCCACAGTCCATCAGTCAGGATTGATTTTATTTCATTTCAATGTGTAAAATCAAACAATAGCTTCCAGAAAATGAATTTGAGCAAACAGCTGCATTTATGATTCTGATCATTCAGAACCTGGAATTTACCCAGAGTACCTGAAGGCATCACTGGCATGGGAGTTAAGTTTTCTTACAAGCAGAGAAGGTGGCACACAGAGACACTTCAGTGTAGGCTTGATGACACCCAGATTTATATCTCGTGTAAAATTAGGTCAGGTTTAATTGACCATGTTTTATGTGCTCTGTTTTGAACGTGTAAACAATTTTGCAAAAGCCACAGTCAAATAGGGAAATGTGCCTCAAAACAGATGATGAGAGCAAAGCTGTGAAAGCATTTACAGGCAAAACCAAAGGAAAATACTAACCACATGTTTGTGGTCTCATCACAGAGCATAAATCATCATAACGAACACCACAACTTTTCCTTTTTGAAAATTCCCCCTCCTTTTGACACAATGCTTTTGCTCTCTGCGATGCGAAAGTGCGCGTGCACCCATGCATGCAAACATGTACAGTATGTTTAAGAAAAAGTGAGGGGTTAAGAAGTTGACCTTTCTGGGCAGTGGAGGTTGTTGGGGGCAGAGGAAGGGGTAGATGAGGCTGCAGCGGTGCTCTTGGAGGAGGAAAGGGTCGAAGATTGAATTTCTGCCTGACAGCATTCCCCGGAGGCACACCGAGCGTGAGAGAGAGCACAAGTGAAGACAGTGAGTGACCTCGCTTAACCACCTTAACTGCACCCGCGCTGCAGATTAACACCGCCGCAGCCCCTGAAGGAGCCACGCTGCTCCTGCTGTCGCCTCCCCTCCCAAACACATGAAGGTGGGACGATATGGAGGAGCGGGAGGAGGAGGGGTTGTTTGAATATCATGATGAGGAAATTGATATACAAACTGTCTCAGAGGGAGGGAAGGGTCAGCCCTAAAGGCACCCAGAGGGTGAGGTACAGTAGGAGAGTCGTGGTCACACAGCGGAGGTGCGATTAATTTAAATCAGAAGCTCTGGCAGGCAGACGGTTAAGAGGAGGAGGCCAGTCTGCGGTTGGTTTCCACTGGGTGCACTGGACATGGTGATAAACTGGTGATGAGCATGAATTTGACTGCATGTGAGCAACTTTTTTTGCATGGAGGATTTACACAATACACAGCAAAATGATGCAGAATGTAGTGCAAAAAGGGTAAAAAAAAAAAAAAAAAGGGAGGGAGGGAGAAAAATCGATTATTCAATGTAAAATATATGTTTATTTGTTTCATTTGTTTGATCTGCTTTCTTTGTAATGGTATAGTTTGACAAGTTTTACCCTCTCTCACCACCATATAATTCATGCTAATGTATATATTACATATTGTAATGTAATCTAAATAACACAACAAACCATTTTTCTTGATGTCTAGAGAGTTGCTTGGCTGGATTGACAAGGATACTGAGGTGAGATTTTTTTGGTGATGCTGTGCTACTTAAAGGTGGATTTTAATACAAAATTAGTAATAGTGTTTGACTAAAAAAAATGTTTATGCACAAACATTGTGACTAGAAAGTATTAGAAGGCTACCCTATGCGATTGTCTTAACTCTCTTTTGGCTTTTGTCTACTTTTATTATGTTTCCCTGTTTTGCATTGCCTAGTAAACCTTGATGTGTATCCTGCAGAGTGAAGAGACAAAAAGGTAACTGTGACTGAGAGATGGATAATCAAGACAAAGGAGGAGGTAAAGGAGGTGAAGAAGGAGGAGGGCAACGAAAAGAAAAACAGAAAGTCGAGGAGGCTGGTGATGAAGATAAGCGGACCAAAGACAAGCACAACAAGCTGGAGAAGGAGAAGGAGCCAAGTGGAGAGTCCAAGAAGGAGAACCGTCGAGGTCATTTGAAGAGCGGTTGGGCTCTGACTGAACGCCTGGCCATCAATGTGTCAGGGATGCGTTATGAGACCCAGCTCCGAACCCTCGCCCAGTTCCCCGACTCCCTTCTGGGTGACCCCCGACGTCGTCATCGCTATTTTGACCCCTTGCGGAACGAACTCTTCTTAGACAGGAGCCGTGTCTGCTTCGATGCCATCTTGTACTTCTACCAGTCGGGCGGGAGGCTGCGAAGGCCTGCAAATGTCCCTCTGGACATGTTCCTGGAGGAGCTGCACTTCTACCAGCTGGGAGAGGAGATCATTGACCGCTACAAAGAGGATGAAGGCTTCCCCAAGGAGGAGGAGAGGCCCTTACCCAGCAATGAGTTGCAGCGCCGCCTTTGGATGCTATTTGAGTGTCCGGAGTCGTCTGGAGGAGCTCGGATCATTGCCATCATCAGCGTCATGGTCATTGTTATCTCCATTCTTATCTTCTGCCTTGAGACTCTGCCTGAGTTCAGGAATGAGAAGGAGCAGAGGGAGGTGAGGATGCCTTGCATGGTGCTGACACTGACAAGAGCCATTTGTGAGTGACTGGGAGGAATGGGCTGGTAGCTGATGGAGTGCAAATAGGACAGAGGTTAACACTGAGAGAAAGTGATGAGGTGAACATAGAGGGACAACAGGTGCTGACAGGTGTCAGCTAGCCAAACATAAACCAGCAGCACAAGCTGAAAACGTCTATGTCTTTTCCATCAACACAGGAAAAAACAGGGAGTAAAAGGATACAGTTAAGTCTAAGGCGAAAGGAAAGCAAAGGCAGCAGATAGAAGAGAGTAGGCAAGGGTGACTTTTTCCTGAGATTATTTTGGACTTGTCGTTAAATCCGATCCACTCAGATTTAGGGGAAGGAATGAAGGAGATGCAGAGGGCAGTTAAACTGCTGGTGGATAAAACAAGGGTTCAGAAAAAAGGGCAGACGGACCATGTCGGATGGGCGTTTGCTGTAAGAGGAGGGAGATGATGGGGAGATGATATGCCTTGACGGCCACTCATGGACCACTGCCAGAGCCAACAAGTGCATTCAGGTGGGGTGGATATTTCAAAAGTACTGAGAAGAGAGAGAGTGGAAGGAGTTAGCGGTAAAGAGACAAGTGTGAAGGAAAGGAGAGGAGATGAGCTCGTCTCACGTTACCCCTTGGAGATCTAAAGGGCTATATATAGAGGAAGGACAACCCTTAGAGCACATCAACACATAAACAAATGTCTGTATTAATAAACGCTGTGAGTCAGTGGCTACACACTGAAAACGGCATGGAAAAGAGCCTCGCTCAAGATCAACTTTTCTGATGACCGGCGCAAAATGAAATTAGCCTCGCGCACACCCCGGTAGCTTGGAGACAAGACAGATTGCGAAGGTTCAGGCGGGCAGCAAAAGGAACACACAGCAGGACTCACTGGATTTATGCTCCCCGTCAGCACCAACTCTCTCTCAACGCTCTCTCTCACTCCCAAACGTAGATAGATACGCTCATGTGCTCAGAGCATTTGACACTTTTGAAAACGCTACACAAACAGTCCCAAACAGACATGCACAGCTGTCCCCATGCAATCAGCCACTCTGCTCAGGACTGTGCTGAAAATCTAACCAACAAAATTTGTTTTGCTAGAATCTGTCACATGCATGTTGGTGGTTCAGTGTGTTACAGTTACACGTCCCCGAAATGGCTAAAGGAGCGTTTGAGATGACCTACCTATGATGGTGTCTAGCCATGCAAGTATTTGATTTCCATGGTCTTATATTTCATATTTGGCCTGCAATCAAACCAATAAAATAAATGCAAAAGATACGTGCCCAAAGCATCAAAACTAGGGACCATCTTGTGATGATCACACCAGCCGCAACACCTGTCAACATGGTCACATTCCATGAGTACTCTGTCGTCATTACTACATTTTTACATGGTCACTCAGTACTCATGTCTAGGGTGACACAAATCTGTCCACAGACAGAAGTAGAAACTATCTTTCGGAGGGATCACGTCAGCAGTAATGCCCGTCAACATCTTCATGTTGTCGTCACTACTACATTATTATGTTAGTAACTGCTGAGTACTCTCAACAACACACCTGTGAAGTTTGCAACATCGGTTATCATATGTTTTCCAACCCATGAATGTCATTTCTACATTATTTCACAAGTACTAATGGGTCAGTAAACACCCATCTTCCAACTTTGCCTTCATCTTGACCTTGCCTACATACATGTACATTTTTGTGACTGTACCTTGCACGGTTGTGACCCAGACAGACATTCAGACGGACGTAAACACTTGGCAGAGAACTCACACAGACTCAGATGGTGAAAACAGTCATGCTGAGACACTTTAGTGTGTTAAAAGCAAACTACAAAGTGTTAACATGCTGATGTTTAACAAGTATAAAGTTTACCACATTCCTAGACCTAGTTTAGCGTGTTAACATGCTAACATTAGTCAATTAGCAGTAAACACAAAATAAACACTTCACACACACAAAAAAGAAAATGTCCTCATTGTTGCAAAATGGAAAAGCAATTGGGAGTCATTCTCTGGGAAATATAAATCTCTGTACAAAATTCCATGACAGTCCATTTAATAGTTGTTGAATTATTTCAGTCTGTACGAAAGTGGTGAATCAACCAACAGACAGCCATTGGAAGACCATTAATAGCTGTACTGCTAAAGCGTGGCTAAAACCTAACAGTGTCTCCCCAGTCATAATGTCAAGGTTACTCTGGATTCCAATGTAGAACATTTTAATTAGAGCTACTGTAATTTATTTAAGAGCTCTCAAAACCTCTCCAAAGACAAAACGAAGTATCCTAATGGCTGGAGTGCAATAAACATTGATGTTTTTTGTGAACTGACCATTTAAAATGGAAGGTCTAACAGTTTGGATGGTATAGGGAAACATATAAAAACATATAAATAGCCTGCTTAGGGTTGGGGACAATATGTGCTGCATGGCCACCAGAAGCTTAAGAGTAACTCTATCTAACTTGTTAAAAGACACTAATGCCTAGTCATGTCAAACCCGCACCTACTTCCCAGAAAAAAAAGAAGCGGTCGGGTTAAATGAAGTGTCAAATGCCTTGGCAGTGGCAGTGTCTGAAGTGTAACGCAAGCCCAGAGTCACATGAACGTAATGCTTTTTTGCGTGTGTTTAAATATAGAGAAACTGATTTATATAAAAGTCTGTGAGGAAAAATAAAGCCGGCAGAGTGAAAATGGAGAGGAGGGAAAAGTTAACACAGTATCACAGATCTCACAGGCTCGATCAGATGTCATAACTCAAATGTGCTGAGGACAAACCTTCAGAATAATCGCCTCTCCTGTTTACTCTGCACTTGGTTTCTGTTTGTTTACTCTCCTGTAAACATTGTCTCCATGGAGCTATTTATCAAGCCCTACCTTTCCCCTCTAATCTAATTTCTCTCTCCAACTCATGCTGAGGATAAAATTTAAGTGACATCTGTACATATAGTAGCTCATATTCTTAATTTTTTCATCTTTGGATGCAACAGTAACCACCTTCATACTTTGTTTTGCAGCAATTCACCATCGTACCTCACCCCACCATCGCAAATGAAACCATCATGATCCCCCCTGGCTTCACCCCCTTCCAGGACCCCTTCTTCATCACAGAGACGATCTGCATCTGCTGGTTCTCATTTGAACTCATCGTGCGATTCGCCTGCGCCCCGAGCAAGACGCACTTCTTCAAAGACGTCATGAACACCATCGACTTCTTCGCCATCATTCCCTATTTTGTCACCCTGGGCACGGAGCTGGCCAGGGACAAAGGTGCACAGCCATCTGTGTCTCTTGCCCTCATCAGGGTCATCAGGCTGGTGAGGGTCTTCAGGATCTTCAAGCTCTCTCGGCACTCTAAAGGCCTCCAGATTCTGGGCCAGACGCTGAAGGCCAGCCTCAGAGAGCTTGCCCTGCTCATCTTCTTCCTCTTCATTGGAGTCATACTCTTTTCTAGTGCGGCCTACTTTGCTGAGGTGGACAGTCCTAACACAGCGTTCACCAGCATCCCTGAGGCATTCTGGTGGGCTGTGGTATCTATGACGACAGTCGGCTATGGGGACATGTACCCCGAGACGGTCGGGGGAAAGTTGGTGGGCTCCATGTGCGCCATCGCCGGCGTGCTCACCATCTCTTTGCCAGTGCCCGTCATTGTGTCCAATTTCAGCTACTTCTACCACCGCGAGACGGAGTGTGAAATCACTACCCAGTACCAGCATGTCTCCACATCGCTCTGGGAAAAGGACGGAGAGGGCGATGACGAGGATGAGGATGAGGATGAGGAAGGAGCGGAAGAGTTCCCTGATTACATGGGAGAGTATGCACCCCTTTACGGGCAGGAGAGTAGGGGTATCTGCCCGCCGCTCAATGGGACTCTCCTGGCAGGGCTTTGTCCCGGACAGGTTGCTGGTGATCTGAGAGGGATGAACTTCTACCTTAAAGAACCACTGGTCACTCAGGTTTGAGAGAAAGCACGATGGACTGTTGGGTGTTTTCAGATTAACACTAAAACACTGTCTGCCTCACATCAAGATAAGGAGAGTAGATGGAAAGATACTTTGCAACTAGATGGCGATGGTGGTGATACAGGACAATATGTACACAAAGACTTGCACTGACATAAGCCTTAATTTGTGCCTCTCATGTGAACATGTTTTTTTTTTTAGATTGGCGGCTTGTACATGATTGTACTGGAGTAACAGATAAAAAGAAAGCATGTCCATCCATTCATTCATTGTCTACTGCTTATCCGGGGTCGGGTTGCGGAGTCAGCAGGCTAGAGTAGGTACGGCATCCCAGACATCCGTCTCCCCAGCAATGCTTTCAAGCTCCTCCTGGGAGGCCCCGAGGTGTTCCCGGGTCAGATGAGATATATAATCGCTTCAGCGGCTTCTGGGTCTGCCACAGAGTCTCTTCCCAGTGAGTTGTGCCCAGTAAACCTCCAAAGGGAAGCATCCAGGAGGCATCCTAATCAGACGCCTGATCCACCTCAGCTGGCTGCTTTTGAAGCAAAGGAGCAGCAGCTCTACTCCGAACTCCCCAGGGATGCCAGAGCTCAAGGGCTGAGCCCAGCCATCATATGGAGGAAACTCGTTTTGGGAAACAGTGTTGCATTAGCATATGTAGCAGTGTTCTTTTCCGGAACTGGCAGAGTGACAGTGTTCATTAGCAGGGTTACAAAACTACTTTTGGTGACCCCTTCAAGAATTGCTTTTGAGACAGTTTATTTTCCCTCCAAAGTTAATTGGCTCAAATACAAAAATTCTTCCATCCATCTACTGCACAATAAACATATTTTGAACTACTTACCAAGTTGCAACTCTGTTTTTTAAACCAAACAAACATGGCAGCCAAAAGTGACATAGCCTACTGGGCCGGGAAAATAAGACTTACTCAGACATATTAAGATGGTATAAAGACTTCAGGTAAATATTTAATTTCCATTTACCTTAAAAATTCCTGAAATTGGGAAGAAAAATGGTACTAAATCTACAGAATCTTGGAATTTCACTGGAAATAATCTACATTTAATCCCATGTAAACACTCAGTCATATTTATTTATTATTGACAACATTGTATTCCCTGGCTGCTTTGTATGGATATATTTTCCATGAATAGCTAGATAGATCTCCTGCACACTGTATCTCTTGGCTACACTGACAATATATTTAAAATGCAATTGCTGAAAGTGTGCCAGTTATACAGAATTTTCCTAAATGTTTCCAACAGATCTTAACTGGCCATGGTGGTTGTTTACCTCCTATGTCATGGCGTCTCCAAACTACGTCTTTTTTTTTTTTTTTTTAAGTTCAAATCTTCCAGCCGCCATTTTTGCTCAATAAAAGAGTGCAACATGGAGAGCAGGTTAAAAATCTTTTTTACTGTGCAAGAGAATGTCTTTCATCACAGCTGAGCACAGGAATATTCAAGGGATGTCAAAACAGAGAAAAGTTTTTGTGAAGTTTTATCTTTTTGCTCATCTTACCTGCAAGTAATCATCCAAAAACTCGTAAAATCGTAAAAAGGAAAAACACACAAGAGGCAAAAACTTGGGTCACACAGACACCAAAACTCAATGTAAATGACTATAAAGAGATGCTGGACAGATACTTCAGAGACATACAACATTTGTATCATCCCTGTCAACCGTTTGCTGAGGTCACTGTTGCTCTAACATGTCACCGAACACGACTCGTGCTGCATGCTGCTAATGCACAGTGAATCTTGCAGGTGTTGGTTCACTGTACTTGTCAGAGTCATGGCAGAAATGCGGTGCTGTAATCTCGTGCTGACATGGACACAAAGAGATTAATCATCGTCTTCCGCGGTCATGTAGTCGCAGCAAAGCCAGTTTGTATGTCACATAGTTACACAGGGAAATAGAGACATGAATGTATGGAGGAAGCTGATATCGTGTCAGAGACGGTAAAGCTCAGGGTCAGCTGACATTTCACAGAGACCTTATACACTGATGGTCTGAGGCAACACCAGTCACTACTGTAAACTAAAGTTAGCGACATTGGTGGTAGCGTTGTTGCTGCTCTGAGTCGTTTGGAGTCTTTTCACACACATTTATCTCACTAACTATTAATAAATAAATGGTCAGTTCCTTGATGTATGTGTCTGACTGAAATGTTGTTCACGGTGTAATCCAGTTGTGGCAAAGCATTTCTTTGATTCATTCTGTCACTATGAGAAATTTAAGTTTAACTTAAAACAGTTTTCTCAATAGAAATTCTGGAAAATTAAAGGTGCTATTTGTAAGAATATTTTTGAGTCAAATACTGACACGTTGGGAACGTGGGTCGGGCCGGCTGCTACCCACTGTATCAGTATTTGACGAGTTGGGAATAAGAAAAAAAGGAACTTTTCTTACAATACTGACCTTCAAAATATAATAACAAACTGTAATATATCAGTTCAGTGGCATAACATGGAAGATCATACATCAGATTCAACCATTTTTGTCAAAATCTGGAAGAAACTGAGAATGTGGATAAGCAACAAGAGTTTTTATGGAGATTTTAAAAATCACTCTTTTAGTAAATTCTTGTCACTGCTGGAATTAACACTTGTGAAGAGTTAAAACATAGTAAAGGAACATACTTTTATAAGTGGTGTGAATGTAGTATGAGCTGTGTTTATTCCAAAGACACATTAAGCTGCGTATATGTACGTTTATTTATGTCTTACTTAATTTAATAAAGATCATATTTAATCACTCATGTCATGGATTTCTGGATACCTTAGAATGTGATGATGTGTGCACGACATGAGTCGTGTGCACAGTATTCTCAGAGGGTGGTGCACACTGCATACTCTGTTAGTATTATGGTCAGGAAAGCCCTGAGGAGAGGAGAGTCAGTCCACATTTTTATTGCCCTCTGCTTCATGTGATGAGTGATCCTGCCTCTAGATGTCAGACTCAGTTTAAAACACAAACCAGGACATCTGTCTCACTCCTGCTACCAGTGGACTTGATTTACAGTACTTCAGAGTAACCGAACGCTACAGTTCTCTTCTTGAAATGATCATGTTCATTCGTGCCATATGATCCATATGAATTACGTTATGTTATCTGCATTCCTCTCATCCCAAAAAAGACGTGGTTTAGTTTCTGGGGCAGGGAGGAAATCAGGATATGAACTATTTCTGACTGGGTTAAAGTTACCGTAAGTCCATTGAATTAACTGAGTTATTTCAGAATTATCATACGAAGCTGGTAGCAGTTAAACTCGCCACATGGTTACATCAAGCCGATACTACATATGGTAAAACAATGCTATTCAAATTTCAGTAATCTCTGAATAATTTCCACGGTGATATGATGTGATCTACGGTGATTTTCCATGCAGTCACTCAGTTCCAATTTCACTTCTCTTTAAAGCTTTTAACTTTAATCACAATCAATAGCATGCTGAATTTAGAGCTGAAACACTTTTTCCATTTAATCAATAGGTGAATGAAGAGAAAATTCACTGGCAACTTAAGCAGAAATGTACAAAATATAAAAATGATTTTGTCTGTTATACATTGCCTTAAAATTATATATTTACAGTGATGTTTGTCTTTTTAAAACTATTGATCAGAGGTATTTTTCATCATTTTCAGATATCTAAATAAACCAACTGATTACTCCACTAATCAAGAATATAACTGTCAGATTAAATGCGAAGAAAACATAAGGCCCGACCATCAGTCAATAACATTATTAGATTGTTGAGTTATGTAAAGTTATTCTAGTATTACCCTTATCTTTAGATATAGTTATTTAAGATGTATATAAATTGACATAACTACAAAGTATACCACTACAAAGCTATTGTTTTTAAAGTTTATCAAAAGAAAAAAACCTTAGTTAAGAGTCTTTCAGAAACATATTTCACCTGTTTTACAGAAGATTACAATAATGTTGCTGTCATGTGGATTGAGTAAATTGAGTTTCTCCCTGCTGATTGTGTCTTTGCCTGCAACTTATTTAGTTTGTGATCCAGAAAATGATCCCTGGTCGTCTTCAGTCACTCTTCAGGTATCTTAATGCCTGACAATTGAATTAGATAAATTCCAATTTTAGAGTCAAACTTTTATTGTTTGGCACCGACAACACCTGCCAAAGCCTCAACACTGTGTTTGAGTTTGCGCTGAAGTGAAGAGAATCGGACGAGTTTTGGAGCAGATGATGCTCCTCGTGCGCACACACACACACACACACACACACACACACACACACACACACACACACACACACACAGGCACACACACACACACACACTCTTTCTCTCTTTTCTCTCGATGACGATGGTTGCAATGATTAAATCCCCCCACCCCTCCACCCCCCCGTCGCCTCAGATGGTGTGATATCCTCATGTCATGTGTTGGAGGGGCAGCTCTCTCTCATGCTACAGGACAGATTAGTGTTTCATTCCGCCGACAGCCACAACGTCGACTCAATCATTCGAATTTCACACCGTTTCAAACAAAGCCCACGACACAATGCGAGATTTCCAGATTTCCACGAAGCACCGATCTGCAGACTTTCACCTTTTACCTAACTCGACTCGCCCCTCTGACGTGCAGCGACCCGAAGCCAACGTCAGTCCTGCTTGCAATTACCCACAGTGCCCTTATGCTGTCTGGGAAGAATGAAAAGGATTGACGTCTTTCTGGCCATCTGCTGCCCTCCGATTCGTCTCCCATCCCTCACTCTCTCCTGCCCATCTCTAACTCATCTTTGAGAGGATTAAGTGTGTTGGTATCTCTGTGTATCTTTGTCTCATCAATGTGTAAGCGCTGCCTTGTGTGTCATGTGTAGCATTTCATCTGTGTGTCTGTTGCAACTTTTCCATCCCGTAATATCTTTGTCTGCAGGATTTCTCCCCGAGTCTTTAGTCACCGACCACACTGACGCGTGTCCCCTTTCGGCTGCAAATCCCTCCGCAGATTGTCCAAGTTACTCCACAGAACACACAAAGTAATCGCAGGTATTTTAAATAAATCTCTAAGATTTTATTACATACAATATACACACGACCTGGACCTGTGAAGCTGAGTCAAGACTTAAGGACGTAGGGAGGCAGTTGATGAAATTATATTTTAAAATGAAAGGCGATGACGTTATTTTACAGCAATCAAGAACTCAAAATGATGAGAGTAAAAGTGAAATAACTAGTAAATTTAAACATACAACAAAATCAAAAAAAAAAAAATTTTACCTATTGCTCATCATTTCAGACACCAGACCACAACATGAAAATACAAAACATTGATAATATAGACAATATTAACATCAAGAGTTACCGCTGTGGGGGAAAAATGAGGTGATGTGCAAGAAGAGCACAGAGGATGGAAATGTAAAGACGAAAGATGAAGGTAGAGAATTATAAAAATAACGTCTGCTGGTTGTGTTTTTTTTTTTACATTAACTTGTTGGTATTCTTGAATTCTTAGCTTAAAGACTTGAAACAGGCAAGAACTGCTCGCACCAATGCATAGAAAAACTGTGAAGCGACAAGCTACAGCTTTACAGACATTTATGTGCTCAACTGTTTCTCTGTTGAGACCAGCTGGCAAATAACCAGTGGAGCCTTCGAGCCAAGAAGTAGTCTAACGGCATATAATATATATATAAAATGGCGATTTTGTCTTTTTAACACTTTGGTTTTGGTATGGATTAAACAAACCAGATATAACATATTAATAATGGAGCTTTCTCTGCAAGAAAGAGAATAAACAAGTCCTAAAGATGTGAAACTAACTCCTTTAAATTGAAAATTCTACAAGTAGAAGTGAGAGTGTTGAGGTAAAGGATCAACTAATAACTCATGGCTGTGCGTTAAAAAGCAAAGGTGGCCTCCACATCAACATACTTCAATACTCCGGCGTCAAGAGCAGACTTGATGTTTCTCTCCGATCAGTCTAAAGTAAGGAAGTTTAGACATACAGGCGTATTTTAAGTCATGAAATGACAAATCAGAGACATTGATGGAGTTATAAAAAGGAAATTACATGAGTAAACTAGGGATACAAATCTAAAGTTAAAGGAAAAGTTCACGCTAAAATCAAAATGACACGTTTGTCCTCTCACTTGTGGTGCTTTATATCCACCTGGATTGTTTTGGCGTGAGTTGACGAGTTTTAGAGATATCAACATTCTCTCAAACTGGTTCTCAAAGCACAGATAAAATACATTTGAAAACCTAAACAGCAATTTACCTTTCCAGAAGTCATAACCTTGTTGCAAGCAGTTTGATGTAAGAACTATTTTATTTTTCTTTCCGAACTACATCCGCCAAACATATCATCTCACAGAAGAGTGGTACACTGATGAGAGATAAATCCATGCTTCTGTCTGATACCGTTTGTGGATGTAGTTTGGTCCCATTTAGCTAACTTACCCCACACATTCATCCAGCCGAGGAAATCACGTGGAATGATAGCACTTGGGTGGTTCATGCCGTTTGCTCTTGGCTAACATGTGGCCAACTAATGGCCTTCTGGTGGCTCAGATCTGGCAAACAGGAGTGGACCTCCCAAGTCCCATCATTCCACGTGGTATGTGGGTCGGATGAACGTGTCTGGCGTGTGCCAGATCTGGGCCACAACAATTTTTTTATAAGGAAAACGTAGCTCTTACATGAAACTGTTCACAACAAGGTCTGTTGATTGTGCTGAGTAACTGGGTCATGGTTTCTGAAAAGAGACATCACTGTTGAGTTTTTCAAATGTACTCTGGTGCCATCTGGTTCCATTATAATCGAAAGAAGGCGGTCATCTCTGCGGTGGATCTCTCCAAAACACGACCACCCACAGCAAAACAATCTAGATGGATAAACAGCACTACAGGTAAGAGAAAAAATATGCATTGTTAATTCTAAACTGAACTGTCCATTTCAGCTGTTTTTCTTTTCCCGAAAACAAAGAGGAAGGACTGAGGCCTGGTCTTAAAGTCCCTTCTAAGGAATGTTACAGGGTGTTGCCATTGCAACAGTTTAATATCTATGCATATCAAGCTCAAAGTAAGCTTGTAGATCACTTATCCAACACTTCTGTTAACCAAGAGACAGTGAACTCAGAATACATCAAACAAGTGGCAATGAAACCACCCAGAAATCCACCGTGAGCCTCCACGTGAATCTTGTGGAGCTGTTGGGAAATCTGTCCTAAAACAGAAACTAATTGATGGGGAAGCTTTTCGGTGGTAAAATCCAATCACGGCAGGTCGGCCGGTGGGAGTGTGTGCCTCCGATCGTAGGCAGTGTCATCGCTCTCATCGCCGTCGCTCACTTCACCCAGAACCCTCTCTCTCTCCTCCTCCTCCTCTGTTTCGCTCTCTCGCCGCAGCCTCTCCCGTTCCCTGTCTCTCTCTCTCTCTCTGTAGGCGCGAGGCAGCGTGGGAATCTGAGCAGGGAAAGGAACATTTAAGAAACACGTCTCTGCGGCTAATAAAGACTTAAAATGTGAATTTTACACATGCAACTGTTGAAGGAATACAAGTAGAAGAACCAGCGTTAAATCAAGCCTGTATCCTAGAGTATGACTCTAAAATGGAAAACTAAATCTTAGGATATCACGCTTTACTTGACTGATATGTTGAGCATCAATATCCTAACAACATGGTACATCTCTTTAAATCAAGTCTTATCATATGAAAGAGGAACATGTGTTCGGTAACATTCAAAACCAGAGGAAGCAGTGGCGGGTCGTTACCTGGTTATCGTGGCTGGGCAGGGCGCAGTAGCCCGGCTCCGTCCTGCGGAGGAGGCGCGGGGAATGAGTACGGAAAGGCCGAGGGGAATGGGAGCAGACGGAGCGCGGAGAGGGAGAGCGGATAGAGCGTGGTGATGGAGATCGGACAGAGCGGGACGGTGAGTAAGTGATGGAGGCGGACTGGGAGAGAACGTGGCCGTGGTGGTTCTGTTTGGGCGGGCGAGGGGAGCGAGGTGGAAGCTCGGGAGGTTTGAAAGGGTCGACAAGGTCCATCTCTGTGAGGATGGGGGGCGGGGGGATGAAATCGAGCTCCTCCTCCGTCGGGAGAAGTTGCATTTCTGCGGCGTCAAGTTCGGCGAGTTCAGCCTTCGACAAGTGGTCCACGATGCCAGCGCCAAATGAGTCGCCCACCACATTTATGGAAGTGCGCATTCTGTCACTGGTGGACAAACAGTATCAGGGTCAGCGGGTTAATTTCCTACCAAAAGCTGAATAACACCAACACCTTGATAACGCCCTCTCACAAAAAGCTTTTGAGACAAAGCTAAGAGCGCCAGATCATCCTTATCATTGCTGTGCGCCACTCATACACTCTCCAGACACCTGACTCACAGCAGCCAGTCGACGGCGATGAGCAGACTGATGTCCTGAGTAGGCAGGCCCACAGCCGTCAGGATCAGCAGCATGGTTACCAGTCCAGCACTGGGAATACTGGCAGCTCCGACACTGGCCAGGGTGGCAGTCATACTGGGGAGGAGAAAAGGTGACAGCACCTATTTTTAGAAAATACGAGAAATGTGATTGAGGTTCTAAGGACTCCACTGACAAAGGTGTACTCAAATCTTTACACTGCCTCTTTACTGCTGATTCAACATTCATGCTAATAAATGCAATTAGTTCAACGAACTTGGTATTTTCGGACTCCTGAAAGCAATCAGATACCACTTGACCTCAGTGTAAAAAGGGCGAGCACTACCTAGATAACCACAGACAAATCTGCCAGTTGATTTATGTGCTGGGATCTCTAGTGATGTCACCAAGCTCGCAGCCACGGACATGCACAGACGTTCACGACAACCTCAAAGCATGAATCTAAAATTTGTTTTGGTAGGAAAAATTGTTTTTGTCCAAACTCTACTGGATCTGACAGTTCTCTGTAAAAAAAAAGTGCAATTTCCTGCCTTCAGTGGTCCGTGGTCGGTCCGTTGTCAGTGCGCTGCTTGGAATTTAAATGTGAGGTTTTAGGTATGGGATGAATTAAATGATTAATTTAATGTATCACAGACTCCACATACTTGTTAACTTTGCTTTAAGTGATAACAGCACGTCCCGGGAAATGTGGCGTTGATGATTTGCAGGTGAAAACAGGACCACATGAAGAGAAAACAATATGTTTTATCCGCTTATCTCAATGTTATTTCCATTTGCATATTTTCAACATGAAGAGGGTCCTGCAGGTTCTCTGAGTCATATTTCTTGGCAAAACCACTGAAAAGAATAATTGCTCTGAGGATTTGTTTTACTTCCGCTCTCATAATCATCTAAAGACCATATTTACATGGCTGCCAGTGTCCTCAGACATCACGCTGAGGGTGCTTGAATGCTGGGATACAGTTATGCTGCTGTGTTGTTTTAACTCTTTTAAATATAGAAAATCCTTAACTTCCTGATTAAACAGCACATGAGAAGACAATGGAGAAGGAAAATATGGAGGGACAGTGGGCCATCTTTCAAGATAAAACAACATATTTGATAACCTATTAGCTAACGTTAGCATTTAGCCACTTCTTTGCTAACATTACCACCTCATTACATCCAGTGTGTTTCACCTGCAAGCTATCTGTTGATATTTTGGAAATCATTCACACCTTTCCTATCATATTGTGTAGCACTTTCAGACAGTAATGTTAGCTAGTGGTTGAAAGCTAACGTCAGCTGTTGTTCCTCCAGATTTTCGCTACCCATTAAGTTGCTAGTCCTTATATTAGAGAAAAATGGCCGCTGTGTGAGCATATGTTGTATTGGGGATTAAAGGGTTGACACTGATTTGCAACATTGTCACTTCAGACTTTCTCCATTCCAAACACACATGCAGATAATTGCAATATCACACTCAAAACAGTAAAGCCCTACTTTGCCTGAAACATTCCCTCCATTTTTAAAAGTTGGCAACTCTGATGAGACGGCTCCAGATTGGTGGAATATACAGATGTGGTTTAACTATATTGTTTACTGTTGCAGGACGCAGGCCATACAGCAGCAACCAAGTATTTACATGTGTTCATCTGAACCACAACATACATCAAACCTTTGTATTACAGTGGCATCTGATGAAGACAGAGGGATGAGGGGAGGTGTGTATGGCTACACTTCTGTCCATGAAACAAACCAGATCTCCCAACGTTCCCCGACTTAAATCTTTAACGCTCAGATTGTTGCTTGTCATGATGCATTAGATGAATTATCAGGTCGTTTTGGTCCCAGATATGACTGCAGACCAGTTTGGACACTGCTTTAAATTGAAATGTTTGGTGCCGTTGAGCTGAATGCAGAGCTCTGCTTTACATCTCAATTGCTTTTTCACAAACTGTAGCGCTAATCATCACCCACCAGTGACCTGGAGATTAAGTGGAACATTCACAAGATTTACACGCCCCATATGGATCTTATTTTAGTACAATTCCACCACACATGATACAATAAAGGACTTTTGAAAATTAGATTTGAGGGATTTGGTGGAAACCAGCCGCTGATGAAAGACATACAATAAACAACTTCAAAGTGCTGAGCTTCATATTTAACTATCCACCACAACAGGCAGTCGTTGTCTGTTTCCAATCAGACATAAATGTTATGCTACAACCTCAGAAATGAAAAACAAGTATCTTATTACTTTCTGACTTTCTCTTCTTGCATACATGTGGATTATAAGACCATCTTTTTAAGAAAATTACTTTGGAATTTTATGACACATTTAAATTAGGGATGGCAGTATAAGTTTAAAATCAACTAAATTTCAACGGCATTAAGTTAAAACTAATTGAACCGTTACACAGTTTTTTAAATTTTTTGATATCGCTCCTCCAAACTGTAAAGTCTGAGGAAGTGAATTTACTTTAAAGAGAACGAGGCGGACAATGAGATTTCAGCGACCGCCAGGACATTCTCCGGCCGTGTTCGTGGCAACAAAACTGAGTATCTTTAACAAGATGTCGGAACATTTTGCAGCAGTCTTTGAGGCAACAGGACCAGATACGTCGAAACACAACCTTTTCCTAACCCTAACAAGACCTTAAGCACAGTGTTGTCAACAGCTCTAAACTTTAATGTAAAGAAACGTTTCGACGTGGTTTTCACTCGGAAGCACTGGATGCGCTTTTAAGAATATTCAGAGCAGTTATTCAACTTTTGGTGGAAAAACACTATGAGACACAGACTCTGTGGTTTTAATTGTCTTAAAACATGTCAGAAAGAAATCTGTGAGTAATTTCAGATCAGAGCATTGCGGGAAGTGTTTATTCTGACATTGTTGTTACGGGCCGGCAAACAAAGAGATGGGTCTGTGGTGCACATCGTGTCTGAAATAATGGTTAAATGTTTGGGTATTATAACGCATGTTTTAGGGCCTCTTATTTCTCCTAGCTTCCCTGTAGAAACTCCTGTCGGCATGGCAGGGGATGGGAATCACTCATTTAAAGCTACCACAGGGGCAACTTTTACTTGTTGTTGATTCTGGCAGCCTCTGTGGACAAAAGCGGTAGTGTATCCACCACCTTGTGTTTAAAAGGCCTTGCTCTGGCTATCTTGTGCATTTGTTTTGGAAGTGAGTGGATGAGAGAGGAAACACATTTTAACACGTTTTTCCTTTTTTAAACACAGCTGTTTTGAAGATGCACGATGATGAGGTAATGTGGCTATTTGTGGCTACATAAGATGTAATGAAAGGAAACTTTGCTTAAGCGCCTCTAGACTGTCCTATTTATTATTAAACAGGCACAGGCACATTGGCTGCAGTGTTTCTCTTCCGTGTGTCACTGTAAGTGTTTTTCTCTCAACTGCGCCGTCGTTGTTTGCATTCTTTTTAGCTTCCAAGTGAGCCAGCTAACTTTATTTCAAGCTTCTGAGGCTGCACACAGCTGAGTTACACAAATATTGGCTGAGACGAAGACGAAGATCCCGTCAGAACCTGGCCCAGGGATGTATGTTTGTATGTTGGTGGTGACGGGAGACAGTTGCACTCGAAAGGGTCCCAGTTCAACTAAAGTTGAACAATCCTCATTCTCAACAATCCAAGCACTTGCAACATCACACAGCACGTGTGTAGAGGCCATCCACCACGTGCCTTACCTGACAGTGATGATCTGCCCGCCATCCAGCGTGATGTCGTTCATCTGGGCAATAAAGATGGCTGCCACGGCCTCATACAGCGCGGTGCCGTCCATATTAATGGTGGCACCTATGGGCAGCACGAAGCGAGTCACGCGCTTGTCAATCTTTAGGTTTTCCTCCAGGCAGCGGAAGGTAACAGGTAATGTCCCTGCACTGAGACAAAATGGCCCCACAAGATGAGGTTAGAAAAAAAATGGGCGCAGAGGTACGAGGAGCAGGAGCAAAGTGTCTGCTGACGGACATTAAATAGGTAGACAGGTGGTGAAAGAGAAAAGTGCAGAGGTGATGAGGGAGGTGAGGGGGTAAAGAAAAAAAAAAAAGCAGCAGAAATTTGAGTCGGCTGACAGCCTTGTCCTAACAGCTGGTGTAGGCCACTGTTGCAATCCTCCGACATGTGAATTATAGGAATTTGATTCCCGGCCCTGCTAAGCTCGGGTCATAATATAATTAGAGGAAACGTTGATAGGATTACCCATATTCACTAAAGCCTCAATAATGTGCCAAAATGACAGTTGGTTTCAGCGGCAATGCAGAATCCCAGGCAGGCCGAGCCAAGCCGAGCCGGGCAGAATACAGCGGGGCCAGTTTGGCTGGTGAAGACTAATCCGAAGGCTTAGACGTTTATAACACAGGATCTGTCTGACATGGACTTGTCTATGATAGCCTGTGCTCACAGACATTTGGCTCTGCTCTCTTGAATTTGTCAGTTTGTCGTGTAAATACAGAATTTTGCCCTCAGCGCACTCAGATTTAACCAAAATAGCTGAAAGCTAGAAGCAGGCGACACCGATCAATCACGCTTACAACAGCAGCTGCTCAAGGAATAGATGTTGTAAAGAAAACATGTGACACACATGTGTTAACACATGCCCAAACAGAGAACTTCCACGGACACACACACACACACACACACACACACACATTTCCTGCAGGCTGACCTACCTGCTAGCAGTGCCCAAAGCTGTGATCCAAGCCTGGAAGATCCCAGCGTAGAAGGTGAAAGGGCTTTTTCTGGTGGTACCAAAGAATATAGCAGGTAGGATTAAGCCGCCATGGATCACCAGGCCCACGATGACGGTCACCATGTACATACCCAGCTGCCTGGCCACCACCTCCAGGTCTCCGATGGCTGCAATCTTCCCCGCAATCAGAGAAGCAATGCCAATCGGGGAGTACCTGAACACAGAGTCAGGAATGATTGAGATGGAGTTGACTTTGGTTAACTTTACATTTTCTGTGAGACTTAAACTATTTCAGTATTTGTGAGAGATGATCAGAAAATGTCACAATTGTGAAAAACTTTCAATACAATGAATATTGTTTTTTTTTGACACACGTGGAACTATGCAACTAACTAGAACACATCCAAAAATGATCAAAAAATGACATCTTCATAAAGATATTTAACTCAGTATAATTTCAGAGCAACAAATCTTAGGATGAGAAAATTCCGTATTTCAGTGTGTCTGCGAGATGTCAAGCAAACACCCAATCAATCTTCATTCACTGTCAAAGGAGCGGTTTTCACCATGAGAGGACAAGTCACATTCTTGGATCTCTGGTTTCCAGCTTTGGAGTGCAGTTGTTCCCGTTGGTGAATACAGGCCGCTGTGGGACATATGAATTAAAGCTGTGTTCTCCTTTAAAGCTGTTCTCGGGCCGAGTCGAAGCAGGTCTCATCCCGACAGCGGCCTGCTCTCCCAGGTCAGCTGCGTGCTGAACCCCCAAGCCTGGCATTCGGTGACAGTTGTTTGGTGGAATATGCCGTGTATATGATTTGATGGATGTATGATACGTGTCTCTGTATACACTGGACTCTGTGTTTGGCTGGCTCCATAGGCCCATGAGTAATCTGTTTATACTGTGTGAGTGATTCGAACAAGGACACGATTCCTTTGGTGTCCAGCTGCACATGTAGATGGCCTAGGAGAGCAGCAAGACAAGCATCCTGCTGTTTGTCTTCCAACCGCCTACCCTGCTCCCCCCTTCCCTTCCCTTCGCCGTCCCTGCTCTGAGTGCCACTATACTCCTTTTCTCTGTGTGACTAAACGGGGTCCTGCGAAGCCTCAGGGCGTGCACTGCACTCCGAAGACATGCTGTCACATGCATCTTTCCACGACCCCTCCCTCCCACCCGCATCTGCTTTCTGCTCTGCTGCCAAGTGGCTCCTCTGCCGTCGGTGGATCCATTACATTTTGGAGATCTTCCACCCCGGCTCCCCTGGGAGCCCACAACATTGTTCCGGGCCTGGGCTCCTGCTACTCCTCAGCATACCACAGACTCCAGCATGTGCCAGGGAAACCCTTTTACTCTCTCTCCCTCTCTTTCCATCTGTCCGTGTCCTTCACTAGTTAACACACTTTCCTCTTCTTTTCTCTCCTACTCAGTGTCTGACGTCCTACGCTGTTGCTTGTTTTCCCACAATTTGTCTCGCATACACCGTCATGGCCTTATCCATCACTGTCACGACCTCTGTGTGTGGTATCTCCAGAATGTCAGAGCAATGCAGCGGTTGGCTCGCATGAGCAAAAACAAGAGACACATGTTGTGTAAGCCTGCACACTCACAAAAATACACAATAAGACACTGACCACATGATCATGGAAACCATCGTCATGATAATCTCGTTGAGGATGTTGAAGAAGTCGCACATGACCTTCCCCCGCTCGCCCATCCTCCCCATGCAGATCCCGAAGGTGATGAAGAAGCCGATCAAGCCTGGAGGAAGACACAAAACAACACGAGTAAATCACGATAGTTGTCGATGAAGAGCAAATATCAGCTCTGTCATCAACTCACCAAGGACGTTCATGCCCCACTTGTATTCTAGTTTCTTCTTGCTCACTATCATAGCCTCGGTTTGGTTTACTGCTACAGCCGGCACCTTTTTCAGCACTGTCTGAACCTACAGGGAGGACAGAACAAGATTCAGATTGATCAGGGGGTGAAAACTGAGCGGACATGATTCCAGTTAAGAGATTTCGTAACCCATGCTCTGTGCAAGCAAACATAAGCTTGGCAGCGGCACAGTAAACTAAAGATTTGTGTGGAGAGAAAAAGCAAAACAGAGAACAAGAGATCCTCACATGAGAACTACGAGAGACAAGAAGGTTAAAAGACGAAGGACAAATCCTTCCTGCAAAAGCAATTATGCTTTTTATGACTTCAATGAATCCCTGGTGAGAGCAAACAAAAGAACCAATAAAACAGACATGTGAACAGGAAGGAGAAGAAAGGGAAGAAACAGGGAATACCGCAGGGAGGAGAAGAGACACAGGAGTCTGTAAGCTGGTGCTCAGCAGTACTCCCTGCTCACCAGCTGATGCCTGACTGTGGCAAATGAGGATGTAGTGTTACAGATGTAAAGAGATTAGCAGTAGCAGAAGGGCTGACCCTCACCCAGTCCAACACAGACAAACTACTTCTAATCATTCAGACACTCACGCAGGAGGGAGAGGAGGGTGGGGAAAAAACAGGATTTGTACAGAAGAAGGCAACTGTCGCATCATGATTGAGACTTGGATTATCGTTTATAAATGACCAGCTTGGTTAAACAGTAGCGGTCCACTGACTCATCCTGGTCCTTACTGTGATGCGTAAGACTGTAAGAGCTTGAGCTGTGAGGAAAAGAGGGAAAATTACAATGTTCGTGTTGATAATTTGTGACATCTCACCTTTTGCACTTCTATCGCTTTAGTTTTTCTTCCCATTAAAAACAGAGTTCAACCAATAATTGACTTTTACATCATGCTGACTCCAACAGATTTCACATCAACACGATTTTAATAGCTTTTTTCAGTGAGCCTGAGTATTGTGATGTAATAATGATCATTCTCATTCATCATGAATAATCATAATGTCAAACTGATCACAATAACATTTATTTTAAAATATCGTGCAGCCCTGGAAATTATTACTTTGTTATGTGATGTGATGTTTTCGGTTGGTCTGTTAGCAGTATCACAAATCTTTGATGGAGCATGGGTCTCGACCCAGAATAGACCCCATTAACTTTTGGTGCAGATCCGGATAAAAGGAAAATCCCATTTGTCTCCCTTCCTCTAACTGGCTGCTGTCTGTATTTGTAATGCAGATTGAAGGGACTGATGGAACTGATGGGCCTTGACGGAGGTATGCGCTCTATTGAGTGCCATTCCAGTTAGTAAATTAAAAGTCTGGTATATACAGTGGTCCCAAATATGCGAGCTCAAACTCATATTTTATCTCGTTAATGCATTAAAATTGGTGTGAAATACAAAATGAAAGAAGAATTTCATTTATTTATTCTCTATAAATCTACTGATCCCGTCATTGTTTCAGCAGTACACTAAATATCCATAAAGAAACTCAAGGGCTTCCTTTCATCTGTCATGTTTAACTGGACAGTCACTCTTCAAAGGTTACACTTCTAAGACTATGCATGAGCAGAATTCAGCCTTGGCCTTTTTGCTCCTTTTGTAACTAAAAACTGTTTTAGTTTGACACATGTAGAAAACATTTGGAGGACAACCAGCATCTCTAGAGTATCATTTCAGTCGTTTACAACTCTGTGCAGTTCATTCAAACGGTCAGACTGCTCACTTAATACCTTCTACAGACTAATGACTTCAACTTTGGCCTTTCTGGGTTCATACAAAGAAGTTCCGAACCTTTTTTTCCTTTTGCTTTTGAACCATTGAACCGACATGTGCTTGCGATCCTCCAACACCAGGTGCTTCAAACCTTATTAAAGTTTTCATTTGACAACTTTGTTGAGGGCCGAGGAAATTGAATACTACAGCTTTTCATGAGGCAAAAAATGAAAAAAAAACAAAAAAACAAAAAACAGATCATAAAGTGGCATAATTGAAATTTTTTTACACACATACCCTTCAATTTGTCTTGTGACCTTCTTTGGATGTCCATCATACCATATGGCCATGAAATTGTATTTGCTCATATTACCATTATTCTGGGAATGCAGCTTAAAAACGGAGCTCTATGCTTAATCCTGCCTTGGAAACACACTATTCATCTACTGACGATCATGTGAAATGGTCGAAAGCAACAAAACAACTAAAAAAACAAAACCTTGTGCTGAGATTGTTTTACCAACTGCTGAGTGAAGTTTGAAGCTAAAGCAATGAAGCAGTTCTGAAGATACATTTCAGATGCTGACGCTACCTGTTGGATGCAGGCCTGGACCAGGTTCTCAGGGAAGAGGTTTCTGATCAGGTCGAGGAAGGCATCCAGACTGTTGACCTCCTGGTTCTTTGGGGGTGATGGGGCTGACGAGCCTCCCCTCAGTTTGGGGTTCCCCGGGTGTATCGACAAAACCAGGATGACCCCGAGGATGGCAGCAATCACAGTGGTGGACATGTAGTACACCATAGCTCTACTACCCATCCTGCCACTGGATTTGGCATCTAGCCCAGCCAGCCCTAAAAGAAAGATGACCATGAGTGTTTGCGTGCACCATGTACACACCATGTACCGGTACTGTGACAAATACATGTATAGCATATCAGTATGATTTACTCAATATCTTTTAGTATGCAATGTCAGAATTACCCTCAGTCATGAGGTCTACAGTTATATCATCATGACAAAAGGTGAAAAGATTGACACTTCAGTGTTGCTTTGAACTATTTTTAGGATTCATCCACTGTGGGCCATGAATGTTGATATTTGTGGATGAGTTACACTCAGACCAAACCAACAAACATTACTTACAGTGTAAATAAAACACATCGTGTGTCAGCTTAAATCCAAACAGAATAACACCTGTGCACACTGGCCAGTGTTTACTGTACATTACTTGTCTGTCTGTGCTTGCGTGTGTGTGCTTGTGTGCATGTGTGCATGTAGTGGCACACCTGTGATAAGGCTGGAGATGATTAGAGGCAGGATGAGCATCTTCAGCATCCTCATGAGAATTTCTCCAGGGAAGGAAACCATAGTAAGGGCAGAGCTGTCCGTCACCTTCATGTATCGCAGCAGCATCCCAAACACCGTTCCCATAACAACACCTGGGGACATGAGACAAGCATGTGTTCAATATTCTCTGTAATCTTTGGAAAAAAGCAATGTTTTTTGATGATCTTTTTCTGAGTGACGATAGATATAAGATTTATTTGGACCACAATTAAATTGTCAGATTTTCTTTTTGAAGACAATAATTTATCACATTAATTTCTCAAACCATTAATAAAGTTAATTAGTTTGGATTTCAGCAGAGCATCTTAGATGTGATGACATGCAAACTGTTACAGATTCTTAAAAGCTCATGTCATAAAAATAGGAGTCATTTTATTGGACTTTCCTGAACTCACTGGCCTTATCCTCCCCCCACAAAAGTGTCACGTAATAGACTTGTGACTAATGAGAACTGTCTACTGTAATGTAAACGAGTTTAAATCTGGGTTTAAATCTGTGATATGCAAACATACCACACTTCTTGACTTTGCTGGAGCATTTTTTGACAAAGAACACAGCCATGCAGAGACATACCAAAGTGTTTACACAGTCAGACCAAAGACAACAAGCCTAAAATGTCTCATGGGAAAATGCTCACGCAGTCTGTACATCTAGGATTCTGTGTGATGATACTTGCTGCTGCTCAAATGGCTATTTTTGAACAATAAAACTGACCTCAAATTAAATTCTATTCAATGAGCAAAAAATGTGGGGGTTTGCGATGGTCAATTATGTTAACCGAAAACTGAAATTAGGTCATCTTTTTTTCCTGGTGTCATTGTTCCTTAATGTTTACTCTATTGTTAACAACTTAAATCCAACTTTTACAAGCAGAGAATATTATCAGGATACAGTCTGAGTTTCCCAGTCTGTGCATACCCATAACAGTGAGTCCCAGGAGCAAGCTGTGGGTGTTGCGGCTGCAGTGGCCGGCATCTTTATAAGCAACTTCTGTGTTGTCATCTTGCTGGTTTTCTTCTTTCTCCTTCACCTTGTTTGTGTTAGACTGGTTGGCTGTCGACTGGTTTGTCATCCTGCCTGTGGAGATGGTCGAAGAGAAGGGTTTACTTCGAGGAAAACATGCTTCCACATCATTCAGCACGTGCTGGTCTGATGCAACCTTAGCTCTGTAACTGATTTGTCAAATGTGAAGACACTGGACTGTTTACAGATTATCTTAACAAAGCATTCTTGTCCTGTGGCTACTGAGGACTCACATTGTTGTCATTCGCGGTTGCTGCGTCTGTTCTTGAAAGAGGATTAGGGACAAACATGGCTACCTACAAGTCACTCAGTGACACAACAGAAATGTCCTATTTGGTTTGGGTTCTGAAGGGAAGTGAAGAAGCATCCTGGCGGCCCAAACACAGCAGGTGATGACTAAACAGGACACGAAGAAACATCTCAAGAGATCTGAAATGGATCCTTGAAATGGAAATGGAAATACAACTCCAATGTAGTTGCTGATAAATGAAAAGATATAGCTGATGTGATGTATGTTTTAAAGAACTGAACGAAATGTGGCCTCTGGCTGGCCATCTGGACAAGTGAGCTACAGGTACAGGCCGAGACAATGCCTTGAGTGTAAGTTACACCTGGTCAAACACAAAACATATCTAAGAGCTCAAGAGTATACCATTTCCAAAAAGCAGGTGCAGATAATATTAGACACATTTGAAATAACTCCAATGGCATTTTTAGTATTACAGAGAGTGTAAAGTATCAACGTTGGTTGGTTGGTTACCAGTACCGAATTCCAGGTACCAGTACCGGTATCAGTTTTAGTGTTAACAGAACCAAACCCTAAAAGCCAGTATTCTAACAATGACACTGTGAACACGCTGATGTTAAGCAGGTATAATGTTAAATGTGTTAAAATTTCACTCTTCCATGTCGCCATGCTGACTTTAACTAATTAGCTCTAAACTCAAAGTATAGCTGAGTCTGATGGGAATTAGATTGGAGGTATTTGGTCAAAACACAAACTGTTGAGGGAGTTTAAATCTTGATTTGAATACGCATTGAATATTTGAATTTGCCTCATTTAACATCCATCTATCCAACAGTCCAACACATACCACTCAAAACCACAAATGTTGACGGCATGGCGGTGCTAAATGAGTCAGGGATTGTCTGGTAACCATAAATATCTGTACACGACAATTTTATGCCAATCCAGCATGCAGATTAAGAGAGACTTCACGCTAGACAAGAAGTCAGGGGGTCACCAAATAACTTGGATTAATCCTCTTGGAAGCTTGGTATACCCAATATCTATCATATTTCATTAAAAAACAAAAAAATCAAACCTTGAAGTGACACTAAAATAAAAGTCAGGGGATCAACAACATTGTTAAGATTCATCCTCTGAGGATCATGCATATTTTTACAAAATGTCATGTCTATCTATCCAGCAGGAGTTGACATATTTCAGTCTTGTCCAAAGTGGTGGACCGACCAGTGAACATGGCCATGCCTTGAGCGAGAGCAGAAGCGCTGCTAAAAAGGATGAGCTGGTGAAGATGAAATTCAACTATGACGTAATTCAAATGTTATCTAGTAGCATGACTAATCAGAATGTGAAAAAAAGAGTCCACATCCATCATTGTGTATTTAACAATTTTTCCATCAATTGGAACAGTCACCAATAAAACTTCTTTAAGATGGCAAGCAGCTCTACAATAAACACCTGTCAACAACTAATAATCATCTCTCAAAGTCTATTTAAGCTTCTGTGCGTCAACACAGGATTATCATTGAAGCAATCAGACTTTCCTCCAAAGCAAGGAGTCATCCCCATCAACATGAGGAAAAGAGTCAGCGAGTAAGAATGTGTCCACTTTCCAATAACACTACACATTTATCCTCATAGGAAGAAATTAATAGACCCTGCCACCACCATCTAAGCATTAATCATACATAAACACATCTGGGGAGCAGTGCAGCCATGCCAAGTCCATGTCAGAAGTATGAGTGTCACATTTACAAACAGTCTGACCTAGTGAGACAATTGCAATCAGACATGATTATAATCTATCAGCTGAATAGCTGGTATTTCCTGAAGCAGTAGAGATGAAGTTGCACACATTCACCAAAGAACAATGGACTAAAATGTTACCTAGTAGTTGGTCTGCTCTCACGCTTTCACCTCCTCTCTCTCATCTCCTGCTGGCCATATCTCTGCCCCTTCCTAGCCTCTGCAACGATCACCAGTGCAGGCACAAATTCGGATTGCCAGTGTGATCTGTAATTGTATATTTTGGGGGCGGAGAATGTCCTACAACGTTTCAATTGCGAAGATATAATCCTCAGTGAAACGAGTTACAGAGGAGGCGGGGGGGAGGGTGCTCCACTGCTGGAGTTTTCACAAATCCTCTTTTCAATCCTTATGTCATTCTTAGCATGGACATTGTTTGGTATTGTCAGTCGCACGCGCGCACACACACACACACACATTAACAATCTAATATGAGGCGAGATTCCTCCGAACTCATGAAGTTGGGAAGAGGTTAATTTATCACCGAATAACGCTGACATCAGGTTTGGGAATAACTAAATCAAGAGGTCATCAAGCTTGAATTAAGGCTGGTTTACTTAGTCTAATACAAACCTTTTGCTATGCGGGTTATTTCTTGGATGATATCAGCTTTAAAATATAAAAAGAAAATGTCATGAAGATCCAACTATTCAAGTATAAGGCTATTCGAAGCCAGGGTTACATGGGTAAGAGTCAAAATACGGATGATTGTCGTCCTCTCTGGCAGTGAAAACTGGATATTAAACCTTTGTTTCCTGAGCAGGTCAGATGTAGGCCCTGAAATAATGAAGCAACAGCATGTGTCCACCAAGGAGGGTGGCGCTGAGGAGTATAAGCTGCAAGGCCATACTCAAGGACCTGAGGCTACCCTGCAAATCTGTCTTCCTTCCCCAACAGACAGATTATTTTCCTGCTCCAGGAAATGTCAGAGCTGCCTTGAGACGAAATGTAGCTGGCCTCTAGGAACCAGCTCTTACTGGGCCGTCATGGTGGCCCCGTTCAATTGAGGAAAACAGAAGCTTCTAACAACCTTGCTGGGTTAAATTCGACTCCAAAGTTTAGAATGCCTCGCCTGAAACGCACTTGGCAACGTACAATTTATAGTGGTACAGAAACCAGACGTTGATCAGAGTATCAGAGCCTCTGAGCCAAGAGCAGAACGACTGGCCTGTTACATCATATTACAGCTTAGCATCCCTAATAAAACACAGCAATTCAAGTCAGTGGGTTCAGACTGTTTGGTCGGGCGGCTTACAGTAAATCCTGGATTTCGCAGCGACATGACACAGGTACTACTACTCTGCCAGGTAGGCTGCGGACCAGGAGGTTTTCCCCTTTGAAGAGAAGCCCCGTCTTTGAAAGAGAGCTCTGACAACACATGTTAGTGATGAGAGCTGAAGCTCAAGGGTGTAGGTGGAGGGACTTCAAAGCGGGTCGAGCTTGGGGCGCAGGAACGAGGAAGAAACTCCTGCTGGTACGGTCCTGATGGCGTAGCCGTTTACATGCCCTCACTGAGCCACAAGACAGGCGGTCTCCCTCAGTGGTTTTCAAAGTAATGGCGACTGAATAAACATCAGGGTCCTCAATGTAAATACTGTTGTAGTCCATATGTGTGATGTGTGATGGTGATCCATACATTGCGTGATAACCATCACATGCAGTCATGTACTTACGACACATCTTCTTAATCGTCATGGTTTCCAGGAAGACAGGCCACGATGACAGAATATGTTAATCTCCCAGAAGAGCAGGCTCCGATTACTGTAAATGAGCCCAAGCTGCTGCATGTAAAGGTGCGCATACCATCGGAGCTGGACACGACAAACTACTTCAGCACTGGATTCAGTCCGGCTGTCACAGGCATGTCAGTGTTAACCCCCCTCCCTTGTACACGCTTATAGTCTTCCACATTAATGATCCAAGCAGGTCTCCAACCAATCACTGATGTTGGTTCAAGAGATCAAACAGATGCGCGTTGGCTAGTCATACAGCGATGACTCCCCCCTCCCTCCCAATCTATCCGCTTGCCTCTGATATTATCTAAGACATTACAGTAAGTTTTAAATCTCTGCAACAAATCAAGGGTGTAGATGAGAATATGAATGTGGTTTGACTCACAAGATGGAGTCTTGATGTGTTTATCAAGCCCTTATATCCAACAGAAACAGAGACTAAGGTGATCAATATACATTTTTGTAGTCTGTTGTTTCCTTTTACATTTGATCTAGCTTGAACTGTAATGTATGCACTCATTTAAATCAATACATCATTTATCAAGCAAAATAATGGAAAAAATACAAACATTCTCTGTTCCTAGTACCTGTCTTTCTGATATGTTATTGTACATCGAATATCTTTCGGTTTTGGACTTTGGAGAGATTGGGGGACAGTAGTTGTGACCGACATTTTAAAATATTCTTTGACACAGACCCCCCAGTTAAATCGATTTACCAAAAAACAAGTAGATAAATCAATCAAAAGAAATGTTCATTGAGATCTTAGATGCAATGTTTTTATCATTTCAGACATGGAATGAGATGAATATTTACATCCAGCTGGGATAATTTCATGACAGTGTCTACACTGAGTGGTTTCCATTATATTGCATCAATGGAACATCAAGATTATCAAAACAATGAAAAAAAAAATGATTTCATCTTGAGGATTTTATAGATCTATAGTCACCCTGCATTGGAATGTATTATTTAAATGGCATCCGTGTGTGTGTGTAACTGTGCGCGGGTGTCTGTGTGTCTCAGAGGATTACTTCAAATGGTTGATTGTTTGGTGTGAGCTTTGCAAAGGGATCGAGATATAATCCCCACCCCGCCCCTCCATCCTCTCCTCGTTCAAGAGAGGGAGATGAGGATGGTCACTGCGGCACTACGACACACATACGGCTTGGCATGGACCCATGTCTGAATTTAAGTGTGTGGTTGTCTATATCTGGGTGCAATATAATGAAATCAATGCACCTTCTACTTCTGTTTTGAATGAATTTCAGAATGAATGTTTCCATGAAGTGGCATTGTGGGTAACGTTGGCGCTAGGTTTTGAAAAGGAAGAATGCACGCGGGAAAAAAAGCAATATCTCTGGTTCTGTCGGATCAGTTTTTATAATTTTTTTGAACCAAGACTCAATCCCATTTTGAATTCAAAAATGTACCCCCATCCCTTGTTTATAATTGCCCCTTTGCACCTCAGAACAGTTACAAGGACTGGTGGTTAAGATCCTCCCCTTCAAGACCCTTAATACGTCATCAGTTTCCATCAATACAGTTTTATTAACAGATGCGACCGGACATTTCCAATATGCCACTTTGAGCTGTAGCGATTTTGCTTGTGTCAGTTCTAAAACATCACCATGCCGTTTTCCATTTATCTAGTGGATAGATAGAAAAGAATGGATGGTCGCAATTCCTTCATAACTTCACTTTACCAATCAAGCCATTTAAAAAGAAAAAGAAAAAAAGAAAAAAAAGAACACTGCTTCATTGCCTGGCAACTAGCAGCGCTTTACAGGCTAACTTTAGCAACCCTGGCTCCTATCCAGCATTGTTTTATGCTTGTTATAAATAAAAGAAGACCACAATACATTAAAACGACACAGAGTTCTCCACTACAGCTAAATGCCTCGCCCTGAGCATAACCCTAACCTGAATCCAATTCTAACCCGACCCTTAAACCAAGCCCTCCACACACAAACATAAACACACACCCACACACATATTTGAGTATCCATGCTGCTCAGAGCGGAGCGGTGCCTGAATTCTTCAACATATGCACAACCGCCAACAAACACGTGTCTGGTGCTGATCACTACAGCAGGAAGGTCAAACTGAGAGTATTAACCCGCTGAGTGGAGGTCAGTGTCGATCAGATGTGGACTGCACTCAGTCCGTCAGGGGTCGGATGTGACCACCCACGGGTTAATATGTGTCCTCACTTGGCATGTTTTAATGCCTTCGGGGGTTTTCAAAAAGTAAACAGATCACCAAAGCAGCACAATCACATGAAATACTAAAGACTGTTTTGATAAACCCAACACCTTTGGGTGCAGAAAGATCCCTGGCTTGTGTTTGCCTGTTTGTTTAAGGATTACTTTTACAGTTTTATTGCTCACATTTATTACAAAATGGTCAGGCTCTGGATTATGTTTCAGAGGTTTCCTACGCATGAGTGTTTAATACTTTTACTTTTTCGCTGCAAGATTGAATTGATATGAGGCTTCAACTCATTGTCTTTACTGATTATATGGTTTATCATGAATTAAATGCATTATTTAGCCAATAAAATGTCAACAGTTACCATCCCAATGTTCAGAGTTCGATATGACATCTATAAATGTCGTATTTTGTCTGTTAAAAAGTCTAATTTACAACAATATTCATTTTTACAGTTATATAAAACTGGGAAAAAAAAGGAAAACTGATTTGAGTAACTTGAGCTGTTAAATGTTCAACATTTAGGCATGATAAATTACTGAAATAATTTATAAATCAATCAATAAGTTTTATGGAGGCAAAGAAATAGAGAGAAAGATTTGCTGTTTTTGTGGGTGTGATTGTCAGTATTTGGGACGGAGTCGTATACTCCTGTTGTTAAAACACATTACAAACCTACCTACCTACCTAAACTTCTCCACCTTCAGATTTCTTGCTTTGGCCGAACAAAAGGCCAAAAGACATTTAAATTACAACGTCATTACAATGCAGAATAGCAGCAAACGTCTAACATTTGGGAAGCTGGACCCATTAACTCCCGTCATTTTGTCCTGATAAATGACTAATATCATTAATACATTATCAGTTCATTTACTTAACTTTATTTTGATCAACTAATTGATTTATCAACTAAAACTTCTGAGCACTAAACAGATATTTGGCAGGAAAATAAGAGGAAGATGCAGCCAAAAACCCTTCAGGGAGGAGATGTGTATCTGCCTGTGTGTGTGGTTGTCTTTGTATTTGAGATTGGGTGAAAACATTTGAGCTGTGTGTGTGTGTGTGTGTGTGTGTATGTGTGTGTGTGTGTGTGTGTGCGTGATTTAGTCTGCATCTGTGTGTGTTTTTGTCCACACATGTCAGGCACACACACCCACCCTCCCCTCCTCTCTCTGTCTCTCTCTCTCGGACGATAATCTGAGTGTATTAATCTGTTGTTTGAACTCCTTAAGCACAGACTGTCTATCACATCTGCTCCCTTCACCCTTGTAAAGCTCTGCTATTTATAAACTATCTCTTTCTTTCCTTTCGCTCCTTTTTGATCTGCCTTTGCAATTTCTCTGTCGCTCCTAACTGCGGCAGGACTGAATTTGTCACAGTTCATTCCCTCCTCACAGCAAATCCATCTTCTCATTTGGCCGACAGACGTCTTGGAAACTCCTCGGTCCAGCCCTTAAATCGCTCTGATCCGCTTCTCTATGACGGCACACACCAGGCTAAAATACAATGCAGATCACTGATAAGATATTACAGGTCCCACATGTCCAAACAGCTGGTTCTAAAGTGGAAAATCACCGCTGACGTTAACTCTGCAAAACCAACATCATTAATCCTAAAGTCATCCTCCCCCTTGAGAGGAATAAATACACATCAAGTGTATAATCATAAATAATGATGAGAGCCTTTGTTACAACAAACAAACAAATCACAGGCACCTTGTCACAGCTGAGAAATGGTCCAAACTGTTTGCACATGTCAGCAGAGGATGAATGGGAGTTTGTTGAAGGGAGGAAAAAAAAAAAAATGACAACAAGGAGGTGACCCGGCTTACCTGCTGTGCGTCGCTGTCTCCCCTCCGACAAGAGCGAGGCATCGGGAGAGGCGCGGGAGAGAGGAGGGACGAGGAGATGAAGGGGGAGGCAAAGTCACAGTCTTTGCGTCATCTGAGAAAATTTGCAGATTAATACAAACAACAGCTTGGTGCTCTGAGCCCCCCTCACCCCCCACCACCCCACCCCATCTCACCCTCATCATCACTCTCCTCCCCTCCCGTCCCTCCCTTCTCTCTCCCTCCGTCACTCACTCACTTTCTCTCCATCACCGGTCCTCCTTCTTATGGCCTTATTCAAACTCTTATCAGGAGAGGAAGACGCGCTGTTGCCGGGGGTAATAAGAGCAGGAAGGATGGGAGGAAGATGAGAAAGTTAGTCTGAATGTTCCTCCCTTCCACAGGAGGGCACTATGACTCTGCACTGGGTGGACAAATCTCTACAGTAGCTTCCCTCTGAGGGATCCTTTGACAGATATCAGTGTCAGTAAGTGAGGACTCAAAGTGCATGGAGGAGGCCCAAGGGTGGAGTGGAGCTGCGACATACTGCACATACAAGGATCTGGCTTCTTTCCTGAACCGTGACACTTCATCAATACACGGAATTGAAATTAACTTATAATAAAGAAGTGGCACAGTTTCAGGTTTGTCATTCCAGAGATGTTGTGCTGTAGCGGGAGGAATGTAGGCCTATGATTAAGCTTTATGACAGAGTCGTGATTGATTTATGAGTATAGCTTCTCAACTATCAAACACAACGTTGTGCAACAACGTGACTGTGCACACATCGGACTGTTTGACTCTAGTCGGGCCTTTAATCCAAACTTAAACTCATCTTTTCGGCTCAACTTTCAGTTAGGTAATTATTTTTTGAGGCCTTGTACACCTGTTACTTTCAACATCCGTGCTCTTGGTGCTTCGTTTCCAGATGTTTTCATCTGGATTATCAGCCTCTCTCTCTCTGTTTGTCGATCCTGTGTAAGTTTGTTGGAAGAGGGATCTGTCTGCTGTGCTATATTGGAGGTTTTTAAAATTTCTTTTCTTACTCTTAAAGGCTTTCTTTTTTGTTCTGCTTTTCCTTTCTCAATCGAAAGCCTTCATATACACATATACACATCCTATACATGGCAATAAAAAGGTGAATAAAAGAAATCTTCCTCTGTTTTTTAAGTGTTTTTTAAGGAAATGAGGATGTTTCAGATCTTTGAGGATCTTTGATTTGGAGACTGCCTATGGTTTGCATGCTCCACATTAGCGTTAGTGTGTCATGCAGTGTGGGACTCGCACTGGTTCTTGTCTTGGTATTGTCTTGCTCTCAATACATTCTAGTCTTAGCCATGACTTGGTCTTGTTTAGTTCATCTTGAATACAACACTGCTGGCATGGCAGATATGATATGACCATCAACACATAGAGCAAAAAAGTATGTTTATATAATTCAAAAGGTCCACGATATTTGCATAAATTCTGCACTTCTGACCTGGACTTGGACTTGACCTGGAGCTGATTGGTTGAACTTCTGGTCAGATGTAATTGGTTGCCAAATCCATTCATCCCTAATTTTAGTTTTGTCAGACACGGACAACACATACCAAATATTTAGGTCAGACATTTTACATAAGACATTCATAATTACAGTAATTTAACATATAAGCAACGTCATGTAGTTACAAGCAGATAGAAAAGCATTTTAAGTGCTACACTTGTCGACAATTATAAATTCTCCTATGAAGACGCAGTTTGTATAATTGCGACTGTGTTTTACAATGTGGTTATCCATTACCTATGTACAGCAGCCTCAACTTATGGGCGCCCACGGGATGAGTTATAGCTGTTGACACAACACATTAACAAACATTTATACCTGCCTATAACTACATCATCTTGAATTATAAACCGTTTTAAAATGTTTACACGCTGCTTCTAACTCCAAACTGAAAGCAAAGTGTTACTATTTACTGAATTTGGTTTATATTTACACGTACATGCACACATGCAAGCAAACATACAACAATTTATACACATGCAGAGCCAAACACACTGTCACAAACACAGGCACACACACACACAATCTCACAGGAGTGACAGATGGAAAGGGGCACGACGGGAACAGGGGCTTGTACAACTGGGCCAGTGCCTCCATTGTGCAGTAGGTGCACTGTAAGTCTATCCTCTACTAATTGCCGGAGCAGTTCAAACACAAAGTCTGCCTCTGAAATCCAATCCTGCAGGGTGTTGTACAGTGAGTAAAGTTTACAATGTGTAACATTTTTCCTCTGGCAAGAAAAGGGACAAAACATGGCTTATGGACGAGGGGGGAGTGAGAGGGGATGTGGAGGCAGAGAGAGGACAGAGGGGTGGATAAGGGCAAAAAAACCCACAAAACAGCACGAGGTGTGGGTTGTGGTGAGCCAGAAGGAAGACGTAACCGTAAATAGATCATTCACTATTTAGGCTGCATGTCTAATCCAGGGGCATCCAGACTGCAACGAGTCTGCGGCGAGTGAATGAAAGTGTAGCCGCTGTAGGTGGACCGAGTCCTGTAATGAGACACTGAGGAGGGACAGATAAGGAGGCGAGGAGGAGTGATTGAGAGGTGATCTGGGGAGAGAGCGAGCGGGGCGCTGTAAGAGGAGAGGGATCGGCGGTGCAGACGATGTAAACAAGACGAGCAGAGCGTGTGCACGCGGCGACGGCTGTATGGCGGCGTCTGAAGCGGTTTCATAAACTGACAACCACACAGCTCCTGCGCCGACATCACACATTACACAAAATCTAAACAGACAGACTCAAGCGGGGCAGACTGCCAGGTAACACAACACAGCGCCAGTCTGCATTTTGCACCCATTCGAACCTGTTTCTCATTAAGCATTAAACAGAATTACTGAAATAAGTCCTCCGTTCCCCTAATGAGGGCTTTGCTGCTCTGATGCTCTCATATTCCCTCTCCCTCCCAATCCATTTCCCAAAGGTGAACATTCCATGCGCTAATTTCAGTTTCATGCAGGAAAGACTTGTAGGCGCATGTGTTGTTTGTTTGTCAGAGCGGACATGTTTGTGTGTGTGTGTGTGTGTGTGTGTGTGCATACTTTCCTCAGTATGCATGTATGTTGTTCGTGTCTTTACGTGTGGTCTGGCTCCAGACCCTGTCACTCATCCTCTTTGACCTTTAGTAAGCTGTGAAATTTAATTTCAAGCTTGGGTTGCCTTTTCTGTACAATCCTACACCTGTGCCAAATACGTCCGTGGGGAAGTTGGACGGCTGCCGAGGCACCGCCGACCGGGATGTCTTCAGACTGTGAGCCAGACAGAAAGACCGACAGGCGGTGACGCATTAATCAGAGTCTGAACCCCCTGTGACTGACCTCCCCTTTGACCCTTTACCTCTTTACCACCATGGATGGCGACTGGGGCATTTCCAGGAGGCTTTGGCTAATTGGCTCAGATTGCAGAGAGAGCAGCATTACGCCTGAAATTGGAAACATATGTAGTTATACCTCAGTGTGTACGTGTGTGTGTGGTGATGGTGGCGATGGTATCGCTGCTCCTGCTGGAGAGATGTTTGAATTTAGGGTAGTTCGGAGTTTAGTAGGTGAGCTGAATGACAGCAGAGACAATGAAAAGGACTGAAAATGTAAAACAAATCAGAAAGAAGAGATTGGAGGGATGATGAATAACTGACACCAGGTACCTTGGGGAGGTTGACGATCTGTAATTGAGGGCTGACTCAGTGACTCGTTTGTGGACAGACAGACTGCTAGCTTCGCCCTGACAGCTCAGCTCAGCTATTTGCAATAATTGGCCATAATAGCTACCTTCCAATTTCGCGCAGATATGAGTTTCAAACCAAGGAGGATGTCCAACTCGTAGGCTGATGTCTGACAGCGCTCTGTGTGGGAAGAATTTCATCAGAGGTGTCAAAGGTAGTAAGGGTGACATCTTGAAACTTCAAAATGCTCCAGTTTGTTTTGGGTTGTTTTAGCTGAAAAAAAGAGAATCGGTTGAAGATGTCAGGATTCAAAAAGGTGCATAATGAGCAGAGAAAAATGAGTGGAAAATGATTCCAGTGAAACTGATATGAGACACAGTGAGTGATGTTGCAAAGGCTTTGCAAGCTCCTCGTGTACATGGCAGGGCTGCTGAACAAGGGATCAGTTGTGTTTTTATGGGTCTTTAATAATGGTCTGAAAATCTGTTTGGGTCATGAAAATGTTGTTTGTCGAAAAACACAAATCCCCACAGGAAAAACTGAAAACCGTAGCAGAGAATTGTGTTTTGACCACAATATATTGTGAATTAACTTGAAGGGCTTCTGGGGACGTGGGGATTTGCAAAATCTGTTAATGTAACAGTACGAATGAGAACTTGTTTGGCGAGTGATAAATAAACCTCTATATCCTCCTCAGTGGTTGGTGAAATGGTTGTGCCTACATTTGTGTGTCTGAATGTATGCATATGTGTGTGTGCACGAGTGTGTGACGTAGTGAGAGGCAGCAATAGGGCAAAAGCCAAAGAAAATGACATTTCCACGTCCCTGCCTTCTCAATCATCATCTTTGTCTGACCGTCCACACTTAGCTAACAACTTTCTCTCTTCCTCTTTCCCTCACTCCGACTCTCACTGATGCACCCCGAGGCGAAAATATCTAAGTGCATGCAGGGCAAGTTCAGACAAAGAGGGAGATAGAGAGAATGGTGGGAGGGTTGCGAGGATTTCGGGTGACTGACACTAAATGCCAAGGGGGAGGAACGCCGCGGGACACCGGGCAATGTGAGAGATTGGTAAAGAAAATCTGGTGGACGATTTCCCAAAAACCTAATTGCAGTGCTGCTGCGTTGTGGTGAAGAAAGACAGTGAGAGAGGAGAAGGACAAGAATGTGTATGTGCGTGTGATCTTGTGTGTTTGCGCAATCAGTCAACGGGTGCAAGTACATCAACGCTCCCTTCCGTCTGTGGGTATTGACAGTGTTAAATGTCTCCGTCCCTGAGTGAAGGCTGCACTTTAGCCTGCCTCTCTATACAGAAGTGACCCGTTTTAGCGGCTTTGAGTTTGAAAAACCTCTTTTCATGATCCCCCTTCTCTTTCTGTGTCTCCTCTCCGGTCCCTATCTCTCCCATCCCCAAACTCTTTCATGAGCAGTCTCTCAGGGGCAGGGTTGTAACGTAACCCTCCCCTCTTTTGTCTCCATTCTTTTCCTTATCCTTTCATCTTTTTAAACATTCAGGGGGAAAGGGGTTTGGTGAGATGGAAACCACTACTTGGTAAAGGAAAGAAAGAGATAGAATGTGAGAGAGCAAGAGAGAGGAGGAGGCGGGGGGGAGGCAGAGTCTCCCCCACCTCTGCTCATCCGCCAATTTATGGCTCTCCTTTTCAACAAGGCCATTCAAGGTGGGGAGGCTCTGTGGACACGCTGTTCTCGCGGGTCAATAGCAAGTGAACCCCTCGTCTGGTCTGTGTGGGGACGACTTATCTGCTCCGAGGACCCGTTGAACTGTCTGTCGGCCTGCGTGTCCTCCATAGACCTCCATTGTGTCTCCTCCGGGCCTTCACCGACTTTCCCCCCAAAGACCTGTGAGTGGACAGAGCAGCCAGTCACCAGCTCCTGTTTCCATCCTTTCAACTTTACAGGAGTCCCGAACCGACTGCAGTCATCCGACCAAAATAAGTGCGTGTTTACGCGTCGTAACGCATTTAGTGGTGAACACTCATGAAGGTTTCCAATCAGAAATATCTGAGACAAGGTTTACTTACACGTAGTGTCGGACAACATTCCTTTAATCTTACGTTCGTCTAATCCATTAAACGAAAATCAAGGGACACATGTTCCAGACTTTAATTAAAGTAAGTCAATGCAAAAACCTGCTTAAAAAGTTGTGTTACGATATAAAGAAATCTATATAAAAAGAAAAATCTCTGGATATGGAGCGGCTCCAAACACAGATTACAAGTTTCTTTGCCCAAAGCGTCAATAAATACTTTCACTTTTTCAAGCAAGTGGTTTTCAGTTTACTTTATGGTAGACAATAAAAAAACATAACTGTTGCTGTCTAAGATTAGACCACACATGAGCCTAGGAGACTGATATTGAAGGGAAGACAAGTGTAAACCTACCTTGACGCCTGTTGGCTTGTGTTCTCGCATTCTGCGGTTTCAAGTTTGGCAGTACGGCCGTTGCCATCTTGGTTTTTTGAGTAAAAAGTGTTGATATCTAGACGATAGGGATGGAGCTGTGGAGGACATCCTTACTGAATCTCTCTGAGCACCTGAGGACATGCCGCAGTAGCAACTCATCAATCACAAGGCACACCCTTAAGCATACCATGCTTTATGGTCTCTGTCACTCAAAATTTTTCAAAATGAACATCATATTGTATTGAAAAAGACTTAGTAAACAGTGACCATAAACTCATTCCGAAAACGTTGACTGAAGTAATACATTTGGAACCTATTTTCCTAAGCTTACATCTGGACAAATTTTTTGCAACCAGTTTAAAGGCAACTCTGTGATGTCTTCACAGATTTCAGATTCAGAAGCTCGATCCATAATCTTTTGGAGCCAGAGTTGACTATATTTTGAGGTTTTTACATACATACATACATACATACATACGTACATACATACGTACATACATACAGACATACATACACATATATATATATATATATATATATATATATATATATATATATATATATATATATATATATATAATTATATATATTTATATATATATATATATATATTCTGGCTACTTCTCACAAAGTAGCCACAACTTAAAGCAGACCCTGCTATATTGTCTATTTTACTAGTGAATTGGCTTCACTTTTCAGACCAGACCGGAGGAAGCTCCGTCAATGTTTCATAGCCAGTGAGGTTACTGATATTGTTATTTCTGTTCCAATATTTCAATATCTGTTTACACTAGAGCTTGACCAATATATTGATTTAACGATATTATCAGCCAATATCAGACTGACATATCAGACATCAGAATCCTTTTTTACTGTCACTGCACAATGTACAACAACATTTCTTTTATTCATATATCAGCATCAGCATGTATGTGGTCTGTTGTGTTAACTTTATTTTAGAGATAATAATGCAGGCTATTGCTCTATTCCCACTGAAATTCACTGTTTCCGTGCACTGATTTAGATCATTAAGATTATTGTCAAATTGGAAATATCCTGCCTCCATTAAAAGTCTTTATCACAAATGTTTGATAATTATTTTTTTTTCCTCCCTAATATTGGTAGAGAGAATTCTTATCAACTGCATTTCATTGTACAATATTATTATATAATGACAAAAAAATGTGAACCTTGAAAAGCTTTATACACCACTTACAACAATTGTACCCCATACACCTTTGTTTTTTATAACAATAAAAGGAAATGAGAATAGTTACCAATAAAAATGATTAAGTGAAGACGTGAATGTCTTAATATAAGAGGATGTTCCGTTGTGCAGTATTGTTAATAACAGTAGGGTGGTGTGAAAGGGGGCCCCACGCTAACCATTGCACCAGGCCCCCAAATCAGTGAGTCCACCCCTGTAAAAAAATAAATAAATAAATAAAATATATATATATATATATATATATATATATATATATATATATATATCTATATATATATCTCTATATATATATATATATATATATATATATATATATATATATATATATATGTAAACCCTGCAAAGTGAATTTTAGCCTGTATACTCACTGCTGTTGATGTCAATATCTTTGCTTCTACTGCAAACACATCTTTTAAAAAGCCGTAAATCATTTAGATCATCTGTCGATTGTTAATATGAAAAGTACAATTACCACAGAATTACAGCCAATGAGGCCATCAAGATCCAAATGATTCTGTCAACTGCCCTTGGGCAAGACACCTGCCAAAGTGGCAAGCACATACCAGCCCCTCTGAAAAAAGAAAGAAAGAGAAACTGGCACAAGCGAACAGGAAGCAATCTGAAAGCAGACTCGGATTTGGCATTAAAACACAAGGTTACATCTTCCAGGTCTGATTGTGCCAGATGGGATACTGTTGCAGCCTGCACTTGCAGACCTTGACGAATTAGCTTGATCTTGTTTGTAATCATGCACTTGTGTTACCACCCCACAATGAACTCACGTTACGGGGACTTGTACCAGCACTCACCACATTGCCAGTAATTCGTCAAATTGTTTTGTGGATAAGTGTGGGGCGGGGACGAGGAAGAAAAAAATGGGGGGGTAGGTAAAGGTATAAACTATCTCAGTCACGCACATGTTAAGTATGTAACTCCTTCAACCCAAGCTAGCTAATGTGACTTTTAGGCTAATTTTGCGCACTGAAACCTGGATTACTGTTTGACATCATACGCATCTGTTTGAGAAACAACTCCTACAAACATCTGCTCTAGCAGATGTTACTCGTTGAATGTTGTAGGTCTTCTTTCAATATACTAACCTCATGAGGGGGGGAAAAAAACTTTGACTTCTCTCTGCACTTCCCAAGAGAAACCGGAGTCGCTAGCTCTGCCAAGCTAGCAGCGGGAATCAAGAAAGTCCACCGGAACTAGAGGTTGTATCCTCCGGAATAAAAGCACCGCAGCTGGTCGAACGTTCCACGGCAATGCATCTTTCGCCGAGGAGGTTTTACTTTGAAAGTCCCGATCAGAAGCGGCAAATCAAGCTAGCGCTAGCTTGACTGTTAGTCCCACTTTACGCGTTTCAGGCGGAGTTCAGATCTTAAAACATTTGGCCAAGTTGTTCACCTCTCCACTTCTTCGTTCACATATTTGAACTGAGATACCTTTCCCCCCTTGCCTTCCCTGGAGGAGTTACAACTCATGGAATATCTTAAAATTGCGGCAAGTGTCTATTTTTGATACTTTCCTGGGGTTTTATTACACAGTGGAAGCGCTCCCAGGGACAGGAGAGTTTTCTGCGTTCCAACTACTTTCCTTATTATTCTTTTTTTTTTTTTTTTTTTTACTCGTCGGGATTTTTTTTTTGCGGGGAGCCACATGCGATGTCACGGACAATTAAAAGGAGAAAGAAATGTTTGTGCTTAGTGCTGTGGTTACCGTACGAAGGTGTCTTTTGAGTTTATTTTTTTAAACCAGTTGAGCGACTGGCGACAGGACTCTATAATCAATGTGGTGTCAGCTGGAAGGACGCGGGGTCCGGATCTCACCTAAACGGTATGGCTGTGAATCACACATGCAGGCCTCCGAATGGCCACTCTAAGAAGTGTTTTACTGCCATTACAGTGTGTATTAATTAATACATGTTACACATTAATTAATTAATGTATGTATTTAATCAGTCAGATGGACTGCTGGTTACATCATGTGACCAACAACCCCTTAAGTTATTTAAATAGGTCAGTTTAGAACATTTTTTTGGATTCACACAATTCACAATTTTATTAATTCCCCATGTATTTGTCAATCAGCTCACCTATCTGCTTAGATTCATGCATGCACACACACAACTGTTTTTTTGTTTTGTTTTGTTTAGTGTATTTTTTGCATTTTTATTTCCCACTCATTAAACCCTGACCCTGCACAGGATCAAAGTGTTTTGAGCGAAGTGATCCTACTTCTCAATTTTATTTTCCTTGGCAGTTCCTGCAGGTTGTAAGCCCATTTCACATTTTGTTTTCATTGGCAGTCAGTCAGGTGAGGTGAGAACTACCCAGACACAATCCAAACTCTGCAGGTAGATCACACACACAGACACACACACACACACACACAAAAACACGAGCTGTGATATAAAACATACCTGCAGATGATGTCTCAGTCCGATAGTGTCAGACAAGATCAGGGATCAGGGGCCAACAAGAGCTTGGTGGGTTGCAAGAATCTGACTTTATTCAGGAGAGCGGCTTTTTACATCTGTCACGAAACCACTTTCAAAACACTGCATGATGTCAGGCGAGCCGTTAAAGATGTGTCATTCTATTTAATTGCGCTACAGCATAAACAGCAGCTCATCAGAGGTGTGTGAGGACGAGGGATCTGATGTCACCCCTCATATGCAGGCTGGATTCTGCAGGGCTGAGTGTGGTATGAAACAATCACAGACCTGGAATTAATGGGCTGTTTGCACAGTAAGAAAGCCATGCTCTGTAAATGAGCACATGGGAGGCCAATGCTTTTACTTCTCCCTCACACACAGAGAGGGAGAGAGAGAGAGGCAGAAAGGGAGGACAAACACTTACCTGCTGCATGTGTTTACCATGTCACAGCAGCTCCTGGTGTCGCCGTGTTTAGGGTCACATGCTCGCATGCATTTCAGACCGCTTAGTCAGCCCGCACTTGTCATAAAATCTGCTGAAAGGTGTGATGCGACGTGGAAACCGTCCCGCAATCAGACGCCCTCCAGACATCTTCCACCCCTGTTGCTTCTCTTGGCTACATGACATCAAAGAGGCAGGATTAAGGACAGGACGGGGCCTGGTCCAAACACTAACACAAATTGCATTATCTCTCTGTCAGATGGACGTGTCTGACACTAGCCACACATGAGGAGGGGGGATCACTATGTTAACAAGCTAATAGCACAGTAGCCACTGCCAGGTGTGGAGCTACTTTACGGCATCTGGTTCCTGGGGTGTGTTTCGCAGCGAGGGGCCCTCTGGACCGTAATTCCCCCTGATTCCTTCTTTTCTCTCATGCTGTCTCGCCCGGATTAAACCCCCGCGGTTCACACTGGCAGCACTAAAACAGAAGTCAGACCAATTTGCCAGGTGCCAGATTTCCTAAAGAAACACTTTCCAGTGATAGTTTTCCTTGCGGTCATGTGTTTAAGAGCAAAACCGCTGAAATAGCTACAGGTCAACAAGGTGGTTTAGATTCCTGAGTTTTATCCAGAATCACAGAGAGAACGTGTTTCATATCTGAAAGTATTCATTTGACAAATAAGTCAATCAACAGAAAAATAATCGGCAATTATTTCGATAACCGATTAATTGTAAATAACTTTTTAAAGCAAAAATGTCAAAGTCCTTCTCATTCAAGATTCTCAAATGTGAGTGTTTGTTGCTTGTTGTACGTTATAGTAAATGTAACATCTTTGGAACTGTGGGTCATGGTTGCGGGTATTTTTTCATAGTTTTCTGTCATTTTAGACCAAACAGTTAATATGTTGATTAAGAAAAGTATTGATTAGATAGTAGATTAAACAGCAAAAAGAAAATTAAAGTAATACAAATTAGTACAACTCCTTTTGATACAGAAATGTACAATAAGGTTAAATGGAAACAAGCACGATTAGGTGTGAGTTCAAGAATCACACCGGTTAAAAGGAATAAAATCAAATACTAAATAGCGTTTCAGCGGGAGGAAAAGTTTGCGTGTTAAAAGACTATTTGAAAGCAAAGTGAAATAGATCTGTTTCAAGCTGTCACTTAAAAATGTTCTCGGAGGTCGGCTTCCTGATATCCTCTGGGAATGTTACACTATTGCACCGTTTTGTAAGCAGAGTTAAAAATGTCCGGGTTTCTTATGACTTTCTGAACATCTAACAAATGCACACTGGAGGGTCTGTGCGAACATAAAGACGCGCACGTAGGCTGCTTCTTCATAATTAATGCTAAATATGGAGGCCTCGGAGTTAATGTCATAGTTTAGTCTGTTTAGTCTGCTTATTCATGCAGTTCTGCTCGGTGACGTGGTCGCTTTTCTGTCTGTTTGTTTAGGCCCTGTCCTGTGGTTTCGGGGTATTCCTCCTGTGCTCATTTGGAAGAATTTCAGGCTACGGGGATTAGGATTAGCATAAGTGTGTAGCGTTGAGTGGGGTTTATGATTTAGAGAGACTGGGATTTTTTAATATTTTTATTTCTGTGTGTGTTCTTCTTGGTGGTGGTGGTGGTGGGGATTCAGAGTGCTTGGGTCCGGTCCAGAGGGCGGAAGAACGTCGTGGTCCTCGTCTAGCCTTGCAGGGAGCGCAAATGATGCGTGTCATTGTGGCAAATGGAGCATGGTGATGAAGTGCTGCTGCTGCTGCTGCTGTTTTACAAAGAAACCACTTAGAGAGTCGGCCCTGCCTGCCTGCCTGCCTGCTTTCCTGCCTGCCTGCTTACTGTGTGGTGTCTGAGTGCTCCCAGAAAGCCCTTAGGAGGCATAAAGCTCTTCTGCAACAGAGGACACACTCACATAATACAAATCCTCCAGATTTTTTCCTGGATACTCTCCCTGCTCTGCCTCCTCGCCGAAGTTGACTGACTTAAAATTATCGCCTCCTCTGATAAGAGTCACCAGACCGTGTTCATCGTTGCTGTAAACACTTTGTTTTCATCATTTAATTGTGCGTTCAGCCTGATTTACCACTTATATTGCCTTGATTGGGTTTATTTTGGAAGGCCCAGACTGTCGATCAGAAGCTAGAGAAAACAGGAACTTACTTTGATCTTTTTTTTTTTTTTGTTTTGTTTTACCATGAGCACGTCATGTAGGCACTTTGAGCGCCTCAGGCGACAGCATGAGTGATGCGTCGACCAAACCTTGTTGCTCCTCGGCTGACGGCTGCATTGTGTCCAGGGTGCGGCCCTGCTGAGTACATGTCCTGTCACTGAAAGGGGTTTTGTCACTCATTCACATGTTCACACACACACACACACACTCGCTGATGGTTACAATGATGCATCCATTCAGCCACCCTCGCACACACCACAAGCCAACAGTCATGACATCAAGTCCTTCACACTTACTGTATTTTCTGCTGCCCAGTGTGTGTTGTTCTCCTTCAGGCAGCGAAGGAGCCTCGCCAGTAAAGCTGCATCTCTGACATTCTGATCATTCCACCTATTTTAACTCTTTCCAAGTGACCTCCCTGCCGCTCGTCAAACAAACAACCAAAGTGATGTTCACTTCCGCCGAGTAGGCTTCAGTGTACTGTATGAATGCCAGTCCCCCCCGTGCATGCCACATGGACGGGTGACTGGAATATTTTTCCAGTTAGTCACAGGTGAGAAACACAAATGACTCACTGGCTCGAGTCGGGCTTTTTGTTCTGCGCAGATGATGTCAGACATGACAAACCAATGTGGCTGAAAAGTGTCATCAGAAAGTGTTTACATTAGGCTTAGAGGAAGGGAGTGTTTTATTTGAGCTTTGTTCAGATTTGTGGGTTAACAGTTATCATAGCGACTTTTCAGTTTGTTACTGTTTCACACAGGTTCAGAGTAATTAAGAGAAAGTTATGTACATCATTACTCATACCAAGAGAAAGTTAATGTGTAACTTTTTTTCTGCATTTGAAAAACGTTGTTGAATTGTTAAATGCACATGTACTGTTATTTGAATTAGATACACCACGCCTGCGACTAACAGTTGCTTTCATTCACGATAAATCTGCTGATTATTTTCTTGATTAATAAATTGGTAAGTCATAACATCAGTCAAGCATAATATAATCAATAATGGTGATGTTTTCAAATGATGTAGTTTGTACAAAAAACACTACTAAATATTGAATTTTTTGTACTATAAAACAGATGCTGGAGTTGTCGCTGCTTAAAAATGTGCTTAATTGATTATCTGATTATCAAAATAGAAATTTTCCCTTTTGTGCAACTCTCGAATAAACTAACTAATACAATTTTACTTTTTTTTTTATAATAATCTGACCTGTGCTGTTGCTGCATTATAAGAGGCCAAAGACAGTTTACATGAACAATTCGGCTGTATTTGATTCCTATTTTTGCGGCACAAAATCAACTATTAATCCTTTTGTGATCACAAGCACAGAATGTAAATAAAGCAGGTTACGGCAGGCAGAACATTTACAATAGTTGTGATCACCGTATAAGTAAACTCTTTCAATCCGAGGCAACAGATGCATCGTATCATGTTCAGACATCACCGTTTCAAAAGAAAACAATTTCAACCGCAGACCAGGTGTGATCAAGGAGAATACCTGAGGGTTTACCTTAGCAATGCTGTGATACCGTCTTCTAATTTGTTTGTCTTGGGGAGTAGACCAGAGGTTAGCCATGTTTGTTGCCATGTTGGTTTGCAGATTTAATGATAGAAGAACCTGTAACAACAGAACAAAAAGCAAAAAAGGAAAAAAGAAAAATATATCCTGTCCTTTAAAAGCTGAAAGGGGCGGCTGTCACAGATACCTTTTAATCCACTTCCTTTGGCTGTAAAGTGTCTGACTTGCATACATACCAGGTTGTCAGTGTCTCCGTTTTAAGGTCAGACGGCAGAATCTACGGTGTTTGTAGCTAAGCTCCGTCTTCTTTCATGAAAAAGAAGAGGGCGACCTTGCAGTACTATTTTTCCACGAGTTCTGCCAAGATTTTAAAGCCATACCTCAGTGGTTAAAGCACCACAGTCATAAAGCTGCGGGCCACCAGTAAAACCTCTTATTTTACCTTTTTAATTGAGGTACTTAGGTTAACTGTAGAAGCCACAGTGTGCATTACATAAAATAACATTGTCCACATCTTTCTCCCTGTTTCAACCCTCAGCTGATACGTCTTGGGAGTGATGCACTGGCTTCCCCTGGTTGCCATGGTGATTGCCTCGGCCCTGCCCTTCCCTCACAACCCTGTGTCCAGGATTGCTGCCGCGACAACAGAGCCTGGCTTCGACAAGCGCAGAGAGCACCGTCATGTGCAGGCCGCTCGCCTTGCAGCTCCCCCTCTGGACTACAACTTCCATGGAAATGCCTCACAAACCGACTACAACATGGCTGCTGATCTCAGCCAACGGACTGACACACAAAACCTCCAGGACAGTAAGGATTATGTGCAATCCTCCGTAGATGAAGAGACTCGCACGTTCAAAGTGGCAAGTCCAGAGACCCACCAATCGATAAGCGACTCAGGCAGCGATGACAAACGCAGCGTCAGTTTGGATGTTCCCAAAGGAGGAGGAACGCTCAGGACCGAGGATATTTCCAAGGATAATTCTTTACCAAAGGACTACAAAGCTGACAGCAGCAGCAGGCGAGAATACTCCAGTGTTGTGGACTTTTCCAAGAAGGACATTCTTGAGGACTCTAAAGAAAAACTGTTGCAGGTCTCTACAGTAGAAACCAATAAAGCTGTCAACCCTGCTGCTAATCTAAAGGTTCAAAGAGGACCAGAACCAACTCTTCCCTCGGACAAGCTGAGAAATGCACCTACAACTAGGACAGGAGCTCAGTGGACACCTGGGGCTGAGAGAGTTCTGGCTGAGGAGAACTTGAACCTGGAGGCAGGTCTGGGTCTAGGGACTGGGCTGGACAGTATCTTCGAAGGAGACGAGATGTTTCTAGACGCACACCCCCGAGTCCTGTTCTCCCCCTCCCCATCGCCTCCAGAGCAACCCCCTCTCCTGCTCATGTTGGAGACTGGCCTGCTGGAGGAGGACAGGGACAGAGAGGAGCAGGAGGACATGGACGGACACATCGAGGGTCATGGGGATCGGGCGATCGACAGGAGCACGACTCTGAGCTGGGCAGACTCGTCCAGAGTTACCAAGGAGGCCGTCCGTGCTGTTAAAAGGGATAAACGCTCACATTTGATTGACAGGCGGAGAGGGGAAAAGTCGGTGTGCGAGTCGGAGAGCGTTTGGGTTACTGACAAAACGTCCGCCATCGACTTGCGCGGTCAGAAGGTCACCATCTTGCAGGAAATCCAGACCCAGACAGGACCACTCAAACAGTACTTCTATGAGACTCGCTGCCGCCAGGCCGAGCAGCAGAGCAACACTAGCAGTTCGAGGGCTGCCGGCGCAGCGCCGAGATCTGTGGGGACGGGCGTAGCCGGGGCCGGCTGCTTGGGCGTGGATAAAAAACAGTGGGTTAGCGAGTGCAAAGCCAAGCAGTCGTACGTGCGAGCGCTCACCAAAGACGCGGACAACCGAATCGGATGGAGGTGGATCCGAATCGACTCATCCTGCGTCTGTGTGCTGCTGTCCAGAGCGAATCAGGCGTTTGGGAGGGAGGTCTTGTCGAGGAAGGGGAGAGGCTGAGACAGAGAGAGGAGGGGGGGAGACAGAGAGAGATGGCAAGAAGTAGAAAGTGACACAGAGCAGAGCAGCTGTGACATCCGTCTGTGTGCACTTTCTCTTGCTGTTGGTGTTTCCTTTGGATATTTCTGCCTTAATCCAGTTTTTTTTTTTTTCAGACATCTCTCTCTCGTTTCCATCCCTCCCTCCACCACGACTTCAACTGACTTTTGAAAAAAACAAGAAGACCTCATTACTAGATCTTAGGGAAAATTTGTCATATATAGAGATTTTACTTTTAAAGTACTGTTTTTGTATGAATTATCTTTCATAATCTAAGTTATTTTTGATTAGTATGTAAGCATGTGTATGTCTTTGATATTAATATATTCCTTTATATATATATGTGTACGATATGACACCAGTATACCTTTATGTATGAAGCTATGTATATCTGTGTGTATTTATAGAAGAAGTCTTCATGGAGTGGTAGGTCTCTCCAGTGTCTGATGATAATTCCAGCCTCTGGTCCGCTCGGGTTGTGAGAGGAAGGAGCGCCACCTACTGAGGCTCCATTTTACGACTCTACACTGTTCCCATATGGATTACCAGGAATACTGTAACAGTGCTTTGACGGGGGGGGGGGGGGGGGAATGTATTGGAGACAGAATCTACAGCACGGGCACACTTAAGCAAAGGTTTCACTCAGGCTGATGATTCGACAGTTTTGTGGCAGGATGCATCTCCGTCCGTGGATCTTTATTAAATGTGGCTCGCGAATGTAAAACCATGTGGTTTGTCTATTATATGACACGCAGACAAGCACATTTCACCATCTGCTGGTTTGTTCAGTTTGCCTGCCAAAAGCGGTAATAAAGGATCTTTGTACTCTGCAAATTATTGTTACACAACTCAACTGATGTAAATGTGCCGAACTGAATTCTCAAAGCACTCTGGGATTCATCTGGAAAAAGAATCGTAAATGCAAGTAGAAAGGCTGCAGCTTATGATTATTGTTGATTCATCTGTCGATTGTTTTCTCGATCAATCGATTAGTTGTTTGGTCTATAAAATGGTGTCACGAGTTCCCCAAAGCCCAAGATTTCGCATTCAAAGGCCTTGTTTTGTCTGCAACCCAAAGATATTTAGTTAACTGTCACAGATCAGTAAAGAAGAGCAGACTTTTGACCTTCTTTTAATTATAAAAACAGTTGGCGATTCATTTAATAGTTAACTAATTGGTTAATCATTGCAGCTCTTAGAGGAAGTAAATATCTGGCATTTTACTGCATTAATTTGCTGTTAAGAAGCCGTTTCCTCAAACTCTTGCTTAAAAAAAAACGCAGTATTCAGATCTGTTATGTAAAAGCAGCATTAGAACAATTTAAAAATACTCACATGCATTTATATGTCCTGCACAGTTTGTGTTTGAAATGTTAATCTGCAATACAATTAGTGGCTAGAGATGTTCAAAAAGCTAAATATTTGCCTAAAAAATGTGACGGAGCAAAGTATAAAGAGGCCTAAATTAGACATATTCAATTTAGTTACATTAAAAGTATTTGAAAACTGTAAAATATCTGAGTACAAGTACTTAGTTAGATCCATTGCACCCACCTGCAGGAAGGAAAAGAACGAAACCAATCAATCAGGAAAAGAAAAAATGGAGAAAGTTTGCGATGATCAGCGGATCCACCTGGATCGCTTTATTATTTTTTTTTCCTATTACATCACCATTTTCATCATCATCATCATCATCATCATCACCATCATCGTCATTATTGTTTATTTTTCCGGATGATATTTTTCAATTTGTATTACTATCACTTTAATCATGGAAATCTGTTAAATCATTGCACAATTTGTTCTCAAAATGTACACATACAGTAGCGTATTTGAATGACCATTTTTCTCAATGTTTCATATTTACTTTTAAAACTAGTTCAAATGAAGCCAAGAAGGAACGGAACATGTACATACATTTATCCAATACATACCTAAAGAAAATAAATAGATATCGTAAAAAATAAAAAATACAACTGAAAAAAATACACACATTTTACAAATTGATCCCCAGGCTCCCACCCCCTGTAGGTTTATCATACAGATATATATTTTTTTTTAAAGACACCTCATATCATCTTCACCACCAAAAAAATGTTTTTAGGTCATTGTCGTTTGTTTGACATGCATCGTAAACACAGAGGCTAAAGGTTTTGTTTCCTGGGCTTCCTCGGGCTCGCCCTCTCTTCCTGCCTCTCTCTGATCTCACCCCCCAGAGAGCTCTTGGTTTCTGTTATGGCTTGTGTGTGCAGTAAAATGACCGGCTTCTGTCCACCCTTTTTTTTTTTTTGTAGCTGTTGTTTTTTCTTTCCTCCCTGTGAGTCGCTGTTTTGTCTTCATGCCGCCTCTCCCATCATCAGGATTACCCAAGACCCTGAGCTGATGATTAAGTCATAAACTGCATTGTGGAGGGCTAAGTGAGGATGTCAAGCCGTCCTAAACATGTTTGAACACGATGGCACCGCTTTCTATAAAGACATTCTTTACAAAGGGTTTGTCATTCGTGGCATTGTCATTTTAATTATGTTCCAATTCGTAGAAAAGCAGGCAACAACTTTGGTTGTTGCCTTCTCAGCTAGCTCTTTAATTCATATCAAATAATCAAATTTATTAACAACCTTATACTTAGCGACCAAATCAGCAGCTATAAATGTTAATCAGATGTTGACAAGCGGGCAAAAATCAGAATTTCTCTGATTCAAGCACTTTTTTGGAATCGCTGCTCTTTTATGACAGCAAACTGAATATTTTTGGGTTGTGGATGAAACAAGACATTCTGCGGACGTCATCTTGAGTTTGGAAACATGGAACGACATTATTCGCAATGTTCAGACGTTTAACAGACCGCAGTAGTATCGATTTGTCGATTGGAAATGATCGTTTATTGCAGCCCTAAGACGATATTTCCAGAAGGTAATGTCTCTATTTGCATCCTCCCAAAGATTCAGAGAACTACATTTTGTGTCGTTTAAACAGTTTTTCTCACAACTTGGCAACCCCAAACTCAAGTAGCTGTTTTGCTGACCTATACAGCGGTTAACAAATGCTTTAATTAGCTTTCTCTTAATTTTCTCCACCCTCATTTGGAAGATTTCCCCGATGACATCGCTACGCTATCATGAGTGTAACGCTCCTTTGGCACCACAGAAGACGCCTCCTGAGGAGTGTTCTTCTGCGGGGCGCTCCTTTAACCTCCATGACGCCAAAAGTTACAACTCCTTGTGCGGCATGCCTTATCGGACAGCGGCACCGACACTAGCTGCATGGATTTCCTGCCATGGACATCATGAACCCGGTGAGCACAGTGCCCCTGTGGCCTCGCTCCACCCTCTCCCATCCACCTCTGTGCCTTTGATCTCTATAATGGGGTCCCATCAAAAGAAATTACTCTGCCTATCAGCTTTCAAGGTGCCAACAGACAAAGCGCAAGGAGGGTCCCTCTGATGTGGTCGGAGCTGTACAGTGGTCTGAATTCGGACGTGTTTTACTACGCCACTCCGACCAATTGGGGACACTTAGACACCCCTGGCGGGCCCAATAGACGCCAACAATGGAGCCACAATGGCTGACACCGGACACCAGCCGACTCGTGAGCAGAAAGGAGAACGCCGGTGTTGTTTAAGAGTTACAACCAGCCATTTCCCCCCTAGTCATTGCGAACATCCCTCCAGTCACTCCTCTTGTTTTTAAAACTTTACGGTGAGGTTAACCCCTGCCCCGCTTCTCCTGAAAGACACCTGTTGCTGGGCAGGAGTTATAAGGCGACACGTTTAGCTGTTTTCAGACTGTAAGAGAATAAAGAAATGGCAGCAAGTGGTTTCTGAAGGTAGGAAAATGAGCCCTGATATTGCCAACTCCGCTGACTCCTGGCGAGGAATGAAAAGAGGGGAAACCTGCACGACCGGCACTAACCTAACCCACACCTGGCGTTGTCCTTTATTAACCCCACAGCACAGTCACGCCGGGAGAAAGAGCAAAGACAGAGTGACAGGAGGAGAGAGACAGAGAGAGAGAGAGAGAGAGAGAGAGAAAGAGAGAGAGAGAGAAAACAGCTGATCCCATTCAACCTTTCAAGTCGGAAAATACATTCATACATTCTTCATGTCATTTTCCCCTTCATTCCTTTGCTTCTGTTATTGCAGAATGGTCAGACCGATAGATTTCTTCTTCTTCTTCTTTTTTTTTTAAGTTAAATGGTTATATTCATTGCTTCTTTCTCCGTGGATGAGCGAGAGGGTCCTCTAAGTCCCCCGATCCAGTCAGCGCCCTGAGGAGAGAAAACAGCATTATTAACACGCCATTGCCTCCGTGGCCTTAATTCAACTCCGCCTAAATCCCCCCGCCAACCAAAACCCACCATTTTAAGACCTCAGGGGAACTACTTAAAAATCCAAGGCTCAGACCCAATCCACGACAACAAACAGATACATAAAAAAAAAAACGGCGAGGTTCAAACGAATGTGCTCGGCACATGTGCAAGCCATCTCGGAAGCTTTCGGGGTAAACGGCACTGGCTCGCCACACAGATAAAAAACCCACATGGATGAATCGCTGCTAGACAGTTTAATTAACGAGTCGGACGGTTCTCACCTCAGCCCCTCAACAGGAGTACGTCCTCACTGAGGCAGATTCACCCCGGGCACCAGAGCTGGCTGCGTAGGAGACAGACACAGACGGGGTCATTATCACAACTGCAATGACTTGAAACAGCACTGACCTTCCACAGGCATTCCTATTAAGAGGTGGAATGAGGGATAATGAGTCTTCCTCTGTACTTTGAAGCGTCTGGTCCTCGTTATTGCCAGTTCCTCTGCAGAAGGAAATAGAAAATTCTGCCGCCAAGCTAATGGCAGAGTAGCATGACAACAACCAACTGCTCTGTGTGCGTGTGACTCTGTTTTTTTTTTTTGTTTTTTTTCCCCTCGTTCGTGGCAGCTTATATAAGGTGCACTTTACATTACCCTGGCTGGAAAAACAAAATGCTGCCGTTCAAGGCTCATTTCCGATAGATCGAGATGTAAATGCATGGCTCATTTATCGTCGGGTGATTGGGGTGTGCTATGAAAGCTGGTTCGACATGGTCAGGTTGTTATTTGTGGGATCCCATAAAAAAAGGGGGGGGGGGGTATTATTAGAAAGTTATTAAAAAAAAACAACACTGTTGCTGCATATAAGGCAGGAAACCATCCGGAAATCCTGAAAAATGCATGCACAACTGTACGTAAAAATGTTATTTTACCAATCAGTGCTTTCTGACTGCTTATGGTTTACTTCCAACGTTGCAACTGCAAATTGTCGAGCTTAGACTTGATGCAGCATATTTAAACGTTACAACCAAGAATTGTGTTTAGGCCTGACAATGTCCTGCTATGGTGGGCGGAAACAATATTACAATATATATTTTCAGGCTGCATCAATATTTTGAAATTCCCTCAAAGCACTTTAATAAAACAACAATGACTTTTTGATAAATAATGATCAGTAATATGGATATAATGACTAACTGGGTGAAGACAGCACCTATGCCTTATCATGATATAATAATGAAAAATCTAAGATGGTGTATGGTCTCGTATCTAAGTAATGATCTAATAAAATATATTGCCCAGCCCTATGAGGAAAGTGAAATGTTGGAAAGTGTCTAAATCAAAGTTAAATGAGTTTGTTTCACTGAGTATTATCTGTGACAATTACTAATAGACTAATCCGTTTTCTAATCTTTGCTCTATTAACGGCAATACAAACAGTGTAAAAGGCAATATTACTTATGTTAAAGGTGTCTGTAGCTGCTGTGCCTTCATCATTCTTTTGGTGTGTGGAGGACATGCTGTGCAAGACTCAAAGTGTTAAAATTACCTGAAGCAAACGGGGGAAAAAATAGATTTTCTGCATCACCAACTGAATGCACGTTGGCTCCCATGGCAAACCCTCCACCGCCACCACCGCCACCACCGCCACCACCACCACAATGATGCAGACAGTTTCTGCCGCTGTAATAGAGCACTGCAGGGACGACATATTTCTGTAGGCTAACCCATAAGTTAGCATCACCCTGGTTCCCTCCAGAAAAAGCCCACGGGATTTTTCCATTGGATTTATAGTTTATCATAGAATGTCAACTCTGTAGAAAACACAAGTTTATGATACTCACACGTTTTTCTCAGCAAGATAATCTTCACAGATGTACAGATGATATTTGAAGGGTAAGTGCCAAGAAGCAATTACTTCAGCATTACAATAACTAAGCGCCTTACTACACTTCAGTATACGCACTTAACAATAAACTGATCAATCTATAAACTGTAAAGTTAGAGTTTGAAAAGTTTGCAACTAAAGTCCACCTGTCAAGGCGGACTAGTGAGCAGACGAGAGGCTGTGTTCTTCGTGATGGCGTTCAATGTCCCTGACAACTTATGTAGTTTAGCCGCTTGTTAGCAGCCAGCCTTTTTTGGACATGTAGATGCTTTAGTATTCACACGTGGGACATATTTTTAATTTTGTAGTACAAAATGTAATTACAGACCTTATTTCAGGGCACCCATTAAAAAAAACCCACTGATTTCGAGGACGAGGGGATCGTAAGTCCAAAAAAGTGATTTCTGGGTTTTTCGGACTCTATCACCCAGCTTTGTTTAGCAGATCACAAAAATTTGGCTCTGAAAGCTTGCATCTGTAATGTAGTCCCTGAGCTGAGAATTGATATTGTGAAGGGAACATCATCAGGGAAATGATTAGAAAGGGAAGGGCTAGAACTAAAAACTCTAAAGACCAGGTAAGGTGCAACATATAAGTTACCATGGCGATGAAGCCACGTTGAAGGAGAGCCGCCTTTGTGACACTGAAAACCCTGGCTTCAGGCTCAACATACCTCGCTAACCCATTCATCTCGCTTGGTGGTGCAGAATAGTTGCACCTGATCAGAGCTAGCGGGCCTTTTGCCCCGATTCCTGTCGTGCTCTTCATGTGAGTAACGCCGTATAGAGTGACAGGTTTTCACACATCGTCTAAATTGAGAAGCGCCTCGAGGGCTCACATGAGCTGAACAAACGCGAACATGAGAGCGAGGGTGTCAGAGGTCACGGGTCAGACTCACCATCACTCTGAACCTTTCTCAGGGTAACGGAGGGCGTGGAGATGGCTGAGGCACGGAAGTTAGCAGGCAGGGTCTCGGCGGAGTCGGAGGTCACGCCCCGGAGGTCCTTCTCCCTAAACATCTTCCTCCAGGAGGGCGAGCGGGTGAACGTCTTCGTTCCATCCTGCCAGACCAAAAAAGATGGTTGCTCAGACAATCCATCGCTTACTCAAACATGTATTTTATTTCTTCTTCAAACCGATTAGCGCGCTGACCTCATCGGGTCGTCTCTCGGTTCCCATGGAGATGAGGGAGTTGTACTCTTGCTCCAGGAGCTGTCTGGCCTGCAGGACAGAGGTGATGTAGAGCTTTGAGATTGGTCTGGACACAGTTTCAGGACAGGTTTGCTATGCAGGCCTTTATTAGCTCATGTTTGAATATCATGTCTGTTTTAAATAAGTGCGATTGTAACTCTTCAGGATCAGATGAGACTAACATGTATCTGAAGACTTTTATTAAAGACAGCTGAACAATTACTGTAAGTGACGGGGAGAGAAATGAAACCCAGGAAAATTATTTTGTTTATAGACATATATCATGCTTGTTCCTAATTGAGGCTCAGAGGATCAAAGGAAATTTGACGTATGTGTTGGTTTAGGACAAAAACTACGACTGTAAATCATCGTTGCCGCCCTTGCGTGAGAAAAAAGGCTTGTAATGTTGCTCGCTGATGCAAACAAAAGCTGCGATCATGACTTTAAATTGCACAAAAACAAGAAATGCAATTAAAGTCTTTCAAAACTGAAAGGAATAAATAACAGGGGGTGTAAAGCCCTTGATCTGCGAGGGCAAATGACAATTGCATGATAGTGATTAGCAGAGAATTTTGTTTGTAACTAACACTTTAAATGGCAAATGGCAAACTGAAGCCAGTACGTACACAGAGCGCGTCTCCTGATGCCATTACTACTGTAAACTTATGTCAAAATATGGTTATTAAAATTCGAAACAACGTAGTAAACACGGTAAAATCGAAAAGTGGGCGCGCCCTAGTTTTTCCCTGGTAATGCAGAATACTGAAGAACCAATCTGTGTTAAATCAGCAGGAGGAAAGCTAACTGTGTATGTGCGCTGTGGTGTGTTTGGCTACTGGAGCTAACGGCTAACGGAGCTAAAAGAGCCATACAAGTTCATAGCAAGGAAGTGAGGAAGAGCTTAAATGCTCTTTTTTTTTTAAACACATTTCACTTTGGGATGGTAAAATTTTAATCAAAAATAATAATCAAAAATGTTTGGGGGACATTTATATTCCAAATATTTGTACATAAAAACTACTGCTCTGTATCTGCTGTACACTGACGTGAGACGTGGTTTCGTCAGTGACCTTCGACGACCTGTCCTTTACCTGTGTGTTCTGATTGGGGATCTGCAGCAGCAGGGCCAGGTCGGTGTAGTCAAAGGTGTCGTCTAAAGCCAGCAGAGCCCCATGGACGCCACTCTCGCGGAGGTTGTCGGCATACTCCTTCAGACCGAGAGTCTGTATCCAGCACATCACGCGCTCATTGGACCACACCATCACATCTGGGAGGGGGGAGGAAGGAGACGGTGAGGGGAGGGAGAGAAAAGGGGGAGGCATCCATCTGCAAAAAAGCAAGCTGCCTGCTCGCAGCGTTTATAAGCCAGATCAGGTTTCTTCGTATTCTGGTCCCTCATGGCTGGAGGAAACCCGGAGGTCTGTTCCGGTTTATTTAGGGTCGACTGACTGGGGTTAAATATACTCAGGAGTATTGATGAGTGATCAGTAGAAAAAAGAAAAATGCGTTCTCTTACATGAACTCAACAGGTCAAGCTCAACACCAGACAAAAAACAAAAACAACAAAAAAAAACCTGGTAGATCGCTTGGGAATTTTTTCTATAATGAAATCAGCCAAGACGAACCGACTTTAAATGTACAACATGTGTATCCCGAGGCGCAGCGTTGGGAGAGCGAGAGATTTAGGTATGTTTAATGAGTGAGCGCGTTGACATTTATGTAATCGTTATCCTGCCAAATCGCGCTAGAAAGCTGTGGCTCATAATCTCTTCTGAGTATGTGGGGGAAAGCAGTAACAAAGGGGGTGGTCCAAACCTCTTCCAGCAATGTGGGAGATAGCGGAAATCAAAGGAGACATTTGTTTTGTTGGCCAGTATTAAGTTTGTGAGGTGTTTGTTTGTATCTCAGCAAGAGTTTAACTTTATTCTTAATGCCAATTTTATGGTTTTACGGCAATTTTAACGGTTAACTGACTTTGCTGAGTTTCAGTTTCCTTTATGTCGACTTTTAAGAGATCTTGTTTAAATCTGAAAGGTAAAAACCAAATGCAACAGCCGCTACTGATAATGTAATAAAATAAGAATTTGTTTTTAGACAAGGAGTGAGAATGATGATTTAGATCTTAGGAAGGAATCTCTGTCGGCCTTGTTTTTCCCCGCTTCACACTTGGCATCCGCGGCAGTGCAGTGTCGGATTTAGTGCATTTTTCACACACGACATGTTTGACAGTAATGAATTTAGACTGAACAGCGAACGCGGCTCTGTGCAGCGGCAGGGGTGTGACTTCAGCACTCTGGCTTCGTGACTCTGCGGACCGAAGCTGGGCTCACATGCGGTGCTGCTGCTCTTGTGATCTCATGGGTAAGCAGATGTAAACAAAATGGAGATACGCTGTGCAGTAAGTGAAAAAAAAACAAACTGAAAGCAGAATGTTAACGTGGCTGGATGAGAGGGGAGACGCGGTCAACCCAGGTTGACTAGAGGTGAGATTTTAAGTTTCTGTTGACAGTAGCATGCTAGCTAAGGTTAGCCTCAAGGTCTAGGGACCTCTCTGATGGTTGCTGTTGTCCTGATGTAATCGTTCACAGTTTTATATGTGAACATTTCTGACACGTTTTGATATTACTGGGGCAGCCCGGACGACTCTGTGAGCAGCTGAGAAAGCTTCTGACATTACCAGATAATGTGTGCCGCACCACATTTTTGGAATGAGCACTGCACTGGACTTGTAAATTGAAGGATCAATTGGCTGCATCTAAAGCAGAAGATCTGATTGTTTGATGTAACAATTTATGCAGATGATGTTATCAGTTATCGGAGCTTCACTGCAAAACACTGTTGTAGCTATTTCCTGAACAAATAAAGTAGATGGCTATTTGGTTAAAAACCTAAAAAAAAAAAAGAGTATGAGCTGATGATTGATCAATTACAGTAATTGTCATGTAAATAATTACCCTGTATTAAGATGCAAGGGATTCTATAGTGATCACAAAGGTATGCTTTGAACAGGACAATAGCACAGCTTTGGAGGAATTAGTTGGGTGGACAGGGTCATCCCACCTCTGTGGCATGAATGGTGAGATAATGGCAGAGGGAAGGAGAGCTCACCTTTGTTCTGGTGGACGCTCTCCTCTCTCCTCCTCTCCAGCTCCTTGCGATCGTAATTCAGCCGCTTCAGGCACATGATGCCGTAATGCAAACTGACCCTGGGAGAGGTCAAAGAAACCAGAGGGTGAGCGGCTGCAGCGGGTTAACTGAGGGCGTGTTTCCACTCTCACCTGTACTCAGAGAGCATTAACACAATCCGGCACCTTTGACCCCCTCTTTACAGAGGAGCCCGGAGACACACACCTGAGCAGCGAGAGTGTCACAACAAGAGGAGCACTCCCTGCGTGTCTTTTAACACCTTCATATTTGCCATGCCACACAGGCGCACACAGACACGGCGTCAACAGAGAAGAATGAGAGCGAAAACAGGAGAAGTGACAAGAGAGCATGAGTTATATACACGGCCGTTAAAGAGGCGAGAGCAGGCACGCCGGAGCCGAGCCCTACCTGTGAAAGCTGTCCACCATTTTGAGCTGTCCTCTCAGCTCCTTCTTGGTCAGGTGGTCCAACATGCGGGCATCCACCAGGGACTCCATGAAGTAGCTGCGATACTGCGGCAGGCCCAGACTGGGCAGCCAGTCGTTGCCCACCCACTCATGATTCATATCGCCGTAAGCCAGTATCTGGAGGGGGACAACCACAGATGATCAACGCTGATTCACGCTCCACTTGATGTCTGATGGTAGTGCAAGTCAGCAGCTCATGAGTCACTGCGGCTTATTCTCACTCGAGATGAAAAATTACCGACAAATACACATCGTGTTGTGTCAAAAAATGGTGCAGTTGATCCTCACCTGATCCCAGCTGAACTCTTTCAGCTCCTGGAACGCCGAGAGGAGAGAAGAGGCAGACAGAGAGAGAGAGACAGAGAGAGAGAGAGAGATGTGGAGGTGGCGAGGGAAAGATGGAGCGGGGGTCGAGAGCAGGATGGACGGATGGAGAGATGATGGAGGAGAAGCAGAGGAGGAAGGAGCAGCGACAGCAGCAGCAGCAGCAGCAGCAGGAAAAGAGGACAAAAAGGGAGGAATAGTGTGTTAGTGAACGGGTAATTAGTTGGAAGCAGTTCACACTGAAACAGCAACCAGAGGGAGAGAAGAAGATGCTCAACACTATGGCCTGGGCCCACAAAGAAGGAGATTCGAAAAAAGAGAGAGAGGAGGAGGAGGAGGAGGAGGAAGGGGAGAGACTCATCAACATGATTCAGACCAGACGAGACGCTCAAAATAATTCAAAACTGAGCAAAATAATCATGAAAAAAAACATAAAAGAGACAGAGACAGGGCAGCAGGGGCACTAACCGGAGGCTTGGTGGCAGCATTCAGAGACTCCATCTCTGCGTGGGTCATCCACACGTTACTGGTCGACTGAAGGGAAAAGAGAAAAAACATCAGATTATAGAAAAAAAGGCCCTGCATATTACCCAAAGTCCTGACTCACACGCTGCACATTTTTGGCAGCGCTGAAGAAAGAGCAGCCTCACAAGATGTCAGCTAACAACAACAGCAGACTGCTTTTCTGGCTGCCATGGTGATCACAATGTAAAAAGAGGTTCAGCCGGTTTATGAACTGATAGGATAGACGTGTTAAATCTGCTGAGCAGAACCGCGCAACCGACCATTTTCATTGTTACGATTCCAGCTGTAAATAGATGGGACGCCACGCAAGGAAGCGGGGAAATCCCAGCCAAACCAAATTCAAAAATTGACAGTCACAAGATTTGGTTATTCGTGACTTTGTCTTCCTCGGAACAAGGGAAGTCGAAAATAAAAAGCAGCGGCACACGTGTATGTGCGTGCAGTAGTTTTACTACACTTTTCACCATCTGGTTCATCTTTGCGGTTGTGTGAGAGGGCACAATCTGGTGCCAAGTTTCATTTCCAGGCAAAATAGGTGGAACTTTATCTCCGCATGTGCCGTTTATCAATCACATTTCTATTACTTCTGACATTTATCACACGAAGGACACGTTTCATGTTCTTTTGTGTTTGACATTTTCCTACATCTGTTTTGTTTCCCTTCACCCCTGCAGCCTCGCACATTTCCCACAGTTTTGCTTTCCACACATTCCACAAAAAAATCTGCTTTTTATTGCACATTTACCCTTTTAAATATCATATACTCGCGATTATACTTTATTTCTGTTTGTGTATCATATTACCGGTGCCTGCCGCAAATTTCCCCCGCGGGGATCATTAACATTTTGACTAATCTCCAAAGCACAAACACCTGGTTCAACATTTACCTCACACCGCTAATATGAATGCAGCGTTTGTGTATTATCAGCAAAAAAGTCTGAGAATAAGTTATTAAAAAGGTATCAACAGCCTGATGAACGCATACATTGACATATGAATGCATTTAAGGTCTTAGTGTCCTCCAATTAAAGGCGTCTATACCTTTAATCCTATAGGGAGGCTGTCTAGACGGGGATTTTTTAATGACACGAGAACATATTTGCGGTCATAATCTGTCTTTGTTTCTTTTCACAATCGCGGCCGAATGTGTGTGCGGTCACGGGGTCTCACAGAGCGAGTGCTGGCCGGGGCGGAGGGGCTGGTGAGGGACACCATCTCCTGGATGGCCAGCCGCAGTTTGAGGCGGTGAAGCGGGTTACTGATGCCGATCTCCCGCTGGATCTCCGTGTCCGACAGGTTGGCCATGATGGCGCCGCTCTTCACGTTGGCGCGACAGGCTGCGACGTACCAGGCCGGCATTCCCACCCACAGCTGGAAGGAGAGGCAAACAACAGATGAAATAAAAGAGACAAAACGTGGTATGTGTCTGTATAATGTATATTTCCAATCCTACAAGGTTTCTGTGACAGTACAGTACCTCCAACCAAGATACAACAGTGGGTCCGTCCCAAGATGCAAAAGGAAGTCCTTGGCGACATGCTTCCTCCAGTAGCTCGTGCCTAGAAGAAGACCAAGAGTTACACAAAGTCTTGAAGGAAAGTGTCTCTTTCAGAAGACAACAAGAGGAAAAATGTTAACCTGAGAACTATACAATGATTCCCTCGGGCTCTCTCTCGAAAAACACATTGCAAAATCTGTAAATAACCCCTCCACATGATTATGCCCGCAATACTGTCATCTTGGTCGACTTACTTGCTAGATTTAGCAACTTTTCAGACCTTCTTGGCAACTTCATTTCTAAAAGGGCGACTAGCAATGACACTGCTCTGCTGAGGCAGAGCACAGAGCGCCTACAGAGGCTCTAGAAACTTCAGTCACTTGTTCACCAGTTGCTGATAATCTCCCTCCAGTTCTCCCCCAGTAGCTGACTGGAAAGCGTAAATACCAATCTTCCAATCTGTTTTTACAGCAAATCAACCAAACTGAAGCAAAACAAAGGAGTTAATCCACAAACTTCTTCTTGCTGCGGCGGTCTTTATCTGCTGGACCCAGCGTCCCGGTCTTGTTCATGCCCATCGGGTCTCCAGAGGCCAGGTCCTCAGAGGGTGTAGACGCTGGAAGAGACCAGGTCAAAGGTCACGAGAACGAAAGACAACATTGATATGAAAGCCTCGAACCACTGAGCCGGAGCAGCTTCAACACGTTTAAATGAGAATACTGATATTCAGTCGGTGTTATCCCTCCATCATCCTCCATCTGTTTACCGAGAGATGCGGATCCATCCCGCCCAGGTTGGCCCATCCTTCCCTTCTCCTTCTTTCCAAAAAGCCGACCGATGGAAGACTTGATGCTTTTCTTCTTACTGGACTTGTGGAGAGAATCTTGGCTGCTGTTGGAGCTGCTGCCATCTGCCGAGAGACTGGGAGGTACAAAGGAATTTACTAAGGGTAAAAAGCTGGAGAAAGTTTTCAACCGTCGCTTTTGACAACGTCTAATGCGCCCGCTGCGTTACCTGCGAAACTCCCGGGGGTCGTCTAGCATCGCACCTGGATGGGTGAGGGTCATCCTGTCCAGCCGCAGCGCGCGAGGAGTGGACGGAGGCGTGGAGTCGAGGACAGCGAGGGACCGGTCGTCTTCTTTGTTGTTCTGAAAACGTGACATGCGAAAGGAGTCATGAGAGCCTCTAATACCTCGCAGCTTGGAGCCATTTCTCGGCTTCATCACCGAAAACTGGACTGCTTGACGTTACCCTTTATTACCGCTACGTAAGCAGACAAACTCAGGCCAGAAACATCACATTCCACCCCGTAAAATGTCTCTCTTGGGTTGAGATCTGATGTCTTCGCTCCGTCGCGTCCCTGCACGTGTCCCCGCACATTATCCTGATGTTATTGTTTCAATTAAGAGACCTGGGAAAATGACTGCAACTGTCAAACATCCTCATTTGAAGGATGAGTGCATCGTCCTTTCAACCCGACAGGAAAACTAGATCCCGTCTCTCTTTGATTTTTTTTTCCTGATTCTTTATGTGTCAATTCATCTTTCTTGCCGTGTGTGCTAATGGACTACTTGCCGTCCTCAGTTTTTTTTCGTCCACGTGTATCCTGCCAGGTTGAACCATAGCTCGAATCTTTCCACTACCCAGAGTTCCCACATCATCGCTTTCGCCATCGTTGCACCATCTTTTGTAATCCGCCCGCCCCTTCTCAGAAATACGGGAACCGGCGAGTTTGGCAACCAACCTACGCGTTACTTGGATCGCTCTTGCCCAATCTAACGTGACGATGAATAATAAAACTTAGCGTCTCCCACCCCGCCTGTGTGATTTACTTATGCTTTATTTACATGACTCACTGTCTGGAGGAGCTGTTTGCATAAACAGGGAGGCTGATACAGAGGTGAGATAAAAAAAAAAAAAGAAGATTAACACGCATGGGATTGGAAGTTCGTTCCTGCATTCCAGCCGTACCTGTCTATCGGTCTCGCGGGCCGGGGAGTGAGGCAGGCGAGGGGTGGAGTGTCCGGAGCTGGGGGGAGAGGGGGAGGCCAGGGTGGAGGATGTGATGGACGAGGGGATGAAGCCCCGTCCTGTGCTGTCTCGCCCCAGAGAGGTTGGAGGGATGGGCGGACTGTCCAAAGCCACGCTGACCCGGCTCTCGATCTCTTCGGCCCGCAACTCTGTGTTCTCCTTCTCCTCCTGGATCAGTCTGGTTCAGTTTAATACAAGACAGCAAAGTTAAAACACTGTTCTGGTGCGCAGTTCATCCAACAAGTCAGGACAGACATTTTGGAACCGAATCGTATTCTTTTTGCCCAGAGTGAGGCAAGACTCTTAAGCCCGAACGATAAATCTGAAGCTACAGAGCGGTGTTTCCTCTCGCGCCCCAGCTGTAGTCGAGCACCTACGCCCGTCCTTACTTGATCTCTTTATTGATGGCCTCCAGCTGTTCCTGCAGCATGATGGCCAGGGTCTGCACGTCCGTCTGTCCGCTGGGGGACAGCAGCTCAGAGCCGAACCGAGCCTCCCCGTCGTCCTCGTCGTCCGAGCAGCCCACATCCAAGCCCGGCTCAAACCCGGTCCCCAGCATAGCCCCGCTCTCCCAGTCTGGGTACTGCGCACACACACACACAGGACTTTAATCAACTGATTTCATTCACAAACGCAGATCAGATGTGAGCCAGCGCTGTTCACAGAAGAGATAATGTTTCACAGGTGTTGCTCCCTCTCTCTAACATATCATCTGAAGTGTTTTGACGCCATGAAACACACATTACTGTAGCGGTAAAATCACAGGTTTCTCTGCGTTTGAAGATTCTTGGAAACACAAGAGATAATGCAAAGTACACACCTCAACAAAATGTAGAACAAATGTGTAGCTGTTTTGGGACATTTTGTTACATCATACACCTTGAAATAGCTCCATAAAAAGTGCATTAGCAGTTTACTACTGTCAAGTGGAAACATAAACCCAAAATTGAACTTTACTGCTGGGAAGATTGACGGGAACACTGGGACTTTTCAGAGGGAAACACTTATTTTTTCCCAATTGATGACGTGGGGTTCAGATTTTGCCGCACATTTGATTGTTTAACAGAAAAACGAACACATGCTGATGAACTGATGCATCAAAGAGGTATTAAGTGAGATCAATAATAACATTACCTGAGGGGATTAGTCTTTGTTCAGAGTAAAACAAACAAAAAAGCCGATGGATTAAAACAAATCTGGGTTTTTTCCGGTGGCTTGAAGGATTAAAGTATCCTAACCTTGGTGGAGTCCTCTCGGGCGGAGCTCCAGCGGGCCCGGTGACTCCGCCTGACCACGCCCCCGGCGGGGGCACTGCCAAAGGGATCCAGGTGAGTGGTGGAACCAGTTGGAAGGGACCCGCCCCCGTGGGAATACCTCAACTCCAGAGCGCTACCTGGCAGAGAGCGACTGATGGAAAGAAAGATAAGATGATACGAGATAAGATGAGCAGGTAATTATCTCTGCAGGGTGAATAAGACCGTGGCGGCAACTACAGTGAGACGGTACAACACCAAAAACCAAATAACATGCAAGGGGAGGGATTTAAACGCAGCCCAAACAAAATAATAACAAATATGGAGTAACAGTCCAAAAATCGATGAGACCTTTGAAAAGAATCTGGTTACACTACATCCAGTGTGGTGATCTGACTTCATATAATGTCTAAAAGTGTATCGTATTCCAATTAACAGGTTCGCAGGAGGCTATAAGAAAAAAAGTGTCAAGACGTGCAGATGAGAAAGTGAGAATTGGAGGTGTTGGATGTGTGTGTGTGTGTGTGTGTGTGTGTTGGTGCACCCCGTCAATGTATATGTGCGTATACGTGTCGACTATGTTATACGGCCCCCCGAGTGTTGACGGAGTTAAACGCCTCCGACGTGGATTTATCTGCGATGTCTGACGAGATACGAGACACGGCCCTTGCATCTTTACAGTCCGGCAAGTCTCCACTGGAGCCTGGCAATAATGGTTAAGTTTCAGTCTTTATCAGATAAGGGATGTCTGAAATGGCACCGACCTGGAATAAGAGCCCCCGGGCCTCGCTCTCAGCTGATCTAACTCCAGCTGAATCCTTTCCAGCTCCGCTATCAGCTGGTCCTGGGAGTGGATAAGAGACAGAGTTGGTAAAAAAAAAAAAAAAAAAAAAAAAAAAAAGGAGAACATATGTCTACTAGCTTCAACCAAGAATGAAGCCTGGAGGCATAGTTACCTTGTTTGCCAGCAGATCATCCTGGAGTTTCTTCATGTTAGACAGTTCCTCTGAGAGGGCGTTCTGGAGTTGGAAGGAGGAGAAGCTTTATTACCACGCGATAACAACAGCTTAAGGACATCCGCAAACTACACCAAGAGCAGTCATGTTTACTAATCCTGCCAGTTTTCCGCTTGTGGGCTTTTTTTTTTTTTTTTTTTACGCATACTTTCATTCGTTTTCATTAATCACCGCAGTTTACAGTAAACACGCATCTGCTCCGACGCTGACTGCACAGAAAACACTTCTCGTGATTAAAAATAGAGATAAACAGGTAGAAAGTGCTAATAAAGTGCTGTTTGAGCACTAAAGTAAGTAGGTTAAAAAAAGAGGAGGAAGAAGCAGAAGAAAACAGGAGAGTTTGTGCTCCAATTCCAGCACAATTCTTGGAGGTCTAATCCAGAAAAGTAGGGGTCCAATGACATGACAGAAATATTACTCCATTACAAGAAAAACTATAGAAATAAAATAATAAATGTAGTAGTTAGTACAGAGTATTCTTCTCAAATGCTACTCAGGGTATTAGCTACTTTTTTATTCACTTGATGTTTAATGCATTATCAATAGCAGGCGCTCAATCAAAAGGGTCTTAGTTTCTCCAAATCAGTCAGTCTAAATTACTCAGAACTCCAGAGATGTCCTTCTTAAGGGTCCGGTTCTCCTCCCCAAACCTGCGCCTGCTGTTTTTTGCTCCGTGTGTCGGGGTTTTCATTGTCACTTTATTGATCCGATAACCTTATTGGCTACAAAAATGCAAATGGAAGGGTTTAAGTGTTAATTCAATTTGTGCTAGTACTCAATTATGCTTTAAAAAGTAACTGAGTGGATTACATGGTGCAGTACTTAAACACTTTTTTTTTTTCTTTCCCACCACTGTTTTGGATGTGGGAGTTGCCGCGGTTTGGGAGGCAGTTTTGGAATTTCCTCGTGTTTTAACCGGTCACTTCCTGGAGGGCAGAGAAGTCAGTGAACATACCTGACAGCGGGAGTTCATTAGGGGGGAAACAGGGACACATATCATGAGATGTATGAGGCAGAGCAGAGAGACGAGATGTTGTGGATGTACAGCTTCAAGTCCGAGCGAGTCACCTTTTCTTCCAGGGCGGCCATTCTCTCCTTCAGGTGGAGCTGCAGCCTCTCGTTGGACTCGGACAGGAGCTTGTCCACCGTGTCGGAGAGGCGCTTGTTGTGTTCGTCATTCATCCTCTCCCTCTGCCTCGCCTGAGGGAGGAGAGAGAGAGAGAGAGAGAGGGAAAGACGGGTGAGTGTGAAAGACGAGGAGAAAAAAATGAGTTTCGAGGAGAGGGAGGGTGGGAGGAGAGTTAATAACAAGCATTCTGCTTGACTGGGAGCGGGAGACAAAGATTTCAATCTGAATGTGCGCGGTCAAATAGAGGGTTTAGAAAATTAGTGCGCCTTTGTGCCCGACAAAAGGAAACGGCATGAAAGAGGGGGAGGATGAAAAACAGGGAAGGAGAGATGGAAAAGCAAGCATGACTCACCCTCTGTAGCTCCTGGTTCTTCTCCTCCAGTTGCGCCTCCATCTGTCGCAGTCGCTCCTCAAAGTTACCATGACGCTCCTCCGCCTGGATGATTGGGGAGGAAGGACGCAGGGTTAGAGCGAGAACCACGTTGCGATACTAATACAAATTAACAGAAAGGAAACTGCTTGTTGGCCGAGTCCATAAATTAGCAACGTGCCCGTACAGATCACAGTGTAACAGGAAAGTTTGTTTGCCTCTGTCTTACAGGTAATTAATCTGATCTTATCCTTCCGTGGAAGCAGCCATCTTGCCCGGACATGCACGAAATAAGTGTTGCCAGTCGAAGAGGGCTGCCGACTGGGAGGAGAGCGGGTGTACGTTTTCTTGGCGCGGCGTGGAAATTGTGTTTACGGGAATGCTGGAGGTTAGCACACGAGCAATTAGATCAGTCAGTTATAAAGAATTTGTGCGCCGTTTCAGTTCTTGACGTGTCGAGCGCCCAAGGATCAAGTAACGGCGCTGACTCGGAGTCGGCTCTCGTCTTGAGATTGTTTGCTTGTGATTGCTGGCACCGCTCGCTTAAAATATTTGGTATTCATCTGCCATTTGTCATCTCGTCTCACTTTCACTCATGCACACACACACACTCACACGCACACACACAAATATATATAGATATTCATGCCTGCTTCAGTCTACATGCCCCCACACGCCCTGCACGCACGCACGCACGCATGCACGCATGCACGCACGCACTCATGTAATTGTGTCTGTGCATGGGAGAATATCCCGGCACAGATTTGTGCACACATGCATGGACATATTGCTGCTGTCTGCTCTTTCAGTCTCATCATATCAAACTCTGCACACACACACGCACACACACACACACACACACACCTTATTGAGCGCTGCCACTCTCTGCGCGAGCTGCGCCTCTATCTCAGGCAGCGTCTCGGCCCTCTGCAGAGTCTGCTGCAGCTTCTGTTTGGCATCATCCAGCCGCTCCTGTAGCTGCCGGTTCTTCTCCTCGCTCTGCAAGAAAAACGGTACGAGAGGGAGTGGAGGTGAAGCTATAATGAAGACTGACGGGGGGGGGGAGGGGGGAAAAAAGCTAAATGCATTGATGGCAGGCCCTGTGCGCCAACGTGAAAGCGTGGCCAAGCTGCCAGTCACCAGCCGAAACAACACACACACAGTGATGAAATAGACTCTTCCCACCTGTCTGTACAGAGAGTCTTTGCTGGCCAACTCGTTCTCCAGTTTGTCTTTTATGTCATGGAGAGACGTCGCCTCCCTCTGGGCACTCAGGTACCTGCAAACAGTGCAAACCAGCAGACAGGCGGGGCAGTGAGCGGAGCTTTTCGGAGGCGGGTACCCAGAGTTCACGAGCGCGGAGGAGAAGCACAAACCTGCGTTCTAATGTGGTGATCCTCTCCTCCATGTCCTCCCTTTGACAGAGCGCCTGCGAGAGTTAAAGGAGAAGAGAAATACATTCCTCTGACGAAATGGAAAAGGAGAGGGGACCAGGCAGAGAAAGCGGAACAGGGCAAATGTCAAGTTTACAAGAAGGTGTTGATCAAAGGGGAACCTCGCTGGGCTCGAAGGAGCTATTAACTGAAGAATGATAATGACTGGTTAATAGTAGTTGTTGACAGATTTCAGAAGCACCCACTTATGCTGTTGCACAAGTCGGTGGCGGGGGGGGGGATCAGGTGAGAAGAAGCAGTCAGACGTGGAGGAGACGTTCAGGGGAGAGGGTCTGTTACGTAAACTGACTCGACTACCTGTCGCCTGAGTTTCCTCCACATGCCTCTCCATCGGCTTCCAGCACACTGACTTGATTAACACATCCATGTGAAAACGCCTGCAGCTCTGCCGATTGGCATCGTCACCATGGCTACAGGGTAGAGACTCCTGTGTGTACAGTAACAGCCGCTGCTGCCAAGTAGGCAAATGGCTTTGTAACCATAGCAAACTGTTAGATACGTCTGCGAGTATGATCAAAATAGACTCTTTGTGCCAGCGACGCAGACACATGTAGCGGTGGTTTGTTGTCCGTCAACAGGCCCGACCAGTCTCACCTCTTTCACGTCCCTCTGCAGTTTCTGGTTGGCCTCCTCCGACCGGGCCAGCTCCCTCCTGGCGGACGTCAGCTGCTCCTCGATCTCGCCGACCTGAGCGAGCACACGTGGGTTTTGTGTTTTTTTTTCTGTCGGTTAGTGTCCCGGGCGTGTGATATGTTGTTTATTGTGGTGCGAGCGTCGGAACGCAGGAGTACCTGTCTGCACATGAGCGCCAGCCTCTCCTTCAGCTGACCCAGCTCTGACCTCTGTCGCTCTATCTCGCCCTCCCTCTGCCTGTCGACGTCGGCGTCGTCCAAGATGGAGGAAGGTCCGTTGGGAAGCCGCTGAATGAAAAAGAACAGATTTCCTTTAGTTCACGGCGCAGCGGTGAGCAGTATGAACTACTTCTTGTGGGTTGAAATACATATTTTTTGGAAGACGTTGCATGTTAATTCCTCAATATCAATCTATTGATCTCAATTATTATGGAAGACAGTGACACCAAAAGCCATGAGGGTTGTAATAAAACAACATCATTGTCCTTTTCCCTGTGAAGGTAATTCAGGCATTCAGATGTTGAAAATACGGATCAACCTGAGGAGCTTCTCAGCGACCGGTCGGTAAAAAAAAAAAAACAACACATTTAAGTTTGAAAACACGCTCTTACTCTGATGGATTACGAGACGGTTCCATTAAAAAGACATTACCACCCGTAGAAATCCAAGATGGTGCCTAACCTCTCCCTCGCTAACTGACTGGAGTGCTGCTCGATAGGAGCGAGCTGAGTGCGGATGGCTGACAGCCATCTTACAACAACACTGATCTATGAATCCAGCATCCAGAGACTGCAGCATTAGCTTTTAGCCATCCGTGGCACCTGGTCATGGAAAGCAGTCTCATCACAATCACATCAGTTTCTAATTGTTCTTTTTCTGTCAGTCCGTATGTTTATATATTCATGGCTTCCTCGGGATGACTTGTGATCACTTTGGGGATCCCTCCTCTTTCCACAGAGCTCCATCGTCTGGTTAGAAATGTGTGCAGTACTTTGGAAACTGACTCAATACTTGCAAAGTCTCAGCTTTTGTCAGGTCAACTGTACTTAATGAAACAAATATCAAAAATCACAGCCCCCCCCATCCCCTCTGCCCAAAAAAAACCCTAGCTGGCACAGTTAGCCATACTAACACATGGTAAACAATCAGTATGTTGGCAGCCTGCGTTGGCATTAACCTCGAAGCACCTCTGTCTGCGCCGCCGCCTCACAGGCCCGCTGGCACGGCTGCAGAGTCTCGCTGTACTCTTTCAGCGTTTCCCATACGTGCTCTGTTCATCGTCGTTTTCACAATCCCCCTGCATTTTCCCGCAAATTGCCACACTCCTTCCATCCCCTCTCAGTTATTACAGCATGTTTCTGGCACTGTGCAGCGTGCAGTCTACTGTCCCGTCCTCAGCGAGCGAGAGACGTTTCAGAAAACGCAGGGGACGATTGAGATTTTTTTTTCTGAACCCCTCAGCCGACTTTGATGTTTATGTTAAGACCTTTATGAAGAATGTGCACTTCTGGAAATTACCTCTTTGCCGTTGTCCAGTCCCTGCTGCCGTCGCTTGATCTGCTCCCTTAAAGACACAACCTGAAACAACATGGAGGAGGCTCGTCAGGACGGACAGCTCCATCTTTAATTCACTGAAACCTTTAATAAAAGAAAAAATAAGTCTCACCTCTTGAGAGGACGTCTGCAGCTCTTCCTCCAGGGACGCCACTCGCTCCAGCGCCACCCGTAGCCTCTCCCTCACCTTCTCATCCAGGGCCTTGTGGTGCTCGAACAGGGACTTGAGGGCTTTCAGGACCTCCACCTCGCTGGAGACCCCGGCCGGGGACTGGGCCTGCCTCTTCACCACGGTCATCCTCAGGCTGCGCTCGTGACGGGACACCAGGCACTCCAGATGTTCTAGCAGCAGCTGGGAACACACGTGTCTCACATGTAATAAAAACGCCTCTCTCTCTCTCTCGTCTGTCATAAACGGTCTCAGGTGATAACCGTTTCAGAAGCTCGCGCCAGGAAAATCAGAGCAGAGATTTTAATGAGCGAGGACACAAATAACGAGAAGGTGAGGTTGAACAGAGCTCAGTGTGGGGACGTGTGAGGGTACTGACTCGTGTGTTGTTCCTCTCCGCCTTCAGCTCGGCTATCTCCTCCTCTCTCTCCAGCAGCTGTTCCCGGCAGAGGTTCAGCTCTTTGGTCAGCACTGCAAATTCCTGCAGGGGTCACAAGAGGGTGCTGTTATTGACTCTGCTGCTGCTGCATGAGGTCATGATCACACAGACACACACACACACACACACACACACACACACACACACACACACACTCATTAAATGATTTAATAATGAAGTGCCGTATTTTCCCACTTTCTCTAAACGTGCCCTTTTTTGTGCTTCAACCTGATTTGGCGACTCCCCTCATCTCCTGTTAGGCTCGTTTGACAGGTGGAGGGATTAGCAACGAGCTAGCACGGGAGTGATGGTTGACCCGTCCTGTGTCTTATGGATGCGCTGCATCACAACTATGCAAACATTTCTGTTTTCTTTTAAGCAAGAAGCGATGTCATGATCAGAGAAATTCAGAGACTCAAGTCGCTGTTCCGATGACTTGCAACTTGACTCGACAGAAAATAAATGTGTTGCTAATCAACTTGAGTCACGATGACTCAGATCATTTGTCTGTGCTCATTTCATGCTTTCAGTTGCTGGTTTTTTTTTTACTGAGAAGAGATTAAGAGATTTTTAGGTTTTTTGTTGATCATCTTTTTTTAAATGAATCTCAGTCAGAGGTGAGAAGCAATGGAGTACAAATACTTTGTTACTGTACTTATTTTTCTGACAACTTTTTATTTTCTACTCCTTACATTTGCATGTAAGGAGTCATCATCATTATTTGACAGCTGCTAATACCTCCATCTTTTCTCTTTATGAAGAGCAGATGCAGCAGGTAAGACTGAAGTTACTTGGGTTGGGAAAAAGTGACTTGACCCGCCCAAGAAAAAGAATGACTTGAGATTTTAACTAGTGACGCGAGCTGCAGCTCTTTACTGGGAGCCAGGGAGTCATCTGGCTCGGCTCAGCACACAGAACCAACTCATTCAAAACTCTGACCTATGATGGGCATGTGTACTCATATATCAATTAAAATAATCAATGTCAATCACACTAAACCTTTAAATTTCCAGAATACCATAATACCACACCTTATGTTTTGCATAAATCTCTTTTGAAAATGTAAAAACATAAAACGCTGAATGTTTCACTGACACTGAACTATGTCTTGTAAGATGACAACCAGCCCACCGTAGAGAAGTTTCTCCATGCCGGGGTCAGATTTTTCTGGAACTTATTTAACAAATATGTTCATCCTGTTTTTCTGTCTTGTATTAATTACATTTTTTTTTCCCTATTCTAAAAATGTCTCTCATCCCCCGATCGTTTACTTGAAAGAGCTGGCTCCATCACGACTGACACATCACTAAGTTGGACTGAATGACTTGACTGGTTAAAAAAAAAAAAAAAAAAATGAAACTCCACAGTGCCTGGACTGTAAATATCTCAGCATGAGGTTACCTCTTCTAACTGTGGCCAACCGAATAAGAAACCACCGAACATTAAAAACAGAAAGCCTTTCGGACTGTAACATTTACTGCAGAAACTTTCCATCAGCCCACACAGTGCAATAAAACTACAGTGAACAATCTGAGGAATCTTGATTTCATTAGCAAAACGCAGACAATCGGCCTCGTGGAGCCTCGCCGCGTCGGGCAAACACGCTCAGACGTGCATACGTTTTGGCAGGAAGGGGACGCGGCTCGGTGAAAACCATCCGCACAGCACACACGGTGCGATCTTCGCCATATCTACCACAGCGCTCACGGTTAACGACCGCCAGGAGTCCTAAACCGAACCCCTCGATATAAAATCTAACAACCAGGTTTATTGCACGTGTTGCACCTGAAATTGGTTTAATTGCGCAGTAACCACGACTGGGCTGTGCCGTCGTTAAAACAAATGCCTGGAGGTTAAACAAGCGTGGAAGTGAACTGGAACCGGGCCAGGGTGCGGTGCGATGTCTTCTATTTCCATCTGACAGCGGTCCAGTTGAATTGTTGTGATTTTGTGCAATTTAACCCAATTACGTGTAATGTGAGGTTAGCTGCGTGATAGTTATGATTAAAATCTGTTGCCTTTGGTCAAACTGAACGGTATCCATGGCGACAAATTAACAAAAGGGGGGAGGAGGAGGGGGGCGCAAGTGGCGTCGTCGAGTCACGTGGATGGGGCCTGACTTTCAGCTGTGATCATCAGTCTTTGTTTCTGGAAACAATCACAAAACCCTCCACTGAACAGGAAGTAAAACGTCGCCACACCACTCTGTACACATACTGTACCACGGCCGCTCGTCCGTGCACTGATTGTCCCTCCCCGTTTTCCACTCCGCTCATGTGTGATGGTGGCGTGACACAGGCGTGACACACGTGTGCGCCGAATCGTGTGTGTTTTTAAAGAAAAAAAAAAAGAAAGAAAGAAACGCTTATGCAAACGAGCCATTAAAGGGCACCGATGCGTGCGCGGCGCTGCTGTTGTTATCTTCGCTCTGTGTTAACAGCGATCAGTTTACCCACACGGGCAGCAAACAGGCGCCTTACCTCACACCCTCCTCCAGCCAAAAAAAGAAAAAAATGCATTTAAAGAGTACAGCGTGTACAGCCTATAACAAGGCCTGTGTGCTTGCCGGGGCTGAAATAAGAAGGGGGGGGGATGGAGAGAAAGGAGTGAGAAGAAGAGGCTTATTTGAAAAGATGGAAGAGGGAAGGATCGTGGAGGAAATCGCTGTGTACAGATGGCATGTTCTGAGCCCGGAGGATATCATAATTCTGGGATTAATTCATGTAAAAGACGGAGTGAGACGGACCAGACACGTTCTAGATTCTCCCTCTCTCGTCCGTCTCTCTCGGCCGCCATCATTCCGGTCAGAAAAACACGATGCGCTGGAATTCACCTTTTTGCCCCCTTCTCTCCCGCCCCCCATTCATCCGTCTCAGCCTTTCCCTCCTGTCATGATGCACGACATCTAAAACAGACTGTTGAAGCCACCTTATTAGTATGCAGCAGTATGCAAATGGGCTTGATTTGTTAGTCTCTGTGTGTTTCATATCGCCAGGTTTCTCCTCTCTCTCTCTGTTTCTCTGTGCCATGCTGTCGCTTTCTCCATCCCTCTCTCTTATTTTTCTCTCTTGGCAACGTCTGCACACACAGACGAACTCGGTGAACTCATCTACAGTAGAACGATTCGCGGCCCTCCGTGTGTTCCTCTATCTTCTGCGCGCGTGTGTGTGTGTTTTCCCCGTGCAGATGTGTGTGCTGTATTGATCTCCTCCTCGGTGAGGTAATACAGCCCCCTTTTAATGTCCAGTCGCTCTCTGTTAGAATGCGGCGCGCTGCTACATCTGTTATTTGATTTTTTTTTTTTTTTGTTCCAGGCGCAGCAACAGAGAAAAATAGGTACTAACAATGAGGGGGAAGGCATCATCGCCGCCCGAGGCACCCTGCAGTGACTCCTGCCTGAAAATAGAGATGGAGCCCCTCGTATGTCGAGTGGAATTACAAAAATGATTAGCTCTCGAAGCGCTGGGATGCGGGGTAATGTAATAATTGGCCTCTGTGCCACTGGGGGCCGACGCAACATTTCGCCATCATCTTCTCCAGGTTTGTTTTTTTTCCAGGTGGCACCGGCGCGTATCGCCTTTACATCGCAAAAGCCTGAGCGCGCAATCTTCCGGACAATGCGCGACGATCTCTGAGGGAACCCAGAGGGTCAGTTCACAAACACCCTCTTAAGTATTTCGCAGCGTCCTCAAGGACTCTTTCAACCGTCTGGATGAGAAAACATTCCAACAGCTGCGTGCCGAAAAACGTTTTTTAACCTCTCTAGAGCCGGGACTGAATTGCCTCACCCAAACAAAAGTGGCAGCCTGAATTTTTTTTTTTTTTTTTTTTTTTACATTTCTTTGCTCAGTTTGGACAACATGAACCAAACTGTCAAATATTAGTATATTAGTTAGCAATGAGGTTATTTTCGGATATTTTACATTTTCAGACAACGTAATACAATTTTTCGCTAGACAAAATGTGTTTTCCATCCAGAGGGTTCGAAGACATTGTGGGTTTTCCAAGGATCACATCATATATAGTCTGTAGCAGGTGATTTGAGAGGGGATGAGGGGGGGAGACATCCCTCCGAGCAAGAAACAATAACCAAAATGCATCCCTGTTGTTAGTAGAATGACCACAAGTGATCCTCCCTGTTAGCAGAATGACCAAAAAGCATCCCCCTTGCTGACCTTCGTTTACGACAGAGCTGCTGTACTAGATCACAGCTGATGGCACCAACTGGGCACATTCCGTTGACATCGTTCCAAACTACCATCACAACTTGAGAAAACAACCCATCATGCATCATCAAGTAAAGGCCGTCACTAAAGTCCATTGGAGTTACTATTTACGTTGCAGAATGAAATCTTCAGCCCGTAATGAGCTCAAAAGAAGAAAAAAAACACCACTGATTTGACTGACTGCCTTTATAATACAGCCTTGTTTGAGCTTCACGGTGTCACATCTGTAACAACTTTAACGTGGGGCAGTAAAGACAGTCCGACTCCTGGAAGTGTCACCTGGACACGGCTACAACCTTAAAAATCCTGCTTACAAGTTAACGCATCAATAATTCAGCACTGTGAAAGGAACCACTTTGACTGTCGGTGTTGTTGATACAGCGCAGGAGGGCAACATTGACTGATAATACTTGTTCGCTTTCGCCGCGGTCAGGATTTCTGCTCGTGACGGCGCGTTTCATACATTTTTAGTCCTGAAGTGAGGAAACGCCTGGACCTCCTTATTGGACCTCCAGTAACGACTTGCTCGCTAAAAACCATGAAGTGACACTGACGCCGATGTGACCTCTTCCCTCCATAGAAATTATATTATTATATATTCATTTCTGCTGTTCGCTGCCACTAGCCCAGAAGAGTTGCATCTGAAATGTTGCAGTTACAAACCCTGTTTCATCTATCAACGATCTCAGACGTCATGCCATCAACGATGCGTCAGACCTTCTCCACAGTATCGAAAATGATACTTTCAGTATCGTGGTGACAAGTGTTGTAACACTCAAGATTGATCTTCGATTTCAAGACTTTTTTTTTTTTTAAGTTCTCGTCTCTATCTCAGACAAAGACGACAACAAAATATTGTTCTGCGTGATGCTGACGGTAAAACAGAGATATGCAGACGGTCACGATGATTTCCCAAACATGAAATTCGAGACGTGTCTCGCAGCACGGCGCATTTGCTTTGTAGAGTCGACATTTTACTGTAAGTGTTGTTTTGGTCTTCTCCGGGTCTCCACACTGGTGACAACCCTGCCCACATGTCAGTCGACACTCCTCTGAAGTCTGGATGTGGAACCACAAAACACAAACTGTCTTCACAATCTGTCCAAAGCTAACAGCTATCAGCTAACAGCTAACAGCTTTCAACGTGCTCCGATGTAATCCAGATGTCCACCTGCTCTCCATTACTCACGCTCCGCCCAGCACCGCCAGCAACGGTGCCACTTTGCGCGCGTTGCCGCTTTTTTTTTTGCAATCGTTTTGTGAGCAGACAATTGAAAAACGGGTCCACATATCCAATATTTGCAGTATAACCACCTCTGATAACGCTTCAGTCGTGCGTGCGGTGAAGCGTATCTGTTCCTGTAGGATGTCCACAGCATCGTGAGGAACAAACACAAACGGGAGAGAATGCCGTAGAGATTGCACCTCTGGAGCCTTTCATATGCAAAACCTGCACTGAGAAATTGGCCTCTTTTCAACCTTGGGGTGAACTGCTCCTTCAGCCAGCCCGGGCAGTGAGAGCTCAAATGTGGGAAGCACACGCGCCCGAAAGATGCAGTTCCATCAATAACGATGTGATTGAACTCTGACGCTCCTGCAGTCTGACCTTGCTGAGGCAAAACTGAACAAAATGCTTCATCTCACCTGAAGTATAACGGGGTGAAGAGGATTATAAACAGGGTCATGTGTGTAATGCTGAAACATTTAGACCCCATGATGTCAAGAATCTCTCAGGGGTGTCAGTGGCTCAAAGGGTCGTACCTGCGGCAGGGCGATGGACAGCTGCCTCTGGAGCGACTCCTTCTCGTGGCCCAGCTCTCGCAGGCGTAGGTGCGCCGTCCCCAGGCTGTCCTGCGTCTCCCTCAGGCTCTCCAGCAGCCGCTCCCTCTCCGTCAGCATGTTCACCATCAGCGACTCCAGGTTGCCCGTGCTGCCCCCCTCGTCGCTGCCGCCTCCGCCGCGGGCCTCCCGGCCTCCGTAGCCCCCCACGCCTCCCATCCCTCCTCCCATCCCTCCTCCGCCCCCCGCCGGGGAAGACGAGCCGCCTCCTCCCCCGCCGCGCCCGTCCTCGGAGATGGTGGGCATCACCTCGCACATCATCTTGAGGCCTGGGTGCGAGAGGTGTTATCTGAGAGAGGACGTCTAGGACACCTGAGAGCAGTGCCTAGTGGACGACTGACTCGTCATGAAACAGTTACTACGACGGGTTTCGGGGGAGGTGGGGGGGAGTCTTTACTCTCAAGCTGATTGGGTGAGGCGGGCAGGCACGAGACAAGAGGTGCTGCGGGGTGGTGAGGCGGAAAGGGTGGTCGTGTGAGTATGTGGGGGGGGGTGAAAGTGGTCCAGTGGTTGAAAGGGGTGTAGGGTGAGGGAGGGGGGTGCAGGGGGTGAGAGGGGGAGGAGCGTGAGGGGTTCGGTGGACGACCTCTGGCCCCCGGCCCAGGCTTCACTGGGATGAGAGACGAACCTGGAGAGAAGAAGAAGAAGAAGAACAAGAGAGGACCGTGTGTGAGCACATGACGCCTGTGTTTTCCCAGCATCATCACTCATATGATCCATCCTGACACACACACACACACACACACACACAGACCTTTCTCAGGCGTCTCACCAAACCTCATAGACGGACTAAGCATTTTTCTTTTTCTTTTCTATCGCTCCACTGACTGTCATCGCGATACTGAACGTCTGGAGAGTGAATCCAGCCACCGGAGCGCGTCTCGTGTGTGTACCCGGGCCTCCGCGCTCCTGACGGGGAGGATGAATGCGCATGATGCACGGAAATGAGTCGTGAAGGGGGTTAGCTTCACCTCGGCAGCCAAACACACAACAATCATCAGCAGCAGCATCCAAAGCAGGCCTGCCGGGCAGAGCAGGAGAAAGATGCGGCGCTGTTTCGTACATTCACGTGTGGAAGAAGTAGAAGAAGAAGAAGAGGAAGAAGAAGAAGAAGAGGGGAAAAAGGGTGTCATCATGAATTGTAATTACGGGCTGTATCCAGGAGGAAATAGGCTTTTCTTTCTACGGCACCGGAGTCCATCTGTCAAAGTGCTCAGCCTGGATCAGGAGGCTTATTATCATCGCGGGGAGGGAATGGATCGCTGTCTCCATGAAATAAATGGCCTAAAATTGAGGAGGGGGAAAGCAGCCTCTCTCTCTTTTTTTCCCCTCTCCCGTCCTCACGTATTTTATCTCGGGCTGTGCAGGATACAGCCTCACACATCATGGTGGGAGGTGCCAATCATCCTGTAAATGATGTAGGCCTAATTAACAGATGAGACCCGGGAGATGTTACGCAATTGTAATATTTCTGTGAGATCAGGAACCCGAATGTCGGTAAAAACGGCGCGACGCTTTGGCTTTTTTTTTTTTTTTTTTTTTTTTTAAAGTCCGACTGTAAGGCGTCTATTTCCTATCAACACCACCACCCCTCCTCCTCCCTCCATCCCCCCCTCCTCCTCCTCCCTCCCCACACCACCCCATAAAAACAGCTGGATGGTCTAACGCACGGCTACATCAGCGCGCCGCGCATCGCCGTGGGTTTTGTGCCGCCAACCGAGCGATCTGTGTGTCTTACCCTCTCCATGAGCGACAGAGAAAGGACAGAGACGCGCATCGTCGGCCGGTTCACTCCATCAGAGCATCTGAGAGTCGGGAGGCTGCAGCTTATCCCCGTTACAGCCCGGTTACCAGCCTGCCCCATCCCCTCCCTCCCTCTGCTGTGGGAGCGACGGCTCGGGCTCAGCCGCTGCGTCAAGCTGCCCGCAGGAAGCACGGGCCACATCCGGGAGGGACTTTCAGAATAAAACGCGCAAGTCAGAAACAGCTGGTCTGGCGAAGAACCCAGAATAAAGATTGTTGAAAATGACCATATCAACCATTTATAAGTACAACAACAACAACAACAACAGCAACAATAATAGTAATAATAATAAACTTTATTTTAGGTTATCCCTACTTTTCCTTTTTCATACACGAAAATGAAAGTGGAACACATTAGCATTTATTTTACTTCAGCATTTTAATAGCCTACTTTACAAATAGTTTTAACCATTGAATATTTATCTTAGTATATACACATACTCATATGCATCATTAATGGGACAATAAGTAAGAATTTGTGTTGAAAATATTTAAAAACTGATCAGCAGAATGTGAATACATACCAGTTTTGATGACATGGTGTCTTTGTGTCATGTTGAATAAAGAGATATCTACTGAAGTTAGCATGCTAACCAGCTAGCTCCGGGCCGTGGTGGCTGGCTCTCATATATTTCACCTTTAACATCCCAAATGGTATATTTATGATTTAATTATTACAAATATTACATAATAACTACATTGCAGGTGCTAAGCATCGAAATGCTTTATAAACCTTTTATTAAGCAATTGTAAAGCATTCTAAACAGCATCAGTTTTATCTTAACAAATGATTTGTGAAGCATTTCATTGTTCTTTAACAGGAAAATAAGATTAACAAATGTTTAACTAATTATAAATGGACCATTTATTAATGATGACTCCTGTCTTACCTATGTGACAACTAAACCTAACTATCTGGATAAAACATCTAATGAATATCAGATTGGATATATCTATCAGAATTTCTAGATGTGTTCTCACTTTGAGCTTTTATAAAAGCATCTGTCTGAGTCTGGTGGTTTTACTGAATAAAGGGTAAAACATCAGATCCGATCTACAGCTGCAGCTGCTGAGAGACTTAGAAATTGTAGTTACTTTTTAATCTTGGAATTTTAACAGAGAGATAAACCTCCTCTTCGTCACCTCAGTCGTCTAAAACTATTTAAATATAAGAGGGGACATGGCTGAACTACATGCAGCTACACATATTGAACCTCTTTGTGAGTAGCTTTGGTTTAGAGCCACAATAGTTAAGGAAGTGATTTGCCCGACTAATAAGACCTATATTGACTTCACATTAACATGCATATTCATCTTCTGTATGTATTTTGTATTCATACAAAAAATACAAGTAACTGATAAACTGATTATTTAAATTACCTAAAACATGAAGCTAAAACTTTATTCTGAAGACAGTTAAACGTGCCTCTGTCCCTCTTCCGGGTGTCTCCGTGTCACTTGACGACCTCCCATCATTTATCTTTCCTCATCTCTCCTCCTCGGTGAGATGCTGGGTCTTAAAGAAACAAGCTCTCACCGGCTGTCAGCACACACACACACACACACACACACACACACACACACACACACACACACACACACACACACACACACACACCTGTCACATCCTCACACTCACCTCTAACTGCACTTTGTTGTAGTTTTCCACCTTTAAAAACTGAACAAATGTGCATCATCAGAGCAGATTTACATGAACTCTGATTCCTTCATTTATTCCTGCTGTGAGAAAACTTGACAAATTAATTAAACAATTGCGCCCTCTGGTGCTTCAAGCAGGGGACTGCAATGAACTGCTATCACAAGGTTTTGGGCCAAATGTCTTGATTTCAGGCAAACATCGTGGATAGATGTGTTTTTCTGTGAAACTTGAGACTGTGAGGAAGGTCACGTTCAACCATTAATAACGTAGAAATGACCATAATTTGGGCTTTTGTTAAGTTTACATAACTATGAGTAATCTTGTGGATCTATGAGGTTTATTGTGGGGCTCAATTGTTTCCTCCATAATGACAAGAATAAAAAAAAAAAAAAAGACAAATTTCTTCCTCCTGATTAAATGACCTGGTGCTCATGCCGGTAAAAGTTTACTAGTCACCATCACTGGTCATTAAAGGCTTTCGTCTGTCGGCCAATCAGAATTTGGGGGAGGCGGGTCTTAAACCCCGAGGTCGCAGGGGGGGAGGAGGAGGTGTGCTAGCGGTGACGTAATGTTCCTCCCCACAGAGGCTGATGTGCAGGAGAATCAAAGTGCATCAAAATTAAATCTGTTCATAAGGTAGATCAGGAGACAGACAGGCAGAAAGAAAGAAAGAAAGAAAGAAAGAAAGAAAGAAAGAAAGAAAGAAAGAAAGACTCATGCTGCTGTTCTTGTTATTTCTCTACTTTTGCTCAGTTTTCTGTCTTTTTATTTGTCGTACTATTACTATTGTAATACTATCTGAATAATTACCAATCAGAGCAGCCTAAAAAATGAGTTAGCTAAATAATAAGTTCAGTTGAATAAGTTATGTAAATATTAAACATTACCTGCCAGCACCTTACAACAAGCTAACCTCAAATAACAACTTCATCTGTAAACTCTTGATCCATCGGCTGTCTTCTCTTTAATGTGGTGAGGTTTCAGGCCTCTGGGCGTCTTTGAGATCAACAAGATCAGGTTGTTGATCTGAAAGAAGGCCTGAGGGTCGAAACGGCATCACAGAGGTTAAAAGCACTTCAGTCAGTTCTATGAGGAGGAAACACTGACTGAATTACAGTGTTTGTTTGTGTCACAGTAAAGCCAAGCAGCTCTTGTTCTTATGTGCTCCATTAAATATACAAATCCTGCAAATAGATTCGACTGAAGTTGTGTTGCCGCAGCAGAATCTTAAATATCAAAAGCAAAGCTACTGTCACAGCAGAATGTTTCTTTCACTGTGGCACAAGTTATTGTTTCATCGTGCAACATCTTAGTTTAAAAACTTATGTATATTGTGTTTACAAATGGGGCAAAAATACCACTAAAAATAAGTATGAAATGTGTTTCTTGCTTATAATAGGTAAAAAGATCTGCCAGTGGAGGGAGTGGAAACTGTCTCACTGTCATGCACTGCTACTTTCCAGGTAACTGTTTCTTCTTTTACTAAGAGTCAACAGAACATTAAATTGTGTGTTTAGCAGGATGAAGGTCTTTCTGCAAGGCAGCTACTGCAACTGCAACTTAAAGTGAAATGTAGGAGAGAAACACTGTCTCACAACAAGGAAGCCACCAAGTAAGAAGTATTTCTAAGCATCCGAGTGAAAGTATGACAGCCCTGAGCAGCACTTTATACACAGTAGATCACACTGCATCACGCCCTCCTGCCATCATGTCTTAACAGACCTGCTGACAGCGTGTTGACAGCCTCAGTGCCACCTCTGGTCACATTCAGTTGGAAGATAAAACCAGAGCTGTTGTGGATGATGGTCTCTGCAGACCAGCAGACGGGACACAACATGGACCTGTTAAAAGTTCATACAGGGAGAACAACCCTGACTCAAAGTTTCCCAGAAAAATCTCATCTTTATCTGAATCACATTAGATGATAATGGAGGAACTGCTGTACTCATTTCAAAATAGAAGTGCTCTCGTAATCAACACCGACATCATGATCCAGGCAGCTTCCTCGAGACGTCTTCATCTGGCTGATATGACAGCAAGTGAGTGACAGGAGGCAGCTGCATGGACACCAGGAGAGGAGGGGGAGAGCGAGGGTCACGAGGGGTCAGCGGGTTAGAGGAATGCTGATAGGAATGTCCTGAGCGGCGGCCAGGGGGCCATCTCGTCAGAGGCACAACAACAAGGATCAGCGGCTCCCCGGGGAGCCATGACAGTGGACAACAGGCCCCAGAGTCTGCAGAGACACACAGTGACCCGGAGGAGGAGGAGGAGGAGGAGGAGGCCACAAGATGATATATACACACAGCCACCCTCCATTCTCAGGACAGCCACTTTGCTCCATATTATGTTACATACATCCAAATGTCTTACTTAAGTTAAAAAATATAAATAATGTTAAAATGTGACTTTGGTAAAAGTAAAAGCCACCCATACGAATAAAACTTGACTAAAAGTATCTAGTAATAGATGTACTTAAGTATCAAAAGTGAAACTAAAATTAGAAAAAAATTAGTTAAATGTTGGTCCGATATTAGGAATTTTTTCTCATCAGTGGAATCAGTGTTTGTTTTGAGTAACAAGCAACTTAAGTTAGCAAATTAAACGAGCGTGTGGGACAAGTAGAATATCTGCCTCCAAAATGTAATGAAGTGGAAATATGGTGGGAAATCGAAATACTCAAGTACAAGTACCTTACATATTATAATATTAAAAAACACATTGTTTTTCAACATTTTGACTCTGCAGTCTTTTAATTCTTCTACTTCTACTCTTTGTAGCTGCTCAGCATTATCTAAAAGAAACACACTAAAAGTTTCTTTTCCCCTTCTGTCCGTGACACCCCGAGTAATGTGATTCTAAGAAATCTGGTTATGAGGTTTTAAGTTAAAACTTTATTTGATGGTGTTGATGATTTGACACTGAAATAAAACCCTGCATTAATAATAAAAACTTCACTGAAACTGAAGATTTCTGAAAATACATTTAGAGCTAACGGCTGTTTTCAGATCTTTAATCTAATGTAGACCACAGAAATGAACACACAGTACAATATGTCATGATTCACAAGTCACGTCTGTCTCACTTTATACATACAGCTCACATAGCTGAGTTCGGAGAACCCATCTGGATATGTGTATCAGTGCAAATCGGAGTGTGTGCTTGATAGTGTGTGTGTGCGTGTGTGTGCGTGTATGTGTGTGCGTGTGCGTTAAGGCTGTCAGAGCGCGCTGCATTAAGTGTGTATAGGCAGATTCTGTGGAGGCTCTGCTGGCAGATTATTCGGAGCTTCGGCTACGTGTTCAGCTGCGACTTTTTCTTCTGTGAGAGAGAGAAGAGAAGAGATTGACTCAATAAAAATGAGTACAGGATCCATACACACACACACACACACACACACACATATATATATATATATATATATATCACATATATCTCAGAGTATTTACCTTTCACTTCTGGTTTTTGTGCCTCTGGTTGGAACTGTAGTTCTCCATTAGGACCCGCAGGAGGCTGCCCATCCGCTGCCTGCGGCTCTTTCTGTCTCTGGGACATCTCTAATACTGCCTGAATTTGACAAATTGCAATCAAATTTATGATCGTGTGTCTGCTATAGTGTTGAAAATTAGTCGTTGAGTTAATACAATACAAGTTTGACCCCTTTATGATTCCACTTGTGTCAGTGAATTCAATGTTTTAGTCCAGTTTCAGATGATACAAACATGGCGGGACAGTTACCTGCTGGTACTCTCTCCTCTGGGCCTCCAGGGCTTTGCCTCTCTCTTTGAGCAGCTCCTGCTCCTGACGCAGATTCTCCGCCTTCCTCTTCAGCTCCTCTTCTTTGTCCCGGAGTTCGGCCTCAAACCGCACAAGCTCTTCCTCTGTGTACAGCGGCTTGGTGTCTAGAGTCTGAGGAGACATGCAGGAGAACGAATGAAATACAGGAAATTCACACTGTTTTTAAAATGTTAGACTCAGTGTTTTAGTAAAAGCCATGATCTACGTGTATCTATGTTGATATCTGTTGTTTCCCTTTCTATCTGAATGGTGTATCTGTATCTGTATCTCCCGGTTTACACTAACACATGTACAAAACATATGTACATACCATTGTAATTGAGTGAACAAAAGGGCTCCTTACCTCCCACTCCCTGGGATTATTGAACTCCCTCTTCTCGGTGGATTTGAGGAACTCCTCCAGGCTGACCAGGCGATCTTTATTTGTATCCACCTTTTAATACCGTGATGAAAAACAGAGAAAAGGGGTTTGACTCATGGCACATGATGACACCAAGAGGAAAAAGATAAAAGTATTAAGTCGAGACTCACATTCTTCATGACATGCTCCCTCATCCTCAACCTTTCTTCCTCCATCTCCATCATATCATCTTCCTCGTTCTTTGGGTCGTAGACCTTTTCCAGCTGGTGGAAGGAGGTGAACAGATGTTGGGTTTTCACAGCTGTCAAGTTCTGAACTTTTACTTTTAAAAAGTCTGCAGCAACTCAAGACAAAACAGCTGTGTTTTCAAATACATGAGCACCCATTTTTGATACTTTGTCAAGGCATTTTAACAGGGTTTCATCAATACTGATACCTGAACATGTGTTTCACTGCATACAAAATACTGATCTGACACCAGTGTTAAAAATTCATGTATTTTACATACATATATACGTAAATATATGTATATGTGTATTTTGCTTTTCTTACCTCTTTAGTGAAAAGAGCCTCTAACTCCTGCTCATCTAAAACATCATCTTCATTTGTATCTAATTAGAGAACAAATGACAACTTTATTTATCAGACTTGTGTGATATTTATAGCACTGGAGTTAAAAGAAGAGGTGTCACTCACCGTGCAGTTTAAAAAATGTTTTAGGGTTGAACTCCTGAGGATCCAGGCCGTCCGTCTCCTCCCAAACTTCCCGTAGCTGAGCAACGCTACCCTGAGAAGTGTGGGGAGAAATGTAGCAGATAGAGGAGAAACATGTAAAGAGAACTTGACTTTGCTTCTACTTGTTTCCACTCAAAAACCAACGTGGGTGTATTTGTGCCCTACCGGAACATTGACTTTGGGGTGCTGGCGGTGTTTGTCCTTAAGCTCCTGCATTCTCTTCTCCTCCTTCTCCCTCTTCTCCTGGTCCAGGCCTTTCAGGTACTCCCGTCTCTCGTGCTCCTTCAGCATCTCGTAGCGTTTAAACTCCTCGTGTCGCTCAGCGTCGTAGTTCTCCAGGTCCTTGGTGGCCTGGAAAAAAGAGCCAGAGAAAGGCTAGCAACTTTAAATTCTTTTCATTCAGAAGTTGGGTCACTTACAATACAAAGCAAAGATTCATGGTGTCTAGAACCTTCACTAACAGGTTGTTCTGCAGTTTTTCATTTAGCGTTGTATGATCTTACCGTCGAGATGAGCAGCTCAAGGTCTTTGGCCTCAAAGGTGTTTTGATTGTGGGGATCCAGATGTTCAAACTGCTTCAGCAGGGAGGCGTGGTCCATCTGCAGGGCTTCAGGGCACATACACAAATTAGTGAACACATGCCAGGCACCTGACACACGTGACTTCCATTATGTTCCGTACATACTGAACACATCTCTGCCCTTATGGAGGCTACATTCCGTCCTCAATGCTTTCATGACTAATTTGCATCCGTGTGTATATTTTTAGTAGTGGCTAAAGTTCTATATGTCAGCATTTTGTACAGGTGCTGCCTCCACCTGCTCTGCTTGGAAAATCCGCTTCCATGCACAAAAACTGATACTGAAAATGTCTCACTGCACATTTGTATGTTTTTAACTTACCGAGGATATCAAGTGATAACAATGAATAACTGTCTTGACTGATGCAGACCTATTTTGCACAGCTGCCACCTCAATAGTCATGATATATGATTGCTTCAGTATCAGCATCGCAATGTGAACACAAACATGGCAACAGTTCAAACTGCAGGCTGGGCTGGTCAAATACGGCAACGTCTGAACTGCTGATACAAAAAGAAAACTTGCGTGATTCTCGTTTTCCATGATGACTAACCTACAAGATCTGGTTTGACTTTCATTAAAATCTAATGCAATCTGGTCCACTTACTCTGTATGTTGGTGCTGTCCAGCTTGGCCTTGAGCAGCATCCTGAGGCGAGAAACCTCCTGACGCTTCAGCTCATCCAGACGAGTCCTGACGTGGTGACTGACCAGGTCCAGCTCTTTACTGAGACGACCATTCTGATGGAGAGCACAAGACACAATGGGTGAGGAGAACATGTTAAATACAAGGTTCTTGTATGAGTAAAGAGAGGAACTGATGCTAACCTTGATGTCCTCCGTGTTTGCTGTCTGCAGTTTCTCTCTGAAGTGAGGGTCTGTCTCCAAAACCTCGATCACCTCTCTGAGATACCTGTCGTAGTACAGACCAGTGTCCTGCAAGGGGAGGGGTTGTAAAGGACCGGTCATTCAGCAGCAAACTGAACAAAATGTGATATAAATAAACCACAACAAACAGGGGACTGAGAGCAGTAAGACCATTACCCCGTTCTCCTCTGGCACTTCCTCTTTAACTTCCTGGTTGCCTGCATTGCGATCAATAGGCACTGACCAGACCCCAGCAGAGATGGATAGAAGCAGCAGCCAGCCAGGTTTCAAGTTCATCCTCCTTAAAAGAAAACAACAACGAAAATATTGCTATCATATTATATGTAAAACTTGGACTGAAAAGCTACAATCTTAGCACAGAATAGAATAAGCAGCACACGATTGGGAGAAATAAAATTTAGAGTGTCATTTCTCCAACTATCTGGTACCACATGTTGTATGCCAAACTTCATTAAAAAATAACGCACTTTAACCTTTTATTTGCCAAGGTCCACCTTTATGTGCACATTTGGACAAATAAAGTATATCACTAGGTTTAGTTCATAGTTGCCTGAACACAGCCGCATTTGAACTTTCTGCTGGATTTGATTTGTTGAGAACAATTACTGAGCTGACAGCCAACAATATTTGGATTCTAGTACAACTGGTTGCTGGCTGGTGTGTATAATGTACGCCGAATTTACCAGGAGACTTAAGATATTTGTTAAAGGTCAAAACTTTCTACTTTTAATACAGGTGTGTCCTCGCCGAGATGAGGCATCATAAGTATCAGGTTTCGCGAGTGGGGTTTGGTGTGGCAGTCACTTTCAGAGCAAGAAAACCTCTTTTTTTGCGCTGAATTAACAGGATAAATTACGTTGCAGACGAGTTTTGCTAAATGGCATATATAACACGATTTCAACAACAAAAAAATTGTAATATATTGTCTTGTTCGTGCTGTAGCTTGTTAGCTAACTAGCTTAACGTAAACATGGATAAAACGGATGTGGATGTTCGGGGCTCAGCAAAAAACGGACCCCTCTGTAGTTGTTATTACCTATGACATTAAACCTACGACATACGCGAATTAAGGTTTGGTTTAGCATTTTAAAACGTTGTTCATTCTTTATAGGCAATTTTACAGGTGATTTAACATGGTCTGGTTGTCCATTACCGTAGGCTATGGAAACGTCTAGCAAAGCTCTTCCTGCGTGGTTCCTCTTTACGATGTATCACAAGATTTTCTTTGAATTCTTCTGTCAAACTCCTCCGATATTAAAAAAAAGAGTAAAGTAAAATTTGCCCGAACACAGAATATCTTAAAATAGCCCCCCTCTTACCGCAACTAGCTGTTTAATATCTGATCCAATGCTCAAACCACGATCTGTATTTTGAGTCGGATAAAATTGACGTCATGAGAATGCAGCGGTAGTCCAACATGCTGCCTCCAGGTACTGTCGGAAATAATTGAAGTGCTCTTTCTATACCACAGTAAGCGATGGGGTTATCATAGAATCGTTGGTTCGTGATAGTCAGAGGGACATCGACTCGTGATGCTAATTTAGGCTCATTGTTGATAACTTAAAATCAGCCACCAACGCCTTTTCTCTTCCCCACCACAAGCTCGGAGGTCAAAAGTACCAGCCTGTGAATAGTAAGTGAATATAGCATTGCCTCAATGGCGAATAATACATGGACACAGGAGTATGTACACACGTTTAAAACGTTTAATTGCTTTGAAAAATAGATTTGTTGTATATTTAATTCAGGACAAAAACGCAAACTCAAGTAAATTGAAATAAATTAACAGCAAAAGAGCCAACAATTGCACGCAATAATAAATTAAAGGTATAAATATGCAATCAAAATCACATCTAAGCCTACAATAAAATTAATAGAATATGGCACATGGAAAACACATTGCAAAATAGTTCACAAATAAATAAAGTCAAAAATAAATTAACAGTCACTCAATAAAATAATTTCACAAAATATAAAAACATGTCAGAGCATTTTGAGGTCACGATCAATTTATATCAGTTTGACTGATGTACTTGAGAGGTTCTGATTGATTCACACGTTCAATGCAACAGTGGATTCCGTGTTTAGAAATCAATCTCTCTCATGTCAGTGGGTGTGCCGGGTCTTTCGCTCTCCACCTCCTCGTCCTTCTCCATGGGGCCCTGCTGGAGCCCAATCCTCAGCCGCTGTCGGAGGCCGTATTCGATCATCTCACTGTAGCACTGCAGCACTGCCTGGGATGCAAGAAAAAAAGAAAATCAATGATTTTTGTAATAGGTGCTGGACCCCTCCTGTGTTTAGTGTGTATATAAAACCAGCAGCACTCTGAGTCTAGTTGCTTTAAACAGCTTTTTTGTGCATATTTCATCATCTACCGCAAAGAACAAAAACCTGAAACTTGATCAGATCTGCAGCTTCAGACTCAGAGTTTACTCACCAGGTCTGTCTGGCAGAGCTCCGCCAGTGCTTCACCCATGACAGCCAGCTGTGTCGAGCTCTTGCTGCCCAGACCTCGCAGGGCACAGTTCAGTGATGCTGCAGCAACAAGTGATGGTGGTGCTCCCAGGAAGCGGGAGTCGCAGGCACACATGGCGGCCAGCGTGTCGCTGTGCCGCCGCAGGGTGGAGAGCGGCTCCCTCTCGGAGTCGCTTCTGTCGCCATCTCCTCTCTCCTCCACGCAGGCAAGGAAGTGTGGGAGGAAGTCCTGCGGAGTCACTGCTGCTGTGTCCCACCGGAGGGTGGCAAGGATGACACGCTCCATTTCCTGATGGAGGCAAGAAAGATGCATTTAGGAGACAGAGAGGATAACAGTGTTATAATGATGGAATGAATGAACAGATTTGAACTTGTTTGAAATGAAATAAGTAAGTTTCCTAAGTGTATTTATATTACTTGCATCTCCAACTGTCTGTGCATCATTTTGGGATCCAACCTGTGAGGCATCTGTCCTCATTATCATCCCGTTTACAGTGTAAAATCTTTGGCTGATGATCATAACTAGGGCTAAAAAAAAGTTAGATGGAGCCCTTTAAAGATTAAAGTTGGAGGTGTGTTGACTGACACGCTAAGACATCAAAATCCTCAAAAAAGAGATTATATTGGCTGCTGCTACGACTCCTTAGAGTGGCTGTTAAAAGGGTGTAAAACTAGATATTCTATACAAGAAAATGGAGGGTTAACCAAGTTTATGGGCTGACATCTAATGCACCTTCAAGATGGTGATGATATGAGGGACTGACAGCCTGAAAAGACTTCCAGAACACTAGCAGGAGAGGGTTAGGAAACAATATCCTTGCTGTGCGACCAACTCACCCGCAGGTTGGAGGGATGAAAGCTGTATTCGGCCGCAGCACAGAGAGTGTCGGCGGTCACATTGTCACACTCTGTGAGTTTGGAGGCGATGAGGATGCAGCCAGCGGCCAGACAGTAGGGCGAGACGGGTATGGACAGAGAGGCAGACAGGAACCTATCCAACAGGGAGACAGACAGGGGGAACACTGTCTCGTCGCAGCCGCACTCACAGCACACCTGGAGAGAGAAAAGATGTGAGATATCAGCATCGCAGCTGCCGTGATGACATAAGTCATCCAGGAACGTTGGGAAGGGTGGGGGGGACAGAGAAACTGGAGCATGAGAGAGTGTCATACCTCCAGGGCCCATTTGGCGAGCTCCTCCCTGCGCTCTGGGTCCCGCTGGATGAGGGTGATGTAGAGCATGGAGGGCATGTACCTCTCCTCCACGTGGAGCAGCCTCTGGATCACACGGTGCCCGGACACCGTGGGGTCCCAGGCGGCTCGCAGCTGGGACGAGGCCGTGACCTGACTCAGGGCCTGGCGCTCAGTCTGGCTCTGGTTCTGACTCTGCTCGTCCTCCACCTCCTCACACCAGAGAGACACTGACATATCCATCTGCACAGGCTGCCGGGTCAGAAATGAATAACTTTTTTTTAATGTCCAATTTGGAAAGAAGCGCGGCAGCTAATGTCCCCCCACTGTCACGTGAGGAAGCTGGAACCCCTGCAGATCCTCCTTGTTGGAACAGTTTTGACCTCCTGTGGTGCTCTGCTGAGTATCACCCCTCAACCCTTGTCTCTGAGTTTTATACCCAGCAGGGGAAAGGGAAAGAGGGGAGTGGCACACACAGGGGGGGAAGGAAAAAGGCCGTCGAAAAAGGGGGCGTGGACCCTCGTGACCGACATAAAATAATCAGATGACAACAATGTGGTCCGCGCAACAATTGCTCCAACAGGTGGGGAGAGAGGGGGGGGAAGACGGAGAGCAGGGGAGAGAGGGAGGCAGGGGAGGAGGAAAGAGGAGCAGACAAGTGAGGGAGTGGCCCGCAGGGACCGATGCAACAGCTTGTCTTCGGCAGTGAAAGAGAGAAGGGAGGAAAAGAAAAGGCAGCGAGGGGCGAGAGGCAGGGAGAGGACAGAAAAGGTCACATCCACACTCTGACAATGGGAATGGAAGACAAAAGGATGATGGTGTTTGTTTACAACGTGAGCACGAGAGCAGAGATGTCAGAGTCTGGGTGGATGTTAAATCCTGCTGCTGCTGCTGCTGAGTAAATATTGTTGGGCACCTATATTTAATAAGTTGATTTAGTTATATTTAATATTGATATAATCAGATACCTTTTTTTTTTTTTTTTTTACCTTTTATTACTTATGTACTCTTTAATATACATAACTACAATGGGCCGAATAATGTGATTGTAATGATTTCAGTAGAGATTTTTAGTGTTATTAGCATATTTCTGCACAATTGTGGTTTTTTTTTAGACATTTACTCAATCTTTAAAAGAAAATAGACCTGAAGCAATTAGAAATGGAATCAGTTAATTAAATTAAATCAAGGATTTGTGGTTTATATGTTGCCCAAAAGTTGCTGGTTACAACTTTTTTGTTTTAAATTATAATATATTAACAATCTTTGTTTTTATGTTGTTAAAAACAAAGGGCTGATCAAGGTATCCAAAGTATTTGGAAACATCACCCTGTTCTCTGAGAAATTATGTTGGGTGTTTTTCTCGAATTCTTTTCTGACTTTTCAGAAACTAAAAGAGACCGAAAGAATGTTCCAATCTTCCAAACATTTCTTCAAACATGAAGGTTCTGGATGCAAAAAACGATGAATATGGATATCAGTAAATCAATTGGCGGGTTAATCCATAATGAAAATTATTGTTATTGTAGCACTTCTCTGTAACAACCACTAATTCATGATGTAGGGAGGGATGCAAACAGATTTTGTTTGGGAACCAGGAGTTTAAGGTATTTCAAATGTTTTTCACATCCTCACAAGTTAAAAATGTAGGTAGAAACACCCTCTGATATCCTCTGATAGTGTTTTTATCTTATATTTATCATCAGAGGATAGAAAAGTAAAGACAGTAACAATAAAAATAAACTGCATCTGTACAGCACTTTCAGGTATTTCATGGCATACAATTCTGAAAATACTGATTGAAGTAACATAAAAAGAACATTAATCATTTTAAATAAAGCTTTTTAAAGAGGATATCTTTTTTTTTTGGAATTGATTCAACAGTTCTCGTTTGTTCCGCATCCTCACATCCTGCTGAATTTAAGGTTTTCTAGATGACTCGTCTCTGTAAATGTGTTCATCAAAGTTTTGTCTCTCTCCCTCTCTCCTCCGAGGCTTCTCATTGTCAAAGCAACCTGTGTCCCGTCGGCCTCCCCTCCCTGCGCCTGTGGCAATCTGCTGCTCGTGTTTAAAGAGCAGCGAAGCCACCGGGGAGGGCAGGGCGAGGTATGTGCAACAGACAGTGGAGCCGGGCAGGTCAATGAGCCGTATTGTCTCCCTTTACAAATCAGTGTCAGACAACAGCCCCTGGCCTTCTGCCTGCTGCTGGCTGCTCACACACACACACACACACACACACACACACACACACACACACACACACACACACACACTTCACACATTCATGCGGCAGACACACTTTTCACACACTCCCCGGGGACTCCTCCGATGGTCACAAAGGGGTCGCACTCACCAGTGGAGGATACAGATTGTATTTGACAGTCATTACAGGTGGCTCTTCACACATTAAGGCTTCAATGGCAGCTCGCGTTTCAAATGGGAGTTAAATGGACGGCCACGACTTGATTTCAGCCCGGCATCAATAATTCATTCTCTGTTCAGCACAGAGCTGCGGGGCCATCTTTTTACTAACTATGACTGATTCAGGTTCATGTAGTTAAAAGGTATTAAAACTTTTACCTGACAAATAAATATATGATTCTATAATGTCTGTTTTTCAGGATGTGAGATTTGAGCAGATTTGATGTGATATTTAGTTTTAATGCCAGAATAGTGGGGAGATATTAATCATAGTATAATTAAGTTACCTTGTTTTAAACACAAATTAACCTATTTTAATCAGAATTACATTGTGTACTCAATGTACATACGTATTATTTGATATACTTCAAAAGTAAAAAGTAAACATAGGCATAAAAATGCCTCTTTGAGTGTTATACTATTTCAAATCATATGTTTTAGTTATTATAATATTTCAATCTGTAAATAACTGCAGCTGTCAAACAAATGTTTTGCTGTAAAAAGTACAAATGTTCTCTTTAAATCATAATTCAGTAGACGTATAGAGTCTCAGAAAGTGGAAATGCAGAATAAGTACAGTAAAAGTACCCACAACTAACTTGGTAACATTCCACCACTTCTGATATTAAAGTTTCAGACAACATTATTAACAAAAACTCAGTATTTGAATTGAGGTCTTGCTCTGGTGTGATATTCAGGTGTTGATTTTACTGGAATAGTTCAGGTTAGTTCAGTTTAGTTCAGTCTGTTCTTGCTTGCTGCCAAACAAAAACTCTCTCACCCATCAGTCAAACAGTTTGATAAGAAAATAAATATCACAGATTGCTAAATTAATTATGAACTCTTTATCTAAGTGGTGTCAGATATAAGTAGTAATTCTGTTCGCCCTCTGCCAGACTGTGACAGCGATGATCCCGCTCCATCAACACAACAACACAACGATTCTCCTTTAAAATACTCTAGTAAGTCAGTCTGAATGGGTGGCTGAACTCTCTTTGATAGATATCAGTCTGAATAACAATGAAACTGGTAAAATCACCAAACACCAGAAGAAATGTAAAGAGCTGTACACTGACGGAATTTTAACAGCGGTGTGCGTTCACTTAACTACCACTAAAATTTAGGTACTTGTACTTTAATTTTCCATTTCATAAAATGTTATACCTCTTCTCCAGTTTAGCTTTAGTTACTGGTTGTGTCTAAGATTACAAATTTCTCTTTTTCAAATCTTTCTGTCCAATGAAAACCACTTATCTGGCTAATGTGAGAGCACGGTTTTGAATGTTTGTGATAAACTGAATGATAAACTTTTTGTTTATGTACTGAGAAAATAATCCTACATCTTAAACAAATAAATGTTTTAATACCCTCTTAGATTATCTGGAAAAATAAATCCTCGGGAAGCAGGAAACAGGCTGATTTTCCTGATGATGTCATGGAATATGATGCATGCCTGTAGATTAAATGAGCTCAACCTTATAGCTCCAACCTTATAGAAATACAACATACACATAAATCACAACACAAAAACACCAGATATTATATCAAAACACTGACACACCCCATTTCTGTAAAGAATTAGTACTTAAAAAACATTTTGCTCATAATGTCTAAACACTTTTACTTGAATTGGGATGTTTAACCAGTGCGTAATTAGTACTTTTACTTTTTTTAAAAAAATCAAACAGTGGGCTCAAATCTCAGGCAGCATCAGGCACATCATCTACTGCTGATAACAACTTCTCCAAGTCACTCAGCATAATGACAACATGAAGAGAGCGTAATCCTCCGACACTTGGCCGATTGTAGCATTAGTGAGAGAATATGGGTTTTAAAGCTGTCGACAAGGCCTTCGCCTATAAAACAGGCTTTGAGAGGGTCTGAAAGCAGATTGAGTTTGAATGAAGGACTGAGTGAGTTTGGCTCTGCCAGTCAAGTGAGGTCAGGTTAAGGGGAGGCGGTTGGGGGGGGGGGGGGCAGAGTGACAGATCGTCGGCCTGTTTAAGCACCCTGCTAAATTCATACGTACGCAGCTGTATTCAAACAACACGGATCGAAGGGAGAGGAGACAGCGACCAGCCAAAGGAGGAGTGCAGCGGGTCCTGAGAAGGGGGTGTGACTCCCCGCCCCTCATTTTCCAGCTCATTTGCTGGGACAGTGGAGAACAGAGGTCCTATTTTCCTCCCAGCCTTTCACCTCACACAGACACCTGCTGGCCAGAGGAGGGGGGAGAGAGGGGAGAGGCCAAAGTTTAACCAGTTCACAAGTTAAGACACGACATTAACAATTACTGGTTACTGTTACGCTGGAGTCATTACTGTTTCTCACAGTTTGAGCCAAAAATGATTATAATTATTTGTTTTGTTTTTAATGATGCAAAAACCATGTGTGATTTAGACTTTTGCTGATGATCATATCTAACTGAGTGACTTTGCTGTTAAAGACCCACTTTTATCATCTATAAGAAGTCTGTTAATAATAAAGAAAATATTTAAGGAAGTTGATAATTATTTCACTTTTAACAAATAATACCATTCATTAGGCAATTGCAAAGGTTTATAAACATTAGTTACTAACTATTAGAGATGAACCACACAGTATTTATTAACTGTTTTGTAAATATCAGATGGAACTTTACAATATAGAATTCACAAATTCCTGAAAATCCTTAAACATTTTTAAATCCTAAAAAGGCCTATCCCCATCCAGCCCAAAGTAAATCCAAAGCTGCTGTTGAAGCTCTCTAAGCTCTCTCTCTTCATCTGTCATTGATCTATAGGACTTTGAACACACTGAATTATTTATCATTTTTCTCGCCTGAATCTTTTTCATGCAAAAATAGGGCTGTGGGCGACCTGTTGCTGCTCCTATTAGATGGAAAACACAATGGGTCCACATCATATGGTCTTACATGGTCCAGTTTTAATAACAATATCACTGAAAATGGACACTTAACACTTGAAAAATATTCAGGTGCTCGGCAAAAAAACCCCAAACCGTTTTGTGACCTCAGAGTAACAGGAGCACCAAACTCACAGGTTTTCATTTACTTATTCATATGAAGTGTGTAAAGTCAAAAACAAGCGCTTAGGTGAAGAAGCAGCCTGTGGAAAGAGCAAATTGCATAAAATGTGATGAACCTGCACAATTCCCAAACTTAGAGAGGTGTTGATTCAAATTTATCGCAATTTTGGACACTGTATATGTGCTATACAGAGAAGTAAGTCTAATATTTTGTGTAAATGCTCTGGCAAGCGTCTGTAGTTTAATCCATGTACTCTTAAATGAATAAATCAATAAATAAATCACCTGTTGAAAGAGTCAGTCTGGTACCTGCTTCATTAAGATTCAGCCTTTTATTTGATAATAATCAGCGGATGAAAACGTTATGACATGATACAGATAATTACAAGGCTTAAAATAACACCACGCCACTGATGACAACTATAAGGCATGCAACAAGTTTGCATAGGGCTGGAATGGCATCGTACAGTACTAACAAGGTGCTGCCAATGAGCTTATCCTTCACCATTTTCCCTTTTCACGATCAGTGGCCGGGGGGGGAAATCTAAACCGAACTCAAAAAAACTCGCTGAAAGAACACAGAGAGCAACAAGCACAGATGAGTACAATTATTAAATAATTTGTGAAAAAGGTAAAAGAGCAGCATCAAAAAGGAGGAGGGGGAGAGGAGAAAAAGATGGCAGTACTCTTCTGCAGAGACGTGTAAACAAGCGACAAGCTGAGACAACACACAGAAAGACAAAAGAGCACAGAGTATTTTCACTTCTTGAATGGTAACATTCATGGGTACATTTAAAGAAAAAAGCTTCAACGGCGCCCCCTGCCTCTGACAAAGAGTAACAACTCTCTTCACCAAATTGTCTTCATTCCTTCTCATTGGATCCTTTACAGTACATGTATTTTTTTCATTTACACACATCTTCCATTCAATTGTTGGTTAGCTGTCAGTCCAGTCGGATTCAGGGATACGTGGGACCGGATGCTGAACTACATGAAGCAGCCTCTGCCTGTGATTGGGCGAGGAGGCGCTGTGTCTCGCTGGTCTGGGAGTCTGGGCTGTCCTCCTCAGAGCTGGATGGGATGTAGAGACCCAGGACCTGCTGCACCTTGAGGGGAAGCTCCTGGAAGGGGAAGAGGAAGAGGATGTGTCAAATTCAAGCAGTATGCACAACAAAAACAAAGTCTTTCCTCCGCCTGGGAGTCTGATTTTCACCTATGTTTGTGCCAACTGTCTTTTCAGTTTGGTTTCAATTACAGCCACATTTGATATGCTCCTACAAAGTTATGCCCTTTTAAATGTCGCTAATTTTTTCCAGAATTTGTGCATAAAATACAGATGATCCATTTTTTAAAACACTAGCGAGGCACAGGTGTAAACAAACTCTGAAAGGCTGCTGGCAGATATCAGAAATTAAAATGAATGGAGTGTAAGGAGGAGGATTTCTAAATGGCCAAAAGACATGTTGATTGATTGTCATTACAAATAAGGATATGACATAAACATAAAAAGAAATGTCTGTCTCTCTTTACCTTGCACTGAATGAGCTGTTGGTAGATGGCCTCTGCTCCTCGCAGAACACTCTGCAGGTCCAACTTCATCGTCAGCTCATTGATGTGCTGAAGGGAATTCACAGCAGAGGTTAACAGATGGAAATGTGCATATTCATATTCATATACAAATACATATATAGTTATAAGTAGTGCACACCTTCAGAATAGTGTTAAAGTCGTGGTCGGAGCCAATCAACTCTCCTCTCTGGGACTGAAGGATGGAACAGGCGATCAGCAGGTGGAAGTTGTCACATGGAAGACGAGTCCAGAGGACCTGAGGAATAAAAAAGGATGTTACAAATCAAGACTTGTTGTAAACTTGGTCTTGCTAAATCAGACACACTATACACTATAATGCAGTGAAGCTTCAATGTCATCCAGCAAGTCAGCAGTCGTCAAAACCTAATCTGAAGTTTATCACCTTAGTAACTTAAAAGGAGTGAAGCGAGCCTTATCTCATTCACTGCATTTCAGCTCTTTTAGCTTTATAAATCACCAGTTTCAATACACAAACTGAACATGGAGCTGTTGCGCACTCACCTCCCACAAGATGAGGATGTCCTCGAAGGAAAACTCTCTCTTGAACCAGATGAGCAGCCAGCGGAAACAGAAGCAAAGAGAACCGCTGTCCTGAGAGTCTGATGGACCAAAAAAAGAAAAAAAAAAAGAAAAAAGGAGAAGGGTGAGCTCCTAATATCGAAAGTTTTGTCTCAAGTCTTTGAAGACAGTACTTGCGAAATTAAACAGAGCTTATTCTTCGGAAATTCATGAATTTCAGTGAATCACTTCCTTTTCACGCTTTCATGCGTTACAACATGGTGTTGATAGATTTTCGTTCCTCTATACTTAAAGCCTCTGCTACCAGCTTCACCTCAGGTTTAATTCTATTCTAATCCAGTCACACTAGTTGAGTATTAGCTGACTAACCAAAGAAGTCACACAGCTCGGGGTCCAGAGCCTTCAGCAGGATACTGAGCTGAATGAGCTGATGCTTCATGGCCTCCTGAGACTCCTCAAAATTCTGGTGCTGTGGAGGAAGAAAGTAAAGACTCATTAAATCACTCGGTAACCTCAAGTTCACGTATTTCTTCATGGAAATGGACTCATAGCTGAACACATTAAATATATTCACTGTCGTTTACATACATTATGTAACAACCAAACTTCTGCAGATTTGATAGTATTTGCTGTCTGCTTTCACTCAAATCAGAACTGCTGATGAAGCGTAAGGTCAACACTCAGGGAGTTCCAACCCGACCACACTAAACAATAGAGTCAAACTTTCTGTTTTGTCTGTGTTGCTGCTGACCAGTTGATCGCGTCCACAGTGACACGGCTGTAGATGCCACTGATGAGACCAGACAAAACTAAATTTGTTTATGACGGAAATCCAAGAGAGAGATATTTCTACTAACCAGCAGCTCCATGAAGCCTGTCAGACACCAGAAGGACTCCACCTCGTTCTGAGTGACAAACAGGAGAGGGGAGAGGAGATCGCTCATCCCCTGGACGTAACCTGGATGGATGGAGACATCAGTGTCAGGGTGACATGGATATATCTGTAAACTCAGATCCCCTAAAATCTCTTCATGATCTAAAAGTAACTTGTCCACAGAAAATCTTTATCTTGACAATTCTGGGGGGGCCCAACAATTCAGAAATCCTCACCAAGATCAAAGTTGTACATGCAGTATGTCATCAGCACATCATGAAGCAGAGTCAGGCCCGGATTGTCGTTCCCAGAGAAGAACGTATTGTGTCTGTCCGTCCTGCTGACATCTCTCTCTGTCACAACACAAACAAACACAGTTCAGCTTCAACATCCACGGCGGCTCGCACAGACAATTCACTGAAAGGATGAAAAGTTCTTCTGTGCTGACCTATCAGGCTTCTGTATCCTCTGAGGAGGGAGTTCCTCATCTCCTGCTCTTCACTGACCGACTTCCACTGCACCTTCATCCTGAAGTACTCGTCCCTGCAGACAGAGAGAAGCTTTAATGGGGCTGAATCCCTAGAAAGAAAGGACATTTGGGATATCTGCTTTCTTGCCGAGAATTAGATGAGAGGCACCACTCTCATGTCCGTGATGTAAATATAAATCAACAGCCTGGAGCTGGTTATCTCAGACAGATAGCAAACGGGGCCTGGCTCTGTGGAAAAGCAAGAAAATCCACCTAACAACACTAAAAGCTCGCTGATAAACTCATTTTATCTAGTTTGTCTGTAGGTGTCTCTTCCAGTTGTGGTGGCAACAAGACTAATGGAAGCCAAGCTAACTGGCTGATGGTGGTAGCTTCATTTTTACTGCACAGATACAAGAGTGGCAACAAACTTTGAGCAAGAAACAAATAAACATATTCCCCAAAATGTCCAAATATTCCTTTCACCATCCAAGAGAGCTAGAAGCGGATGCTGGGTTATAAAAACACTAACGTTTTGACCCGCAGGATGTCCTCTCTTTCTTTGGCAGTGCTGTTCCATGGATAAAAGCCCAGCAAGAACTTCCACACTTCCTTTCTGAGGGGCGGTGTGACACCCTGTAATGGACAAGAAGGATATGAAAACACGAACATGTAGTTGGTTGAAGGTTAAACAACTGAACATCTAGACATTCTGTCACTGCATCTACTTTCTTACCCCTTTGAACACCAGCTCTTTGACCTTCTCCGGGTTCTTCACTCGCCCCTCTGGATCCAGAAACTCCTCCCATTTGTCCAGAGGTTGTCCCCTGGTTACGTCTGGTCTGGGACCGAGCTCCACCCCCTTAATGGCGAGAGAGCCACAAACATTAACAACTGATTCTCCTAACACTGTATTAGACACAACCGTTTGCCTTGAATTGTTTTTCTTCTCTTACACAGGTGATGAGTTCAAAGCCGGGCTCTTCATCCGACTGGGGCGGCAAACTAGGATCCTGAGCCGTACGCGAGCAGACTTGGGAATCTGGAGGTCGAAGTGCCGCTTTGAAGAAATTGGTGACTTTGGAGAATCCGCCAAATGTGGTGGCATATGGGTCATTGATAAATCTCTGTTCAGGCAAAAAGAAAACTCAACCATAAAGATGTTTTCTATTTCAAGGAAGAACTGCAACATCGATAAAGCTTCAGTCATGTATGTGCTTCATTATTGAGCGACTGGACTGTGACTTTGATCGGTGAGTAAATGGTATTGAGCAACAAGCTGAAAATAAAGATTTCCTGATCAATATGAGCTCTAATGTCACATGATGAAGAGAAAAAAAAAAAAGATTTAAAAAAATCAAAACAAATTACCATAACAAGATCTGAGCCTCCGTCATCAAGGAGCTGCAGCTTATCGAAGGACTGAGAGAGCGCCCCTGAGTCGCAAGGATAGGCGAGAAAGAGCCGCCCATCAACCGGCGACCTGACAATAAACAACAGAGACCATGTGATGTTTTCCTAAACCCTCGTGACAGACAAGCTCTGCCTGAAACTCTCTCTTCGTACAGAAACAACAAGACAGAAACTGCTGCAATAGTTAAGATGGTGATGCTTACTGGTCCAGGATGATGTAACGCTGCAGGGCTCTGAACAGCTCCCTGGTCCCTCCTCGGTGGAAGTGCAGAGGAGGCAGCGGGTGGCCTCCTCTACTCGTCAGCACCAGAAAGTTTCGGCCCAAGGAGAAGCGAGCCCTCCGGAGAGAGTAGAGCTCTGAGAGAGGCAGAGAGAACGACCACTGACCTGCGGGAGACACAGATGACACTTAGCTTCATATCTTCTTGATGTGACCACTTACACAAAGTGACAGAGGCGCAAAGTGCACCTGATTCTCTGACTGGGACATGTTCGCGATCTTTCTTCACTGTGCTGATGACTGCCCAGTCTGGCTCATAACCAGGGTCGAAATGGGTGTCTTCCTCCCCTCCTTCACCATCCTAATTAGTAAGAATTGGGTTGAATTATATTTCAGATATATTAAAATTGTTTTTCCTTTTCATGAGTAGCAAACAGATGATTACTCACCTTTTTGGTGTAGAGCACAGCAGGGGCACTGCGACCCTCATCTTCAAGTGGGCTCCACTCTAAGGCCGGCACCCCAGCCTAAAACAGAAATGTGATTAATAATATCATCAATAACATGTTTTTTTTTCTTTTTTAAATCTTAACTGCCTTGATTCACACAGATTCACTTACCCGCTCCACAATCCGGATGAACCCCGGGATGGTTGTGTCCTGGTTACTCCTCTTTGCATTTGTGTGGAGGTACACCCCCTCCTTCTCAAATACCAGCTGTGTAGAAAGAAAACCAATGCAAATTTAAATGTGAGGTGAAACAAAGAGATGGTTCACTTCAGGCTGAGCCAGATTCCATTCTTGGGAACATGCTTTGGTACATGTATGGTTACTGTATGGACAGAAACCGGGGTTATTTTCATTTGACAATCAATAAATCTGTCGTTTGACTGAATCCATCCTATCCTTTATTACTTTCTCTATTTACTCAGTGCCATTTTACTCCTCTTAATCTTTTTATCTGTTCCCTAATTCCACAGATGTCCTTGTCATCATGTATTGATTGTATGTCTTTTTTGTGTTTCTACTTTTTCTGTTTATTGGACTGACCACATTGATTCTAGCTTGTGTTACAATGCTGATAACTATCTATGGTACTAAATCAAGTCACGTGAACGTCATTTGACTGTAACATAACTGATGACAAACCATTGCCATCATGTCTAAAATGTCACATCTGACAGCTGACCTTGTGTTGGCAGGTAATCACATAACAATGAGCTGACTAACGATGTCACATGATGACAGCGTAGCTCGGTCAGGTCAGTGGGTGAAAGCGAGCAAACCACAGAGGAAAACTTGGGGAGACTTCTTCTTCTCACTAAGACGAAACCATTCAAATCTTAATATCTGTTCTGTTATAGGTACATATCTCGACTAGCTACACAACTGAGTCCGACATCTTACATCCAGTCAGATAACCAACGTGAAGTTACATTAGCTGACAGTCATATCACCGAAGTGAGCAGCTAGCTTGAAGTGATAACAACAGCTAACACTGGCAACAACATCGACTAGCTCCCTCAAACATGTCACAGTCGACCAGGAGCGAAGTTGTTTACATCCACAAATACAGATACAGACAGTAAAATAGTGTTGAAACTTCGAAATACCTTGTAATCCTCAGCGGGTTGCTCCATATTTCCGTCGCCTCTGTCTCGACTTCGCTTTTCCATAACAAATGTTACGTCATACTTCCTGCGTACAGAAAGCCCCGCCCACGACGGACGTCACAACAGTCGCTAGCCAATCAGATCACAGTTCATTATAATAAAAAGCTTGAGAAGGACTGAGGTAGATTTATTATCAATAATACTGACTTCAGTTTCACTGGACAGTGTCAGACAATGTTCAGTTTGGTTCAGATATGTAATAGCAGCAAAACCAAAGAATGTTATCATAAAAATTCACATCTACAAATCCGATGATATCTGCAAACCCTTATTTATAATATTTGAAAATAAAACCAAGCATTACATGAAATGTTTCTGCGCCACCTTTAATGTATTTGTATAAATGTATGATGTCCTCTGGTTTTGTAATTCTTTTGTAAATGTGCACCATCTCAATCCTGTTCACTTCACAGTAATTGCAACCCAAATTCTCTCTGTGTTCTTGGTGTAATTACCTTAACTAAATATGCCATTGTTAAAATAAATAAATAGATACTGTACATACTTTCTCAAAAGAATCCATATCAATATGATAAATGTCAGGATGCCAAATACAGAATTTAGTCTCCACCTGGAAGGATTATGAATATGTATTTATATTGGTTAGTTTGTCAGAGATTCCAAATTAACTACGCTGGCAACTTCAACAGATCAACTTAATGATACACGTTGCGTTTACAAATCTCTGGTGTCCCCATGTGGCCAAAAATCATGACTGCATGTATGGTTCCAGTCCACTGTGGCCACTAGAGGGCAGTGAACACTCATGATTTTCAACACAGGCCAGGACAAACAAAGAGTTTCTTCTGTGTGTGCCACAGAAAAGTTGCATTTATGCAGGATTGTTCATTGTAATGCGTTTGTTTGTTACTCATGAAGTGATCATTCATATTATATACGGTATAATCATGTCTGTATTTGTCCACATGTCATTATATGTGCAGGGTTAACAATGATAGTGCATAGAAAAGTAAAGAGTTCAATTTCAACTGCAAAAACATAAACTGTAACAGAAGAAGTGGATGTTTTGGTGTTGGAGGGTTATTGATACTGTATGACTGATTAAACTTCAAACATATCAGAATCAGAATCTACTCTGTAACACTGAGAAATATGCACATAAAGACTTAATAATAACTGCAGGATGGTGTATTAGATATATCTGGGGTAAATTTAAACATCATAAGATCATTAACAGGTACATTTGTATTATCAGTAAGACTACATAATAGTCTTGATGTAGAACAACCTTCTTGAACTTATTGTGCGAATGTTCTTTGGATTTTTCCTTATTGCAAAACTAGTTGGACGACTTGGAAAACCTTTGTCTACTGGAAGATTTACTATCAGGAATATCTAAAACAGAATGAGGTTCATGCACAGCACAATGTGATAACAGGTGCCTGTGACATCTATTTTGCATGGTTTATACAGGAGTGTTTATTTTCTTTATCTATTGTTTGAAGCACAGGCCTATATAATTATAGAGATGCTTATTTCATCCTTACTAACATGGCTACTGTCATTTATGCTTTTACATTTCTCACTACTTGCAGTGACTTGTGTTTTCCCCCCCTTTCTTTTGAAAAACACAGTGATCGTGCCCCTTGTAGGCAGCCTGTGGGTGGGCTCCATGAGCACAATGTGGGCCGTACACGTGCACGAGAACAAGGCGAGTACGAGCCCGCCCACAGAGCTCGGTCACGTGCACAACGTGCGTTCAGTTGGAAGTCAGTAAACAGCTGACGTCAGAGCGACGTCAAGCCAGCAAGAACTAAAGCAAACGACAACCGGATGGGAGCCGACATCGTTAGCCTTCAAATTAAAAGAGTTTAGTCACATAATACATCAATTAATGTGTCACTTTGTATTTTATTATTGTATTTTATATGTTTATTGTGAAGCACCCTGTAACGCCGGCTTTGACAAGTGCTATACAAATAACGAAATTAATTATTATCATTATAACGTATTATTATAGAAAGGAATCTGCTGCATTTAAACCAAAGAGATACGATATTTAAATGAATATATTAAAAAATATATACATAATTCACTATAAACTACCACACACACACCTCATTTGGAGAAGAGTTTGTCGCTTTGCACCTAGCTATATAAACGTATTTTTTTTGGGACAGGCTTTTATTTTGGAAATCACCACCGGGAAAGCCATTAATAATCCTTGCTGGCTTGGTGCTGGTGTAGAGCCTAGCAAGGGGAGAGAACCCGCAGGAGAAGGCTGAAAACGAGTGACAAAAAGAAGCAAAGCACACGGTTGACAAACATCTTGAAACGTGGAAGAAAGAAACTGAACAGGTGGGTGAATGTCTTCCTCCATTTCTGTCATTTTCACAGGCGCGTCGCGGCGCCTGCTAAAGGCTGAAAAATGGAGGTGAAGTGTGGGTCCATCATGAGGAGGCTGCACACAACACTGAATAAACAACAAGATCAACAACAGCAGCTGCAGCGGGGACAGCCGCCGTGCAGAAAAAAAGCCCGTAGCGTGCAGTTTAACCGAGACAGACGCGACTGCAAATGCGGGTCAATGGAGAGGAGGGTGATTAGAAAAAGCTACAGCTAACGTTACAGTAGCTACAGTAGCTACACTAACTAGCATGGGCTTGTTGTCAGTCAGCTTGCAGACGTCTGCGACAATCACTGGACAGATTAAGTTGTTTTTGAGTCCCACCTGCACGTGTTTAAATGTGTGATCGCTCTCAATTCATAAACTCCCACACAAGAGTGATCACACATCTTGGGACATCTGACATGCCTTGTCATTTTAAATGCTAACCTTGATTTTGTGTGTGTGTGTGTTTGTGTGTGTTTTTCCAGGTATCACCAGCAACTTGACAACATCTCTTCTCTCCCCTGGCTCTCCAGTGTGTAAGGTCACCACCCTATATATCATATCTTAAAGTCACCCAGTGCCTCTCTGCCCGACAGATCATTATTCTCCCCCTCCGCATCCTCACCAGTGCAAAAACCAACCGTACACCAGCAGGACAGAAGGAACACAAGTGAAGAGAACATTTTGAGCAAAGTCAGATGAACCTCAGCTACCAAAGTTACCTGTCGATACTGTATTAAGTTTGGTGCCCCACCCCACTCCCTTCCCATCAATCATCAGCATTATTTCATCAAGTCAGTTCGCTTAAGAAAGCTGCAAACAGTCCTCAGCACCATTATGGCCTCCATCAAGCAGACATCCGAGCCCGAGATCCCAGACAACCACAAAGAGAGCTGGCTGGCGCTGCTTTCTGCTGCGGAAACGTACTGCCAAAAGTCTGGCTGTGACCTGGCCATACTTACAGCCTGTAAGAAGTTCCGGCTGTCAGCTGGAGACGGAGATGGGAGGAGGAAACGGGAGAGCAGCAGTGCCTTTCCTAAGGAGTGTGATTTCTCCTATAATGTATGGGGTCAGGGGTTCCTGGCCGAGTCGGCGCGCCGCTACATGGAGGACATCGGCGTGCTGCACTCCACCACCATGCTAACAGCCCAAAAGCACACACGCCACTCAGGGGGGGAGGGAGGAACAAAGCTGGTGGTTGACCTGACCTCGGACCCGGGACACAGGGGGGTTAGTGGCCTGCATGTGCTCCATCCTGTAACAGGCATTCAAAATGTTCTCGTCCATAATAAAACAAATTTGTTGTTGTCATTGTCGTTGTACCAGGGCTTTACAGGAGACGGCGGCGTAGGTGGGGTCAGCCCCAACGGCAGGCTGTATTCCCAAAGCTACCCGTCCATCTACAGCTCAGGAGCTGTGACCGGGCAAGGGGACGGGCAGAACGGCAACGGAGAGAGGGAACGGGAGAAGAATGCGCTGGAGGCCGAGCGGGAGAGACAGAGGTCTGCGATTGAGGATTTGGAAGAGGAATGTGAGGACGAGGAAGAGGAGGAAGACATGGATGAGAGGAGACCATATGGGAACGAAAGTGCTGGTGAGGAGCAACGCAGTTCAGCTGTGTTTTTAAATAGATTTATGTGCATATAGTCTGACCTTTCCTGGTCCTCTTGCTTCAGGTGTCTTCTCCATGGATGAGGACTCTCTGTCCCGGGACTGTGAGCCGTTCTTCGAGTCCGACGGGGAGGAGGAGAGCACTGATGGTAAGATTTGGGATTGCTGACTGTCTGTAGTCACACTAGGGACATTACGCTCATACATCCTCTACCTGTCCTAGGCTCTCTGAGCGAGGATGCTCCTCCGCCGTCTCGTGGCATGGCGATGGGTCACTCTGCGTCCCGTCACGCTCACCCAATGGCTCTGGCCCGCTCGCTGCCTGTGTCTGTGCCTGTGTGGGGCTGTAAAGGAAACAGATCCGCTCAAGGAGACAACAGCAGTGGAGAACGGGTGAGCACATATCTGTTTACATAAAAGAATAGCAGCCCAATGGATTTAAATATGAGTTTATAACAAATGCAGCGATAATTTGCCACACCAGCAATGGCACAATGTTTCTGATATCGTGAGGAGACTTTCCTAAAAATTGGAAAAGTATGTATAGTCACCTTTTAATAGATAAAAGCTGCAAACAGTTAGTAAGCCCAGTAAGTTAGAAATACAAGCCAACTCTGCTGTAAGCCTATTCTAGTCTATTCATTCAGTAGTTCATTCTTGTGATACAAAATAGCACTAAGCACTTATCATTTAATCAAACACACTTGTTAATTTAAGTTAACTTCCAAATGTTTAACCAACGTGGTTTAAATTCAAAGATGAAAATTAAAAAAAAAGAGATGATTAATTAAAACTGATGCTGGATGTTGTTTTTATGTTTTTTTTTGGTGTCACTTGATCCAGACATATTCCGTGCTGTCTAAAGATGCAGACAAAGAAGGCTATTGTGTTCTCAGTATTCTGATGCATCAACTTACGGCCACGACGGCTCAGTTCATGTGACCGCAAAAGTACGTGTGACATTTATGCAAGGTCGTGCTGGGCACATTTCAGAGGGTCAGTCACCATTTTCTGAAAAAAAAAATCCCACTGGAAGTCAGCATGGAAACTGAAGAAACTTTACTGAATACATTTCCATTTTGCTCCAGTTGTTCTTCTTTTAATCCCCCCCCCCCCCATAAAAGCTTGTCAAAAACATTCAGCCCTACATTTTTTTGTCTTTCAGGTGGGCTGTGCCGACTTGGAGCACATCGCCGCTAGCATGAAGGCCCTCCTGGCCCCCGGAGCCACCGATGGGACAGAAATGTTTGGGGCCCTGCCTCGGCCCCGTCTCAACACAGGGGACTTCTCCCTCAAGCACTGAGGGAGAGAGAGAGTGGATGGCGCAAGTGGATAGAAAGAGAAAGGGATAGAGGGAGAGAATCGGAGAGATGATGGAAGTGTGTCGAGAAGTTGCGACGACGGGAGGAGAGCTGGATTTGTCTGGCAGATGTGGCATACAGTATGTGAAACAGTGTAAAAGCTAGTTTACCTCCAATTATTTCTCACTAACCAAAATTAACGGCACATGCTTTGAGGAGTAACTGACGGAAAGAAATGTTGTTATGAATACTAATGACATTTTCAACACTATGCCCCCCCTCCCTGCCTCCTCATCACTACACATTTCACAACACTAGCTACTACACATGCCACCACACTACATCAGGACCTCAAGATGAGTGTGTAGTGACCCACTGCACTGACCAACAAGGACACTAAAAAAGGGTGTATAGTGGTTTCACTGGCACGGCCAATTGTTAATTGTTCGGAACCTTGTGTGCGAATTGGTTAAATTACCTATAAAGTGATGAGAACTCGGGGGAACAGCCACCTGTAACGGGTTGATCATTGGCTCTGGTGTTGCATGCTACTACTAGCAGACATTAGCATAATATGTAGCTCTGAAGCTAAATGTTATGCTATCTTAAAAAACTAAAATTGTATGACAAAGTGGTCACTCCTATGAAACATGATTTGAAATTAGCTTAGTTTAAACATTTCTTTCTGAGGATTAAATTAGAAAAAGTGATATTCCCATGTCTGTGTTTGGAGCGAGGTTTGGTAAATGATTAGCTTAGTTTAGCTCTTGACTGGAAGCTGAGGGAAACGGCTAGTCTCAACTCCGAAGCTAAACAACTTCACCTTCCCATTTAAGTTCGCCCACAACTGAAGGAGATGTGGATATGTTTCAAAACGTGAAAAACAGAAATAAACCAAAAATTAAAAATAGCAAGTTTTGGTTTTACAGGAAGTTAAATCTTAGAATTGTTTCTTGACAACAACAGTTCATTCATCCACTCAGAACAAGAACAAGTTATCCCCCCTGTTATTCTGACTTTGGAGGGCTATCCTTCACAACATTGAAATCCTCTAAATTTGCCAAGTTCCATACTTGGAGCAACTTAATGAGGTAAAAAGGTACGAACTAGTACATTTTTAATTAAATTGAATTGATTGTATTGGTGTTACCATTGGATTCCCTTTAGATGTAACTATCAGCGATGGTATTTTTGCTGTCATATTGCCAACGGTTTATTGACAATTCTGCTCATGAAGAGTGAGATATCTTCGCTCACGCCATTTCATGTAGCTCCGATTTGGTATTACAGGAAGGACACTGATGTGGCCCCGTATTCCAATTTGATTTCTTGAAATTACAGTTTATGTAATGTAGAAATTATGCTAGTCCCTGCTAACCTCATTCTGCAAACAAGAAGACCCCAGGAGGCTCCTCAGTGTTGTTTGCTAAGAAAAAATACTCACAAATAGCTGTTTTTACATTTCCATATGTGCACTAGTTAATTAGTGAGCTATAAACATGTTGGCAGGGCATATTTTATGAACTTCAGATGGAGCTCGTCTAAAATGTTTTCCCTGCTTCCAGTCTTTAAGCTAAGTTAAGCTAAACTATGCTAACCACTTCCTAGCTACCTGCTGTTGTTTAGCACATTTAATGGTAAGGTTTTAGCCAGATGCACGGAGCCAGTGATCTCCCTGAACCACGGGGGTGTTTTCCATGCGTGATCCTGTTGTTCATGGGTAAGTCAACCAACAGGCCGGTTGTTGTCACCGCCCCCATTTAAAAAAAAAAAAAAAAAAAGAAAAGACAATAGCAAACAATATCTCTTAAAGGGGTAGAAACCAGAAAAATGGTTAACATGAAGCTTGTGGCTTTTCAAAAAAAATGTGAGCGGAGGACACCAGCACCTCCTCCTAACATGCCTATTTGTACTTTTAATTTTGCCAATGAATGACTGACTGATAGAATGATTGTAAAATTGATGCGGAGTCACAGGGGATGGTTTGTTGTTTTCTTCTTTTTCTTTTTTTTTCTTGCTCCAGAAGATCTGGTTGAGATGAGTGAATGGATGAGAAACTGTCTGTGTGTGTGAGAGAGAGAGAGAGAGAGAGAGAGAGAGAGAGAGAGAGAGCAAGAGCGCAAGAGCAAGAATGATGGGTTGAATTTGAAAGGAACAAATGTCCATCTCTGACATTTTTCAGAAGCAAATAAATGTTCCGTTAAAAGTACTTTTTTGTTTGAAATAAAGGAGCAACACCAAGAGATAAAAAAAGAGACTCTCTGTGGAATATGTGTGAGGATGCAATGTTGTGAATGGCCTCCAGAGGGCGGCAACGCTCTAGTGCACAAGTGATGAAGATGACAGTAGAACCACACAGAAATAATGCATTTACAGTTAAATTTATTGACCGCATTCCTCACATTAAAAAAAATCATACAGACTCTTAAGTTAAGCAAGCTCACCACTACCTCCAAGTCCTGCATGTTACAAAATCAAACAAGACTTTGCCTAAAATCTAAGTTGAATAAAATACATAAATAGATACACGATAATAGTAAAACAACTGGGCATCTTTGGACATATTATGAAATGATAAGCTTTCTTCATGCATTAGAGAAAGTAAATATAATCTACAAAGATGTCACCACGTGCTTCAGTTCTGCCTTTCACCTCCCAACATTTGTTCCCCAAATCATCACAACCTTGCCATTCCCCTCCTGACACCATCTTAAATTTACACTCCTTCACCCTCTCCCCCCCTGCATGCGAAACCCTCTGCCGTGTCACTGATCCCTTTTCCGAATAAGGCAGAATGAATTTGTGCCAACCCAGAACCCGGGGAAAACCTTCTCCTGGATGTTGGCTTTGAACTTGTGAATCAGCCGCACCTCCCTCTCGCCCTCTCCCTCCACCAAGAGGAACTTGATGATGCCGGCGGGCTGGTCGATGTAGACGCCCATGGTGGAAGTCAGGGGGAGCTGGACGTCCACGTTCTCGCCGTTGTGCCACACTTGGTAGCAGGATCCAGACCAGCCGGCGCCCCAGGAGCCGTCGTTCTCCCCGAGGCCGCAGGCCCCGTCGGAGGACTTGCGGGGCGCCTTCTCACAGACCAACCCGATCACCACCCAGCCGTCGAAGTCCACCTCCCAGTAGCCTCGATGGCCCAGCAGATTCTCCTTACACAGCACCTGAACAGGAATAACATGAGCTACAGTCCAAATTTACAAAAAGATATAATATATACAGTGCATGTCTTTTCTCCAGTTAGTCATCTTACAACCCATTAGATTAATCTTGTGACCCTTTAGAGGGACCTGAACTTTAGGCTTGGACCACTGGATGGGACAGGAAAGATGAGACGTGGCTGAACCTGTCCAGCGTTGGTTTGGTTATAATTTGACAGTGGGACCTAAAACAAAAGGACAACAACACTGTTTCCCCATCCCTACAGCAAGTCTTACCTGAGGTGAGTGTTCATATCTGTCAGGCCTGTTGGGGTACGGGCAGACTGCATCTGATGTGCGGGCCACCTTGGACGCGCCTTCTGAGATCCACAACAGCTTCTGTGCAGTTTTATCATCCAGAGAGATGGGGACCCAGTCTGAGAGAGTGGAGAGGAAACAAACACAAACAGATATGGGAATCATTCAGCAGAAAGAACAGCTGGAAGGAACAATAGTAAATTAAAAAGGATTAAAGACGACACTCTTCTACACATTTTAAATGTCATTACATTCCACTTGTTGGCAGGAAATGCTGTAATATGTAGATTTTAAAATGTTACATGAACTGTGTAACTGTTTAATTGGAGATATATTCTTTCTTGGTTGTTTAAATGTATTTTATTTTATAATAATTCAATTAATGTATTATATTTATCTTGGCACACCAAAGACCACATACATTTAGTGCCCTAGTTTCCATTAATGGTTTCATCTAATATTGTTTGGCTATTAATTGGCTATTTCTTGGTGTTTCTTTAATGTAAAGCTTACATTTCATGAAGTCAGCCCTGGTGGTTGGTTCAGGGACATTTGGCTCATACGGCGGCAGAGTCACTGAAGTGACAGACAGGAGATATAATAAGAGAATTAGAGAGAAAAACTTGTGAAACAATGAGTGAATAATACAAGTTTTTACACAGTTCTCATCATCCTTTGGTGGTTTTCCAACATGTTGCTCTTTACCTTCTGTAGAGTTGCTGGTTCTCCTTCCTGGAAAAGAGAAATGTCATTCATAAATATAAGTCACAAGTGTATAAGACAGAGCGATATTACATGTAGAATATGTTTTATGACCGTCTTCTCACAACAAAACATGTAAATGCACGACACTATTCATGGTGCCGCTCACTTCTCATCTTTCTCTGAAGTCTCTCCCTTCATCAGTTCCTCCGTCACGCTGCCATTTAACTATAGTAAATCACCTCCATCTCTCACCATACAGTAGATCACAGAGGAGTATGTTTGCTATGTCGGCTCAGCACTGATTCATGAAGTTTCCCCGCGCCGGCCGAGGTTTAGGTTTCGACACAAGGAATCCTGAGGACTGAGCGTGTATTTGTTGAGGACACACATCATGGCCAGTGACAGCAGGAGTCTCGTTCTAAGAATACACCTTCTGTATGATGCTGTTACTTCACACTGCCGAGGGCATGTTTGTCATGTCCTGGGTTGGCATATAATCTCCGTCCGTTTGTTCCTCCTCCAGTTTGGGAGTCACTGGGTCTTCTGACATTCAGAGAAAACTGAGATCCAATCCTGGCCAGTCCGGTTATGATCCGGAACCCCTCTGTGCAACTCAAGTTACCGTTTTCTCAAATTTCATGTGGACGGACAACTAATTCCTCATCATTCTTACTCGCCTATCAGACTGTGACATCATCACATTAGCTTGATTTGTGTATCCTTAGCTCTTGCCAGAATTAGACAGAACAACCTCAATATTCCTGATTCCACATTAGGCTGCTTCTGACTGTAATTTTCATACAGCTTGCAGCTGTGTTGTGACTGTATTATACTTAATTTAAGACATATTTGCGTATACTAACCACCGACTTTCACTGTAATGTTGTCCGTTAATGTTAAGAATAGTATACCATTTTCCCACTCAGTCTGAGAATATTACTCATATAGTTTACACCAGGTTGTTCCAACACACAAGTTGAATTTGTGAAATATTTAAACCCTGGATCACAGTGTTTAAGTAACTTATGGAAGTTATTAAATACAGTTGTAAAGTAAAAAGTCTAAGATGTAGCAGAGTGCAAGTAAAAGACGTACTTCAAAATGTTACTTAAAGAAGACATTACGTTCCCTCTAAGGTTCATAATTTTATTTTGGGTTACTACTAGAATAAGTCTAAATGCTTCAATGCTCAAAAAACACATTGTATCCACAGTATTCGCCCTCTGGCTTTAAGAGCTCTGTTAAAGCTGCTGTCACTTTAAGATACCCCCCACCCGAATATTCAGTCTGCTCTGATTGGTCAGCTCACACACGTTTGACCCAACGCCACTAACAACAACGGAGCACCTAAATCTATTCTTATGTGCCAAACTGGCCACGAGGGATAAATCATACAAATGACAGTGACATGGTGACGTAGTGTGATGTCACAAAGTCACAGAATTAAAGGCGGGATTACTGACAAGGCATTTCGGGTGTAGTGTTTTCTGTGGGAGAAAGGAGATTCTGTTGGTGTGGACTTTATGCAAGGGATAATGCCCTACGAGGTGTCCATAATCTGGAATTAATGGACGACGCAGAGGCCTTAGAACTGTCCTCCGCGAAGTTCACTAATTTCTGATAATGGACACCTCGTAGGGCATTATCCCGCTTATACCATGGACACTTGCCAAAGAAAAGAAATTAAGACCTTTAATTTATATTTTCATACGTCTTACAATCAAAATATAAAGTTTTTCACAAGCCATAACTTAGCTTCCCTGGTAACGCCTGAGGGTTTGACTAATACCTGGAACAATCATTACTCTCCCGTACTGTTCTTGTGCAATGGAAACATTGTTCACTCCTCCAGTAAATAGGACTGACCTCAGGTTTGACTTGGCAACGGGAGATATTCTAGTCTGTTCAGCGATGAGCCAAAAAGCTAACGCTATGCTAGCAAGATTCAAAGTCAATAACATTGCGTATGGTTGACAAACAGTAAATATAATTTGACAGTGTGTTTAACAACAAGACTAGCTAGATCAGAATCGAGTATTCGCCCAGACCATGGATAAGGATTTTTAACTTACATTCACAAAAACCTAAAACGCTGAAAGAAAAATCTGTGAAATGTATAACAGGATATGTTGGTTTGAACAATGCTCGGCCACATTGTTTAAGCAGATGATATAAGGACTCAGTGTCTCAACTGAGTGTGTGTGAATTTCGCTTCATAACAAAATAAAACTAATAACAACGAAGAAATAATTACATCATAATGTTATTGGATGATCACTGGGCTATCGAGTTTGCTATTTGATTAGATTTGATTGAATTGAAAGAGGACTGTTTGGCCTTGGCGGAGGTATGCTCTCTACCGCCTGCCACTCTATTTTTAAGATGCTCCTGTCTGTCTGTAACCTCAGCAGTCGCGGTGCCCATGTGCCTGAAGAGGAGAGTCAGCTCTTTCAGGTGGGATGGTGGATCCCGGCACATGTCCGAGCCTGAGATGACCGGCAGCTACAGAGGACGTCAGCAACATAACAACCAGGAGGATAAATGGGAGTCTGGTGTAACAACTGCAAACATCCGGCATTGCTTTCCCTGAATTGTGCTGGCCTTCAGTTCTCTTAAGCATGGCTAATGCGTTGGGAGGGGTTGTGGGGTTCGGGCCAGCTTTAAAATTGGAGATCCACAGCTCGTCCTTTAAAGACTAATTAAAAATCTAAATATATGCAGCGTTACTGTGTGCAGGAGCCCATTATGGCTAAACCATTACCTGGCTGAAGCCACTAAGACCAGAAGATTTGATAACTGACATGGCATGCAGAAATAATTAATTAAGTGGACCCTACTGAGGATAAGGGTCAAATTACAGACCAGATTTGAGTTTGGATATTGTCCACATGTCCTGACTGACTCCACCATCATTTATGACTTCAAAAGACCGCACCCATTGTTCATCCGTGTGCACAATGCTGAACAGCAGATGGACAGAGCGTTTGAGGACAGATTTGGCAGGACAAAGAGGGAAAGAGTGAAGGTCAGGCGGTCGTCATTGGAAATTGGTGGTGCAGAAAGACGCTGCTGACAGATCACTTCATCTGTCTTTCTTCCCCTCCTTCCCTGATCTCATCCATAAAGGAAGGCAGCAGGTGAGGGGGGGGGGCACCATGAAAGGAAAGCCTTCTGAAATAGTTGTGGCATTAAGAGGAATTAGTAAGGATGGATTAGAAGAGGGAAAGGCGTTCGGAGAAACACTGTAAATAAATTCATCTCCTCGAATCTGCAAGATGATTCTGGTTTCTGTCTGAGGGGAATGGGGCGGGAAAAACCTCATGTAACCTTGGAGTGAGATATCATCATGCAGCCTGGCAGTAAGTGAGGTGGGTGATTGGAGATGTGCCAGCTCTGCTGGTGCTCTGTGGAGGTTAAACCCGTGCGGATGCCTGTCCACGCTCGGCGGGATCAACAGGAAAGCCCCGCAGAGATAAACAGATACTCAGAAAGATTGATGGCTTGACATCGCAGCAATAGAGACATGGAGGAGACAGAGCGGGATGTGAGGGTGAGGTGTGAGGCATTAAGATATTTAAGGATGGAGGGATGAATATCTGGATCAAACTTTTGAAGTTTAAGCAAAAACTGATGAGCTGTGATTCTGGGATGTATTCACGCCAATGATAAGATGTAAAACACGTGTTTCGTCCGCCCGAGGAGTGAGCGGCTCCGCAAGAACCTGCCTAAAGGTCAACGCCAGGCCTCCCGATGCTTTACAAGGGCTGTTTGTTTTGGAGAGGCGACTCCCCTCCCCAGATTCCCCTCTCAGTGGGACAGAGCTACATTATCTGTGCAGATCAGGTTCAGAACATCCCACTGAGGCAGCAAGATCAGAAGATAGCGAGATGAGGATGGCGAGAGATGAGCAGAGGTGGCTCGGGCCCAGAGTCATCCCTCTGGTACCTGTCAAGCCTCCCTGCTGGGGGCCAATGCGAATAATGAGCAAGCATGTGAGGAGAAAGTTAGGAAGGAGGACAGAGGATTCTGGCAAAAGGAAGAAGGAAAGGCTTTTAAAGGGCGAGTGCAAAAAGAAAAATGGGGTTCCTGGCAATAATTGCCACATTAAATACATTATTAAATCATGTTCAGTGTATTTAAAGTAGCTAATCATATTAGTTTATTAGGCTATCTGTCAGTCGAGCTGACAAAGTTGACTTTTGATGATACTGAGTCCTTAAGAAGAAGTTAGTCCGGGGTGCCTTATGTTACATAATCACAGAATCAAGCAGCCATTTATAAAACGACCGGCTTTTACATTATGGGACTTGAATTACTGTGCAGCTATTCACACTTCATTACGGAGGCCGCCAGAGGACGGATTAGTAACATTTGGGCCAGGAGACGGGAAAGGGGGGGGGCTGAGGGGTTGTCTGAGTTATGGATGATGTTATGGAATAGGAAACACTGTGTAGGAACAGAAAAATCCAAGGGAAGCAAGAGGGCGAGGATAGAGCCGCAGAAAGCGGGCTGAGGCAATGAGAGCATGCTGATCATGTCGCGCAGGCAGAGGAACAAGACTCACAGAAATATGAGCTCTGAAACTGCAGATGAGGATGACATTGATGGGAGTAAAGTGCCTGGGCAGAGGCTCTTTTATGCTCTTTGTCGACATGATTAATGAGCCAAAGAAATACTGGCAGAAGCCAAGGTGGGGAGGGATGTCTGGCCCGAGCTGACTCCCAGGGATGACGAGCATGAGGTAACTTAACAACGTCAAATAAACAACATATGAAACACATAATAAATTTGTCATGGAACACTCTGACAAGCAGTGATTAAAACGGCCACAGAACAGCCTCTAGTCATCGCATGATTATTGATCTCAGACGGCGTTAGTAAGGAAGAAAAGAAGTAAGGAAGAACCTAAATGAGGTGATTGTGATTTTATATGAAAATGCTTAAAACAGCTAGAAAACTGGGCTAACCGCAAACTGGACTGTGAGGTTAGAGGCCACAAAAGCAGGAAATACTGCAATTTTCACTCAGACTTTTTAAAATGTTTTTTTTTTTTTATTTGAATCACTGATTAAAAAAACACTTCAATTATGCTTAAAGGTTATCACAAAGACTTTAACTTATATGTCTGCGAAGAAATGTAGCTTACCTGTGCCTTATGTGAAGGGGCAGGGTCCCCCAGATATAAACGGAGTAAAACAGTATGTTGTCCTTTAAGGTTATTTAAAGGTCTGACTTGTGAGAAAAGTTGATTTTTGTGGCTCAAAAAACGGATGCTCTGGGATGGCGGTGACCCGACCAATAATCCTACACCATCAGTGTGTTGAAAAAGCAACTTTTCTCACCAGTAGGACCTTTTGATTTGTTTTGCTCAGGCATAAAATAATCAGCCAATGAATATCTGTCTCTTCTGACTAAAAATTCTCCTCATGGTGCACATTTAACACCACACCTTACAAACACTAACTGTATCATAGTCTCAGTGGTAAATGACGATGCTTGCACTCAGGTGAGGATGTTTTTTCTTACCTGCTTTCTTGGGCACGGGCATGATTCCGTTTTGCGCTCACGGTGCTGCTTGGCATCAGGCGGTGTGGTCTTATGATAGAGCCCGTGCGTCCCTGGATGGTCACTCTTATGGACTTCCAAATGAGCGGGGAGGGGGCGAAAAACGAGTGGGGGGCGGGGGGAGAGAGAATGTGCATAAGTTTGGTTGGATGCAACGTCAACCGAAAGGGTCGGTCCTGTCACACGAAACTCTTGATCCTTTTCTAGGGATCGGATGGATGGAGACAAGCGAATACTGAGTACATCCCAAGTATGCATGCTCGTTTACATACACATGGACCGAGCATGAGCGTGGGGTACACACATGTATGAAGTGATGAATGGAGTTTTCAGACGTGTGGGAGTCAAAGGTGGCGGGCCAAGTTTCTAGAACGCTTCTGGAGGTTTTGGTGCCTGAATTCAATTATTGTCTCAACATTGTGCTTAGTTTTGGTGACCTCCGTCCGAATGACGACCACGATTTTAAAAGCACAAGTTGAGCTAATCCCGACACAAGACTGTTTCCATACAGAAGAGTCGGGGTGGGTGTGGGTGGGGGGGGACGTCGCTGTTTAAGATGGCAGCCAGCTCCTCACTGGGGAGCTGTCATCAATCCCAGATCCCATCAATCAGCAGCTGCTGTAAGTTCACGCTGGCAGAGAACTTGGAGCGAAGTGTACTGAAGTGCTGATGTGGTCAAAGCTTGAAAATAACAGCTTGTAACTAGTCTGTGTGCGCTTTTCCGTCGTCTCAAGTAACGCCCTTTAATTGAGAGCGCATTAGTACGTTTAAGTCATTAATTTGTCTTTCATCACCCGCGTTGAAAAAATTAAAAGAGCAGAGCATGAATCTCACCTCGTTGGAAAGTATTTAAACACTTTAGTCATTTAATTTATTGATGATTCAAATGTTTTTGTGTTACTATACTTTTACCTTAATTCAATAATCTCTGATTTTGTAAGCGTAGTAGTTTCCTTTTGCCTACTGAATCTGATGTACGGTGGGTTGCAGTGCAACCTTAAAATAACACATACAAGGTGTTTTTTGATTTAGATAACAGAAAATCTGCCAATGGATCAAATAAACTGACTGAAATGCTACACGACCGGGCTTTGAACCTGTGAGATTTAGAACTGATTTCAAGTTTTACTGCTTCATATTAAAGACTTGAATGGCCCGGCATCAAAATGTTATCACTCACAGCAGCTTTAATGGTGGTTATAAGTTCCTTTTTCCCTTAATATAATGGCGCTGAAATATAAAGTAAAATGGAAATACACATATGTCAACAATGAACTAGAGTAAATGTAATTTGCTAAAATCTACCACTTAAATAATTATTGAGACAGATGAAGAATCAGTTCTTATCTGCAAGAAGATGTCATCACAATTCATTAGTGTTGTATAAAGTATCTGATACTTAATCTACTCAAGCACAACAGTATTTTCGAGCAATAAATGCATCAAAAGTACAAGTAAAAGTAAAATTATTATATTTTATTATATTATCTGTGGCTTCAAAATGTTAACGTTACATTGCATCAGTGCAGGCAAACACTCTTCTTTCTCGTTCCCTTAATATCAGTGACCACAGACGGTAATAAATGTCCACTAAATGAAAAGCAATAAAGATTCAGATAATGCTGGAAGGCTGAAATTAAGTGTTGTTCTCCGTGAGACCCTGAGTCGTGTCCGGGACTCCACTCTCTGTTCTCTGTTGGACCTCGGGGGTCTCCCTTGCTGGCATGTCTTAATTGATAAAAACTTAATAGGAAATAACTCCCCGTCACGAGAAAGTGTCTCGCTGCTATTAGAAGAAGAATTTTAATGAAGTGTAACTACCCGCTTAGCACCGGCTCCTACAATACCAGATTTGCTCTGTGTGGGGCATGAAAACAAATTTCAACACCTGCTGCTTACCGCTGTCAGTGAGGCGGCTTAAACAGTATTGTACCCTGACCTTTGGGTGTGTTTAGGGGCACTGCGCACAACATCATACGGCGGACGAATATTCCCAGTGTACATTACCACCCAGCCTGGGCATCGCATCTCCTCTCGTGTTACTTCATCACATGTTAACATGACAGCGTTGTGGTGAAATGTATAGCACGATAGGGCGAGGGGGACACAATAAGTGTAAGGCTGTAATCTTTGGCGGCCAGCCGGGATGCTTTTCAGGGACTGTCAAGACTTTAACCTCAAAGTTTTCTTGGCTCTCCTCTGATTGACAAGGCAGCTGTTTCTTCCTTCTCACCTCCCTCTTAGGGTTTTCCTCCGTGTGTGTTTGGCCCTCAGTACGAACATTGTGGATTGCGTCTATTCCAGAGTGTTGTTCTCGATTACTTAAAGACGACCAGACGTTTGTTAAATGTCTTGTTGAGTTTTGCATTTATAGTATCCAAAATGGATTCATCATCATTTTATTCAAGGTATCAGTGCGCTTCATTTTGTCATCTGTTGCTGTATCTTGCGGGAGTCAACACGACTAAATGTAAAGTGAATAAAATTTTGTACGCAACTGGACGTGTTTCAGTCATGACTAAATAAACAACACAAATAAACCGAACTTAAAGGACGACGTATTATTTATATTTGGCGGACCCTGCCACCTTTCTATCTTCAGTAGGTAGACTTATCTTATGTTCTTGTAAAAGATTGCTAACCAAAAATATTGTGAGCCACTGGTTTGACCTGACAATGTATTACAGTATTCCCCTCTGAACTGTAGTGGAAGTAGACATATTGAGCAGAAAAAATTGAGATATTACATGTAGATTAAAGTACAAGTACCTCCTAACACTTTCCACCATTGATCATTCCTCTCTCCGCCGTGGCTGTGAGGAGCAGCAAGTGTCACTTCGAGAACCTGACACTGTTTAGAAGATAAAGATAACGCAAATTCTGAGCTGTCGAGTTTTATATGGCGACCGAGCATCTCTCATAAAGCGCGCATGTTTAGAGGTCCAGATTTACTGCGTGAAAACGACAGGCCAAAATCAACAGGCCCCTCTCAGCTTTAGTGCAACATAAACCTTGTAACTGCTCCTAAATCATGAGATGTAATAAGAGGGGTTGTGGGGAGGGGGCGATGGGACGTCCTGCCCGGCACATGGTGTCATGCTGACATTGGTGGCCTCAGAGCGACAGACAGCCACGAGATTTATGAGTAGCTGCTGCGACGCGAGCGGCAGCCTGTTTCATGTGTGCAATCTCCCCTCTTCTACCCACCCCTGTCACCCACTGCCACCTCCCCCAAACGTCACGCTCTCTGCAATCATGTTTTCTTCCGAGACATTTCTCCATGTTACGTGATTCACCCATTATCCTCCCTCCATGCTCTGAAACTGCTTGAATATCTCTTCAATTATCTGTTATGGGTTCGCACACTTCCGCAGCGTACGATCAGTAAATCAGCTCAAATTATTCACATAACACTTGAAATGATTTACAGCCCCTACCGGCCTCTTCTGCATATTGGTTTGTATGTCACTCGGTTGGACATTTTCTTCATTCCTTTATGACACAAAAGGAAGAGGGCTCTGACAAGTTATTAGTTTACCTGCCAATGAGGGAGACAATTACTTCAGCCATGAGTTAAACTGCCGCCGGGATTGGGTAGACCGCTGATGCTGGCCGACCCAAAGCATCAGTGTTTGACGACCTGGGAACTAGACTTAATCATCAACTATCCTTCTATACAAATGTTTTACTTCAGCTTTAAATCAAGTGTGCACCATCAACAGTGACTTAAAATGTGTTAAAGGGATATTCCGGTGTAAGTTCAATCTATGGTCTAACACAACATGACACCGAGTAAGAACCCCCCCTTGAGAGATCAAGTTTGCAGACCGCTAGCTTACATATTGTTAGCAACATCAGAAAAGTATAGTATATAGGCAGTATATGCCTCCAACAAGAAACCGCCATCAAAAGGCCAAAAATAATGCTCAGAACAGCACCAAACTTCAGCGACGGTACAAACAGGGTTGCAGCACATAGCTCGAGGCACCATACATCTGCTAGCTTAGCCGGATTGCTATTGTAAAGTGAACACAACTCACCACTCTCCTGCCGCAGCTTCCTGTTGTGGGGAAGCCCTGCGAGTCAATTACTGAGTGTGGTTAGAAATGCTCCATTCCGTTTTTTCCCTGTCCGCTCTCGATAATAACTGTTATAAACTGGTAGGTAAGACACATATGAACTTTGATCCCAATTCCATGGAGTAATAATCATACATTTTCATCCTTGAGCACTCTACTGCACTAGGTAATCGACTCGCAGGGCTTCCCCACAACAGGAAGCTGTTGCAGGAGAGTGGTGAGCTGTGTTCTCTTTTCAATAGCAATCTGGATAAACTAGCAGAGGTTTGATGCCTCAAACTACGTGCTGAGACCCTGTTTGTACTGTTTCTGAAGTTTGGTGCTGTTCTGAGCATTATTTGTGGCTTTTTGATGGCAGTTTCTTGTTGGAGGCATATACTGCAGTGTATTGTTATCGTGCGGTCATTTCAGAGGTTGCTAAAACTACGTAAGCTTGCAGTCTGCAAACTTGATCTCTCGAGGGGGTCTTACTCAGTGTCACGGTGTGTTAGACCATGGATTAGACTTACACTGGAGTATCCCTTTAAGTTGGTGAAGTAGAAGGTCCGGAGTTAGTTTAGAAGTACTGATCCCGGTGAAGAGTGCGGGACATCTAGCGACCTTAACAGGCAGATAACGGCCTCAAGAGCGAGAGAGGCGGACACCGGGATAAAATGTTGGCAGCAAACCTTTCTGCAAACCACTGATGACACACGTTTGTAGATGTCACAGGCCTACAAACCATCTTGACATTTCTACAAAATGTCAGGTCACGTTCACATTACATGTTTTTGACTTGACTTTCACATCAGGAGGTGGAGGGGATGGAGGTGGAGTTACAGGCGAGAAGGCTGCCAAGCCAGTGACTGCAGTTTCAGACTCAGTTTCAACATTTGCAAGTAAGAAGCAACTGGAAATGATTAACTTTCTAAACATGACACCTCTGGATATGTTTAAGCAGACCTTGTGACAATTTCCAGCCGTCTTTTTTGGCGAACAAATCAGGTATTTCAAGCCAAAACATGATGTTTCCCAAACCTTTACCAAAGTTTGTTTGTTTTTTTTGCCCAACACAAACCAGATCATAAACGCAGCGTAGAAAGAATTGAACAAAAAGAAATGTCAATATAAAGAAATGTATACTTTCAAAATATCGGTGTTTTTTTCTGGCTATGGGGTTAAAGACTTAGTCTTACCTAACAGGCTTTCGTGTTGCACTCATTTTGCTCATAGTGAAAGAAAGGGAAAGAGATCTTTGTGTTGAGAATGAAAAAGCCAACCAGAGAAGGAGAGGTTCAAATCTAAAAGTGTGTGTAAACACTGTCCAATTGGCATTTATGGAAATTAACATAAATGATCAGATGCAGCCCCTAAATTTCAACAACATTTCAGATGAGGTGGAGACAGGAACACTGGCGCCTTTATGGATCCTATCGATTTCATCAGGCAGCCAGATACACACCTCCAATCAATGTGTAATGTAGTCATTTTTTTAGGCAAAGATAAATAAAAAATAAAGTCAATAAACCTGGATAGATAATATGGTTTTCACTCTCTACTTGTAGGAGAGCAGACACTCAAAAGGACATTTATTTTTGTTTTTTGAAGCACAAGGACAAGCTGGGGCAGAGGTTGTGCCACGCAAAAGCGACGTTAACCATTAAAATGTCAATTTAAGTGATTTAGTTTAGGCTTTTCTATTTTACCTCCCAAGCTGTTATAATTGCAACCTGCAGTTTCTCATTAAAAAAGTGTTTTAATCTTATCATCAGCCATTCTAAAGCAATAATCTGTCATTTTTAAGGTTTATGTTAATTTGTTTGTTTATGTTTAATTGCTCTCATTTTCCTTTATGCACTTGTTGAAAGCGACGTAACGTTTGTTTATGGCCCTTTATGTGAGTGCAAACACATATGATCACAACAATCATGTGTCTCAGTGTCAGCATCCCCTAGGCTTCCTGGTACAGGAACATACATCAAGGTCCATGCTGAAAGGCTGCCATGATTCATTCGTGTTTATGCTGAAAGTAGAAGCCCACACACATGGCTGAGATTGTCATTTTGAAGCAGAAAAAGGAGCCGGAAGCATCTTGGAACACGTGCTGAACTCATGATATAACATGAAAACACACAGACCGATCAGCAGCTCGTCTCTCTGACCTCTGCCCTCGCCTGACAGAAGCGGATCTCTTTACAAACGGATGACTTTTGTCGCCGTGGCTCGCTTCGTTCGAACTCTCCCGTTCCCCTCAGCTGTCTTTATTGCCATATTTCTCATGTTGAACCGCAAAAGAAAGCCAGAGGAGGCGAACTGGAAGGCAGTCAGAGAGTGGGTGGGTGTGCTTGTGGGTCATTCTGAGAAAGGCCTGGCTGGTGACTGGACAGGGGCAGAGGGCAGGAAAGTGTTGAAGCTCAACGGCGAGCCTCCCAAAATAAGAGGATATTCCTCACAGCCGGACACGGAGACTAAAAACAGCCGGACCGACTGACTGACACGCGGAAGAGGACAGGCGTTGTTGATGCAAGGATTTTGGGACATTCTGTCTCTAAAGCCGTGTTGTTTTGAATCTGTGATCCCTCTGACTCATGATTATAAATAAACAGGTAGGTTGCAGAATGGTGGCGCAAAGACTTGGATGTTAGTGTGAGCTCCCCAAAAATGGCTGCAGTCTGGCTGCTGGGCAGACTGACGGCTGCCCTTTAATTTGGTTCTGACCGCATGTTACATGTTGAGCTGTATGTTTTGCTTGTTTTAGCAAGATTTCGATTCTAAGCTCATATTAACTAACCAGTATAAATATCGGTTGCCGTCTTAAAGGTATGTCTTAAATGCTATTTTGTTTGTTGTTTTGGTTAATGTACAATACTTCCATTGTCTTACAATCATTTTACTTGTATGTATTTAATCTGTGTTTTTGCGTCCCTGCTTTTTTGCACAGAAAAAAAGATTTTCGCCGACAGGAAGCTGCGAGCAGATGGTGAAGTCCTGGGTGGCTTCTGTCCTCAAGAAAAAAAGTGGAAATCTATTTCCCACTGAGGCTGAGCTGAATCATTCTTTAATAAATGTTTTTACTTGAGATGTTAAGATGAGTCATTTTCAAGTTACAAAATCAAATACAATAACTGTGATAAAACGTGTTGTGTTTTCACTTAACTTTCGTCCTCGTTGAACCCTTGTAAACATGTTCTGCAGAATTAAATAGTTTTTCTTCCTCTGACACTGTGAAATATTAAAAAAAAGAAGCCTCATCTTTGTGTTCACAGGTGGGTCATAAACTAAATTCCAGGAATACAAAGCTACTTACTGTATTGTTGTTCTTAAAACGCTGTGCTTGTTTAGTCGATAAAAGCAATTTGGTTTCATATTATTGGTTCTATTCATCAGGTACAATTTCATCGATACCAATAAAGCATCTGATAACATACATTTCCCAATATTGTCCTGACAATTTATGCAATTTATAATATATCTCTCATATATCTCGACTCCTCTAATTTTCAGAAGAGCACTTAAGACCAGGAAACTAAAAAACAGTCTATACAGGCGTGCATGTGTAGCATTTAGAGGAATATTAAACAAACATTTATACATTTGTTCAGTGAATACTGTAAACTGTCACTATGGTGGACACTTGTTAGGGAACAACAGCAGCTGCTCTCGGTAAAGCCCTGTATCATAAAGGATTAAACTGCTGAGTGGAGGCGTTCCAGCTCACACGCACTCAACTGACACAGAAGTGGTTCTGGTTCCCCCCATCATGGAAATCAGTCAGACCCGTTTGGCCACGAGCGGATTTATTGGTATTAGACTGGATGAAAGTCATTTGTATCAGAGCCGCCTCTTTTATATGTGATATCGTCATTCATCTGTTAACAGTATTCAATTGTATACATGTTTCCTGAATTTAATGAGTTGGTATTAATTAATTAATTGACTGTAACTGAGTGGAACCACAATGTAATATATTGCGTTCAAACTTAGTTCATTTACAAATTACAAAAAAATAATTTTGTTCACTGGAGAAAAGACTTTTGTACACATGAATGAGCTTTGAGTGTCAGGTGTACAGAAGAAGTAACTATTCATTGCACAGCACTTAAACTACACTTTAAATAATTTTATTTAGTTTGGTTCATTGGCGTTTTATCACCTAAACCATGATTAATCAATGTTTTACAATGTATAGGCATCATGCAAATCTTATTTTTCTTCACATACAAGAGCCATAATTAACCATATAAACCACTGTACTGCCTATTGTATGGATTTCTTATTAAGATTTTTGTACAACTGTAGCTGAGAACAAAGAGTATTTCTTTGAGTGACATACAGGAAAGGCAGGTCAAGTAATAAATACTTTATTTTCACATTAGTAGTAAAAATTGCAGTCATCTGCGGGGCACAATATCTCCTCTTACACTGTACAAGTTTAAGCTGTATGTGTGACATTTATCCTCATTAAATAGCAATTAAAAACTGTTCAAGTGTGAGTTATTGTTCAGTAAATCTAAAGAAAGATTAGAAGCTGTTATCGTGTTGATCACCGGCCGCCTCCATTGGCTGCTCCACCACCGGCTCCGCCACCCGATTGGTCCTGAGCGCCAGACATCATCAGGAAGAGGACAAGAGGCACGATGTACATCCACTGCAGGGGACGAGATAAAATGTTGTAAGTACAACGAGATTTGTTTGCCAGACCACAATTTTGACTGTGATCACAGAAAACTTTTCAACAGATCCAGATTGGTCATCCCAGATTAGGTTCAGGTTATTTTCTGAACAGAAAAGAAGAAAAGTTAAGAGGGGAACAAAAAAGGGTGAGGGACTGCAGAATGAAGACGAAATGTCAGGGTCTAACACCAAACACATACCTCTTCACAGTCACTATTAGGATTTCAGATTTATTGATGGTTTAGCACGAAGCCTTACTGATTCAAAGCACTTTTCAGAAAATTGAGGGTTTCAATTTATCAGTCTAAAATGTGTTTGGCATTGATCCTGGAAAAACCTCCAAAAAAAAAGGGAAATGAGTGGGAACAGGAGGGTGAAGTTCAGTTAGTCACACTGCTTAGAAGTTAAAGACGTAACTGGACAGAGGAGGAAGGGGGACAGAACGAGCCACAAGTAAGAACACTGTACTTCAGTGGGAATCAGCTCTGCTCTCTTCCTCCCCCTGCTGGGGGCTGTGCTGAATTGCTGACCATGAGGAAGATTGCACCTCCCAGAATCAAATACCACTGGAACACAGCACAGCACCAAGTCAACACACACTGTCATTGGTTGCAGCACAGCACAGTGTCAACACAGGTCACTGAACACAGCAAGATGCACACAGCACACAGCAAAACGAGACAGAGATCATTAAAAGAGCTCAGACGAGCCAAGCGACAGGACGCGAGACCGGGTTCTCTTTGGGAATGTTTCCAAACACGGAGCTCCAGTGGAGAGGCGGTTTTTACTCCTACCGACAGCTCAGAAATGTCAGAAGACGGACAAAATCTCACTACAGCTTTTTAACCGTGGGTTTTTAACTTCAAGGTAGCAGCATCACGCATGGAGGCATGGCAGTACAGGGCTCAGTCTCAAAACATGATGCAGACTTGGGATGCTTTCATGTCTGTTTGGTTGCGGTAGATTAAACTCTGGCACTCTCTTAAGGGCTGAGACTGCCTAAAAGTGGGGTCCAGGTCATCTTCAAAATGCTGATGCTGTACTGAATGTTCTGGGTTTTTTTTTTTTTTTTTACATTCAAAGCTTCTTTTGAGATTTTTGAACAAAGCTCCAAATGTCTGTTTGATTTTTATGCCATCAACTCCAAAATTGTTGAGAGTCAAAACAGACGTTTTGTTTATGTGGTTATAAAAATGTAATGTACCGTGCCGTAAGACTGCTGCATGACTGCCCTGTTAATCCAGGTGAGTGACTCCCTTTTGTGCATTTTTCTAACCAGAGTGAACGTTTTGTTTTAAAAGGCTAAACATCAACAAACATGGACTGAAGCAGAATACTTCTTCAACACATGTAAATTTTGTAAATGATGACATTTGTCTTTGTTCAGTACATACTGACATTTGCTCTGCTTTGGATGACAAAAGTCTGAACAATCCTACATGCAGTCACTACTGGACTCTAAGTCTAGAAATACAACAGAACTCATATCATCATTTCTAAATTACATAAATGAAAGTGAATTGTACTTCTTATTATTCTTAATTTTGACCCATATTGAGAGATTTTAGTGAGGAAGGATAATCAAAAGCACCATTTGAAAAACTGGCCAATCAGTCTGTATGACTTCCATGGTTCCTCCTTCGGGTTCATTTGTAGAACGCCACTGTGAACACAAACTGGACCAGCTACAAAAGGCCAGAATCAAACATGAGAAAATGTGCAGCCGTTTTTACTTTTTAGGACACATTAATACTTTTCTGCAACAAAAAACGGCTAATGAGATAGAAGAAAAAAAGAAGCCTCTTGCTCTACAGCACTGATGAATCCTCTATAGTGTATCCTCACACATGCATGCATGGAAAAGGTTGTGGTGCGTCTGTGGGAGCAAAAAAATGATGAGCTACAAGGCATTTTTATATATTCATTAGCTATATGGGCCATTACGACCATCAGAGCCCAATTACCGAAGGCAGAAAGAACATCTTTAGGCACGGCCTGCTAGCCTTATCAGCAGTTTTCAGTGGGAGTACTTACATATTTAGCAAAGAAAGATTTCTGCTCTTGTGGATTCTTCCCTTTCTTCTCAGTTTCCTGTTCCATGCGCTCCAGGAACAGAGCCGTCTCAGGTCTGGAAGAAAGTAGCAATTAGTATTCAAACAAACCCCCAAAACAGAACGTCAGTCTGGAAGGCAGAGGAATGCACAGAGACTTGTTCTACCTATGGGGAAATGATGTAAAGCTGCTATGCCTAGACAAATATAACTGAATCCCAGGCTTCTGAAAAAGCCACCCAAGAGGATTTTATTAATGCACAGACCGCCACAGATATGGATGCGCTTCCATGAGCACATAAGATTTCTCAAGGAGTTGAGACTGAGTTGAAGACAACCATGATGAGAAACTGAAAAGGTTCTTTTACATTTAATAAACGTATATATAATGTAGGACTGACCCTGGTGCATTGACCGGAGCCAGGATGCTGAGTGTGGTGTTGAAAACCTCCAGATCAACCTCATCCTCAACCTCAGTGCCCCGACAGGCTCCAGGAAACGTCACTATTGAAACGCCGATGAGATACCCGGACACATCAGAGTGGAGGGTGATGACGTCGCTCAGATGGGACTCAACCATGGCACACTGAGGATCCGAATAGATTCAAGGTTCATGTTAGAGTTACACCTACAATAGCTGGCTAGTGTCAGCTTCATTTGTATCATACGATGGACGTAATGCTGTTAGGTTCATTTCAGAAAGTCTCCTGGTTGGATTTCAGATTTTGTTTACGTTTGTTTGTTTTGGAAACAAAATACACTACAGTGCTTTTCATTTACCAATTTAAATCAAAACTAAATCTAGAGCATGGCATTGAAAAGAACTACCATTTGATGAATTAGTCCCACTATAGGCAGGTCTTTTTGGAACAACAGGTATTCTTAAACACAGATGATACTCTTTAAAATCTGAATACTGTCTACTTCACTAATACAGTCTTACTGAGCAATTTTAAATAAGTGGTTTTCTGAAAGTGACTTCTGAGAGAAGATGAGTGAAATACATACGGCTCGGACAAATGCTGTGAGGTAACCCTCCATCTGCCGCTCCGTCTGTCTGTCCGCCTGCAGGAAAACACGAGGCACTCTGATTCTGTACAAGCCGTCGACTGCGGCCACTTCCTGTGGAGACATTCAAGATCAGAACAAACATGTTTGAGATGCAGGATCACATTCAAATCCCTTTGTATGACTTTTATCTCTCTATCATTCAAACACTGGCCACTGCAAATCTGTAATGATGTCTTTTGATCTCTGGTTGTCAGTATGCACGTTGTGTCCAAAATGCATTTGTTGTCACAAGAAAGGAGAAATAACATGATCTCTGTGTGATTTTATTAAAGGCTAAAGCACTTGCCAGCCAACGTCCTTTCAACCTCATCATACTTCACCTTCAGCTTGGCTCTGTCTTCCTCTGATAGCTGGTTCTGAGTTAGTGAGACACTGGGCTCCCTTCCAGCTTTCAACACCAGGGCTCCTCGTACTTGAAACTTTGCTACATCATCTGAGACAAGAAGGACAACAGACAGTAAGAACAGAACAGATAGCATGAATGAATGAATGAATGAATGAATGAATGAATGAATGAATGAATGCATTTCAGGCACACATTTAATGTCATCTTTCAGAATGCTCAGCAACATTCTGAGTCTTATCTGTAAAGTATGAGAGGGACAGATGACACATATTCAATACAAGTGATTCAAAACATATACATTTTCACTAAATGCAGTTTATGTACATGCCGAGTTTCAAAGGCCATGTTTGCAGTTCTGAAGACCTTCACGTCTATTGAACCAGGCGAACAACTGTATCGATACATCAAAATAATCACCCAACAGATTTTTGAATGAAGTTTGGTGTGTTGTGTCCTGCATTCGGTCACAGCGTTATCGCAGGTAGCACACGCCTGCTCGGTTAGCTTAACCGCATTACCATCAACCTTATCATAAGACGTAACAGTAAAAACAAAATGATAACGCCTTCTTACCGACTTCAAAAGAGTGCTCAAGAGGCACAGAGAAACCACTGAATTCAGTGTCCATGACATCGCCAACCTGACGACAGAAAATAAAAATCCACCGTTAGCCTTCAGCTGATCTAATCTAGCTAATGCTAATTACAAAGCTAACAGGTGCAGCTTCCACTTAACCACACTCAAATATTACGATAATATTAATACAGTTTAACACTTACCCTTCTGCCATTATTACAATATACGAATTCCGAACATAAGACTAACACAACAATCGAAACAACTGCAATTTGAAATTGTAATAGACGAGCCATTTTGACAGAAGCTAACACCGGAAGACAGCGTCAAGCCTTCTAGACCAACGTAAACACTTCCGGAGAGGTTTTTCATAATAAAAGCCTTTCGGATACATGCAACAACGATACCTAAAACGTGTCGATAATTTTACTAAAATCTGTCTTTGACAACAATATTTGAAAATCGTTTGTTGTCGAGCGCACCTTATTTTTTGCCTAACCCTCAAAGACATCACATCAATGTTTTGAGTTGCTACATGTTTGTTTGCAGGCTTCATCGCTCAGCCCCCAATAAACACTGACACAGAGACACAGATACAGAGTCAATGTGAGCATGCTGAGCAGAACTATTTAAGATATGTGCTGACCCACTTATGCACCCGTTGTTTATGCATACCTCTCAGTACACAGGCTATCAATTTACTTTTGACTGTAGTCTGTTATCTGAATGTGTCACCTTTGTCATCTGCTGCTCCAGTGCTGCTGTGCACACACTGTTTTCAGTCTTTGAATTAATATTTTTAGATTTTTTGTCAATAGTAGTTTCCTTGCCTGTTGACAGATTGAAACTAATGAACTGTGTTCAGAGGCTATGTGTGCTGCTGTCATTTAACCTGTCAGTGCAGTTTTCTTATTCCTTGTGCATTAAAGAGGTTTTGATTTCCATTTTGGGCTGTCTAAATTTAAGGTTAGGGCTGCTCTATATCTTATCTGCAGCAAAAAAACAAAACAGGTTGTAACAGGATGGATAATTTTCCTCAAAGACAAGTGCAAACAAGTAATCTCCTCAATCATATTTGTGTTTTAGGACAGCAAAGAGTCTCATTATTCAGAGCATCATCCACTGAAAAACATGTATAGGATAAATAGTTTAATATCAGTCAGTATATTAGAAAATACCCTCTCCTTCTTCTTTAAAGGAGTTACTGTACACTGAACTGACTGTAATGCAGACTTGTGAATATTCAGCACCTTGATTCTGGCTGCACCAACACGTCCAGGACCAGCAGAGGCTGCTAACAGACCAGACAAGGCCTCTCACCTTCCTCCTCTCCACACCCCTCACTGAAAAAAAAAAAAAAAAAAACAGCCTCTAAAAATGCAATTCTTTATCAGCTGAATAATAAATATTTATGTCTTGCGATGAAGGGGGTGTTCATGTTTTTAAACCCTTTAGTCAGCAGTCTATTTGAGTTTTATTGACCTAAATGTCCTTTAAAGGAGTAAATCTGAGCAGAAAGATGCAGAAAATCTCAACACTTGAAACTCAGCTGGGATGGACTCGCACCATCAGAATGTATCTCTTGTGATCAGATTTGACTTTTCCTGCACAAATGTAGTTTTAACTGTGGGGAAAGAGAAGACCACTTTCTTACTTTATTGAGTGTAAAAGTGGAGAGGAGGATTGTGGTGGCTTCGTGATCTCGAGTGAGTTGTTTGGCATAGCCACGTTTACGGTACCCAAGTGTGCCTGGGAAGCTTGTAAAATTAAATGCAAGCGGGGACAATCCGTTGGCTGAGGGGTTTAAGATGCTGACCGTGTTACTGCAGTGTCCCCAGTTTGAATGCAGTGAGGGCCTCTCCTCTCATTTCCTGTCTCTGCTGTCCCGTCCTTATTTCACCACACTGGCTCCCTGTACAAGCTAGACCACCCTTTAATATTTCATCTTACAAAATATTACACAAACACGCGCCGTCAAACTCATCAGCTCTAATTACTCTGCACGTATTTGTCAGGACTCTACTATCACTACGACGTTGGTCTCCTGATGATTCCAAAAATGAATAAAACATCAGAGGATGGTACGCCAGAAAACACCAGAACATATAACAAATACACAAGCTTATACGTTCAGCGTTTATTTTAATTATCAATGGAAAATTCATTTGAAAACTTACTCAGCTTCTCTGATATCTCTGAATGAGTCCTAAAGAACTTGAGTTCACAGTTGTTTTTTTGGTTCAATAACAGGCGAGTTTAGAGCAACTTTCATGTGATCAGATCAAGACACAAGACACCGACATTATGAACAGAACTCAAACTAACGATTTATCTTCATTGAGTAATCTGGAAATTATTTTCATGTAGAACTGATCAATAGTTTAGTATATAAAATGTCCCAAAAAAAAATGAAAATGCTTATAATAACCTCCCAGAGCCCAGAATGACGTCTTCATATTACTACTTTTGTCCAACCAAAAACCAAAAGACTTTTCATTTACTGGCATAAATGACGACAGAAAGCAACAAATCCTGACATTTAAGAAGCTGTAACCAGCAAATGTTTGACATTCTTAGCTTGAAAAATGGCATAAATGATTAATCCTCAAAGTAGCTGATAACTTTCTTTTGATCAACTAATCATTTAATTGACTAATTGTTGCAGCTCTTATAATGAATCTTCCTAACGCTGCTAGAATGAGTATCGAGAATTCAAATGGTGCAAATGGCCTCATTATATGGCAGAGACTCAGGCCTGCTTTTATTTGCAGCGTTCCTTTAGATCAACAGGTCCAGTAAGTACAAGCTCCAATATGTGTCACCTCCTGACCAGAATTTATGGATCGCTATTCTGATTCTCTGGGCCCGCATGCACCGGATCCTGGCTCCAGGCTCCTTAAACTAGTTGCCAAACAGTCTGAGAGTTAACCGAGGGGGCAGAATGTCTGTGACCTCGATGACTTGGGCCCCCGAAGAGCCCAAAATGTAAACGCATCAAACCAGAAAAGTGAAGCGGCGGTAGCTTTCTGCCAGATGTGATTGATGTGATTTGTTTCTCGATGCTTATTTCTGGCTGAGGAGTTCTGCTGACATGGAAGAAAACCTCTGTGGATACAAAGTGAGAGGCATCCATCATTCTCGAACTTCAACATTCACGCATCAAAGAGCCGAAAAAGGAGATTTGAATCCAGTGTTAATCCTTTAAAGTTTGGAATATCAAGAAGTCAAAACTTACTTTTGGACATCCGACTCGTTTTCACCTCTTTTTTAAAAATTTTTTTATGACATTTGCGTGAATGAAGATTTAGCTCAAACATATCAAACGCACTCGACAGTGACAGGAACGTCCTAGATGAGGTCAAAAACACAGGGCTCCGCGAGGACCCTGAAGACTCGCAGATTAAAACGTGTTCTGGCTAAATCAGCCGTACCCATTGTGTGGGAGCAGCTACACTTTATACAAAACCACTAAGAGGATTGTTGTTCCTAATTCCTCACAAGAAATGCCTTTCCACATGTCCTTAAGACCTTGCTTGACACTACCAGTACCAAATCTGCCTTGAATAAACACGGTTTCCTCCATTACACAACTTAAATCATCACCTCCTCTTTAGATGTTGTCAGCAATAATAAAGAATATTAAATAAGAGCAAAAAGCAGCAGATCTCTGATTTCACACACCAGATGTGTAAAAATGTGTGTTTTTGTATTTGTAATTGTAGGCTTTTGTTTCATCGTCATTATCGGTCTGTATGGAGACATCTCTCTCCGGGCTCCTGCTCAGTCTGGAGGTGGGGGTGCTCTGCATGGAGCATATGGTGGCTGAGGCATGTGATTCCCCCCTGGCCCTGCCTTTGAAACTATGCAGGCCTATACAGTATCTTTCCCCCATTACTGGGACAGCCCATTACTCTCTGTCATCGCCCCTAAACAACGGTGTCACCTTCCTATTCTTAGTCAAATATGAAAGCATGTTTATTTATGTGAGACGGCGACGGGACTTTCACTTTGAAGGAAGACGCTGTCATGTCCTGTCTGCCTGTGCGCTGTTCAAAAATGGAGCATTATGAAAAATGACAAAGAAAAGTTGTTTGGAAACACATCCTGAGGTTGAAGAAGAGTTTGGGATCACAAGCACTGAGATGTTGTTTTTTCCTCAGCCTGTATGGAGGAGACTCAGTGTCTACGGTGGTGGTCTCAGGAATTTCTGAACATGGTTGGCATCTCTGCCCCCCCCACTGGAGGTCTTTGTTAACACATTTTATGTGCTGTACTGTAGACAACTGATTAGATGAATCAACAGATTAGAGGGATTACAGGAACAATAAAATGGATCATCCCTCCAAGTTTCAATGAAATCGAGCACTGTTTATCACATTTCTGTTATTTCATTTTTACAGAATGACCTCAGTGACAGCGTGAGAGACAAATCAAAACACAGAGAAAAAACAATATCAGGTCCTTACATTTGCTGTAGACACTCTCATCCATCTAAAGAATGATAACCGTTTTTGTAAAAATGTGCATTTTCTTCAGGTCACAGATAGTGGAAACATCTTCTCATGAGACAAGGGAACAGCAAAAATACATTTACACACAGGGATAAATTGAGCCTTACAGTCAAGGTCTGTCTATACTATACATGATATTTGATCATACGTCTCTTTTAACCATTACAATGTTGAAAATGGGCCACGACTGCCTAAATTTTCAATATTGATAATTCTCTACAGATTAATGTTGAAGAAACAGAGGTCTTTATTTTGTGACCCTGGTGATCTTGTATCTGTCACCCAGCTGGTCAAGTGTGTCATTAACGTCTGTCATTCCCATCTGTCAGGCCCGAATCTGTACAGCTCCTCTGTCTTCTGCAGGAAGGATGGCTTTACCATTAATCACTGAAACGTAAATATCAATATCATGTGCAATATTACTTGTGTTTACTTACAGTGTTATTTGTGCACCTCTCCCGGCCCATCTGATTCACATGAATGGGTCGTTATCTGACTTCGGAAGAGCTTGATGTCCAGCTGATCATTGTAATCGGGTGTGTGTTCGAGCAGGGAAACTAATAAACGAGACCTTTTATTTCTTCTCAATAATCACACAGCCTTTACTATTTGAGTTTTTACTCATTCTCCTATTGACCATTTTTATTTCATGGCCTGGATCGGACCTCATTGTTAACAAAAAACACTGTGAAAATTTGACTTACCTTTTGCGAAGAAAAAAGATCTTTACTACCAAAGATCCTGTATAAAGGCAACATTTTGACACAAAATTCTTCCTCTTGACGGCTTTACTCTCTAAACTGGTGTGTATCAGCCATGGGAAAGCCGCTCTGAAGGTGGAGAGGACCTGCTTCAGATGGCTTAACGTGTACTTCAGCGAGGCTTTACTAATGCAAGCGTTAAATAACTCTGGTGTCATCCCTGACAGCGGCTCACTGGATCATGTAGGACACCTATAGTTAGTGTCCTATATCCGCTTTAAATCCATGGCATAGGAATAATTTCAACCTATTCAGAGTGTTTCGTCGCGGTTTAAATCGCCACAGATGAGCTGTGAATGCATCAAAAAGATTGATTAGAGACAATTTTGCTTAAAAGTGAAGCAATGTGGAGCTGGAATATATACAGTAGACCGAAGGACCTTTTATGTCCTATTCAAACAGCCCTCCGTAATCTTCCCCGAGGGTATTTTGTTCTCCTTGAACATCTGAATCTCAAGTTGCACTTGCCTTAAATAGCAGGTCTTCAATCTCTGCCTCTCTTTCTCTGACTTAACTTCTCTCCACCAAAATTAAAGTCTCGAAGAATGTTTATTGTTATAGCCAAGGTTATGGCAGCCTGGGCAATTTGGCCAGCAAGGAACAAGCGCAGAATTCAAACAAGGGGGCGTGGCGGCGACTGTATACAGATGAATGAATGGAAAGCGAAAAGCTGCTTGAATGCATAATTTAACAGCAATGTTTATAATACCAATCGCCATCCAGAGTCAAAGGAAGGAGACTGATGGCCGGTCGCCGCTCTGTCACTCCCTGTCCTGTCTTTGCTGTGTAATTAATATACTGTATATTTATCCCACAACACATGTGAAACCTTGTGTAAACATACGCATGTGTGCCTTTGTGTAGGCTATATGTGTGTGATGGGTTGGGAAGTTTGAACCTCTCCATGAACTCTTAAGGTCAGCAACCCCCTTCTGCTGTCTTTGACCTTGTTCCTCACATCACTGCCGAGGTCCTCCGGCCCCATAAAATACACCCTGTTGACAGCTATGGCTCCCGGAGAACAAATGGGATTGTCAGAGCCTATAGGAACGCAAGGCTGCTGCTGCTGCTGCTGCTGCGCTCCCGTTTTCATTTCTGAGCTAGTTTTGTTTTTTCATCCTCTTCTAGACTGCACCAAAACTACTTGGATATGGAGTGGAGCTGAAAATGTTCTTCTTCAAAATCTTACCGAGGTGTCAAAATAGAGTTTTTGTTTGATTCATTAAACATACGCCTCACATTCATTGTCGTTTCAAGCTTAATTCTGAAGAGGCACTTTCACCAGTGTGCACATTATCTGCTCTCCCCCTTTGAACAAAGGGCTCCTACATGGATAGTTCTAACCACTGTTACTGTATTGTTTAGCTTCATCCATTAGGAGAACAGGCGGGTACCTGTGTGCCATTTGTAAAGCACAAAAAAAGTGAACAGCAAAGCGTGGACAGATGTTTTGAGGGGCCATTGCTCTAACCAGAACTCTGCTACCCAAACTGTAAGGCTGGGTATAAGTGGCGTTGTCCCCATGTACCTTAGCCAGACAGCTAGCAAGCTGTTCACATTCAGTATGAAACCAGAAGGCAATGATGACTTGATGTAATTGATTAACTTAGTTAACGGGGCTCTGCGGTACTTCTGTGGTGAGCTGGAAGGCAGAGAGGAACTGAGACAAGGCGCAAAGTGCACAGAGTCATACCCTTTACAAAGAAAGTCACAGTCCAGCAACATTAAACAACTTCAACAAATCATCCACAGCACAGGCTTGTAAAGGCATCCGAGAGAGGCGGGGAAGGTTTCATTTTTCACGTCACATTACGACCCGCTCGGCCAATTAAAAAGTGATTAACACATGTAAATTGCCACACATTGTTACACTGAGCCCCTTTATGTCAAAACATGATATTCCCCCAACATCTTCTTTGGACCAATCCACATTTACCCTCCTTCAAAAAGATTCACCTGGAGCTCTCACACTGTGGCAAAAACACCAAGTGTGGATGCTGCAGCGTCCCAGGACAGAAATCATCTCTCTCCTTTTTTTTTTTTTCATTTCTACGACTGTGGTCCGCTCCATCGATGTGTCTCTGTGTCCAATACTGACGTAGCCACAGCAGCTAAAATAAAACAGTTTTTAAAATAATTTTTCCGCAAGAAAGACAGCACACCCAAGAACTGCAAATGGGCATCTTTAACCCAACCTTGTGCACGTGCAACAAAATGGTGTGCGATAATATATTCAACAACATCCACAACCACAGTTTCTCAAAACTGATGTCTAGAAACCAGAAAATCAAGCCCTGATGCTGAGACATGAGTGTAAGTCCTCTCCAGGGTGCACAAGATGTTTTTGACATGACTATTTTGATGTATCTATTCAACCTAAACGAGATAAATAAAGCAAAAATATGACACATAAATAAAAGAGCCTCCTTCACTCCCCTAATCGCTTTCACAGAAAGATGTTTAACACGTCAGCCGAGGCGAACACCAAACATATCTGAGCCGTTTGAGCCGCTGCTACATCACTCGATCAACGCGTCAGTGCTGATTAGCATCACTCACTTTGTTAACGTTTTGGCTCCGGTGCCTATGAGTTAATCAGCTGGCAGGTTCTCCCCAAGGGCCGGACTTTTCTTTATGGCTCTGAACCGCTTTTACCCGTCATGGTGTCTTCCTCCTCCTCCTCCTCCTCCTCCTCCTCCTCCTCCTCCTCCTCCTCAAAGCCTCTGCAGCCAAGGTTTCAAGTGACAGCTATTCTGTCACTCTTTTCCTTCCTTGTTCCACTTGTTGGGAGGAGGATGAAGTGAGTGGCAGTGGTTACTGTGTGTGTGTGTGTGTGTGTGTGAGGGAGGGGGGTGTTGAGGTGATAAAAAGGGATGAAGGAGGAAGCTCGGGCAGATCCACAGACAAGGAGGGAGGAAGACGCTTTGAGAGGAATCACTATAAACAGACATGCCTGAGCCCAAGAAGCCAGGTAAGATGGTCCAACCTGTAGGATTATGACAGAAACAACTCGCCGGTCAAAAACCTGGAGGCTGGTGATGCAGTTAAATGCAAGAGTGAAAAAAAAAACCAAAAACCAAAAAAAACAAAGTCATTTTTAAACCCATTCGTGATAAAACACTGGGATTTGTTTTTCTTTTTTTGCCTCACTGGTAATAAAGAAACACAACCAAGTCAGAATTTGCTTTATTTATTTCCTTATATCATCTCTGACGTAGTTGAGATAACTCATCATGTAAAGTTCATTAGCTGGCATGCGGATCAAAGCTGTTAAACATGAGCACTACTCAGCAATCTGTGGTACGAGTTACATCTTTTATTAGTTTTCATTAGTACGAGCTCATGTCTTCATAAACTCACCCTCAGTTAGCTGTTGTTTCTGTTTTACTGACAATGTTCTTAAAGCGACAAAAGGACCGTATCCTCCTGCTCTGTTTCTTTAACAATTAAGAACAGATCTGAGGGATGTAAATATTTAACTTAAGGGGGAATGTGTAGTTTTGGGGAGTAAATTCTGATCAGAAGAGAGAGCTCTTAATTGACAAACTGACCTTAATGGACAACACAATGTCACGCTGTTTTTCTTTGTTTATATGTGGCGGACCCTGCCACCTTTCTAGCTTCTGACGGTGTTCCGGGGACCTTATTTTCCTCTGAGGATTCTTGTTTTATTCACTTATGGACTTAATTAAATTGACATTGTAAATTCTGAGTTTGAATTTCCTCTCCAAAACTACATTGCGTCCCTTTAATTTATTATGATTATTTGCTTAGCGTTTGTTTCCTTTTATTAATAAATGTTGGTCATTGAAATTAAATGGGACAAAAGTGATGGAAACATGATGAGCTTGGGAAAGGAGCCACTAATATAATATTTTAGGATCTCAAAGAGACAAGTGTGAAGAGGGAATCATCTTGGAGCCCGAGCTTCATTAGGCTAAAAAAAGCAGGGGCAAACGTCAGCATGCTCACAGCGATGTCTGGTGTGAGGTTCAAGGTTATGGACGGATGAAATGATTTGCTGTATGTGATTATTTTCTGTGATTGTGTCCAACTACTTATTTTTTGTGTTCAGATGCCAGAAAATGTGTAAAACCGATGGTGCCAAATGAACCCAATGACCCCAAGCTGTTGTGCTACAAAGCCTTTTTGCTGATTTCTTCACAATCTTTTGTTTTTTGTTAACCTAAAGTGACAAAACAGAACAGTTGTACTAGCTTCAGTTATACTGATCCAGGAGCTCTATGTTTTCATAAAATGAAGACCAGGGTTGACACAACACCTTATTCCATCGCTGACAAGTCCTGTCATCACCCACAAACTGCACCTGTGCGACTCTAGCGACACCAAATACTGTATGTAGACTAACATTTAATAACCTCCGAACCATTAATACCACACTTTAAGACCTGATATTAAACTCCACAGGCTGTAGTGTCGTAATGTTTGTATCAATCGACTGCGATGTCGCAATGTGTGTATCAATCGTTGGCTCTGAAATATATGCCCGGCTCCCTTTTGTCAACAGCCTCAGCCTCAAAGCGCCGTAAATCAGCTGTTTGCTTGAAACCCGAGGAAACGAACGCATGCACGCAGGAGAGGAGAGGAGGAAGAGGAGGAGGTAACAGATAAAAGCGGGCCGAGATGAGCGGGATGATTTGTTAGGGGGACCTCTGCCAAGTCAGGTGTAACTACCTTGCGTCGTATCTCTGCGCCTCAGACACCTAATCTATCTGACCCTGATTACCTCCCTCATTCTGTTGCGCCGTCTCCTCGGCTGGCATCCGTCTCCCCACGCCAATCTGCGGGAAGTTCGCCGTATCGTTGTTATTGTGTGGAAAAGTCAGAACTCCTTTTTTTTTTTTTCTTTTCTTGTGGATTTCAGTCGAGGTATCAAACTCTCTGTTGTGGGTTGATAAAAAAAACTCACTGATCTCTATTGCTTGCGGAGTTGCTTCAAACTCTAAACACATTTGTCTAAAAACGAGACGTGTCTTTCCCAGTCCCTTAAAAGTCCACATTCAGGGGGACACCTCAGTTCACGAGAGCGTTAAGAGCCGAAATATTTGCCCTCCCAAGGAGTTTATACCCTTTCCTTTTTGATTCTCCATCACGCAGTAATTCCATCCCTACGTTTCATTATATCTCGCCAATGTGTCGCCAATCCAGTGTCCTGACATCACACGTATCATATTCCCCACACCACATTGCTACCTTCTCTCCGGGTCCTCTTGTTCATGTGTTTCCACCCTTCCTAAATTTTTGCCCCTGTCTTGAACTTCGTCGCTCTTTCTCAGCTCCGGAGCCCCTCTGCCCCTGTCGATCAGCTGGTCTCGGCTCATGTGAACTACCCCCCCTCCATGTGGCGTCTTGATCACCCGCGGTTAAGGCCGCCCCATTACTCAAGTAGCCATGGGGATCTAGGCGAAGCACGCATCCCAATAAACAGCCACAAGAATAGTTCTCAAGTGCGGGAGCGACGGCTGTGCCCATGCGGATCAGGCGAAAGGAGGACGCCTTCCTTCGGGAACGCAGGGGTGTGTCCTCTCGGTTTACCTCCTAGTTGACCCATTTTGACGAATAAAAGCCCAGCAGGATCATTGTTTCGCACAACAGCCATGGATTGCTGATTTGTTTGGTCTGGGCTCTTCACAATGAGCCACTTACAGAATAATTAGACCTTGTGCGCCAGTGTTGCCGCTGATAGTTGCAGCGTGCCAGGGTGGCAGTTCACTGGCGCTGCTCCATCGCTGAGCGCGTGCAGAAATAACAGCCCAATTTTTAATTACCAGTAATGCTGCCAGACAGACCCCTCCCCCCCTCCCTTTGGGGCAGAGGACCACTCTAAAGCTGGTTTCACATATAAGACCATCCGTGTCACGCTGTTCTCACCTACTGGAAATACTTGGTTTGGTTCAGGCGAGGGGTTACAGCCTGAGTGGAGCGTGCAGGAGGGGGAGGACCCGTCCGCTAGGTCCACGTGTTGGATGTATCCGTAATATTAACGAGGTAGAAGGGTATGAAACAGCTTCAGTCTGTGGAACACAACATTCGCTGTCAAGTGCGCAGAAAAATGACTTGTTCATTTACCACATGGGTTCAATAAGACATGAAGAAGCTGGCATGGTAAAGTCTGGGCCATGTGAGTCAGATATTTGGGTTCACGCAGCAGCTAGTTTGGGGGAATGTCCAGACAATTTCAGGGTGGCATTACATGTGTGACTGAGATGTCTTTTTGCAAACCAGCACCAGTTTTACTGTTGCTCTTAAGCTCAGGGCTGTCCGTGAGCATCTGTATAGGGATGCTGGCCGAACCGTCCTACAATCCCAAAGCATAAGTATTTGATGAATTGGGAGTGAGCCTCAGAAAGCAACTTTTCTTTCAAATAGGACCTTTAAGTCCAAGCAATTTGTACTGTTACAATCTTTGATGCATTTTCCTGGAAAAAATGTCTGCGACTGTTGAATTCTTCCAAAAAGTTGGAGTGAACAGAACTGCTCAGGCAGCAGTAGTTTTTATTTCAAAAAATGTCTTAATTTTATTGAAATTCTTGCAGACCGACATTCCGACACAAGACATACATGAACTGGATAGCTTTTTGAAACAGATAAATTAACATGTCTATGTTAATGTTAATAGTTTGAGTCTATCTTGCATGCCACAGACCCACAGTAGACATGTATAAGTCAATCTTCTTGTTTTCGGAGAGCAGTTGTTTAGTGGAGGGTTAAATTTCCAACACCCTATTGGCTGCAGACTAGAAAGAGGCTGACATCCTGTCACCCACCACCACCCTTCGTCCCCCTCAAACCGCACGTCTCACAACTGGTCCAGTGTAGCATTACCTCATACCGCGGCCATCATCAAGTTCCCACAGGTATGCAGCCGCTGCTTGATGGATTACAGACAGATGCAGAGTCAAGCGACTGCGCCACGAGTGTGAGAAGTTAACCGAGGCCTGATATATCATTAACAAAAGTCTCTTTAAATGCAGCCCAAACAATGTGCTGTGGAGCGGATACACAGCCAGACTTTATCCCTTATTCTACAAGCTTCCTCTGTGATTTGAGAGAGGCCTTGGCCTATTTGGAGCGAAGGCTGCATTGATGCAAGCTGGAAGACAAAAGGAAATGGAAAGCTGAAGTGGATGACAGCTTAATACGGTATTTAAAGCCGCCTTTGTTTACCGAACACCACAGATTCCTCATCCCTAAATTAGAGTTGCATTTAGCAATTGTTTTCATACGTTGAGACCGCTTTATTCACATAAAAACGATTCATTCAAATCATCAGCAAAGTTTACCGCGGCGCCATAAAATCTAATCTCCAGTTTCGTGCCCCTTTTATTCCTCTTCCAACCCTATTAGCAAATCCCTTCCTCCCCCCCCCCGTTCGCCTGTAAATCTTCATCATCACGTGTGGGGCGAGGGGGAGGAGGGGCGAGAGGGAGACATCACCGGTGGAATCCAAAACAAGTCATAATTCTTATCATCATCTCTGTAACCCTGCGTTATATGCAGCCGTCCCGTCCCTCACATTCCCCTCACGGAGGCTAGCGTGTCTAATCTCTCAGTCCGGAGCCAGCAACAGGCTTGATGCATGACAGACTGAACAACAACACACCAATGTCAGCACCTTTGAACTCGTCTCGGAGGGAGAAACATTATCAGCGACCTTTAGAAGGCTCTCTGCAGAGCTCGACGCTGCTGAGATCAAGATGTAGCAGAAGACATGATGTAGGATCGAATAAATGTTGGATTGTGACCCTCCTGGAGTAAAGAATCACAGAATGATTTGTGTCCTGTAGAGTTAGTTTGCTGCGAACACATCCCTGATTAATCTGTATATTATTCTTCTGGGTTTGTTGATGCCTTTTTTTTTTTACCTACAAAAATGACAGAAAATTGGTCAAATTGCCTGGAGCCACAGGTGAGGTCTTCAAAATGGTTGTTTTTCTAGCCAATATTCAAAAGATTTACACACACTCAGGCAAATTTCACTGATGCTAAAAGAAACAGCAAATACTTATGTTTGAAAGAAGGAAGTAGTCAAATTTGGGGCACTTTTTGGCTGAAAAAATGACTAAATTGCTCAGATGACGCTTAAAAACCGGGTTGCAGGTTGAGACTATTTTGGTCACACATGCACCCAAAAGTCTGACAAGTGCAATCAAACATTTTCATCGGTCACAGCGGTGCGCCAGAAGTTTAGCATTCAGTCTGTTGATTAATTGACTAAAATGTCTCAGCTCGGCTTCCAAGTCCAGACTGAAGAGGTTCAACATATTTTCAGAAGCAATAATCACGATATGAGCTTGTTTGTCTGACAATTCCTCACTTTTCAATCACCTCAACACCACAAATCACTCAAAAAGAATAGTCTGGGATGAGAAACTTAAGAACCGGCTTCACACGACAAGCAAGCAAGCATACATACAAGCTTTGGAAAGCGTTTTCATATCATAATACGTCTGTTGGGATCTATTATCGCCAAAAACCGTTTAATCCACGCATGATGGAACAGACAAGCTGGATGAGGATATTGTATCATTGCCATCTAAACATCAAACACCTTGAACAAGATCACGTTAAAAAAAAAAAAAAAAAATCCTGTAAAATATTTATGGTATTAAAAGTATTCCCCCTCTCTTCACTAGCAGAAGACTCGCAGCCAAAAAGAAAAAAAAAAAAAAAAAGTAGGTCATCCAGATATGCAAACAACTCTGCTGCTCCATTCCTGGTTGGTGTATTTAAAAATCAGAAGGTCTCACAGTGTTTGTTGTGTGGGATGAGCAGCTCCGTGACCCTCTCACATGCTGGTGAGAGGGTCACTGAGGAGATGGTATTTGATATTTGTTTAATCTTAGGCGTAGTTTCTTCACCAAGCCTCGGTTTAAATGTATGTAAAACAGATCTGGGAAAATAAATCCATCTTCTCATATTTATATATATTAATTTCTGGAAGCATTTGTAAATTATTGTGTTTATTTAGGCGTCGTATTGCGTCTTATTTCTGATGACAGTTCAACCTTACTGGAATTAATTACTTACAGGAATATCTGCCCTCTGACGCTGGTTTTACAACGACCATTACTAATCTGCATGTCGAGCTACAATTTAATCGCTGCTCTGAATTTATCTCTTTAAGTGTTTACGTACATGATGCATCGCGACTTTCAAATCAACCTGGCATATGATTGAGTGGTAGGGAGGGCAGAGGCTTAAGTGTACCCCGATTCTGCCGACAGCATCGCTCTCCCTCCTCATCGTAAAAATGTTGAAACTCCATCAGTCATGCTCTGCCCCCAGCATGGATGCCAGCCAAATGCCAATAATACCCCTGATACTCATCCACACATACAGCATTATAAATAGATCGTTTGAATATTAATCTTCTCTTTATTCTCCGCTGCCAATACGCCCCATCTGGATGTATGTTTGGATATTGTGCAAATACAAAAGCACATCTTAGTCACACCACCATGTGGTTTAAGTACAGTAGCAGCAGCTTCGCCACGTGTGATGATGAGGGGCACAATAATGGAATGAGTTGCTTTTAAAGTGGGATTAAGGTGATTTTAAAGCCTCAAGGGATCCCCCGTTGAATAGCGCCGGCAAATATGCGTGTAAACTGGAGCGGATTGGAGTTTTAGTTGCTGAAAACATCACTTTGAAGCAGAGCCGCTCTTACAGCAGGAGTGATCTGATTGGTTGAGTTCAAACTGAGTGGGAGGAGGCAGAAAGTATTCAGCTCTCAAGTTCATTATTATATTTTAAATTACATTCAGGAATTAAAATCAGCATGTCCAATCAGCTCTTGTTCAGTTTTAGATTCATAGTTTTATTTTGTGTTACTACTAAAAAGGTTTACACACTTTAAACACATCAGTTTTCTCATACTGTCCCCCTCTGTCTATTTTTAGCGCCTGTCTCTTTAAGGGCCACCCTTCCGTATACCAAGTGATTCTCTGATTGGTCAGTTCACACATGCCTGAGGCAGCACCTCTACCAACAACAGAGCAGCTGTGCTATATCAGCTAGGCAAAGATTACGCAAATGTGTGAGATGCTGACGTAATGTCTGATGTCACAAAATCACAGAATTAAAGGCACGACTACTAACGCGACGTTTAAGGAGCAGTGTTCTCTATGGGAGAGATGAGTGTCTGTTGCTACGGGTTTCAATCTTCTAAACATTTAAGGTCTTCTCCATTAACAACAATCTAAAACAATGAAGAAAATTTTAAAAAATACAGCAAGATTGTTGAAAAGATAAACAGAAATGATTCACATGGTATCAAACATTTTGTTCCTTTTTTTTTTCTTAAAAATGCTCAAACCGATTCAATCGATTATCAGATTAGTATCAGTTATCTAATAGTAGACAACTTAATGAATTAATCATCGCATCTCTGCAGTTGGCACCACACTTCCATAAGGTTTGAGGAAATGAACTACGGTTAAAAATATTCTGTCGCCAAGCCCAAGCTCAACCTCATGACACCATCGGGGTTATTTTTCAAAATGTTTATCAGCTTGCTCCAGTGAAATTAAAGATATTTAATGGACCATTTTTATGGGCTGCGTAGTACAGAGCACTAAAAAAATAATCCTCTCTCATGCCTTCTTACTTTTTCATTGGGCTTCAGTTTACTTTAATGAAAAGAAAAAAGAAAAAGAGCAGCTGGATATTAATTTCAAGATCCCCGAGTTGATCTGTGTCTTTGTGGAAAAAGATCTCCCGAATTAGAAAAAAAAAAAAAAAAAAAATCCGGTTGCCATCTGCTGACAAGTGACATTTAAAAGAAACAGATAGGGCTCATAGTCGGCACAAAGTACTACACAGATGTATTATGAGAAATATCCTGTGGTCGTTTGGCTCTGGACTGTGAGGTTTAACTCAAACATTTTGCCTCCAGAGCAGGTCTGACTCCAAGAAGCGACTTAAACCTGCAACCTGCTACTTGTCGGATCTGCATGGAGCAGCACTCCGACACATATGGTAACATGAGCTCATAGTTTCACCTGCAGCTGACACACTCGCCCAGTGTTTGGGGCGGGGGGGGATTGCGGTGCACCAGGCTGCATTAACAGAGTATGAGCAGTGGAGAATATATTACTACCAATTGGTGTTGCGCTCAGCTCGAGAGAAGCCGACGTGGGCCCCAGTCTCTAGTTAACACGTCTGCTGTTGCCATAGCTCACGGTTGTAGACACGCTTAAGTGACTGAATGTATTCAGCAGCCCTCCAACATCAAGATCCAGTAGAAACAGAACCACTTACGAGGTGCATTCCTCAGCGGCGGCAGCATTAGATGCATCAGTCTGTTAAAGAGGCAGCCGCTTCAAAACAACACATTGAAACAGAAGCGTACGAGGAGACTGGCTGTGCCCTCTTTGGCTTTTTGTTCAGCGATGAGAGAGAAAGGAGCGATTTCAGAGATTCAAATGTTTGCCTTGGCCTGACTCCTTTGGCTTAACCGACAACCGAGCAAGCAGGAGACGCACGCAGCAAAGGAAGACAGGGAAATGTCAAGAGAGATTAACGAAGCACATTCCACAGAGGTTACCCTTCAAAAGCAAAACGGGAAGAGAGAGTTACAGAGAGAGAGAGAGAGAGAGAGAGAGAGAGACTGTGCAGTGGATGAGGACAGCATTGTAAATAAACTCGTTTGTTTTTCAGCATTATAAAGTATTCCCAGTATTTGTTTTTCAGCGTGTGGTGACGTAGTCTATCATACGGTGGTTGGCCTTCTGGCATGTTAATTTATGAACTATATCCATCTTGTACAGTATGTAATGTATTATGATGGCAAAGGTGGCTGCACTTGAGATTCCAATAGAGCCAAGATAGGAAGGAGACGCCCAGCTTTGCTTCCAATCAGGCCTATTGGCCACTCGTGGTACTGTAGCAAATGACTCTCCTCTTCTCACGTATCCACTTTGTCCCGTACGCAGGAAGTAAAATGCGGAAGCCAGAAATAAAAAGCAGTTCTCATGGTTCGATTGGGCGCCATCTTTGCATCTGGCATCTGCTTTGAACACGAATAAACTTTGCTGCCTCTCAAAACCCAAGAAGACCTCAGGTTTGAGTGATGGATATCACTTCCCCCGCTAATATCGTTGCTAATATCAATGCTCTCGCTAATCCAAGCCAGTGATAGTGATCTCACTAAAACGACTGTCTGGTCGCGATAGTGATGACGACGTTTGTCGTATTAACCCCCCCCACCCCTTTTCTGTTTGAGGAAGAACGTCAAAGTGATCAAATCTCAGTGTTGTGTTCGCTGCCTGTTTTTTTCTGCCCCTTATTGGTGAGATAACAAACTGCTGTTGCTCCTTTAAGAAAATGAAGATGAGTTTGTTTTATATCATTACTGGTGGAACAATGAAAGTGGAACAAACTGTTTTAAAACTAAAAATATATCTGAATAAAATATGTACTGTCTTGTCATCCGGCGCAATATATTTATAAAACATTCAATGCCTCTGAGTGAGTGCTCAAGTGCCTTGAAGATTCAAAAATACATTCATCTGTTAGCATCTGCGGTCAGAGGTAAATCCTCCACCCAGGCGGTGTCGGCGCTCTGCTCCACCACCTGAGCTTTAAAAGCCAACTCACACTTACATCACGCACAAAAATCCCTCCCCAACTTCAGTATCATCACTTAATCTTAATCCGTCTATGGCCGGAGCCGTATTGTATGGCATTAAAGCCCCTCAAGTTTAAAATGATATTCGCGATAAGCTTTTGGCAATAAAAGCGGTCTATAATTACGGCGCACGGAGCATGAAGTAGTGTGTGTATTAAAAGGCAGTATTGACAGCGACCAGGTCAGCGAAAACTGAGTAAATAAACCCCTCTTTCAACAGGCATCTCGCATGATATTTGTTAAATATAAACGGTGTATGTATCTCATCTCTGAAGAACTGAAGAACCCAATCCTCTGGCTCTTAACGTGAGGCTTCACGCCATCCTTGACCTCTGATGGCCTGGCTCATTCTTCTTCCCTCTCTGCCCCCTTTTAGTTTCCACCTCTTCGCTCTCCATCTTTTTTTTTTTTTTTTTTTTTTTTGTTCTCCCTTCAGAAGAAAGCGGAATTAGATTAAAGTAGGACAAAGAAACTGTGGGACAGAAAAGTGCTGAGAGTAGGGATTTGCATTAAGTGAAAAGGAAGAAGGAATGGAGACATTATCCATTTAACAGATACCTGGAAGACAGGGAAGCGGACAGCTGTAGAGTGAAATTATCTGGGCCAGAGAGAGGAGCGTCGATGAAGCGTGGATGGTAATGAGAGCGGGGATGGATCCACACAGACGGAGTGTTCATCAGCTGTGCATTACCTCCAGCATTAGCGCCGAGGGTTCAGGGGTCGCAGTTGTCCTGGTTGTGACTTAGCAGTTTGCTCGCAGCTTTTCCAGCGCAGCAGGACAGACAGGCGTCTGAGAGGGACGACCACTTACGATACACATTTTTAAAAGCTGCACTAGGCAAGTTCTCACCTTATCTACCTAAATCACAAAGTGGAGCTGCAGTACAGAACAATGTCACACCTTCGCTAATTGAGATGCTGTAGATTGGCCTTTTAATTACAGATGAGCTTCGGGTATAGAGCTGATGAAACTCATTCACCAGCAGCATGTCACTTTGGTCCATCTTGACAACTACTGGGAGGATTGCTGTTTTCCACAGTCATGTTGTCCAGAGGATGAATCTACTGACTCTGGTGACCCCCTGACTTTTCTCCTAGCACCACCAGCAGATTGACATTTGAGGTTCTGAGTTAAGTGTCTTGAGAGCTATGAATATGGCAGCTTAGTCATTGGCCTTAAGCTTCATATTACGACACGTTACCTACTCTTCTAGCATCAGCTTTGCACGTGAAAGCTCGGCGGTCGAGTTGGCAATGATCTGTAACGTGCAACATCCAGTGAGACTTTAAACACCAAGTTTGATGACAACCAGTTCAAAATATAGTTGTTATTATCATTGTGAAAACGTTGGGTTTGGTTAGGTTCAGGGAAAGATCATACATACGGTAAAATAACTAATTAAATTACGATATTTCCCCTATGTACAGAAAGCTTGTCATTTAAGTATGTCAACTTACCTATGTACCATAACTTAAAAAGAAATCAGTGTTGACTCATGAACGCAACGCCCTGTTTCTGAGGGGAATGTATGTGTATGACCCCTCCAACCACACCGATCTCGCCAAATGGTAATTAAGTACTTCAGTCGGTGAACTTAGTTTACCACTGCAAATGACTGGACAATTATTGAATGGAAGGTCAAGAAATTTGATACACTTGACTTTCATTTCTCCATCAGCATGACTTGTAACCAGTCTGATCATCTCGTCTTTTCTTTGGCTCGTTTCAGCTTATCTGACACTTAAAAAAAATCAGTCTGAGCTGTTCTGTATGTTCGGTTCTGATTAGCAAATGTTAGCATGCTGACATTAGCATTAAGCTCAAGTAGGCTACAGGCCAAGAGAACCAAGCGCACCAATCGTTTTTAACATGTTAACAAATAATCACAGACTGAAACTTCATCCGCGGGGAGATGTTCACTGCTCAGACATATTAAGACTGTTTGAAGTTTACTTCTTTAATCTCTTTGCCATTCATACATAGCCTTACAATTGGTCTGTGTGCATTTTTACATCCCATCCGCTCCCTGTTTATGTTTATTTCTGGATATTCAAATTCACTTTTTCTCCAGAACACTTACCTCTCATTGCCACTTGAAACTGCCGGCATGAGATGTGCTTTGAACAGCTTTAAACATTTTCTCTGTATTTTTTTTTTTTTTTGATGCTGAGTAATTATATGCATTTTTTTTCCTTTGGTCATCTGCATAAAATATTTCACCCGGGAGGTACAGAAAAGTCTGAGGCAGGCCCCTCGCACTATGAGCCATTCAACTGGAAAAAAAATAGGCAACGCTGAGCAGTAAAAAAGCGCATAAATAAAGATATGAGGGGATGATCATGATAACAGGTATAACATTTCTGTGTAATCATCCGTGGAGGAAGTAGAAGTGACACTGATGGTCTAAAAATTTGTTTGTGGAAGCTCAATTTACTGCACACAGAATGCTTTGCTGGAAGTAACAGAGGAAAATACACAGTGATTGTCGAAAACCTCACCTCATCTCTTCTTTTTTTCGCGGAGAGACAGCACCTCGCCACGGTGTAAAGAAGATCTTATATCTCATGTTTGTTATAGCCCGTGATGTGTTGTCATCTTATTTATTCTTTTTGGAGTCAGGATGTAAAGAAAAAGTTTGTCAGTCGGAATATAAATTGGGGCTATTTTTGCAGCTCTCAAAAAAAAATTGCAAGTCTAATGTCCTCTAACTCTTCAAAGTGGCTTTCCAGTGTATTGCATGACCAAAATATTTGTTTTATCTACAGTGTACATTGTGAGGAAGAGCTTGCAATTAGCCACAGTGACAGCTTTAAGGCGAAATTTTCCTCCCTTTGCGTACGAAACCAGACACGTATTTGTTAAACTGTATACCCGTCACCGCCCACATACGTACGTGCGTCCTTAACATTGGCATGGATGTTAAGCGGTACAACCACCGGAGGGCGCTGCTCAGAGTCAAATTGGTTTCGCCGTGACTTCCACTTCTTTTTCACCAAGATCCCAACTGATATTTATTTCCCATCCAATCTCCTACAAGCTGTTCTGTTAGTAGCTGTTTGTCTCAAACGCTGACCTGGGTTTTTGACATTTATTCAAGCTGATGAAGTGATTAACCAGCTCTACACTGCCCCCCCATGACTGCTGCAGTACTGCCCTGTAGGTCCTTATACGTTAGCTTACAGAAAACCTCTAAGTTTCAGCCTCCTTTTAGTTGTCTGCTGCTCTTTGGTGAGATTTAGGGACCTGAGACACTTGGTGAGGTTTAGGATAACATGGCCTTTTCACATTAAACATGCATTATGAAGGATTACTCTGAAATGATCGTCCTGTAGCAGCTGTTTGATGTACCAGGAATAACACTAACACGGTGATATCAGATCCTGCTTTATTCAATGCCCGTGGTTGTCTCTCAGGGGGGACGCCTGCATCTTAAAAACAAACCCTCCACCTGTTTTCTGCCACACCACGATGATCCGGAGATCAGCCTTGAAAGACCAAGGACCATAAGAAACACCTGAGCAATCGGAAATTCACCGGCTTCCCCTCCGACTTACAGTACAGGGTTTGGGATAGATGCTTCAGCAGGAACCTGAAGAAAGGTTTTACCGCCTGCTGCATCACGGATCCCCTCTTGGACTGAAGTGCTGAGAGAGGCATTAACAGATTGCTGCCTGAAAAACAAACCTTATCCAAAATAGACGTGTTGCCCCCCCCACAACCAGCGCGCCAAACATAGTGTGCCAGCCTTGAGCGCGAGCAGAGTGCCAAGGCCGAACCCTTGATATCCTAGACCCACTGTTAAGTAGACTCATGAGACACTTGCTCTGCAGTGCCAGTTGTGGCTTGTTGTAGGTGGTTTGGAGAAATGATAGCTGTCAGGATGATGCCCTCATTCATTCCTGCGGCTCGGCCCTTTAAAACGCTTTGCGGCCTCCTGGGCAAAGTTAGGAACCAAGACCTTTTTTAACATTTAAACAGCAGGACCTAACGAACGCACAGACCTGCGAAATTATTGAAGGGCTGGTCGAGACGTGAATGCTGCCAAAGTTGAATTATTACTGCACAGCTGTGTGCTTTAGTTGTCTGGCAGACAGAGACTAACGCCTAATCTGCCATCTCATTAGACACCCTTGAGCTTCTAAAGTAACCCAGATCTGGGATCGTGGAACTTTGATGTACTTATCCTATCGGAAGCGGTTTTTGTCTTGAGGCCGCCCCTTTCAGAATTTTTTTAAGGCCTAGTTATACCTCATGATCTCTCAGAAAAATGCACTTATATTTATCCCAGCCTCACTGTTTCTGTAAACTACATCCTCATTTGAGTCATGCTGTATTCCCTCTGCTGAAATCCAATATGCTCTCTGTAGCCCGAGGCGAACCCTACAGAAATCAAGAAGCGGCGCATGAAGCAAGGTTGCCTGGATGTAGTTTCCCTGTGCGGATACTTGTGAATGCGTGTTTGCGCTGTTAAAACAAAATTGTTTATTTAAATGTGTATGTTTTGTGCAGTTTTGTATATTTATAAAAGAGTGCTGTATATAGCACACACATACACACACACACACACACACACACACACACACACTCACATGATTGCTTGCATAAATAAGCAGATTGGTGAACAAGGAGTGCGCAGAAATGTATAGAAATGATTATTAGTTGTTCTCTCCGGAGGATCCAGATCTTTAAACTTCAGACAGTCGAGTCTCATCTCTGAAAAGCGGCGACTATCCAAACGCTCCACTGCCAGTGTTGTGTGATATGAAATAATGAGGATGTACAAATTAATTTACATAATTGTTGTTTAATTGCAGCAGCCAAGGGCGATAAAGCTGCAGCAGCCCCTGCTGGTAAGTGCCTTCATGACATCTAATCTGAGCCCACAAGCTGTGCTCCAGAAATCCAATTTATTCTGGAGTTACGCGTACAGTAATCAGCCATTATACACTTAAACGGCAGAAACAATTATTTTAATAAAAGCTTCCTGTGAAGATTGTTTAATTTTCTCACAAATCTCCTCCGTTCTCTGCCTTTCAGACAAGACGGGTAAGGAAAAACACACCGCCGTTGCGTGTCCTGTCCGCCTGTGTGTCCTGTAGATGTAACCCGTCTGTAGCTCATCATCACCCTCATCCTCTTCATCATCATCCTTGATTTCTCTCTCCTCATTCAGAGAAGCCAGCAGAGGAGGAGGGTAAGACTTGCAGATGAAACAAACACAGAAGCAGTTGAACTTCTGTGGTGGTGGGACTGAGTGTGGAGATGCATGAAGCTCGACACATCACACATTGTGTCTATACACATACATACAGGCCTATTCATACATGACAGTCTTTTATTAGCACTCGGGACATGTTGTCAGTTTATTTCAAGCACCAGAGTTGCTAATTAAATTAGGTGCAAAAAAGAAGGTGTTTAATTTATGGGTCACACGCTATGTACAGTGCGTATGTGTGCGTTTGACTTTCCTGTTTTAGCCTGGGTACACTTAAATCTGCGAATGTACACACAGCACATGCAAATTAATCTCTCGCGTTTGTCCTTCAGCTACCTTTGTGAAAGTGTCTCGTTAGCAGTGTTAGCAGGTCCACATGTAAACCTTACAGGTGCTGACGAGCAGCTAAAGGCTTCGGTCAATCATTAGAAGCTGTTCATCACATTGAGACGAGACGTTACGCAGCAAAGACAAAGAAATTCTCCCTTTAATGTTTATTTACTTTTGAACAAAATCAAAGTTTGCATCAGCGTGAGGAGTCTTCTTGCATGATGGACAAATCTGCTTGAATGTTTTAAACATGTTGAAGAAAAATCTGACTTTGAATCTAAATAATTCATCTACAACATCATGAATAGTTTAAACATCGCAATCTAATTAGTTTTCTTTTAGCCTCGCCAACATTACGCAATGTGAATAATCAAGTGCAGGTTAAGGACAGTTTTTTTTTTTTTTATAAGTGAAGAAACATTTACAGATGAGCTGGAGTGTGTCTTATTTTATTTGAATAGAGAGAAAACAAATGCCAAAACTATCGCAGATGAAACAGCAACATTATTTACAACCTGCTGTATTTGAAAACACTTTATGTTGCAGGATTGCGCAAAGAAAATAATCTTGTACATTTTCTGAAAAGAATAAAATCCAATTTGGTACTAATCACGGGTAAGATACTGTGGATGCAGTGTTATGATTGGTTTGCTCCCAGTTGTTCAACTCAAATGAATTGCTATTTCTCAGAAAATCAGCAAATTCAACTGAATCCGAAACCAGAAAGAGCTTTTATCTCCCCTAACACCAAACTAGTTCCGTACAGGAAATTGTGTTATTAGGAACTGACAAACACTGAAAAAAGGAAAAAGTCTCACAGATTTCACAGATTTTCCCTGTATTTTGCACCCCAAAATATCAACAGAATTACAGAAACAGACTGTGAATTAACATCTCTATACAATCAGGTTAATTACTGTAATGATAGAATAAGAAAAATCAGTGACAAAGTCTTAGTTTTACATCGATGTGTTTGTTAAAAAATAGATAATAGATTTTGTTGTGGTGATGCCAATTCTGCTACAGACAATGCTGAGTATTATTTTGTTGTTTTTACCTGTGTAAATATCCGTAACTAAACAGTATGAAGCAAAAAAGAAATGAACACAGTCTTAGGTACAAATAAAAGCTGAAAACTGTATTTTAATCATGGAAAACTACTGTGATATTATGAGATGACGAGTTATTTTCTGTTTGTTTTTTACAGTATTTCTTAGCGGCTCAGCTACCGTATTTCTTTCTTTTTACACTGTGTTTTAAAAACATTCTGATGCAGTGTGCAACTTCAGTCAACACAGTGCACAAGACACTGACATGGAAAAACCGACTCTCTCGACTTGAGTTGTACTCAGTTCGTAGCTGAGCGTCTCTGTGTTTCCCGACGCGCTCCTCTCAGTTCAGTTCCCAGCGTGACCTTTTAGGTTCCGATACAAAGCTGCGGGTACGGCATTCAGCTAAATGTGTGAAATAACTGTGTGGGTGTCGCAGCACACAGCAGAGTAGCTCGCAGCCGTGGTGAGGTGCATGTACAGTGTTTGTACAGATCAGGTGGTATCATGTACTGTGTTGCAGCATCGGATGTTTTTTCATTTGTCAAGCATACATAATGTAAATGTGTGTTTATGGAGATTTCCTCAGTTAGTAGCATAGGCGATGACATGTATAGTAATGAGTCCCCTGAGAGTACAGCGTACTACACTGTACGTAGAGTCTGTTCACTTCGGATCAAATATCAATTCATATCATGGAGCAGCTGTAAAAGAGGGTATGACTATGAACGATAAAGATGCGCAGTACTCGTGTTTCTGTGTGCGTGTCCACAGCATGTGCAGTCGCTATCTTCCGAGATGAAATATTAGCCCACATGAACTTTCTGTGGCTCGCAGAGGATGAATGAATGTGTGTGTTTGTGTGTGTCTGCGGGTTCAATGACATAGTATAGCTGCGAGTTGTAGTAATACTGCAGCTCACTCTCGCTTAGTCGCTGCTTCTGTAAGAACACCATCCAAACATAACACTTTTGTTTAACCTTCCAGCTTTTTCACAGCTAATATCATGTTGCGATGGAAAAAAATCTAAATCAAGGGGAAAAGTCCACTGTGACAGAGCTGCCAGTAGCCGCAGTTGCATTGTGGGTAATGTAGACGCCATGTTTTGACAAGGGAGAAGAAGAATGTTTGCAATAAAAGAGACCGCTCCATCGATTTCAATCCTTTCAAAGTAAATAAAGTAAATTAAAAAGCATAATGCTAAATCTGTGCCTCTAACAAGCAGCATTTTTCAAGCACTTAACAATTCACAGTCGTCTCCGTCCTGCCTCTGAAAACACATTTTTCTCCCGTGATGAAGACGCAGCACATGATTTGGATCTGACTCCACTGAATAAATTGGATACTAGGCCTCAAGACAGTGCTGCAGTCTAAATTTTAAATATTGAATAAACACTTACATTAAGAGAGCCACATCATAATTTCTAGTGACTTCAGGAAATGATTACGTTGAATTTATTTATTTATTTATTTTAAATTGCTGCTGTTCCCTTTTACATAATTATGTTAAATATCATACATATATTACCTGAGATGCAGCCTGCTGTAAAGTGTTCGTAGTGGGGATGAGCGAGTACAGGGTTATTTTTATCTGTGGCCAACCCAGTCAGCAGAATACATTTTGGCAACGCACGATTCCACAAAACCACAGATGTGTTGCAACTTTGCATTTCTTAATGTTGCAATTCTAAATTTATCTGGGTTAAATTTTCTATTTTAAGTTGCCACAATGCCGTGCTTACGGTGTGGTTAGGTTTAGGCACAAAAACCACTTCATGAGGAACTCAGATACTCGCTCAGCTCCAGTATGCACTGTCCTGGCTGGATTGTGTGCAGGTGTGTGCTCACTGTGCCGTTACTCATCTGTTAAATTAAAGCTACTACAAGGAGTTTTTAGCTGGTTATGAAAGAGTCTCGGTTTAATACTGATGTCTCTAGATGACCTACATAAGCGAACGAGACCGTCGGTGAGAAGATTAACTACTTTTATTTAGTTTTTTCCCAGCCAGTGTGTTACAGTGAGTAGTACGTTAGCCAGTGAAAAAAGAAGCCGGAGGAGATTTTTCTTTGAATAATTTATATTTATTTTGAGTATGTTGAGTTTAGGATGTTGGAAACGCTGCCACTTTAGTCCACCGCCCCAAAATCAACGAAATATCAAAGTTCCTTGTTGTAGCTTTAACACATTGTTGACCTCGAAAGGTCATCACTTTAACTCACAGAGCCACGGCTGGCTTTACGCAGCGTTATTCTATCAGACTTGTGTGTGTTCGCGTAGAGCAGGCATATGTGTGAAACCCTCACAGTTCATTATTTCTGCTTTACCACTCATTTGGCCCAGTTCATCTGCGTAACCTGTGCTTATTCTTCATTAACAGATGTCCCGCCTGCTGTAGGTAAGCGCTCTGCTTCTGTCATTCGTGTACATATGTGTGTGTGTGTGTGTGTGTGTGTTCAGCTCCAGCGTGTCTGAAGATATTGTCTCGGTGAATGAGCTCATGCATTGTCTTTAATCCGATCTTTGACGTACAGCATTTCATTCACAATCACACAAACACATCTCTCTGCCGTCTGAAGGAGAGCGGCGCGGCACAGTGGGAAGTGATTTAACCCGTCATTGTCAGCACGACTAATTTCCAACTGTTTCTTTTCATTCAGAGAACAATGAGCCTAGGGATGGTAAGGAAAACACAATATTTCCCAGTCTGCTTGCGCTTTCTGTGTCTGTGCCTGCGGGGTCTCTGTTACTGACTGTGACGGACTGAAACTGTTGAACCCAGAAGCCTGGGACTGCTCTGGTGACGGCCATCATCGCCGCTTAAAATCAAAGGTTTTTTTTTTTCACTCCGCAGATGGATTCATTACCGCTTTACCAGTCTGTTCACTGTCGCGGAGCTACGGCCTCAAAGACTTCCGGGCATTGAGCGCAAAGCAATCATGATAATAACTGTACTCATGGATTAAACAAAAAGTGACAAGGTGTCTCACAGAAAAAGAAAAAAAAAAAGAAACAGACGAAGTGAAAGAGAAGACAAAGACACAACTTAAAAGCAACTCAAGTCACAACAGATTCATCAGATGAAACTGTCAGATGAAACGCATGCAATAAGTAAGATAGAACAGAGAAGTTGATGACAGGGTCTTGCGATTTAAAAAAAAAAAAAAACACGCTTTCAAGGTGATTAAAAAAAGTGTGGTTGTTAGATCGCTTCCACCAAAGCATCCGAGAGAACGTTTTGAGAGTGATTCGATGTGAGCGGATGAGCTCTGCTTTATGAGAAGTGATATATCCTGCCTGTACATCTGTTGGGCATATATCGTAACTGTGTGTGACATGTGGATATACTACAATATACTACTGCTGAATGAATAATACTGCCGGTAACTCAGTTGTTCACTCTGTGTATGCTCTACATACGTACAAGACAAGACTGGAGGGATCTGAGACACTGTGTGTTCTATCTGCTGGTCCTCTGATGATAAATTGATGAAATACTGAATAAGTCATAACTGCGAAATGATAGTACTATACACTCTATGTATAGTGCTATGTTTTATGGATGGGATAGATAGATTTGTTACTATTTTAATGTAGTAATTCCCCATCTGGGAGAGAATATTTGATAACCTTTTATTGTACAGGTCCATAAATCCTTAATCTGTTCCCGATAATTCTCCAGGAAGATTCCCAGAAAGAGCGATGTAATTCGGCACTAATTATAAGTAAAATACAGGCCACGTTTTAACTGGTAATTAGTCGAAAAAATAATTTCCGATTTAAATGCTAAGCTGCTTTAACTCGGACTCTGTGTGTAGCAGGTGTAGCTGAATAATGTGCGATTTGTCTGCAGGCACCTATGTCATTAGAAAAAAATAGGAAGAATATAGCATAAAGAGAGGCACTCGGTAGAGCACAAAACAGTCCCCTTTAATCCAATATCAAATTTGAACTGGATACATCTGTTTTTTTCTTTTCTGTCTTGATCCATGCATTATTCCATGTCAAGCAATGTCAGTTGAAGTGAGAAAAAATTCCATGATCCGTCCTTTATCTGGATCCTGTTAATGGGGTCTATTCTGGGCCCAGACCCATCCTCCATCCAAGCTTCATGGAAATCCGTTCAGTAGTTTTTGTGTTCTCCGGCCAACAAACCAACAGAGGGACACGGGTGAAAACAAACAAGCGTTGTCAGAAAGTGAACAGCTGTTTCGTGTGTTAAAGTCGGACACATTGATCCACCCGATGTGGACTTCTGGTCTCTAATAATCTCAGCTTGACTTCGCCCAGTTGACAGGAGTCAGTATTCCTACACTCGTCTGTCACTTGAACGTAAACACATGTCGTTCTTGACCTTCTGCTGAAATTCTGTCGTTCTTTCGTCCCGAGGTAACCGAGTCCTCACATTATGTACCTGTTTCTAAATGACATGCATATGAATACCGGCTACATCTGGCCCCACTCCAGTTGAAATAGATTTCCCTACAGCCTGGCTCGAGTACGGCCAGTCCCATCCTGTTGTCTCACATGGGCCAGGTTTGCTACGCTGGCCGGCAGAGGAGCATCACCATTGCATCACACATTTCTTTGCTCTGATCCAACTGCGTCCAGAGTTATTTCTGTCCGCACTGCTTAAAGCAACAAAATGTAACTTCCTGGTGAAGAAAGATAGTTGACTATTGAGTCTCATCCCCAGATCGTCAAACACTGGTACTTTTGGTTGGTAGCTCGAGACGACAGTGTTTTCTCCAAGATGACATTGACATCCTCTAATAATGCCCCTTGAAAAAAAAAAAAAAAAAAAGAGTTGCGACACATTTGCTAATTAATCTGGCGATGCCAAGCAACAAGATTACATGGTTCTTTTCAGGAAAGTTTCTGGAAATTATTAGAAAACCATGAGTAAATACTGGGCCTGTACAATAAATGTCTTCATTATCCAAAATATGAATAGGAAGTGTCAGTCAATCAGTCCCTGCAGGCTGTTGTACATCCCAAACTTCCATTCCCAGAGCCAAGGACAGTGTCTGGAGTTAATATGACTGAACAACCCTCATTCCAAACACAGCGAGTGTCCAATGTTAACAGTGTAAACATTCAAAAGTGTCCCCTGGGTGCTATTCCGGGATCAGCTTTACCCACTTAGCATTCTAACTGAAACCTTTTAAATCATCCTGAACATCTGAACTTGGATCTGTCCTCAGGGGCACTTTTGATTAAAAGATCAAATTAACCGAGCCCATAAAAGCAGAGAGAGAGAGAGAGAGAGGAAGAGGCGCCGACGGCGTGGCTCTCTGAATTTATGGAGGCGCATGACCTTATTTGACACGTGACCCTGGATCCATTCTCTCAGCAACTGCTCTCGTCCAATGGATGTCCACCCAGGGCCCTACTCACTCTACTTGATTGGTGGTCCGATGTGCCTTTATCTCTACCTGCTGATTGTCCATAAACCCCCCCCCCCTTTTTTTTTCTTCAACACTTAGAGTGTGTCTGACTCAGGATGTGAGAGAAAAAAAGGAGAAACAGGTTTGGTTAACTAGCCTTCTAACTTCAGCAACATCGTTATACATTAAATGATAAATGATGTGATTTGGAGACATAATTCATTAACGGTTGTGTTTCCTCATGGAAGATAATAAAAAAAAAAAAATGGGTTTGTCAATTTGAGTCTGAGAAAGACCAATTTGTCTTTTGGAGTGTGAGAGCACGCTGATTTAACGTGTGAGTGTTCCTCACCTGAAGTCAAGATTATCACTGGGTCAATTAACGCTTGTGTTTAACAGCACAGCACAGATACTGTCCGGACTGACGTGTTCCCCCGCTCTCTCTTTCTGTTTTTTTTTTTCTTTTTCCCCACCTCCGACGCAGAGTTGCCTCCTGATGGTAAGAGAAATGAATACGTTACTGTCTCTGTGAAGCATATCAACTGACAAGCAAACACCTTACAGAGGTTACATCAATTTACCCGCAAAAGAAACAAGCGAACGGATAAAAGAGCGGCTCGTTTTTTATCGCAGAGATAAGAGGGTGCAGCTTCGGCTTGTGTTCTGTCAGGGTGGCAGATGATTGCAGGGAGTCAGGCCTAATGTGATGTCTACAGAGGTGATCTGAGAAGTTCCTTTATTCCCTGGGGCCAGCCTGTTTCAGGGGGCTCCTCGGTCGCCTGTCATTTATCAGAGGGTCCCAAATGGTTTATGCAGTGTAACAACGGAGGCATTACACAAACTCGGTGAACGCTTTTGCCTCACAGAAAAGCTGTTGCTGAGTTTTAGCGTTAAGTAACCGCACAAAAGGAATAGATCCCTGAGCTCAGAGGGTGGGAATTAGTGGTTTGAGACTTCTTATCAAATTATACTTAGGAAGCTTTCCAAATGATCAACAAAAAAAAAAAAAAAGGCATCATGACTGCTGATTTGGTGGTTTGCTTGGTCGACTTGTCCCCTGTTGTCGTCCTCAATCTGTTCTGTTTTTTATCTGAGTTGTGCCCGGATCATGATTCCCAGCTTTAATTTGTCCTCTGTGATTAATCTATTCAACCACCGTCCCAGAACATGTACCAGGGGAGGATCCTCAGATGTCTGAGCTGACCGGCCTGTTCGTGTTGAAGCCGGAGAGTGTCACAGCAACAAAAGGTCTGGAGTAATGATCAGCCATAAAAATCCTGAATTATACCTAAAATGACGGGAATGGTCCACTTAATGCCAAATTCCTGTTGGAATATAGACAGTTAATATATTTTCTTTAATTACCGCGTCTCACTCTTGTTCGTTGCAGGCAAGGACATCACGTTCGTGGCTAAAGTTGACTCTTCTAACCTGCTGAGGAAGCCGGCCATGAAATGGCTGAAGGGGAAGTGGCTGGACCTGGGCAGCAAAGCTGGGAAGCACCTGCAGTTCAAAGAGTCCTACGACAGAAACACCAAGGTGCATGTGTGCATGATGTATGTGTTCACAGCGTACAGCGCACCTTCATGGATGGTAACGCTGGTCGGGCTGCTCGTATCACCAGTTTGGTCAAGGCAAAATATCTATTGGATGGATTGCTGTCAAATGTTAGTGACACTGAACTCACTTCAGTTGGTTATTGTAATAATCCTGAATAATCATATAGCCATGTGCAGTCATGAGTTTAAACGGTTCATTTGTCAAATACCTGCAAAACTAATAACATTCTCATTAGCCTAAGCAGTATTTTATGCTCACAGCTAAGTATCAAATGTTAGCATGCTAACACACTAAACTAAGTTGGTGAAGCTGATAAATATTACCTGCTAAACATTGTTAGTACAGCATACTGATGCTAACACCGTGTATTGGTCCGTCTTTATTGAGCGGCTAGCATGTTAGCTAAGCAGCTGACTCTTGATGAGGTGTAATCAGTTGTTTCCTTTACCATCTCACAACGGCTTCAGCTTCAGTATTGACTATTTGAACTCAACAAAAAAACACATTCTCCTCTCAGCCATGTGACTTTGTGTTTGCGTGTGTGAGTGCAGGTTTGTGTAGTTAAAATCACACTGAACTGCAAAGAAATGCACATTTTGAAAGATCAAGTGATCTATTGTGTGTGTGATCAAACAAACTGCGACAGTCCCCTAAAAGCCAATAACGGCCCGACGGCGTGCGTCTGTGAGCGCATACAGCATATCTGTGCCCGTACGTGCACGGGTGTGCATCTAATTGTGTGTGTCCCTAGCTCATCATCTATCCCTCCTCTCTCTCGTTCTCTCTCTCTCTGTCAGATCTACACTTACGAGATGAGCATCATCAAAGTGGTGGATGGAGACGCAGGTGGCTACCGCTGCGAGGTCACCTCCAAAGACAAGTGCGACAGCTGCACATTCGAAGTCAGCGTGCAGGGTAGGTCTGGAGACAGACAATCACATTATTGTCATCTTCCATTCAGCGTGTCCACCATTTCTATGTAACTGGCTTTGTCAGCCAATAACTCAGTGAGTGCGATACACATTAGGTCCTATCATTTAGCGGCCTAGTGAGGTCATCAGTCCATTATTCCTCTGCGGCCCAAGCCCGCTGTGTAATAAATTAACCTAGCCGAGCTCTCACCAGTCCTTCCCCTTCTGTCTGGTTTCAGCTGTACAAGAGGAGCAGCAGGACAACATCTTGGAGGCGTTTAAGCGATCGTGAGTGTCAGTGTCGGAGAGGGTCTTCTCAACGTGTCAGCCATCACACTGTCTCCCATATGCTCCTCTGTAGATCGCTGCCTCTGGGCATCTGTCAGTCTCAACCAGTGTCTCTGCCTGTGTGTCTGTCTCTCCCTCAGTTGTAGCCGACTTTGTGCGAGTCAGTCTGTCTGCCATTTTTTTTTCTCTCTCTGTCATGTCTCAATGCGCCTGCCGCCTTGGTGTTTTCCTTCCCCTGGAGTCCCTCATGGTTTCGTATATCTCATGTATTTCGTCACATGTCTCGGTGGCAGTCTCTAAAGGGACTTTTTAAAACTTTTTTTTTTTAACATGCATCTCTTTCCCTCACTTTCTATTTCTGTCTCTGCTTCTGCTTGTATGAAGTGTATCTGTGTATGTTTCCCGTCACTTTGTTGCTTTTTAATGAGTTTTTAAAATGTGTTTTTTTAAATTTTCTATTTGAATGTCAGCCGTTCTCCGCTTGCATGTGCGCCGCGTGATCTTAAATCAGCTGAAACACATTCGCGCTGACACGTCGAGCCTCCGTATTTGTAATCTGTGTTTAAAAATATAATTTCCCCTTCCCTCATTAGAGCGCGAGCAGAGAGGCGCAGGTGAGATGAGAAAGTACAGCAGACAGCATCATATTGTGGTTCAGACAGGATGTCAGTGTGCTTATTTGCAGAATGCTGATATGAGGGGGAGAGAGAGAGAGAGAGAGGGTGAGGGAGAGGGAGAGAGGTCGGCGTGATAAATGAAAAGTGAAAAGTTGGTGAAAACTCAAATATGTTGCTGGAGAGATACAGGATGAGCGTGTTAACACCTTGTTATGCGGAGGTCATGCAGCTCAACCTTTCACAAGGTAAGTATGGAGGAATCCTGTGTCCTATGGGATACTCAGATGTGTGTGTTTCACTCAACATGCATTACACCAGCACCGCCAAATGCATGTGGTCTGCCTCCATCCGTGTTTAATTATTATTTCCCTGAAAGTTTCTTTTATTCCAGACTTTAATGCATGTTTTCATGAAATAGCCCGAGCTCTCCATCATATGCCCGCAGGCGTATCCGGCTATTATTTCCTCCTCATGTTGTCACTTTGCTGATTGGTTGGCCGGCTTCAAAGGGAAACAACAAAAAAAAAGTATGAGGTGGAATAAATACTGTACGATTGAACTGCAGTCTGTAAGTGTTTCTCACCCTCTGTCTCGCGCTTGGAAAACATTCCTTGCCATCGCCTATATTTCGCAGCAGCTCATTCTTGACAGGGCAACGTATACAAGCATGTCGGCAAACACTCAGTATTTATACTGTGTGCCATGGCATGACAATGCTACACACAGATGAATGCCAAAATAAAGAGAGCAGCAAGTGTTCGTGGGCAATCATGTCGTGGGCTGCTTGTTGACTTTTGTAGCAGCCAGCTCTGGGTTGGCTCGAGTCGTTTCTGCAACACAAGAGGGACGGATATTGTTTTATATATCAACCGCAAGTATGGAGGTCAAAGTAGTTCAGCAGGGTGAAGCATGGCAGCAGGCCTTTGGTCTCGGGCAAGAAATAGAACCCCTTGAATTATCGAAAGCCATCATTTCGTCGGTGCGTGGGTGTGCGTGTGAACAGCTGAACAGTTTTTGGGGTGCTTAGGATAGAAAGCGTCATCTTGCATCTCAGTAGTTGGTGTGTAGCTATGTAAACACAGCCAGGAGATGGGTGAGACATGAAACACCCTCCAAGAAATGTGTTTCGGGATGTGCAGTTTCTAAGGGTTTAAAAGCTTGTCAGAAACCACCAGAACATTGCACAACAGTTTATAACACCGAGAGACCAACCTGGCATCATGCCAAACTGTATTTAGGCAAATTAATGCTCAGGGTTAGATATTCATGCGGAACCCTCTGTACGTATTCTTTAAACTCCTGTACGATGTTACCGCAGAACATTTGGGAGGAGATTGGAAAGTCCAAGTCCGCGCAAGAATGATTTGACCTGCTGCCCTCTGGTGGATGTATTGCCTGCCAACTTGAAGGACACGTGGAAGTGTGTGGGCAGTTGCGTTATAAAGTTGGAAATGGACGTATCTATTTTAGAGAGTAAAGACAGCAAAAAAATGAGCTGTGAGGCTCCGGTCACACATAGTTACCACTGGTGGTTTGCCTCACACAGGACTCCGACCCTTGTCGCCTGGATGAGAGTCCAATGATTAAGCTGCTCAACCGTCCCCAGCCTCTTCTTAATGAAGACTTTTTGGCTCTTTCAGCTGTGTTCGTCCGTCGTTCCCATCATTATCGCCCCTGTCGGTACTTCACCTTCATGCATGAGTACTTTTTGGCAAACCAAAACGTCACCCTGAGACGCTCACCTCTAGAAGTCGAGGGGTATATTACGCACTTTGGTGTGAGCCTCAGCTGCAGTCACTTTTGGAAAGTGATCACAGTGACAGATATTTTACTTTGGGTTGCAAGATAAACAGCACAGTACAACATCCGACATCCCACCAGCACAGGGCCTTCTGCAGTGACGGTGCATTATGAAAAAAATCGCACCACATCCAACTTTTTGCTGTGCTGTTGGACTGGCCTCTTTCTAGTCTAGTGGCTAAAGTTGGTCTGAGACTAGCAGCAGAGGCATTTTAGTCTCAGATGACGGCACAATGAGTGAGAGTGTCCACATGAATCATTTTGTGTTTGTTTATTACCCCACATCAGCATCCGTAAAAAAAAAAAAAAAAACAGGGTTTGCTTTGGAGTTTTTCGTTTCATGGCGAGCAGTTGTACCTTAACGCATCCCATGAAATGTCTCTAATAACGCGCTTTTGTGAGAAATGAGCATTTTGTATTTGGCTGTCAATGCACATGCTCACACCACGAAAGACAGCTCATTATAGTAATCCCCTGACCTCCATATTTCATGTGAATTTCCAGTCCAATTTACTACACCACCACCACCACAGCATTGCATTTTTTTGCATCACCGAACTGTTTATGCAGAAAAAATAAAATAAAATAAAATGCATCCATCCAATCCAAACAAACCTATTGTAACGGCGTCCTGCTATGCCCTCCATCCTACGCTTGGCGTTCGAGACAAGAATCTCTAAGAAGTTCTCAAGTCGGCTGAAATCTAGCAATTGTCACGGCCGCGCCGCACGCCTAACATCGTTTTCATGCTCACCCAAGCATCTGGTGAGCTCGTGTGCCCCTGCGAATGAGGGCATCTTCACCCGGGGAGAATTTACTCCCATCAGGATGGCAAGGACAACATGGATGGATGTTATCCTTGGATGAACCGTTCATCCATAGGGCGAACATGATCACTCACGATGGCTTTGAATTTATTGGCATTTATCTTGGTCGCTGAGGGGTTCAATGAGCCTCGACCACGGCGGCAAAACACACTTCACGCTGTAAAGGAGCTGCCAAAACTCTTCACAGTGGAAAACAACAAACACTCAAGCCTGTAGAAATGTAATGGCATGTGCCTCTCACACACACACACACACACACACCTTATTGAGCGCAAGAGGCTGACTGATGACTCAAGACCCCGTGAATTCCTCTCATCACTTGCAAATGTGCACATGAGGGGTAATAAAGGGTTGATGTGGTGAAACACAGCCGCAGTTTCCCCCCCTGTATTATTCATATTATTCTGCATGAAACTGCCTTTTCTTTTTTTGTTGACTCATGCGTGCGAAGACTCAGACTTCCATATAACACCACCTTCAGTGGCTGAGAACATCCTCAAACGTCTTGTGCTTGCTTCCACCGTTTGTGTGCCGTCATGCCTTTACACATGTGTGTCGCTTTCATGTGCTTGACTGTTGTGATTTCTTGTCTGTCGCCTGAATTTAGGGCGTAACGGTTGTAGCTTGTAGTCCTCATCAAACGCTCTGCTCTGTGCTCTCACTCATCCTATTTTTGCATCTATACATCTACACAGGATGAAAAAAGGGTAAGCTTTATCTGCAGGCTCTTGATTTTATTAGAACTCTGATGTGTGATGTTGTCTTTCCCCTTATACTGTTTTTTGTTGGATTTATAATACGCGTGTGTATTTATAGGGTCTGTGCAGTGTCGTAAAAAGCACCCAAAAGTCATACTTGAGTTAAAATAAAGATATCCTGTTCAGATATTACTTTGGTGAAAGTGAAAGTCACCAGCACACATCTATAATAACTCAAATCTCTTTGCTTTTAATTCCAGTGGAGATGCAGGTGAGGACGCCGGCGATCTAGATTTCAGCGCCCTGCTCAAGAAACGGTAACATCATCTTCATCATCATCCTCATCATCATTACCTCAATGTGCTCCTCTCGAATTACTCGCCCTCTCTCGAGCCACTCGTTCACTCGTTCGCGCTCCCGCATCCTCAGGGAGAAGAAACAACAGGAGGTCAAAGAGGAGGTGGACGTGTGGGAGATCTTGAAGGAGGCCAGGCCGTGCGACTACGAGAAGATCGCCTTCGAGTACGGCATCACCGACCTGAGGGGCATGCTGAAGAGGCTGAAGAAGATGAAGAAGGTGGAGCCCAAGAAGAGTGACGGTGAGGAGCGGAAGGGGATGGGGCAGGAGGGGAGGCATGAGTAGACTGAGCACTGGGAGCGAGGTGGCAGGCAGGAAACAAGAGAGCTCTGTAATGCAGCAGGCTGTAAATACCAGGCAGCATTAAAGGCCTTGGGGGAGAAATTATATTGCTGGGACAACAGGTGGAATGTGTGTTGGCGTATGCTCGCCGCTGGTTGACACTTGCGGACTATTTGGCTATTAAAGCAGCGGTTACTAACAGGATGCTTTCTTGTCAGCCTTCCTCAGGAAAATGGACTCAGCTTACTCGGTGGACAAGGGGAAGAGGATCCAGCTCACGGTGGAAGTGGCCGACCCCGACGCTCAAGTCAAGTGGCTCAAAAACGGACAGGAAATCAAACCGTCGGCCAAGTGAGCGGCAGCAGCATATGTGTCTGTGTGAGTGCGGCGTCGTGCTGAACGACGATGCTGTGGGAGAGTGCGTGCAATCTGATAATTGTTGGTAATTTAATGAAGCTAATGATTAAACTGTAATATCAGATGACTTTGACCTCAAGGCCCTTGCCGCTCCATTAAGCCCCGCAGAGAGTGTTTTCGTCAGCTATACTGTAATTTGTACAGTAGGTTTCCAAATTTGCATTACATGTGTTCTAATTGCGAGGGCTCATTTGAAGGAAACTTTTTAAGCAGAAACATAAAGTACATATTAGGAGTGTTTAAAATCAACTGGTCTGTGATGAATGAGCAAACCAGCAGAACTAGTTATCTGCCGATCGCCAGTAAGCCTTACAAGAAGAAGAAGAAAAAGAAGAAAAGGAGCACAAAGGCAGTTTCCCCTCCGTCTACGAGGGAATATGGAAATGAATCTAGGAAAGGGAATCTCGTGGGAATATCCAAGAAGACACGAACAGCACACAGCCTTTTCCTCCTCTTCTCTTAGAGCCGACATAGCTGATCACTGATTAAATGTTAAAAGAGCTAAACGTTCTCAGAAAAAGACTGTTTCCATCTCCCACTAAGTGCCTTAAGTGCCTTAACTGGTTTTCGCGAAAGGAAAAATACTGCTTCAAACTTTTTTTTTTTTGCTGTATTGAGGACGTTATTTATTTATTTATTTTTTAAAAATTCTTTTAAATGATGCCACTTCCATCAACCTTCTCCTGATGAAATGCGCTGGTGGAAATGTGGCTTTTGCAGGTGTATTGATGTATTTTTTACACTTACCGCCACTGAGTTAGCTGCTGCATCCGGAGCACACAGAGACTTGGTTGGAACTGAGATGCATGAGGCAGATTGCAACCTCCACAGCTCCTCCACTCAGAATAAATATGCTCGCAGAACTGCCTCTCTGTGAGCCTTAATATCAATTTAAAGCTGAATTAATATACCAACATTTTGGCCACTTGAAGGCAAGTTTTAAACGACTTTATACACTCAGACAACACTAAGCAACGTTAGCAGTTATTAGGAGTCTTGTTAATTGCTGTCTGAAGTCTAACATCTATCTACTCTTCCTTTCCGATCTAATTTTGTTTCCACCAACTCCCGAAAGAAATACCAGACTCATAGCTGCTACGCTACAATGCTCCATTATGTTCACGCTCATGTGCGCCATTTGGTGCTGGGTAGCTGAACGGTTTCTCAAAGCCTTTTGTTTTTCCTCCTGAAAATGAGTTTGTTGAAAGCGTCGAGACCTAAACTAAAACAGGAGGCCTGATGCAGACAAGAGTAAAACCAAAATGTGACCAAACTTAAAACAACCGAGGGAAAAGACACTAAAACACTCCCTTGAACAGCAGAGATGGCTGATAATCACCTGCGGGTCCGTGACTTCTTTTTCCTATTGCACATTTTATTTATTTCATTGTGAAATCATCATGTAAAACAATATGAATTCATGTGTTTTTCAAAGAAGGATAAAGTCTTGTGGAGGAAATGCGTTGACTTTACATCTAGGGACCATGAAATAAACAACATCACTAACTTGTCGCAGAGTAATTGCACCCAGCGACTGTCCAAAGCAACGTGTGGCTTTACCCGATCATACAGCTTAGATAACTGTTCAGCAAAGTCATTAATCTGACACTGTGACACTGAACATTGGCTGAAAGCCCACTGAGATGACTAAGAACAAAGCTCTGTATAGAGTTAATTCGACGATCTCGACGCCCAAACTCTGACTTCGCCACATGACTAAGAGTAGATAAATGTTAGTTTTGAGCCTCTCTTGCCTGCTGAGCTCTCTCCGATGTCTGAGTCGCTCTCCGCTTTGCCCCCCCCTCCTTCAAAGGCTTCTTTTGGTGTTTTATTGAAGAGGCTACAGCTGTTGCGAGTGTTTTTTTTTTTTTTTTTTTTCAATGGCTCCACCATCTGCCATTTTGAGTAGTTTCATGCTGTTCATTCCAAGTACGGCAGTCCTCTTCCTGTTTTGATTAAGACAGCAACTATGGGAGAGGGGATCCTTTTTTTTTTTCCTGACCTCACAGAGGGTTGATTCAGGCAGTGCACTGGGACCATTAACATCCACCGAATCAAATCTTTAAGTTACACAGTTAGAGCTGTTGGGATTAAGACGCTCAAGTCCTGAGAGGATGGAAGAGGCAATCCATCCTCTTCTATTTAAACTGCTGTTGTACCGTAACTAATATAAAAAGCCAGAAATAAACACAAACTTCTTTAATACAGGACGATATATATATAATTTATTTGAGAGGCAAAGATCTTTATGTTCCCAGTTGAGCTCTGGTGTTTTCCCACTGAGTTATTCTAGTTTCAAATGAAACTGTAGATCCTGGGATTTACTATCACTTTTATGTGGATGAATTCAGGTGTGAAAATCAGAACATTTTGGTACATGACATGCCGAATTTGCCATCATGCACACAGCGGATGACAGTAACCTTTTTGTTAAAGGTTAGAAAATGTTGATTTATTTACACACTGCATATCAGATTGTTGTAGCTGTCGACTTGGAATAATCAGCAGGCAGCAGGTCTTTTTTTTGGGGTGATCTGTTCCTTTAAGAACATTCACTTACAGGAACTTCCACTTTGAAACTATTTCGATGGTGAACTCTGTGTTGTGCTCCCACGCAAACAACTGTCGCTTGGTCCTGCAGTAACGATTCTTTCAATATGCAAATTGGACTTATTAATGTTAAGGCGCCACCTTGAGCTTATGTGAACACTTGTAGCCTGTAACCATGGGAATATTCCCCATTAGTACCTTCCACCGTGTGTGATGACACTGTGGCATTACTGTAGTTCTTTTGATTTTCACCACCAGCGACCCAAATATCAGTGTGTGTGTGTGTGTGTGTGTGTGTGTGTGTGTGTGTGTGTGTGTGTGTGTGCACAGCTCTGAAGGTCTGTACAATGAAATGCAGATTCTTTGTCTCGGTCTGTAACTGTGAGTCACTCTGTTGTCTTCAGGCCCCTCTGCATCTGATTGTGGCTGGATCTGCTGAATGCATTTATTCATTATTCTCTCTCTCTCTCTCTGTCTCTGTCCCTCTCTCCTCGTATGTCCTCGTATAATCTTCCTCCATCATCCCTTGTGCGTCCACAGGTATGTGTTTGAGAGCGTGGGCAACAAGCGGACACTCACTATCAACAAGTGCAACCTGTCTGATGACGCAGCCTACGAGTGCGTGGTTGGGGAGGAGAAGAGCTTCACGGAGGTTTTTGTCAAAGGTATATGAGTCACTGTCTTTGGAGGAATCCTTCTTTCAGGAGGGAGAGGGTTTTTTTTCCTTTCTTTTTTTTCTGCCCGGTTTGGCGAACGCTGTCATTTGAGCGTTGAGAGGCTTGACAGCTCTGTTCCCTCCTTGTGTTTGTGTCTGTCATCTGTTTATTTCGATGCTTTTTATGCCACACAGCGGCACGCTGCTCCCCGTTGTCTGCTCAGTCATTTTTAATGGATACGTGGCGAGTGAGATTTTTTTTTTTTTTTTTTAATGTTTCGTTTACTGTCATGTATCGTTGCTGTCACGCTGTACATATTAATGTGCCGTCATATGCATTAGAGTTTGACTGATACGTGTGCTTTTGTAGGTCACCTTTAATTGCTGTTCAGCTGAAATATTAATATTTTGGGGTGAAATTCAGCAAAAACTTACATTTCATACAAAGATTTTCCAAAGAAGTAGTCAGTGTTTGCAATACTGTCCCTCTGTGTTGGCAATGGTCCTTTTATTTTCACATTATCAGTCTAACTCTGGTGCTTATATCACATTGGTCTACTCTGTGTCCTTTTCTGTGAGGGAGTATGAGAGGTTTTAATAGATGTAATTGGGTCTACTGCTTCTATATTAATCCCATGCTTTACTCTGAGTGTGCTCATTGCTGCCCATCCTGCTTTTTTTTACAATTCCAGGGGCCAAACCAAAGGGTAAGCTCTTCACCACAGACACGGCTCCCATGCGGCTACAGTTGCGTGTCTGTGTGTGTGCGCGGACGAGTGCTTGTGTCCATAAAATTTTTTTAAAAAATACCGTTCACGTTGCTGTTTGCAGACATCAGTACCTTTTGTCGCTGATTCATCCCGAGCAAGGGGAGTCGAGCGGACGACGGCTAGTCAAAGCTAGCAGTCACAGTACTTTAAAAGAGACGTAAAGTACTTTGGCAAAAGTTGAAGGCTTTTGCTGTGTTGTGGTATGAGTGATTATTAGGTGAGTGTTGTATTTCCCCCCTGACATCAAATTCAACACTTACATAGCTTAGCGAGATGAGTGGCATCAAGATGTAGAATTGTGTAAAAAAACAACAACAACAAAAAAAAAACACTAACTAGTTACTTGATTTTGACACTTTAAAGGAAAGGTTTGTAAGAAAATGAAAAATTCTGACACTATCTTCTCACCCCTGTACCAATGGAAAGTCGGGCAAAGTTTTATAAAAGTTTCTGGTGCGTCACAGCATAGCAGCGTTCTCCTAAACGACTGAAATAGACGCACATAAAATCGCTCCATACAGCTCATCTGGTGTAATTAAAGCATCCAAGATCCCTAGTAGATTTGAAAAGACTCCCGCGACGCGCGGTCGACCTCAGACAGGCTGGGCGCTTTAAGCTTTTAGCTTCTCAGGCACAGTCAAGATTTCAGGTTTAAAAAGGAATAAAATACAGTTTTTATTAAACAATTTGGGATTTTGAGTCTTCCAAACACCTGGATTACATTAGAGGAGCTATTTGGAGCCTTGTTTAGTCTGTTCTTTTACCTTTTAAAACAACTCCTTGTCCTCTTCATTTGTTTAACGCTTGAACGCAGTTTTTTTCTGTGGAACTATCAAACTTCACCCACATTTCCATCGCCATGCGGGTGAGCAGATAGGGATGAATTTTCATCTTTGGGTGAACTTGTCCTTTAAGTAGTCACGTTGCCTCACTTCTCCTGATGGTAAGTAGTAGCTGACTTAGTCTTTACTGAAAGTGCTTCTTGAAGCTGTGTTCGGACCCAAAGCTAACAACTTTTGCATCACATTCCAACTGGACCATTCATGAAGTCCACATTTATTTTTCCTTGAACAGCCACAGCTGCTGTAGTTAAACATGGCCTCCGTCCTCAACACATGCTGTGTTGACCACCTACTGCACACCTACTTTTTCAAGCGGCTGCTTTTGTCTAGTCCCTCCATGTGTTCCTGAGGGAACACTCAGTTTTTCTGCAGAAAAAAAAAAAACAAAAAAAAGAAAAACCCTGAAATCACAATAAAGACATCGCCCTCGTTTCACCAAACTTCTGAGAGACCTGCAGTCAGATTGTACATGTTTCCGTGGCGCTGCGACTGTGGCTCAGAGGGTTTCTCGGCTCTCCAGCTGAGGTCGAAGAGAATCGAGACGTCCGGAGGGGGACTGAATGATGACGATGACAAATAGCTGAGGCTCGCAGAGCATCAAGCATCACACCATGTGGTTACACAATGTGACTCTCATCCCCTCAGGAGACTTGATGTCGCTTCCACCTCTATGAGACAGGTGTGTTTGGTGGCGTTGATGAGCACTTCAGGTGTATATTTTACTGTTATCCAAGTCTAAAAAAGGTGCGCGTGGGAAGAGTAGAAAAGCACTTTTTATGTTTACTTGTACACAGGTTGTCCTGAATCACCCTCAAGTAAAATTCAAGCTGCCGCTACTAGCTCGATATCAACAGAATTAAAACAAATGTTTTCAAATACCAAATACCAAATAATCAGATTTATTTTCTGATTTACAAAAGTTCTGACTGATGTTGATGTTCAACGATCTGTGTTCCAATTTTATGCCTTACATCAGGCAAAACGTCACACTTAACCGAAGAATCTAATTTTTGTCACGGGCTGCTTACAGTTGTCAATTTGAAATAATTTTCTGCAGAAATAACACGGCATTCTAATATTGTCATGATAAAACTGAGCCACAGTAAACAATGACGCTGCTCCACAAGCCCGGTCGGCAGAATAAATGGCGACAAAGCACATTTCTGCAAAACCACGGAGAACATTGAAATGTTGCTCCGTGAAGAGTCTGTCGATTTTCAAAATCAAAAATGCAAGCAACAAAAGGCAGGCAAAAGAAAATCCAAGGGGAAATCCAAAAGAGAAATATAATACTGAGGACAACAAGGACACATGAGGACAGGGCGGCAGACACGGGAACACTGGAGATGCGGAGAGGAGAAAACACTTAAATACTCAGGAATGATTTACTCATGAGCAGGGAAAAGGGTGCGTAAACAGGACGTGGAAAGTAAAACATGACACATGAGGATGTTATTTACAAAATAAAACAGGAAATTACCAAACAAAAATCTGAATCTTTTTTGTTGCAACTTCATGTTCAATTTAAATTTGTATGCTCTGACAACACTGTGCTCATGGAACGGTCAGGTTCAGGTGCAGAAACTTTAAAACTCTGTCACCACAAACTCAGCAGGTACATTTCTTGAAGTCTTGTTATAAACATCCAGTGGTTTCATACCCACAAATGCTGAAACACCGTCTTGAAAAGTCCTCCTTTTCCATATGGTAATTCAACATTTGTTCTTCTTGATAGTGGTCTCGTCTAGCTGTCTCGCCACCATCATCCTCTCCTCCTCCTCCTCCTCCTCCTCCTCCTCTGGACATAAGAGTCAGTTCATGTACATCTAATCTGGACGTGATAAGACACATCCGAGACGTATGGAACTCACAGATTTACTGATTAGCAGTTTGCAGAAAACATCCAATACCAACATTTTATCCTGGCGACTGGCTAGCTTCTAATTAATCGTGTTTGATTTGGACGGTATAGGCAGCCTGTATTGTCGCCCAAAACAAGATTTTGCATGTGTCAGAATTTAGCCGGGCTCCGACGAACCGTATTTGTTGTTTTTGTCATACCCCGTTCAAAACAAGCTTTACTCACTCCACTCGAGCGCTGATTGCCTACAGCTCTGTTTTTCCGCCATCCGTCCTCTTTCATCCTCCTGCTCATGTTCCCGCTCACTTTTTACTCTGGCGATTTAGACGCGTACAGTGTACAGCACAGTAAGTGACTCACACGCCGCAGTAGTACAGTTTGTTTGTGACTCAGTGCCACTGTTGCTGTTTCGAAGTGTGACTCAGCGCTTTTGAATTTGCCTTCAGAGCCTCCGGTCACCATCACCAAGCTGCTGGATGACGTTCACACCGTGGTGGGCGAGAAGGTGGAGTTCGAGGTGGAAGTGTCCGAGGAAGGAGCCAGCGTCAAATGGTGAGCCGGCGTGCCCCGCGGTTCAGTTCTGGTGTCAGTTAATTAGGAAGTGCGTGACTCATTTAAACATCTGTGAGGTCACAGCTTACTAAATGTTAATTCCCACCTTGCTGTATAAAAGAGTAAACTGTCCATTGAGACAAAGGCTTGGAAAGAACAAAATCATCCCTGTTAAATGACTACAAAATGTTGGCAACAACTCACAGATGGGATTACTCATCATTTTAAAGGAAATATTTTCAGTTCAAGTAATAAGGCAACATTCATCAAGTTAAAGCCAATAAGAAACTGCTCAACCATATTTCTGCATGACATTTCCAGATGTTTTCCTCCTTTCCCCCCACCGGTAGTTTATTTAGTTTATTGCAGTAATTGTTTCTCTACTCAACAAGGAAGTTTAAGTGGTTGACAGGGACATTAGAATCTGGTTCTGGTTCTAGCTGCGCAACAACAATGAATTGAGGAAGCAGAATCAGAAGCTAGTATGCAAATCACACAAACCAGTCAATTGCTGATGTTTTTGTTTTAGTAAATATTCAAATAAAACATAGAAAGACTGGATTGTATGGAGTACATGGAGCCCGGTTGCCTTAGTCTGGGTACAAAAACACAATTTTCATTTTGCATTCAGTCCATACATAAAAGTCTAATTTTGCATGCAGGTGATATACCAATCTTTCTCAATAGAAGCGGCCAAATAAGATAAGTTATCACTTCTTTATTCCCTAAATACGTTGTTGAATTTAGCAGGCTGCCGTCCTGTACAGTGCTGGAAATGGAAGATCCAAGTTGGATGGAGGTTTGGGTTTGGTTAGTTTGAACTCATGTCTATAAATCACCAGACACAACAAATTTAGCTTTGTCACCAATACGACATCTTTTCCTTGGACCAAACTTGGACTTGGCGTACAGCTTCACACAATTTGAAGGTGTGAAATTGTGTTATTTCTACTTACTTGTACAACGTTTGTACTTACATAGTTTCAAAGATGGATGGGCCACTAACTGGGCGACTGTTTTTACAGACAAAGCACTGACATATTCAAAATAAAATGGTATCCAGATGTACCTGTCTTCTCGTGGAAAAATGACTGCTTCATCTTTTTCTCTTGTAACATCCCCACAGAATTACTTCTACAGACGCCATGAATGCAGCCCCTTAAAACCGAAAAAAAAGTATATCTAAGGGAACGTTCTTCTTCTGCACCGTTTAAAGAAAAAAAAAGAAAAGACGCGCGCTAAAGCCTTGTGATGCCTGAAGGCTGTAGCCATGTAGAACATTACAGACATGTCAGTCAGCGCTTCCTTCTCGTCTCTGTGTGCTGAAGTGCCAATGAAGTGTGTGTGTGTGTGTGTGTGTGTGTGTGTGTGTGTGTGTGTGTGTGTGTTTTTCTCCTCAGGATGAAAGATGGAGTTGAGCTGAACAGAGAAACGGCAGGTTCAAAGTACAGGTTCAAAAAGGACGGGAAGAGACACATCCTGATCATAAATGAAGCCACTAAGGAGGATATTGGAATGTATTACGCCTTCACCAACGGCGGCGAGTCGCAGGCAGAGCTGGAGGTTGAAGGTACCGTTTTTCTCCGTCGAAGTCGTCGCCGGCGTTCGACGTCTCCTCCTTACAAGTTACAAACTGTGTCAGCTGCGTGCCTGTGGTGTGTTTTTTGACAATGCTGCCTATTACGAAGTCATCAGAGTCAACAGAAACAACATAAAGCTATAGTTAGAACGTGTCACATTACAGCAATGCCTCAACATGTAATCTGGAGTTATACGTTTACTCTCAGAAGCAGTAACCTCAGGGCGATTAGCCGGCGCATGAAGTTCGCTAACAAGTAGTTCAGACGTTTTCCGTTTAATCACAAACTTTGAAAAAAATGTACACATCAGTGTAGGTTGATGTTTTTTCAATCTGACAAGCATGAAAAGCAATAAATTAGTCATTACTCACGTCATAATTAATGTCACTTCACGAGTCCCTTGTATCAGCAGTTCATTACGCTGTTCGTCATGCTGATTTTCTTTTACACCTTCAAAAATTAATGGTCGGATCCTGTCTCACCCATCAGAGTTCAGGCTGTCTCAGAGGCTGCAAACACTGCGAGCCAGACGAGTCTCATTAATTGATTAGAGTGTGAGAAAATGTCTCCTCAGTGGATACCCCAGTCGTAGTTACACCGCGCCGAGCGATCAGTGTGAACATCCTGTTACAACCCACTGCTTAAACAGACTGCCTTGATAAGGTGCACCCCAAGGTGATAGATTATTGTGGTGTTAGAGCCCACAGAAACGGTATTTAGAGTGAAATCACTCCAGCAGATAATTTCCCATAACATTTGAATGAATGACCTGCTAGCCACCAGGAGACTATTAGGGAATTTTAATTTGTTTTATTAAAGATAAAGGCTAAAAGTAAGTTTGAAGGAATAATTTGAAATTTGGGGAAAAACACTAATTCTTTTTTTATTATTTGCTGAGCGTTTTATGAGAAGATTGACATTACACTCATGTCAGTGTAGTAGGCTTTGTGTGACGCTAAAGCTAGCAGCCGGTTAGCTGAGCACAAAGACTGGGAGCTGCTGCTGGGTGTCATTTCCCTCTTTTGTGAGCTTTAGAGAGGTTGTACATTTTGTCTTCTTAGCACTGGGCAGAGCTGAGCTAGCTGTTTTCCGACTGTTTCTGTTTCTTTGCTCTTAGCTAAGCTAACTGTCGGCTACATATTTACTTTTACAGAAATGCTACTGGAGATATGTGGTATCAACCATCTCATCTAAGCCTTGGCAAGAAAGCAAGAAAAGCTAATTTCCCAAAATGTGAAAACTATTCCTCATTGTCAAAAAGAGGAAATTAATGTTTGAGACATCAATTTGAATGTCTTCAATAACTGTCATACTCAGGCCCTCAGGTGCAGGGCATTTTTTTTTCTTTGCTGGGTTTCTTCACGTAATAAGACAACAATCCATTTCAAACCTATAGTTAAACCTATAGCATTCTCTTCTCCTCAGCTATCTATCTTTTCTAAATCCTCAATCATAGCTACAACAACACCATTATCCTAGTCCAAGATAAGTGTACAAGCGTATAGATGTAGGCTAATTAAACTAAAATGCATGTATGCAGTTTGACTTTAACCAAACTAGCAGTTAGACCGAGATGTCGTTGTTCAGTAGATACCAAAGATGACAGCAAAGCAATAAAGTGCATGAGATAAGAACAGCAGAATCATCAGCTCGCTTGCACCAATGTGTCTAACTACACGTAACACATTACAGCTGTAAATAGAACAGATATAAACAAGTTTGCCGATCATATCCCCACAAATTCCACCTGCTGTCGAATGTAACAAACTGTCTGTTACAAACAAACATTTGTATGCTACAATATGTACTGATCCGTGCTGACGTGTCTTTGCTTCAGATAAGGAGCTGGAGGTTCTGCAGAGCATAGCGGACCTGACTGTGAAGGCTGCAGAACAGGCTGTATTCAAGTGTGAAGTGTCTGATGAAAAAGTGACGGGGAAATGGTTCAAGGACGGCGTCGAAGTCCAGCCCAGCGATCGCATCAAAATGACGCACATTGGAAGGTATCACATCAGACTGCAGCGGCTCCCCCGTTCAAAACGTCTAAATAGCAGTTGTTGTTGTTGTTGTTGTGAGCCCCCGTGTACAGACACACACACATGCACGCACGCACACACACACACACACACGCACACACTAAATCATATAGCTATCACAGTAAGCACTGTCTGCCACACGGCTTGGCAAACTATTACCAAAGGGGTTTCTTAGTTGTTTGACCCACTTTTTGGATAGGCTGCAATCTGTAAAGCTCTAACCTCTAAACACACACTCACAGACACTCTCTCACACATCATACACACCCCCAGGGTCCGGGGTTTCTCTCAGTAATCCCTCCATCAGAGCCGCCTATGGCAGGAGATATGCCAAGGCGGCAGCGGTCACACAAGGTGAAAGCCATTTAGTATTTTTCTCACTCTGCGATATTTCCTCACGGAGTATGTTGCTAGGGCAACTGTCTTTTGCATAATTGCGGGTCACAACGAGTGTTGTCTCCTTGGTAACATTTGGTAACATGTCCCCAGGACCCACAAGCTGACGATTGATGACGTGAAGCAATCGGACGCTGGGGATTATACCTTTGTCCCAGATGGCTATGCACTTTCTCTCTCTGCAAAACTCAACTTCCTTGGTGAGGGAACCAATATTAAGCTTTTCTTTTTTTCACTCTTAGTGAATCTGAGCTGCCCTTGTCGAAATCTGACTGACTCATTCATATATTTTAACCCCTCAGAGATCAAGATCGACTATGTTCCCAGACAAGGTAAGGGTTTGTTTTTTGTACAATATATATCTCTCTCTCCCTTTTCTATCGAAAGCCGGGCTCAGGCTTCAGGATTTTGGGGCTGATTCATCCCAGATTCGCCTCTCCTGACAATCGGAGGAGTGGTCTCGACTGGCACGTTGGTACTGATGCTCAGCACAAATCATCTGGTAATGTGAGGAGTTTACAGATCCGGTCGTCAAACTGCTCACAGAGTCATCAATGTTGGATATGCAGGGGCTTGAAATCTGGATGATTACGTCAGTACTATTTGAGCAGGACCACAATAGTGAAGGAGACATCCCTGGGCAGCTGAGGGTGTTGCCAAGCAATGCTAAACTCTTTGAGGCTAACGTTGGCTAGCACACTACTTCTGATAGATATTAAAACCGATCCCACCTCTGGTTCTTACTGAAGCTTAGACAGCCCAAGCTGACAGCGTCTCCCCAAACATTTTCTCATACAGACTTGTTTAGACTCCTTCTACGTTTACCTCATTGCAAAGGATTGCTACATTTTGTTTACATCTGCTTCCTCGCGAAATAACAAAAAATCTCAACAATATCCTGTCGTGCGTGATGGCCATTGTTCTCAGATCTTGTAGTGAATGCATGTCTGACAGCAAAGAACATCTTTGTTTCGTCTTATGTGAGTGATGCAACCCAGTATTGGTTGTGATTTTGAGAGTCTGGCTCAAGTCCACACCTTGTACGCCACTAGAACGCTTCTAATAGTATTAGTCTAAAGTTGGATATATCACTAGACACTGAGTGCCAATAAATTGGATGTAACTTTAAGTGCACGAACATCTGAAACAACATTGGCAGCTTCAAAGCAAAAACAACCACATTACTTCTTTTAAAGCCTGTTTTGCTTCTAACCCGAGTGACGTCTCTCTCTTCCTGTCTTCTCCACGAATGCTACAACCTAAAGATCCTCCCAAGATTCACCTGGACACCAGCGGCACCGGCAACAAGAACACCATCACCGTGGTGGCTGGAAACAAACTTCGCCTTGACGTTGAGATCACCGGAGAGCCGGCCCCCACTGTGTGCTGGATGAAAGGAGACAAGGTGAGGGAGAATAGAGAAGCATCGCGCACACACTCTAACACGCGTCACTTACTTTCTACCTTTGTGCGTCAATCAGAGTTCCCAGCCGTTAGTCACCGAACAGCAACAAAAGCAGAATGAAACATGCACCAGGAGTGGGAGGGCTGAATCACCTGTCATTGTGGCAGTTGTGACACTGTGCTCTTCAACTATTCCCTTTGTTCTGCCGGTCTCCCCCTCGCTGCTCTGTGGCGGTAGGAGGTGGCTGAGATGGAGGGAAGGGTCCGCGTGGAGACGAGGAAGACCCTGAGCAGCTTTGTAATCGAGGGGGCGGAGAAGGAGGACGAGGGCCACTACTCCATCACCGTGACTAACCCTGCTGGAGAGGACAAGGCTGAGCTCTTTATCAGGATCGTGGGTAAGTGACTCGTTCGTACTTTCACCCTTTTCACCTCTTTATTTTCTTTTGTTTCCATTTTATTATTCCTGACTCCTTACTCCTGAACCAAGAGTAGAATACTGACATCGAATGAGTGAAATGATCCAAAATTGATGCTCATAGAGCTTTTTTTTTTTTTTTTTAAATACAAATCAGTTTTAGTTCCACATCACTGCTTTGACATGTTGTAGCCATCTTATGTATTTCCAAACTTCTGGAATATGTGCTTAGTTATTGCAAGTTGTGCAAGTTATTATTGTGCATTAAATAAACATTATGTCATTTAGTGAGTTTTACCAGATTGTAATTCAGCTAAACAGTTACTTACATAATAATGGACACATGCATTAGTTATGATCAAAAACTAGAAGGTCGACAACTATGCTACAATAAAACAGCCAAACATCAAGCGAGTGCAACAACACGAAACAATGGAAGCCCGATCACTGTCTTCTTCCCTTCCTCTGTCAGCGTCCTCTTTGGCTCCGTTACGAGGTCGGTAGAGGCTGCTTCCTCTCAATCCTCCTGGCAGTCCAAAGCTCCTGTGCTAGCGTTGTAAGCCCCGAGCTCCCAGAGAGCCAACTAGCTGCACAGCTAATGGACCTAGCTAGCAGCAGCAGTTAGCAGTTACTTTAGCAACAAGCAAGCAACTATCCGTCCATCAGGGCACTCAGAGCAGTCAAAGGAAATCAAATCCACTGTCACCGACATAGTCAGTAGTGACGTAGCAAGCACTACCCACTTTTTATCCATTCCCCTAAGTTACATGTTGTAAGAAGAGACAGATTTCAAGTTTCCAGGTTTAATTACACATTAACTCAAAACAACATGCTTTAAATGCAAATCAGTGGTAGTAAGAAAAAAATGAATCCATAAAAATCTAATCAAAGATGCTGCGTAAAAGAAATAAAAAATCAAAAAAATGTATTAAGCTCAGTGCAAAACTAAGAATATACATTTTGGATACAGTACTTATTAAGGCGCTGTCACAAACAACCTTTTTAATCAGCCTCATCCTCGTTCCTCCTCTCAGTTCTCTCTGTTTCATCTTTCCCTCTCGTTCCATTTCCAACTGTAACCTGCCTCTCCAGATGTGCCCAACCCTCCTGAGAATGTCAAATGCACATCAGTTGGCGAGGACTCTGCCACAATCACATGGGACCCTCCAGCATTTGACGGCGGAGTTCCCATTAAAGGTGCCCCTGAAACACACACAACATCTAATGTTCACATCTGATGTCTCCCTCCCTGGAGAAAACAGCAGTTTAGAATCCACTCTGTTCATCATACGGAGATGTTTTTGAACTGTTTTTTTTTTTCTTTTTTCTTCTCGAAAACGCTGAGACATTTTTTTTAACGACTCCGCCGCATGTTGATGCTGCTTCCTCCAGGGTACCTGATGGAGAGGAAGAAGGTTGGCTCGGCCAGATGGACCAAGCTCAACTTTGATGTTTACGAGTCGACCACGTACGACGCTAAAAAGATGATTGAAGGCGTACTTTACGAGATGAGAGTGTTCGCAGTCAATGGCATCGGCATCTCTCAGCCCAGCGCAAACTCGAAGCCCTTCATGCCCATTGGTGCGTTGCCATTTATCATTAGCAGAATGGTTAATTAACAAAGGCTTTTCACACAATGCTCATTTTGAGGGAGCTTAACCTACCTCCCATCCCATTTACACTGGGTATTAACGTATTAATTAGCTCCTGTCTCTCTCAGCCCCCACCAGCGAGCCCATTCGCCTCACGGTGGATGATGTGACAGACACTACCTGCGCACTCAAGTGGCGTCCTCCAGAGAAAATCGGAGCGGGCGGTATCGACGGCTACATCATTGAGTACTGCAAAGAAGGAAGTAAATACATGCAAAATATCAAGCACCATCACGCTCAGGCATTATAGAGAGTTTATATGTTGTTCCTGAAGTCATTAATAAAAGTTAAAGGTCATATTGATAACATTTCTTTGTGGACATTTCTTCACAATACTTCTTGTAGAAATGTACAGAATAAAAGCAGGAACAACTTTCTAGGGTTTGCTGGGTCCGACGGCTCTCTTGACTGTTCCTCCTCTTCTTCTGATCTGACTCGTTCCTCAGGTGATGACTGGGTGCAAGCTAATGAGGAACCGGTGTCGAAGAACCAGTACAGGGTGAAGGGTCTCCCAGTGGGGGAGAAGATGCTGTTCAGAGTGGTGGCTGTCAACATCGCTGGACGCAGCCCTCCCGCCACGCTCGGCCAGGCCGTCACGATCAGGGAGATCATGGGTCAGAGACATGTTTTAAGTCTGTCGTCTGTCGTTGGTTTTGTAGATAGAAATTCAACGGAGCTGCTGCTGTTAAAAGATATCGTAAAAAACTCTGCATTGGGACCTGTGAAGTCAGTCAATTTTGTGAGCGGTTATTCATTTTTTTAATCAAGCGTACCATTGTGTCTTTGCTCCTATAAGATTAGCATGAATGTGCATTCTCGTATCTCAATAATTTATATCTCTGGCACCCACACACGAACATGTAACATTTAATCTGTGCATGCTATGCATTTGACATATCTGCTTTCCTCCACAACACCCACTCAAATTCTACTTCCCATCTCTGTCCCTCTTGCGTCCATGACACAGAGCATCCAAAGATCCGCCTGCCTCGCCAGCTGAGAACCAAACTCATTGTGCGTGTGGGCGAGAAGGTGAACTTGGTCATCCCCTTTCAGGTTGGTTCCCAGTCTTGCCGAGATCTGGCTTACCACTCGTCTCAGTTTTTGAGCATAAACAGAAAGATCTGCAGTTGCAGGTTAATACCGTTCGGTGATTGAAACAAGGTGTTTAAAGATTATAGGTCACTTCCACACGGACCCTGTGCTAAACGGCTATTTCAGACTCAGAGGCATTTTCCAACACGAAGTCTTAAACTGGGTTTATTTGAAGAGTGGAGAAAAGGGCAGTGGAGTTTGGATAAAAGCCTAAGAAGACGGTCCGTGATCCACATAAAATGGGTCATTGCAAGGGTGGGGGTTGAGTCAACCCTGAAGTGGTGTATTTGAAGTAGAAATGCGACCGGACTAAAAGAAAGTCAAGATATCACGTCTGTTTTAATTAATGGTTGCCTGTGTCTGTGGGAATGCACCCTGCTTGTTTGGTGAGAGGAACTGATCAAATAAAGGCCTGAGATTATATTTCTGAAATATTATTCGGTATTTTTTATCTTCTTTTGAAATGCAAATCAGAGTCCTAAACTTTAACAGTAGGCACGCTTGAGAGAGAGAGAGAGCCAGAGCAACAACATCCCTGTCATCCAAGAGCTGGACAGAGGCTGCACAGTGATGGAATATGTGGTACAACTTCATCTGACTCGAGGAGGATGCCCCAAAATATTTTGTGGCCAAAACATGAAATAAATCCTCCCAGCTGGCACCAGTTTAAAGCCAGAAAGACACTGGACGGACCTTAACTTTTAGTTGGAAATGAAAACTGGGTTGACGTCAACCTCCAATGCCGAAAAGATTTTGAACTTTTTTTAAATTAACACTCCAACTGAAATCAACATCGTCGAATGATGTTATAATCTTACATTGTGTTACAAGTTGATTTCATGACGTTTGGCAGATGTTGGGTTTTGATCACCACACGCCACAACTAATGTCAGTATTGAGACATCTGGAAGTAGTTTCTGGAGAGAGATACAGTAGTTGATTGTTGAGTCTTATTCCTATATGTCAAAAACGCCTAACCCAAATTATCTGATGACCTGGGAATGAGTCTCAACAATCAACTATCTTTATCCAGACGCTGCTTCCCAACCTTTAACACAACTCAAAACCAACCAAATATCAATGTCAACTTGACATTGGCATTAGACGTCTTCCCAACATTGAATGTTTTTTTCATAGGTCATCGCAGACTAAAAAAGGTACAAATGTTCAGTCATTTAATATCACCTTGCGTGTTTACCTTGATCATCACAAGACCGAGTCCGTTTCTCTGACTGCAGGGCAAGCCTCGGCCGATTGTGACCTGGTTCAAAGATGGCGCTCTCCTGGAGGACAACACGGTGGGAACTCGTACCAGCGACAAAGACACCATCCTCTTCATCCGCTCGGCAGAGAGAGGCCACTCCGGAAAGTACACCCTGTCCGTTCAGATTGAGAACATGTCCGACAGCGCTGACATACACATCCAGGTCGTAGGTCAGTCCCATCATGGCACCGACACCTCTCCAGACCTTTATTGCATGTTCCCTCATTAAGATTAGGACACCGTGCGTGGTTCACAGTTCACAAGGTACACTGCTAATAACCTGTGTGGAGGGGGATGATGGCTTGAGCCCCAAATCTGTGACATGTCAAGAGTTTTTTTTTTCTTTTAATTTGATGATAATTCCTAATTTCATACGCTTTGGGATCTGTGAGTCAAACTAGCAAATCATCAAAGCGCTGATTCCTCGCTCTCCCGCATAATCCCGGCTCCTGAGCTGCCGCTGTGGCCGCCGGCTCATTCCTCAGTTTACGCCTCGTCTCCCTGGGTCAGGGTGCTAGGTGGATTATTTGGCGGGGCTCTGCCGGGATTATTTGCGTGTAGACTGGGATTAGGTTTGGATTTTGAGGGCTACTCTGTCACTTGCTCTGCTGAGAGGGCTGAGCTAATGAGAGGCTCCAGCCCCTCTGATCAGCTCCCCTCCCTCCCCGGCTGATCTGTCAACGCACTGTTTCAGCAGGAGACAGTGCAGGAAGGATTAACGGCAGCGCTGCTCACTGTTTGTACTGTACTCCGCAGAGGAGCGCACGCAGAGCAAGATTAATGGCAAATACATTACTATGTCGTACAGTATGCCTGCACTGCGCCGTGTTCAGCGCAGGCCACACAGCAAGATCGATGATAAACACACTGCATTCTTCTGTTCTGTAATCCAGGCAAAACCGTACTGTTTCTCAGTTTGTCACTTCTGTGCCAGCAGAGTTTTTCTAGTAATGCATGCAGCCACCGCAGCCCCTTCTGTGCACCTTTGTCTTTTGCTCTGCTAATCTGTCAATCTTTGTCAAATCTCACCTGCTGCTAGTGTTGATTTCTCTCTCTCTGTGGGACTTATCAATCTACCTCCCTCTCTCTTTCTCTGAAACCCAGGCAGGGAAGAGACTTAGTCGGCACTGTTTTTTTTTGTTTTTTTTACGATTGTCTAATAAGCCTGTCTCGTTGATAGTTTTGAACGAAATCCTCCAACTCTATCCCTCTTCTCTATCTCCTCTCACAAACCCAACAGAAAAGCCTGGTCCCCCCATTGACGTGCACGTTACAGAAGTGTGGGGCTTCAACGTTGCGCTGGAATGGAAGCCGCCCAAGGATGACGGCAACTGTGAGATCATAGGCTATACTATCCAGAAGGCTGACATGAAGACCAAGGTAAAATGTGTGTTAGAGTGTACAGAGAGGTGGCAGCCATATTGGTTTGAGCTGACCTGAGCACCATCTTTAAGCTAACTTTAGCTTCTAGGAACACTTTAGCACTATATAGATGCTATCATTAGCTTCTTGGTAGACTTGAACACTATGTAGAAGCCAACATTAGTTTCTTGGTAGACATGAGCACTATGTTGAAGCTAACATTAGCCTCTAGGTTGACTTGAACACTATGTAGAAGCTAACATTAGCTTCAAATTTTTTAATAAAAATACATTTTTACTAAAACATAAGCTATTCAAGTGATTGTGATGAAGACCAATCCAGAACGGCAATTTTAATATCTCTAGTAATCCTGTATATTAGTGTGATCCCTCTCTTTCATACTTATCAGTAGTCTGTAATACATTGGCTGATATGTCTCCTGTTTTGGCAAGCATGACGGACTTTTCTATCCAAACTGCTCTCTGTGGTTTGTCTCATCCCTTATAACATCTCTGGTGTTGTTTTTTCGACTAGAAAAAAACAACAACAACTAAAAACAACACTTAGGTCATTGCCATTCTCCAACATCCATATGTGTCCGCTTGGCCTTCATGATGTCTCCAGGCATGGCTGCAAGGAGTTTTGTCACGTAACTGCAAAGCCTCACCAACCTGTCGTGGTCATTATGTTGTACGAATGGACAGGAAGTTGGACTGGAAGAACATGGATGCTGGGGATGGGAGATTCTTCAGCTTATACAGATCTCAACCTCGGCTAAAAGCCTCATTGAACCTCTGCTTCTCGTCCCTCTGCCTCTCTGTCTGCCTCTCTCACATCAGGAGTGGTTCCTGGTTTATGAGCACAACCGCAGGCCCAGCTGCACTGTGTCTGACCTGGTCATGGGGAACGAGTATTCCTTTCGAGTGTACAGCGAAAACATCTGTGGCCTCAGCGACGAGCCTGGCAGAAGCAAGAACACCGCCATCATTACCAAAACAGGTAATGAAACCCCTGCAGAGCGATGCCCACTGCAATGCCAGTGGCAACACTGTATGGAGTTAAAACATAAAGTGAGCATAAAGGAAAGAGTAAGTAATTGTGATTTCTTATTAAAATTACACATGCAAACACATTCACATGCAAATATTAAGGAAATACAAACTGTAATATGATTTCTAACTATAGAGCCCAGTTATAACATTACAAACTACTTGTGATTAATTGTCGGCCGTAATTAATTACTTCAAGGAAAAGTAATTCACGCCGATTATGCTGAACAGAAATATAGTTTGACAGAGTGTTAAGTAACATTTAATACTGGCCACGCATTAAGAAAGCAGCCAGGCTGGGAAATTAACACCTGCCACCAGCCGAATCCTGCGACTGTTGTCGTGTTGTTGAATTCACTTAGTCTACCAGGAAATCTGGCAGCCAACCAGCCAGTCTCTTTTGTATTCCAAGCAGCAGTCCGGCCCGTGGAATTGCGATTGTTGCTGAATGTAGTACTCACCCGACATCATGGTGAAACAAAGGTCAGATTTTTGTCATGATAAGGCAAAAGGTAATACTCGAATTTGAGCAGGATTTGTTATTGATATTAAAGGCTGAAAAATCCCAAAGTCGCCCCGGTTTTCCATCATCATTGGGCTGAGCAATTAATAAGACAGAATTTTCTTTTGCGGGTGAGCTTAACCTTGAGTAGAAAGACATGTCCATCTTCTTATATTCTTTCAACCTCCCAGATCTCATTTAAGGAAACAAGGTAGCACGCTAAAGACGAAACGGTAGCCACTAAAATGTGTTGTAAATAAAGCACTGTCATTCTGTTGTGTGTGTGTTTGTGTGTGTGTGTGTACTAAGACATGTTCAACTTCTCCACTTGTCCAGGATTGGTCCATAACCGTGCACCCTTCAAGGAGAAGGACATTAGCAGTTCCCCCAAGTTCACGGCTCCCCTTGTGGACAGAAGTGTGGTTGCAGGTTATAGCGCAGCCATTAGCTGTGCCGTCCGCGGCTTCCCCAAGGTACGTACATATTTTAAAGTAAGAAGGCATTCCACCAGAATGACAGAATTAAGTGTTGAACTGTCATTTAACATAAAAAAATAAAGGAATATAGGCAACTGTAGCGCCTCCATCCGGCATTCATTTTACCTGCACTGGCCCCATGATAGCTTTGCTGCAAGGGTACGTCACAGCTTTCAGGCTTTGTGTTTTTTAAAGTGAGTGTACAAGTGTCAAACAGTGAGTGTAGAACAGTTGGGAGGATTTTGAATCCTTTTCAGCACGAGTGTATTTTTATGTCTGAAGCTAGAACAAGAGGTGGAGCAGAAAGATCTTTGAACACCCTTCTTTTTTTTCCTCTATCCCTCCGAATCTGCAAAGATTTGTCAAGCCGAAATGTTGACCTAATTTCACCTCTTCCTCTTCCCTCCTCCCCTCCCCTCCCAACATCCCTTGCTCTGTTTGTACTCCCCCTCCTTCTCTCCTCCATCCCGCCAAAATATGCCTCCTCATCTCCCTCCGACGCTCTGTTCTCCAGCCAAAGATCGTTTGGATGAAGAACAATATGATCATCGGTGAGGACCCCAAGTATCTGATGCAGAACAAACAGGGCGTGCTGACGCTGAATATTCGCAAGCCGAGCCTGTTTGATGGGGGAAGATACTCCTGCAGGGCCATCAACGATCTGGGTCAAGATGAGGTGGAGTGCAAGCTGGAGGTTCGAGGTACGCCGCCTGAACTTAACATCTTTAATACCATAGTTTCAAAGTGGTGAGCGGGCGCATGACCTCGGCTGGGGCAGGTCTCTTCCTGACAGTCTTCAATAAGGCTCAGCGTGACAAATCTCCATCTCCTCAGCCCCTCTCACGGATCTGTTATTGTGAAACTTCAGTTGAAATTCTTGCGCTAAAAATAAATCGCCCTATTGTATTTTGTCAGTTAAAGTTTCGGAGCCACCGATGATTCTTGAGCGCCGTAGTTTTTTTTTTTTTTAAACCAGCGTGATCTCCCTGGCCTCACATGCTGATCTGAATTTTCCCTTTTTCTCTGCAGTTGTACAAGAGAAAGGAGAGGAGGCGAAGAAATGAGCGACGGCACGAAACAGCAGAGGATACAGTTGAACAGGAATAGTAATGGATTATGTATAACAGGATAGTCATGAATAAATATGATTAGAATAGATCACTGGTGAGGCTCTAAAGCCAATCCCCCTGCCCCCCCTTGTCTTCCTCCTATCCGCCTGCCTTTCACAGCTGCTAAGACGAATGTTACATCAGTGATATACCATAAATTCTTTACAGCAAGCTGCCACCTTGTCACATCCTCACTGAGAGAAGCGGCGGAGTATTGTAGTAGCACTGCCACACTGTGACCACACACAGATGGATCCTTCTTATCTGTGAAGTGGACCTGTCACTGAACACACTTATAAAACAGCCTTTCATCCATTACGGCTCCCTGTGTTGTCTGTTTTGTGTCCGGGACGTTTTTATAGGATGGGATGAATTTACGATTGTAATGCAGCCGTAGAGCCGAAACCTCTGCAGTGTGACCGAGCGGCTGCGCACCTCTGCCCGCTCGCTGTGGGTGTTAGGTGTGTGATATGTGAGCCGGGGCCCGTCGGCCCTGTGATGGTCGAATGGAGGGATCACGACTCAGCCAGGCATGGCCGACATCATGGAGCCGCCGGGATAAAGGAGGCTCTTATACACGGATATGGACCTGCTGCGCCCCTCATGCACACACACAGAGGGCACACATGTTGACTTACACACACACACACACACACACTCCCACACTCCCACATGCTACCTTACTACACTCATCATGGCATGACCTATAGTGGTAGGCCTTTACAGATACATGGCTTACACTCATGCACATGCAAACACAAACACACACTTGGAATCAGGGTCTCATTAGCATCACACACTAGAGACTAATTAATGCACCCATCAACACTGCCCTAATTAGCTCTCCCACGTCATTACTGAGCAAACGAATTACCGCTAATTTACACACCCGCAAAACAAACACAGCACCGTCTCTGCTGGGAGAGTCCGCCGCCGCGGCTCGCCTTGCACACCGAATTAAAGCCTCACCGATGTGCCGCAACCCGGACAGGCGTCCCAAGTGACCCCGCCCTTCCTCGCACACTCCCCCTAACTCGAGCACCCGACAGAGGGAGGTGCTCGACAGGCTCAGATTTAACACATCAGGTAGTTTGTTTGTGTTGTTGCCTGCTGCAGAGTAAATACACCACCCTCCTCTGGAGACGTGGGGGTACTCTGTTCCATGTCTGTCCCACCACTGACTGCATCAGGTCCTGGTCTCCTGTCTCTCCAGCAGAGGGGGTAAGAGCACAGAGACAAAGACCACAACTGACCATCATCAGGGTGTGTGTAATCATGAGTGACGGGTTATTAAAAACTATTACATTACCAGTGCGTCTCTGACTGAAGCTCCAACCCTGCCAGCCTAATCCCGACTCTTTCGCGCACACCTTAAAACCTCCAGCACTTCTGCGTACAATGGATTGCATTTCCTTCTTTACATTGCAGCATGTTGTTGGAAGATGAGCTGAAATAGGGTGAGGGCATAAATGCCCAGATAAAGCAGGGAAAATCCTCCAGATACCTGAAAGTAGGCCACGATTGGCTGCACAGTAGACCTGCAGTGCAGCACAAAGCTTAAAATTTTGAACCCTGTCGAGCAGTAAATTACTCCGAGAGAGTGTGTGTGTGTGTGCATGGATTATGTGTGGTGTTGATATAATCTTATTGTCAGTTAACCTGAGACACAGCGTGGTGCGTTACTCCGCTGATTGACACATGAAAGCGCCGCCGAAAATACGCCGCATGCTACTTTTTTTTTTTTGCACAGAAGTTTTGGGAAAAACAGATTCTTCAGAAAAACAGCGTGTAACCTCGATACTCCACCTGAGCTTTAGCCTCTGTTCCCGCTCTCGAAAGTGATGTTCAGTTGCTAAGCAATCAAACTAATTGTATCTACTGGCATCATCCGCGAGCCTTATGAAACTTTCAAAACATGAGAAGGTGCAGGTTTACAACGCTACCGTCAATGTGTGTGTGTGTGTGTGTGTGTGTGCGCCTCATGCAGTCTTGCAAAAGCTTTAAGTAGTAAATCAGCAGAAAAAAAGGAGCATTTTGTTTTCCCCTCGCTCCCTGTGACACACCTCCAGGCTCTTTAAGTTTGTGATGTCTGGATGAATAATTAATGGGGAAGCATTGCAGCCCAGGAGTAAACCATCGGCTTCCTCTTGCACACTGTATCTGCTCAGCTGTCTTTCCAATATTAGAACAGGCCCGCCTCAGACGCAGACGAGACAAAAGAGAGTGACAAGACAAGTCTTACCACCAGGCGAAAGGGAGGCAGAATCGGTGGGGGTGCGGGCACTATTATGTCTGCGTGTGTGCGTGTGTCTCGGAGAGAAAAAAAAAAAAGAAGAAGCAAGACAAGAGATACCAAAGAGACAGAAACAGACCTCCTGAAACAGTAGGATGGAGGGAACTATAATTATGCAAGTAATTATACATGAAATCACAGACTTGGAGTGAGAGAGGAAGAGCTGGAGAGAGGGAGAGAGAGGAAGAGCACTGGAGGGAAAGAGCCTTGCAGTGAGTCTCATCCATGTAATTACAGTATAAGAACTAAATGAAACGGGGAGAACACACACACACACACACACACACACACACACACACACACACACACACACACACACACACACACACACACACACCATATAGGACCATCTGCCTGTGCCTCTGCACCTCACACACCCCGACCGCTGTACTGTATGTTACACCACTGATGCCCACGTGGACGTTACGGCTTCATCTTCTGATCCTCTTGTTTTTTTTTTTTTTTGGTTGCCATGGTATGCTCTGTTGAACACCAGTGTGTGACTTATACCCTGTGTCATCGCGTTCATTGATTAAAGAGCCCACACCCTCCCCAAGCTCACGACCCATATAATGAGTACAATGTAGTTGGGCTGGGGCGGGGCGGGGGTGGGGGTTGTGAAAGGAGAGCGCTGCCTGCACATTTCACAATAATGACAACTTCATGACTGTATGTGGCTGACAGAAACAGCTTTGTCTGCACTGTGGGCGGCGCTCTGTGTTGTCGAGCTTCTGTCTGTATGGAGGAAAGTCATTTTAAAGTGAGGACGTCTTCGCTGAGTGTGGGGTTCTTTTTTCCAAGGCGAGGCAGATACAAAGCTCGAGTTCCAAATTAAAGGATCAATTAAAGAACTTCTCCAGATAAGACTAGATAGGTTCAGTCGTTATCTATTCACCCCGAGTGCCGATGGGGAGTCAGGTGGAGTTTCGTGGTTGACAAAGTTTTAAGAAGCCACTAGATCCCAAATTGATTTGAAAAGACGTCATTCACAGCCCTGACGTCGTGTGTGCTAACACTTTTAGCTTTGCAGCTACAGGGAGGATCCCTGCTTTAAAGAGAGTGCAAAAAAAAAACCAAAAAAACGGATTTTCAACTCGGTTTGGGATCTCGGGTCTTGTGTGGAACCATTTTATGAGAAAGCTGTCACGCTGTTTTGATGTGAAGCTCCAGAAATGTTTTGTCTCCACTCAACTTTGAGTAGATAATGGTTGAATTTTCATTTTTGGGTGAACTTACCCTTTAAGGAACTAAATTAATTTCACTGACGGTCTTGACATGAAACCTTGAGGCTTTTCTATTCAAAATGCCTCAAGTGATCTGTCTCCTTTGAAATGTCTCTGACAGTTCCCGTCAGCAGTTTCAGATTGTTGTCTTACTTTATTGGGAGACTGTACAGTGTAATGTATAACTGGCACAAATACGGGTCCCCATTCTGCATGGGGCCCTCAGTAACCTAGAAACAGCCCTGCCCATCAACACGTTCACATTCGTAGTAGTGATTACGTCATTACATTAGACCACACATCTGCAAACGCCACCTTCTTTTCTATCTCAGCTACACACCTGTGAAGTTGTGATAGCGATGCTGTCATACTGACAAAAATCTGTCCCTGTGCAGACACAGAGACGTATAAAATCCTGGCAAAGAACTCCAAACTTCTTCTCTGATCGCTCCCTCGTGTCTCCAGGACCACATTTCGCCATTATGACACACGAAGACTCACAAGGTTGAAAACCAAGCACTGTAAATGCAACCAGAGCTGACATGGGATTACAACTAGAACACAGGATTGTCTCAGCCATTTTCATCTTGGACACAACTTTCCATCATTTTCTCTTCGCATATCATCCATTTTCCGGCCACTTAACATGGTCCAGGTCACGAGGGAAGCCGGCTATGCAGCCCAGACATCCCCCTCCCCCTCCACGTCCTTCCGCTCCTGGTGTTCCTAATGTATCCCAAGACTTTGTCAGGTCAGAGGGGACACATAATCCCTTTAACGTGTCCTCTGGAGTCTTCTATCTGTTTGGACATGTCCAGAAAACCTCCACATTGTGGTATCCAGAATCACAGTTGGCACCATTTGGTTCTTTTCCAAGTTTATCCAGGAAATATAACTCCTCCTGATGTGTCTCAGGCTGTTCCCGGACCTCCAAGGACGGGAACACATTTCAGCCACCTGTGTCCATGATTGTATTTTTACCACCAGTCAGGGCTCAGGACAAAAAGGTGAGTGCTGGAACGTAGCTCGAAAAAGCAAATCCAGCGAATCTCAAAGTAACTTGATCCCGACCAGAAGAAAGCAATCATCTTAATTAATCTGTCTCAGTCTGCATTGAAAGGGTCTTAAAGCATAAACCAACACAATGTGATTTCTATCCTTTTGACTGCAACAATAAAACAACATGATTAAGGCGAAAAACCAAAAAAATTGCAATATCATTTTGAAAAGAACCCGACACCAGACTGATATTCACTGGAGTACACGATAAAAAAAACATGATGCAGGGAAATATGTCAAAACAGAGGTAACTGCTGTGAGATTCATGTGAAAAGCTTATTTAATGCAAGTCACTGAGGACAAACTCTTCAATCCTCTTTCCAAATTTCAAGTTCAGTCAAAGATACTGAGGCGCATGTCCAAAATGTAGTTCTCTGCATTATTTTTGCCCAGAAAACACAACACAAACAGAAACAGTGTTCGGCAAGCTACCTCCCAAATGTAATGTCTTACATATTACCAGTTACTCTAAAATAGTGTCTAATAGTCTGTGCAGAGTGATGCATCACACTATTGTGTTACTTTAACCAAAACAAGCACAGAGGAGCAACCAGGCTTTATAACAGGAGGGTTATACTGTTTCACTACTGTAACCTCGAAATAACCTGGTCTCTGTTGACTATGAAACCTTTTACTTTCATTCAAAACATGTCATCATCCGTTCTGTGTTCTGCGTTCAGCCGCATTTAGAAAGCATCTGTAAAAGAATAAATAAATAAATAATGCCTGTCACCGCGAAGACTGCGCTCTGTCAGAGCCGATCGGCCCTCCAAAACTGGGAGCGCTCTGTGAACTGGGGTGACACTTTGATTTTGAAGGCAGCAACATGACGGAAACAAACATACCCAACAACACTGGGCGGTAGTAAGAGAAAAATATGTCTCCTGTCGAAAGAAGTCGCGCTTCTGTTTGATGGACAGAGTTGGCAGACAGTGAGGGACGGACTTCACATGACAATATGGACAATTTGGGATTAATTATATCATCAGTGGACGCTTACAGACTAAAGGAATATGAATTATCGAGGAACGGACACAAATTAGGACTCGCTGACCGCCTCAAAGACAGAGTCACCGCTCTTTTCTGTCTCTTTTGCTCAGCATGCCAGCAAATCTGAATTAATGATTCTTCAGATCTTGTGTTTTCCATTAAATGAACTAAACAGCTGAATGGTGGAGAAATTTAACGGTGTGTAGCATGTCCATATTGGCAGAAGTTAAAACCTTTACACTGTTATGAGCCAATCTGAGCTAATTTAAACCTCGCAGTTGAAAAAAAAAAAAAAATCTATAAACACATAATTTTCAGGTGTAAATGCATTCCTGCCTCTGGACTCCTGGAAAACAGTTGAACTGAAATACATCATCAGCTTCAAGCGGAGCAAACCTGAGGTCACTAAACTGGACAGTGCGTGAAACACACAAGACAGACCGGTGACAAATCACTACACAACACCCTCTGATGATGCGTCTGATAATTCAAAGTATCACCGGTTGATTTGAGAGGGAGCGTCTTAATCCTCAGTGCTCTCCAGCACAGTCTGAACAGGCTGTTCTCAAAGCCACCTCTTATCCGGCCCATTGATTGCTCTCACTGTAATGAACATGTCTGCTGAATTAGAAATTTTGTTCCGAATTGATTAATATGATCGGGAGGAATTTTGGGATTAGAATCAGCACTTTAAGCGAGTTTAACCTGTTGCGGTTTTAGTTCGCTACGTAGCAGCGAGGAATGTGTGTTTAGGGAATAAATATAGCCACCAGCAGGTTCTCATAAGTAGCGTGTGTGGGTGCACACATGCATGCATATGTGTGTAGGTGTTCAACGTGTTGGCACACACAAATGAGCCGCATATTGTGTATGTAAATCCATCTGCACAGTGTGAAAGGAAATCCAGTCTGGAAAAACCGAGGAAACATATGCTAGCACTGACAAACTGCACCGACGGAGCCAAAGAGCGGTCAAGGCCGACGGTTACAAAGATGCTTGCCACACGCTACAAACGCTGAAAATGACCACATGATTCACTCCTTAATGACCGCAAACAAAACATCGAGCTTTCAGTCTGCAGGATAGAAAAGAGAGATGGCTAAAAAACTAAAGAAACAGACTCGGCTTGCTTGTCATCTCTCTTTTCTCTCAAAGCAAAAATAATGCCTTCAGCCCAGTTTCGGTTGTCAACTGTGAGACATTATCGCCGATCTGTCGCAGTAACTACAGTCAGTCATTTACCAGCATTATGTCTAATGATTGATCTGCATGGTCATGTAACAGACAGGGACTATTAGGCCATTTCAAATGGCAGATGCAGCCTCAGGTGCAAACACTGCTCCGTCATGGCGTCCCCTGCACTCTACGCGAGACACGACTGCATCCATGCACGCAGCTAAGCCAAGGCGCGAGGCGAGGCTCTGTTAATGTACTGTGACCCAATCCCAGATCATATATCACAGCTGAGTCTTTGGTGTTTGCATCCTATTGTGGATTGAACCACAGTCAGCAGAAGCTCAGGCCGTGATGTGTAAGACAGATGCTGCACACCAGTGATTCCCCACCAGTTGCCAGGGGGTGCATGGAGAGATTGTGGAGCAGCTCAACTAATTATAGGAAGAAAAAAAAAAAGGATTGTGATTTTAAAAGAGCTGCATGTTGATTCGGCTTTCACACCAGACCAGTGTTGAGATCCAGAGTGCGTGCAAAGTGAGCAGAAAATCTAATCAGTTCTCTAAAATTCACAGCTAAAGTAGCGATAGTTAACTTTAACCAGCAACAGACGACTGGCTGTGCTTTAACTGTCATTCTGAAGTAAATACTGATGGCACAGTGTGATGGCTGTAAAAAAAAAAGAGAGACATATAGGTTCCTTACAAACCTTCGCTTTCATGCTGTTCAGTCTTCCGGCGGGCCGAATAATCTCCCAGAGAAAATGGAGAACAGAACAGGAGGAGGCATTGTTTTCCCAGGCCGTTATCCCCGAGTGACAGTGGAACAGCTGGAACAACTGCACAAACTCAACACTGCAAAACTCGGCGAGGGAGGTGAGTGACAGAAACTGCGGTAGAAGAGCGACTCAGCGTCGTGTCAAAGTCTATTCTGCCATTGGTAGTTTCCTCTTACGACCCGACTTGACATTTTTTTTCGACCAGATTGGTAAGTAAATGAAACCTGCCAACTTATCAAAATAACCAAGAGTCTACCTCTGCCTTTTCATAGCACTTAGATCAGGGTTTCTAGATCAAACTGGGATTTGTAAGGTTGTTGTTTTGCTTTGGACAGCAGCCAGGCTGCTAGTGGTAGCCATGTTGCTAACACTTACAGTGCCAACGAAGTGCAAGTAAGCTGAAGGCTGGGCTTAATATATGGGTCAAACAAACACAGAACTTTCCCTCAGTAGACTGTTGTCTGTGTCCTTTGAGAAACCAAAAGTCAACATTGACTTCTTTATACCTCCGTTTGTGATTTTAACGTGGGGTGAGCAATTCTGGAGAAAGATTTTGTTGGGTGTCATTCCCAGATCCTCAAATACCGTCACGGTTAAACAAAGGGGACCCCGACGCAGACACAGAGGCAAGCAGCTTACGAAAAGGTGATCTTTTTTATCAACATAAAGCCAAAATAAATGCAATAAATTCCGAATCCAAAAACGTGTCAACGAGTGCAGAAAACAAAAGCAAACAAAGAACAAACCCGAAATAATGAGTCAGGAACCGTGAGCCGGAAATGACCCATGAACAGGAAGATGGGACAGGGAGACACATGACAAACTGACAAAGAGAGAGACAAAGGGAGGAAATGAGACATGAGGACAGAACTTCAAAATAAAACAGGAAATAACTGAGCCCCAACAAACACTGACACTTTTGTTTGGCTAAACATGACCAAACTGCAACCACTACGCGTTTATTTTATCAACGTAAAAAACAACGGGCATCTGACTATGAGTCTGCTGTCCAGAGAAGTCAGTGGTATCATCAGCAAGAATTAATTAATGTCACTGTAACCATAAAAGGCCTTTGGACAGGACACGCTGCCCCTGGAAAATAAATGATTCAGAGAGCCTTGGAAAACAACATTGTTGTTAACAAAAGTTCACGAACAGCAGATCTAAACATTATTGAACTTTAATCTGAAGACTTCCCCTTCCCTCGTCCCCTCACAGCTCAGGGTTTTCCCCTCTTGAAAGAAGCTCCAAAATCCCACCACATCCAGTCCAAGAACGCCACATGAAAGCTTCTCGGGGAAAGACTGGAGCTGTTCCGAAAGGCAGCGAAAATGCGGTCGTCCTCCTTATTAGCTGCTTGATATTCACATATTGTTAGGGTCCTCCCGTTATTTTGTCTGCCCCCCGATTGTGTTCATTTTGTTCTCTCTGCGTGCGTTTGATCATAATGTCCTCACCTCTGCTGGCTCCTCATCATTAACTCCCGGGAAAAAGCCTGCAACCGCCGAAGTTTGCCTCCTCGCTCTGTCACAGGCCTGGATCGGTCTACGGTGCGACGCACAAACACAAGGCTCCCCGGAGAAGACAAGAACTGGCAGTGCTGCCTTCTAATCTCCGCATTTTGGGAGGGTTTTCTTCTCCTCGTAGGCTCCTCCGCAACGGAAAAACTCTCACTATTGAATTAGATTTGCTTACTCGTCCTCAGCCATCTTCAAAGGACTCAGATAACTGAATATACCTTTTATTCATTTCATGCCACTGTAATTGTTTTTTTCTTTTTTTTTCCTTTCCCCACTGAGCGAATCCCGAGCAAGTCTTTGGGGAATAAACTTTGTGTGTGTGGCTGCGCTTTCATCTGCATTATGTTTAGTAATAGTATTATTATTTTGGGGTATTGTTTTTTTTTTCTTTTTTTTCTACTGTTTGTTATATTCCTCTGCTTTTGCTTTTCTTTTTGTTTTTTTCGTTGGCTGCTTCCTCTGATTTTCGGGGACAGCCTCGCGCTCCAGGTGAGAAGGACTCATCTGCTAAAAAAAAAAAAAAAAAAAAATGCCTTGAGGTCTTTTTCATTAAAACAATTACAGTAATTTCACTTTGCTTGAAAAACGGAAAATGCTTTGTTTTAGTGAGGGAAAATTTTCTTTTTTGCAAGCAGCGTGTATAACAATGAAAGGGGTCGGCGAGAAAGAGGACGAGATCGTCATGATTAGGGCTTTATATATGTTTCATGGCTGTCTGCTTTGATGAAGACAATGAGAGCGGCGCGACATTAAAGGGACGCAGAGTTTCTCTCCCCTCACATATCTGCACTTCCTCCTTTATCATTAAGGATGGAAATGATTTTATCTTCCCACTGTCGTGTCGAGAGTGATGTTATTAGCGTCCTTGTGCTTGTATGACCACAGCCTTACAATTAGATCCTTCAGATAAAAAAATCAAAGCCTGCTGTCGCGTCAGAACTCTGGTGAGATATCAATTATTACAGACGGATCTAAAATAGGACAGATTGAATTTCACAGTTATGGCCCTTTTTTTTCCCTTTTTCTTTCTTTGTCTCTCTCCCCCTCTTCTCTTTCCCGGCACACGAGAGAAGTCACACAAAGCATTGTTGGTCGCGTTTCTGTTGAAATGTTCTCTTAACATCTCTCTCGCCTGTCAACATTCAAAGCTTCCCCCCGGTTTTTATTGAAACTACTCTGATAAGTAGCTCAAAAAAATAAAAATAAACAACTTTTAATAGCTCTCTGATGATAAGTCAGATCCAGCCAGACAGATCTGTGACTTCTTTTGTCGGGCAAACTTTTTTTTACGCACTCCGACACATTATCACACACACGAAATCATGCTAGATCCTGCGGAAAGCTTTACGCCGCCGTCCATATACATTCCTGTCTCATCTGGAGAGGGGATCTGTCAGAAGTGGTAATGAGGCAGTAAATTGTGGAACAGTAAAATAAAAATGTCTATGCTTTACGTCCTCCTCTGTCATCAAGCGAACATCGCCTTCACTGGAAATATACACTGGAATACAATCAGTTTCTCTTGCTAAATTGTGCAATTTAGCCTACTCCAGTCTGTGAGATGCTTCCGAACGAGAGGTCGGAGGTTTGGATTGCTTTCAACTACCCATAAATCATGCAACACGCACATACATGCACATAAAACTGTCATGTTGGCTAATTTCTTCACTTTCTGTGGGCAAAATGTGTATAAATGTGACATCAGAACATGATGTGGGAGCATTAACAAGCAGTCTAACATGCATATTAACAGAGGCATGGAGTTTAAACGTTTCCCGCCAGAACAAAGGTTAGCTGAGAACATTATGGTTTTATTTGTGTCGTAACTTTACATTTGTTTCAGTTCGGTATTCTATTTCTCTCTCGTCATTACGCTGTGCACGTTCGCTGGGTAGGTTTAGGCACAGATAACACTTGGCTCAGGAAAACATCATGCTATGGACTTAAGATACTTGTTTTGGTCGCACAAACACGGCTCAAAGTGTCCCCGGGGTCTGTAAACACAGCTGGAGATGTATATTTTGAAGAGATTTGTACATCGACTGAGGCGACAAAGCATGGATTTGAAGTCAAACCCTGATCTTTTCCAAGTGTTTTTTGTGCCCTAACCCGAACAAAGCATAAGTCCACTGTGTCATAGCATAAAATAGAAACATAAAGATCACTCTGCTGATTGGGTTGTAATAAGTGAATAGTATATTGGCCCAAAAAAAATCAGATTTTTGATTCTCTAACTCACAAAGAGCTGCACTTTCTGTGTTAGAATAATAACAGTTAATAAAAAAAGCAACTCCGCCACGATGCCACGATGCAAATCTTTGGCATCCCTCTGTATCTAGGCACTAACCTTCCTACAGCGGCTTTAAAGTGCAACCAAAATGTACATTTCTGCAGAGTTCTGTCTGGCTGTATGTTTGTGGAATACACCACAGCGTCTGCAGCAACGCCCGGCCTGTGACTGGACTCCCAGTCAGCTCTGTCTTCCTCCGGTTCACATCATCGGGCTTCATCCCGGGGGAGGAGACAGAAGTTTGACAGACAGGCATGCTGCTGTAACACTTGAGAGGACAAGCTCAAGGTAAGTAGTGGAGAAGGAGAGGAGGCTTAGGCATTAGGCACTCGCCCATAATCATGTTTGGTTCCTGCAGAGGGTGCACACAGAGGGGATGCAGCACGCACGGACACGCACACACGTGTGTGTTAAAGACAATCGGCTCACTTGGCCACGCGGCCAAAAACCAATTCAAAGCTCAAATCCATGCATGTGGACAATGAAGCACACAGAAATAGCAGCGGTGGCATGCTGGGTTGCATGAAGAAAAAGTTTACTGTATCGCACGGACACATAGAGGTTGACTGCGACAACAATTGTCTCCACTGAAGAGGAGAAAAAGGAGAGAGTAAAGATAGCATGAGGAAGAGGGAGAAAAGAGGTAGAGCGGGGGGACGAGTGCAGCAGTTTTGAAAGCGTTTGGCTCCGTTCAAATAGTTGCCATGGTTTCGAGATGTTTCCATGGAAATGCTAGCTGCCAATAAAATGAATTTGAGGAGGATCTTTGCAGCAGGTTGGCAGGAAGGTGAGAGCGATGCGGGAGAAGGGGACAACAGAGTTAGACGGGGGTGTGAGGGGAGGACAGAGAACAGGGGGGAGGCGACCTCACAGGCTCTGCTACTGCACCGCCACTTGCACGGTGTGGACGATGGGGTGGTGCGGGTGGGGGTGGTTGGGGATCAGGGGAAGAGTTTAGGGTAAACAAAGTGAGGAAAGCATGTCACGCAATCGAAAGCAAAAGAGGCTATTTCAGTCTGGATGGGTTGTCATAGTAACTGTGGCCTCACAACACAGAGAGCAGGTAAATACATAGGAGGCTGGCTCGCCACCAACATGTGTGTGTGTGTGTGTGTGTGTGTGTGTGTGTGTGTGTGCGTCGCGTGTATGTAGAGAGTATCTGCCTGCCACAGCCTCACGATATAAGACCCCGAAACTGCTGGATGTGCATGCAAGACTGCATCAGTGTGATATAAACTTCATTCGACATGGCATTTATTGGAATCTTGTGTAAGGAGCTTTGGCAACAACATGTTTTTGTTCATGCCACTGAAGCTATCTGTGTTGAATGAGAGAGGAAGAGTGTGTCAGAGAGCATGTTGGTGAGAAAGTGTGTGTGTGTGTGTGCGTGCCTGCTTGCGCACACAAAACTCACTCAGAACACTTTTCCGCTGACTCTCTTTCATGGAAGCGAAGCCTGCGCAGGGAGCTGAATGCATTAGCGGGGCGCCGACTCTGACGCACATTTGTTTATGTGTGTACATGAGTGTTTAAGATCACAATGTCTCATACTTTAGCTGCTCCTTCAAGGACTAAACAAGGCTTTTAATGTGCGCTCAGCCGCTGAGCGATGTCTGCTCCCTCACCCCCTTCCCCTCCCGCATCCTCAGGTCCCCTCCTTCCTTCCTTCCTTCCCTTTTCACCTTCCTTCCTTCCACGCGCCCTTCGTCTCATTCCACCTCTTCCTCCTCTCTCTTGTACTCTCTCTCTCTCTGAAGGACAGAGGTATTCCCACATTTCTTGGTCGCCATGGCAACGCTGCAGCAAGAAAGAAAGAGAGGCCGCAAGAGTGAGGGGAGAGGGTGGTGGTGGTGGTGGTGGTGGGGGTGGGGAGCTGGGGGTGGAGGGGTTGTGGGGGGTTGGGGGGGGGGTGAGGCTGGGGATGTGTGGATGTGTGAACAATGCTAATGCTACTTCACTGATCATCGATTGTGTGTTTTTCTCCCCCCCTCTCCAACCCCTCCACCCCAACCCAGACCACGGACACCATCCGCGCCCCCCCCAATGCCAACACCTCGCTCCTCCCCCCACGTTTATTTCCCTCTTTTCATTTGTATCGCTCTCTTTCCATCCTCATTACTCTCGCGCTCCGGCCGGCTTCCTTCTCCCTGTGGTTTTAAAACTCAATCTCCGCACAGTGCTGTCATTGTTATCATTATTATTATTGGGTCATTTAGCAGGCAACGTTGGTATCCACGGCAACCCAGAGAAGTGGCACCGGTTCCTTGGTGAATACCAATATAGACAAGCATCCATCAATATCCCAGTGACTCATTATCAGTCTAATGGTGAGGCCGCTGCTGTCACACCGGACTATAAATAATGTCATCTCATTAGGCACCGCTGCTGCCGCCACTGGCCTGTGTGCGCGGTGCGGGCGCAGCGGTGGCGTGCCCCTGCATGGTCAACAATGCTTGCATATGCACGAGGGTGCGCTTTGTGGTTGCGCTCAAGAAGGGGGGTGGGCTCAGGCGCTTTCAAAGCTTGGTGACTTTGCAGCCGAGCTGAGGGGGCAGGCGGCAGGCGGCTGCACCAGAGCCCGACTGAGGTGGTTGACTCAATAAACCAGGTAGTGGAGTAAATAAGGCTCTCGCACTCCCTCGCATAGGTGTGCACGACTGCAGGCTCTGCCCCCGTGTCTGCTGTCTGTATCCCTATCTGCTGTTCACACACAGACACAAACGCACACACACACAGGCGATCCTGCAGGACTGCAGTGGCTGCTGCCTGTCAGTACTCCTCTGGAGCTAATCGATGGATTGAAGACGCTGATGAGACCGGGAGAGAAAGAGAAAGAGAGGGAGCGATTCACCTCAGCCATCGCCTCCTTGCCTCAAGTCATTACCGCAACTACTTGAATCGTTTAGCGCTGCAGCACAGGGACGGGAGGGAGTGGTGGCGGTGGCGGCGGTGACCATGTGCGTGAGCGAGGGTTGCACGGCGCGTGGTACATGGGTTTTTTAAATGTACTACAAGTGCCCAATCACATCTCGCCGTGCACCATCAAGCCAGTCAATTCAACCTCGGGGAATCATACACAAGCACCTTTATGTAACCGGGAGACGAGGAGCTAGTTTGGGGTGAGGGTGGGGGGGAGGGAGGTGAGGCTGAATCTACTCAACAAGGGCAGCGTCTGTTTGTGTGTCAATCATCTCCAACGTGTAAGAAACCTGAGAGGACTCTTAATTCTGCAGCACTGCGCGACAAGTCACCGCGTGTTGATTGCCTGTCTGCTGGATGGTAATGCATTCATAATCGCATCGCGCCTGTTTGCACAGATTGTCTCCCGGTTGTTCTGCTCTAGTCTGGAATGCTGAATATCAGAGATAATCATCCGATATAGCACGCCGCAAACCGGGCCGGCTGAACTGCTCTCATCTGTCTCGACAGAGTCCTGTCGGATGTCAGGGCTCGAGGAGCTCTGTGGCAACGGATGCGTGGACGTCAGCCCATCGCTGAGGTCCAGACTGGAGGCTGCGATAGCATCGTATCAGAAGTCAACATGCTGCAAACGCTGTGCACCGCAGAGAAAGCTCTGGCACCTCCTTAAAGAGCTGTTTTTACTGCGTGCACCCTCACACGCGTTGGCTGGTGCATTGGTGTTACGTTGATGCCTCCACCGGTGTCTGACAGAACATATGCTTGCTCTCAGGGAAAAAAAGACATCTCTTCATGGATAGCTGTGCATGAAATAGTGTCCCTGGGTAAATCCTTGTTATAAATTACATCTTGCGTTGTTTGCTGGATTTTTTCGACCTTCTCCTGGGATGAAATATTCTCTGCTCTGTCTAACTGCATAACTGCCGGTGTCATACCTGCCCTTGTATGTGAGCCACATGTGGCCCGAAGTGTGTAGGTTTTTCACTGCGTTAGGGTGTGCTTAACGGCGCAGCTAACACGGTCACAGTCAGGTGGAAAACGGCGTCCCCTGTGAGTTGCCTTCCAGGAATTGAAATGAACCGCATTTGTTTTGAGCTTGACCAACATGCGTGGCATTTTAGAGCTCTTCTCGGGAAGTTTTTGTTGTTTTCGTCTGAAAAGCATCCAGTGACGATCGAGTCCTGACAGATGAGCCTTTGCTCAGACTGCAGACAAATCAGATTTGTTTCCTAAATCAGATCTTTAAGATAGACTGTCCGCACTGTTAGTGCGAGTGATCAGATTGGATTTGTGAGTCCAGACATCACCAATCTATCTGCATGGGTTGTTGTGGAAATTAGATGGGGATTCTGCTCAGCCGCTCTCATGCATTTCTGTCACTCTGGATCTGACGTCAAAGTTGTGTGTCACACTGCGAGTGAAGCAAAAGACACTTTGAAATCCAATTTGGGCATCCAGAGCATTCGGACTGAGACACTGATTGGAATGGCATTTCAATTCTGCTCCAAATGTGGCTTGGATCTGATTTGCAAAAATCACATTTCATGCTTTATTTCTGTCCAGACTGTCTTAAATCAATCTGGATCTGCCGAAGAAAAAAAAAAAACAGACTTGGCTGGCAGTCTGAACAAGAGCAGCATATTCCGGAAAATGGTATCAATTTATATGACAACAACCAGCTGGACAGGGGTTTGAGTTTGAACTGGGGATTTACCAGCGTCACATTATGCTCACAGGCCCATAAAGACAATGTCCTATGAGATTACACTGTGACAGAAGTGGCTGTAAAGCAGCGGATAGCTTCCCTCTTTTTTTTTGCATCACAGCCCCCGAGAAATGACTCTTTTCATCAGAATTTAAGCCATTTGGTCTGATTTGTAAAGCACAGGAGAGCCGCGCTATTAAACTTTTATTCCCATTTCAAGTTAGCTGGGGGCTAAACCCGAAGTTAGCCTCTTGGTCAGCGTGAGTCCGTGACGCGCATTCTATTTGGGCTGCACAATGCATGAGTTCGGAAAAGATTCAGGTAAGTTTACATCCAGGAGGTCAAACTTTTTTGGCGTGCGGAATGAAAGGGGCTCTGCCGCCAACGCTGTATCCAGGCTTGCTTTATTAGATCCATGTTTCCACAGTATGTTCATCAAGTTGTCTGAAATTGGGGTTCACTTCGAGTTCTCAGCCAATGACAATCGTCTGTCGGCGTGTCGGAAGGGCGACCCAATCACCTGCAAAGTCATTCTCGACTTCTCCTGCTCACGACACCGCTGAAACAAGCCAATCAAATTAAGAATTCATGAACAAATAAGTGCAGCAAAATCTGTTTTTAAGAGCCTGTCGGGTTGTTGATTCCTCCACCCACAGTCGCCCACGTATCCTTTAATCAATTAAACAGATGAACTGCAAAGGTTTTCACACAACACTGGCAATTTATGTCACCTTCAATCGCGTGTGCGTCTAACGGCCTGCGCACACGACACCGCACATATGTTACATCGTCATGCGTGGGTATGCCGCCCTAATACTGTATGCAGGATGTGTCATAGGTTGTACGTGTCTTCATGTCTTCACTCCCTCTCTCTCTCTCTCTGAGTCGCATTACCTCTCCCCTGCAACCTGCTTTCTAATCAATAACTCATCTCTCGATGTCGATTCCCCTCTACCCCCACAGGAAAACAAACGTCCTTCCACAGGACAAACAAAGACGGGGGTGGGTGGGGGGGGTTGAAGGAGAGAGGGGAGGTAAAGAGGTAGGCAGATAATTGAGAAAATACTGTAAACCCAATAAAATACCTAAATAGCCTGTTGCGGCTAGGAGGATCTAAAGGGTGGAGAGGAGGTGGGAGGCGAAGGTGAGGAGGAGAGGAGTAAAAGAGACAGCGAGGTGGAAGGGAGAGGGATTGAAAGGGTAGCTATGGGATGGATGATTAGCCCCTGTCTCCAAGGTTACACTTTACAACTGTATCACCGCCGAACGGGAAGAGCGACGAGAGGAGGAGCGGGTGGGGCCGCGTGGAAGGGGGGGTTGACACGGACCGTTCATCACAGGAGGCTGAATTAAAGAAGACAGAGGCACCTTTTTTTTTTTTTCTTTTTTCCCCCAGCTCTGACCTTCACATCCAGGACTAACGCCAGCCTTGACCTCCAGACGTGGCTCACCTCCCGGAGTAACCACGCCAACGACACTGACGACGCCGACGCAGCATGAGCACCAGAGCAGGGAAAAACCAGAGACAAATGGCAGCGAGGGGGGAGAGTGACATGCGACAGGCCCCAGAAGGGGATGAAGCAGGGAGGGGAGAAATCACTTAGATTCCAGCCAACTGAAAGAATTGGCCTTTTCACGAGGAGGGGAGGCAGAAAACGGAAACTTGTTTGCCTCTCATCGTTAAGCTCCCCTCCCCCTCCCCCTCACTCCTCTTCCCTCTCCTCCCTCCCCAAATCCCCATTCCTGTCCATCCACATGCTTTTATTTTTCCCAGACAGTCCCCCCTATCCCCCACCCCGACATACACACACACCTTCAATCACAGCTATTTTAACCTAACTAGAGCTGAAAGAGAAATAGAGCCCTGTGATTGAGTTGCACGCTCTGGCCTCACTGCAGTCTGTTTCAATCTTAAATACGTACTTGCCGCTCTACCCTTGAGTCATGTACCAGTGTCGGTGAAGTGAAAATGAGAAATGTGAGGTGGTTTTTTTGCATAATCGATTCAGCGTGGCCGTCGACTGCACCCTGGGAAGCGTGTACGCGAACGGAGGTGGTGTCGCATCAGCATTTTGAAAGTTCCGACACACGACTGCTGTGTAAAGAGCGCTCGCATTTTGCACTCGGTGTTTACTTTTTCCGCCACGCACAGGAGCTCGTGCACCCATGCAGAGAACACGCCACACTTTTTTTTTAAGATGCTAATACAAATTACATGATGCTCGTGCGCAGACATCATGCAAAAGAGGACGGCGCTCGTTTGCATTTTCTGTTTTTTTTTTTTTTTTTGCTGCTGCTGCTGCTGCTGCTGCTAATGCACACACCCACACAAAGGCTGGAGGAGTAATACATAATGTGTAACAGGATTACAATAATCTGATTACAGAATTTACTGATTTTTTTTAAGGGGAAAAAAAGAAAAGCTAAATTGCTAGATTACCAGCTTTGGAAAAAAAAAAAAAAGGAAAAAGGAATAAATGCTTCCTGGTTTTCATGTAGAGAGAGTCTGAGCAGTTCAGTCGAATAATTGTACACATAATACAGTTCAGCAGAGTTTTTAAATGTGGGATAACTTGCACACTTTGCAGATTTCAAAATAAGTGAGAAAGGATGAAACATCATGCCTTGCATTTTTTTTTGTGACTTAATTTTTCCACATAGGCAAAGAGATACATGAGTGCAGATTTTCTGAGCTTTTGCATTTTTTTTAGGGCAATTGTAACCCAAATCTAAAGCCAAGAGTCATGGTTTTTAAGGGAGCCTCCATGTCTTGACAGTGCAGGTCTCTTGGGTCCAAATGCAACCCCTTAAAATGCGATTTGAACATTTTTCCCTCAAAGATGTGAACGTCTCTGGTTGGCAATGACAGTCCATTGTCCGCCGCTGTCGTCCGGACTAAAAATATCTGGGCAACTGTTTGACCGATTGCCAAGAAATACTTTTCAGACATTCATTGCCCTCAGAGGTTAATCATGATACATTTGGTATCCTCCTTTAATTTTCATCCACTGCCAATATGAGGTCACATTTGTGGAATGTCTTAATGTTCTGCATATTTATGCCCCTCTGATGGTGAATTGTAACACCATAAAGGATCCTCAGAAAACAATGTCACGTTGTCCAAATAATTGCAAAAATTAAAGATGGACTGCACCTTGTGTTAGGTGCTAAGTGGCAAATGTTAGTGTTGCAACATGCTAAATTAAGATGGCAAACTTTGTGCCTGCTCAACATCAGTGTGACAGTGTTGCTATCCATGCTGATGTTAGCATTTAGCTCGAAGCTAAGCTGTTATAAAGGCTGTACACTCTTAGAGACCCTTAAAACAATATGGCGTGACTTTTTGACCTTACAATAACAGCTTCAAATCGAGTGCCAAATTGCACAAAATGCCAAGTTCTACATAATGTTGCTTTATGCCTTGAACCCCCGTTGATGAGGTTGAAGCGACTGTTGAGTGTTTGAGTGCGACAAGTTGCAAAACGCCTGTAGCGGTATAAATAGCAATGGATCTCTGCAACATTTCACTTTACCTTCTGGGTTGGGGGGGACTTTTTTAATTTAACATTTTTTAAGTTCACAGATACATAAATAGAAACACATTCAGGCAGAGGTCTCAGGGGAAAAAAAGCTCTGTAATGTTTCATGAGTGTAGTCCTTTTTGTTTTTTTTCCCCGTCGTTGAATAAAAATGGGTGATTGAAGTAGAGAATCGGTTCAAGGAGAAAATGTCAGATTTTAGATTGTGATGTAGAAAAAAAAAGGCTATTTGTGAATAAAAAGTGTTGCGTATATGACAATGAAATTAATCAGATATTCAAGAGCACCGTCATCTGGAGCATCACCGTGTTTGTTTTTACATTTTCTGGCTTCCCTCTGGTAACCCACGGTAACCCTGTGACCCTCTGGGATTGGCCTGTACACTTGGTTACATACCTGACATTAATCCTTTAATCGTGTTGGCCAAACGATTTAATATTCAAAACTCGATTCCGTCATTCAACACTCAAACGTTTCTGCTTTTTTTAACTTCTTAAGTCAGTCAAGTCTTTAACGAGTTCAAGGCCGAATCAGGTCTCATGTCTACAGCACTGGCTGAGAGTCATCGATTATGTTTCATTCCAGATTACATTATTGAACTGTTTAAACCTGGATATTTTTCATATTGAGCACACACACACACACACACACACACACACACTTGCAGTATGTCTGTTTTCTTTTATTAGTCTTGCTCAGCTGTCAGCAGGTTTGCAGCAAAGTTTAGCGAGGCACTTCGCTGAAATAACATCTAACACTTCCAAGAGCTCGGTGCCTTTGTTGCTGATCGACAGGCAGTTAACCGTCAGAGCTGCGATATTAAAATAGTCTAAACCCCCTCCCCCCCAAAAAAACAACTTCTTCCTCAAATGTTAAAGGAGAATCACAGTCAAGTCAGATAGAAATCAATCTTAACCCACCCCTACAACCCTGTCCTGCACCCACACACACACACACACACACACACACGGACAAACACACACGGCAAGCCAATAATTGTAACCCTGAGTCAGTAGCATTCAGAATCTGACCTCTTGGCAAACCCTCAGCCTGCACAAGCTAAGTGTTCACCGCAGGCTAAACAGCTTCCCACGAACGCCACACGCACATACACACACACGCAGACACGCACCCACATGAGCACAAAGACACACGGGCAGACGTGGGGCGCAGGCGTAGGTCAGCCGCTCGGGTCACGATACACACCCTGCAGCCAGCCGGTCCACAGCCTCAGTGTCAAATCAGCTTTAACACACTGACACAATGCCTCAGAAACACTCACACACACACGCAACACTGCTGCAGCACGCTGAGGAAAAAAAAAAAAAAGCTACTGATGCTGACTGAAGGAAGAGGAGGCTCTCTGGGAAATTAACAGAGACGTAGAGGGAAAAAAAAATATTGCACATGAGGAATCACAGAAATTCGTTCACACACACACACAAAGGCACGATGACCTGCTGACAGACGGGATGCCGCACTGCTCTGGTTGGCCTGGTTTTTGTTGGCTTGATGATTTAAGACAATTTAATATTCAGTTTCCAATCATTTAAAAAGGGGAAACGTATACTTTAACATGTGTGTTCATCAGTGGTTAAAATAAAGGAAGGTTCAAAGCAACTTTTAAAGGGAAAAGGGAAGGTTACAAGTTTGGTGGGGAACAGGTGGGTGCTCGAGAGACAAATAGCATGTAAAATAGCATGTCAACACAGCAGGATGGTTGGTGAAAGAGTGTGTTATAATTTGGGTCGAGGGACAAACACGGTAACGGTAAGGATACAGAACGGACTGTGGCGGTGCTACTGAGTAGCAATGCATAATAAATCGAAGAAAGTTGGCGTCGGCCCAGATTTTAGTACCTATTTCAGATTTCAGTATAGACAGGACAGGACAGGACAGCGTGAGGGCAACACGCTGCAATATTGCTCATGTAAAATACAAAGCTGACCAAAACAACATGTCTAATTGGAGGAAACACAATCAGTCAATCACAAAATATAAAAGTTGAGGCTTGTACAGTTGCCAGGCTTCCTCGAAGCGCCTACCAGCCAGTGCTGGGCTCGTTAATGAACGGCGAAACATTAAGTGAGGCATCGACGACTCCATCGACAACTTGAGGCAATTAAGTTGTTGCTGGAGATAACCGGGCTTTTTGTCCCGGTTGACGTTATCTTCGCATTTTTTTTCCCCCTAGCATTCGCCAAAACCCTGCCGCCAGCCGCTCCTGAAACTCTGTACCAACATGCAGTATGTGTGCAACAGTATGTGAGATTGCGTTTAACCGATAGTGAACTGAATAGAGTTTACTGACAAATAGTGTATTATGCAAGCATGGTGACGATGCTGGTGCTACATCGTCTTCCGGTAAAGACGAGTGGAAGCAGCTGGTCCAGCTGCTTCCAGGTCAGTTTCCTCTTGTACCAGAAATGCCGGTGTTATAACCGATTTGGTATCTTTCATTTTACAACTGATATTACATTTTACATAGTACAGAAAAGGGTACCACTTGGCACCGGTAACGTTAATGGTACACAACCCAATTTATAAAAAGGGGATGTCATGAGCTGCCATGTTTGATAAATAAATAAATAACTGTAAGTAATTCTCAGGGGAAAAAATGGTTGGATGGAAATAGTATCATATCAATCCAGCGTACGTGACTCAAAACCTCTCTAACGCTCTCTCAAGTGTGCACAACTGGTGCCAAAAAAAAGTGGAAAAACAGGATCATTAAGTGCTCGGGAATGTTGTTAGACAGCAGCGGAGCGATAGCAGCGAGTGAAGGTCGACCAAAGCCGGGAAAAACAAAATCTGTCTGGGAAATGACGGTAAGTGTGTTGATGGGAAATCAAGGAGGAGGTTCAAAGGAGGGTTGTTCAGAGGACGAGTTAGGAACATATTTAAGATCTGTATTGCTTTCGAAAACCAGCTCAGAGTTTTTATTTTATTTCATTTATTTTTTTGCTGCAATAAATCTTCTGTCGGCGGACCGAAGTGCTGCCGCCTCCTTCTCTTCATTTGACTCCCGTGTGTTGTTATTTTGAGCCGAGGAGTCAGATCAGTGCCACAAAGAACCTTCCACAAGACCTCCAGTCAAAAAAAAATAAAGCACCCCGGTCTCACTTTGAATTTTGTGAAAAAACGTTATTTTTATTTCATAAATTTTCTCAGTATGGCACATGAACAGAGATTGAATGTTCTGAAAAAGATTTGGCACAGAACCTTGAAGCAGAACAAATCCACCCTCCTCCACGCACACACACGCTCTCTCAGCCACGCACGGACACACACGCACGCACACAAACACACACACACACACCCCTGTGACACGTTCCTCCAGTGTTAATCGTACATCTGTGGTTATAACAGGTTAAAACACAGTCTAAAGAAACAATCACAAGAACAACCATAGTCAATATTGCAGAGGAGAAGCCGAAGCGAAACAAAGAAGCAGATGGAGGCCATGTTTAATTGAACAGAGGGAAGGAAATATCAGAAGCCTTGGTTTTGTTGCTGGGTTTGTTTTTCCGTTTTCCTGAGAGGGGACCGGAGCGAGGCGCGGGGGGCTAAACGGGAGCGTGGGATAGTCGTGCGAGCGTGCGCGTGCGCGTTTGCGTGGATCAAGGGGGTTAAATACGGAATCACAAGTTGACATCGAGCTGCAGGGGGTGAAAAATGGCAGGGGGAGCGGGTGGGAGGGGTGAGACAGGAAGCGTGAGGTAGAGAGAGAGAGAGGGAGAGAGAGAGAGAGCGGAGGAGGGGGAACAGGAGGGTTAAGGGGATGAGAAGCACGAGAGGGGGAAAAGGGGGATAATGCAAGACGCACTCCTGTGAGCGAGCGAGCATGGAAGTGTGTGTGTGTGACTCAGAAGGAGAGAGAGAGAGAGAGAGAAGCCGTGACTGAGGCTTTAGCTACATTTCTGAAGGAGAGGGTGAGAAAAAAGGCAGAGAAGCAGGAGAAGTCAGCCGTGCTCCTCCTCTGCCTCGCCTGGGTCGGGGACAGAGAGGAGTCATTCCCCCTCCAGCGCTGGGTGACATATAAGCACCGCGGCGGCCCTTCCTCCTTCATGTCTTTATCTCTGCCGCACACAGATACACAAACACGGATACCGTGCGCACTCAAGTGCACACGAGTATGCACGCAACCCACTCGGACGTATGCATAAATATGCATACTTATGCCACTCATGCAAATGTTACACAGACACAGACACACACACACACACACACATACACACACACCGAGGCCATGGCCTCTGTATGCGCATGACATTCACACACATGTAGATTAAAAACCTACATAGATACGGAGTGACAGGATGCCTCTCAGTGTCATCTTTCATTCCTGCTGTCATCCTCGTTCCTTTTCAATCCAGCTCTCCTTTCTCTTTCTCTATTTCTGTCTGCCCTGTCCTCCCCTGTCACTCCATCTCCTCTGGGCTCAGAGGGTGGGGAGGCTGGAGGCGACAGGGGCTGTTGTGCGGTAAGCGGCCTCCACTGGCGCAGGCACGACGGGCCGGCACAACTGAGGCCGCTGTGAACGTTGCTCTTAGCGCGTCGGGAGTAAAAATATCACTTGTGAGGTTTGCTTTCCACGCTGACTGGGAGCAGAAATGAGAGCAGACATGAAATGTGGGTATTAAGGGCCAGACCGGATAAATAAATCAGCACCAATGAGAAGAGCAGCATGCTTCACTGGCTGACATGTGTGGGTGGAAAAAAAAAAAAAAAAAAAAAAAAGAGTAAGGAAAAATCAATACCTCCAGTAAAAGTTTATTTCATATTGATGACTGTTTACAACTGTTTCTTGCATATATTTTTTTAAACTTATTTCACTGGAGGGATGTTGCAGGTCTGATTCAAAGCTCAGCTGAGGAGGCTTATCTGGGTGAGGGCAGATTTCCGCGCTTTGAGCCCAGAACACTTGTCACCCTCTGGGTCTGGATTCGACCTCACATCCTCCTGGGCCCCCTGCCACCCTCACTACCCATTCACAAGTTAGACGGCTCTATTATCAAACCAGCAGCTTATATCCATATGGCTGTCGCTATCTCCGCGCTGCCCTCCATACGGCGCTCCAGCCAGACCTGAATTTACACTTCAAAGCGTGGAAATGTACTCTATGGCCCCCGCCCTGCTTCAAACAAGCATCACACACAGCGGAGTGTGATTATGATGCCGAGCCAAGGTGCCCATAAACAGTGGATCTAGGAGCCGGGGCTGCGGATGTGCGTTTGGAAACTTAACAGTGAGCCCGTCCCCCGAGAGGAGCACAGCTGCTGGGTCAGCGCATCCTTTAATAGTTACGAATGGTTCAGGACATTCCAACACAAGTCCCAGAGTCCGCACACATCACAAAAACTGGGAGGGGGAGTTTTCCACAGCGCTGCAGGGCATCGTGTTGCTCCAGAAGAATGTTTCCAAATCCCAACACGAGCCACTTACATCCCGGGCTGTTCTCAAAACACGGCTCTGTAATTGAAAGCGCAATATGGTCGCTGTCTGGCGGAAAACCTTGCATCGCCACCAAAATGTCAGCTTTTTTCAGGATCTGAGAAAGACAGGCCTCCTTTTGGACTCCACCCCCCCCCTACACACACACACACTCTCACACACACTCTCACACACACAAACATTCAACTTTACCCCATGGACCTGTGAAAAGGGTTCCACCAGCACTGAGGGCTGTGGAGTTTTTCTCAGCGCAAATAGAGACGTTTTTATCGCCGATGTTCAAAATTGGAGTTGCGAGGTTTTCACACGACGACACTGATATCCTCCTCTATAAAGCATTCATGAGAAGCTCTGTGTTAAGCAGCACTCGGGCTTCACTATTCCCATTAATCTGTGCTTTACAATTACACGGGCTGTGAGCGTGTCCCATTTTACTATTTCAGCGGCTGTGTGGATTTTTTTTTTTTTCTCGGTTTTTCTCCCCGGAGCTGCAGCTCACAGGCCTGCTGACCCACAGCTGAGTGACACAGAGGAGATAGTCATCTGGGCTGAGACACCACTCATCACTCTCACGTCACAGCCCCCCCACGCACACACACACACCGACGAGCCCCCTCCGACTCCACACGGCTCAAAAAAAAAAAACAAAAAAAAAAAACGGACATCTTGTGACCGACGACACGGTTACCAAGGCAACAAGGAAATAAGCCATGCGCTAATGTCCCGGCCATTCTCAAATTAAGGACACCTTCACAGGATATAAAGAAATACGTGTGTGCTGGAGCACAATGGCAGCGGTTGTGTTAAATTGTTTGAGAGAGCTCCACCTCAATCAATGAATCACTCAGTCAGTCAGTGTGTGTGTGTGTGTGTGTGGTTGCTACGTGTGTGCGCTACGGTTTTTTGATAAGTTGCTCCGGGCCAGGGTTTTTCACAGTGATGACACAGAGAGATGTCCGCGCACATCACATCTCGAGCGCCATGCAGAAGCAACGTTGCAGCGACAAAAATAAGTAAGAGACGGAAAGAACGAATCTCTTCGTTCTCCTGTAACATGACTGAACAGAATGACCCGGGCATCCGAAGGCTGGTGCCATCAAATCGGCCTCGGACCAGCGTGATGGTGATGAAATCAGGCCCTGACTGCCAAACATTCCTTAGCAGAGGCACAACGAAGTGTGGTGGAGAGACAGGGCTGCTGCTGCTGCTGCTGCTGCTGGGTGGGCGGGCGGCCTGGGTGGTGGAGGGCGGGTGGCCTCCGTGACACAGTGGCACACAAAACACTGCCGCATTTAACAGAATCACAGCAGCCATCGCGCGAGGAGACAAGCTGCCACGTTTGGCTCTGCGTCCCGATGGCCGTGTGAAAAATATTAGCAATAACGATGCATATAAATTACAGCTGTTTGATGCTTTTGGCCTCCGCAGCGGAGAAGAAAATTAGCACTGGCGCCCAAGCACATGCATCATTGACACCACATGTATCAATAATGCATTGAGCTCTGCTGTCGCTTCGATGCTATTTTTAAAGGGGGTGGCGGTGACAGAAAAGAAATTAAGCGGCGTGGAGCTCGCGCAGGGGCTTGTAGTGCCAAGGTTAACATGTGTGCAACACCGCCCTCGGGGACCGCCACTAGTGCGGCCACCGCTTTCTCACACTGCCGGCCACGACGAGCGGCGGACTCTCGTCTCATAGCTGCGGTAACACCAAACCTCACCCACCGTAGCAGAGCGGACCATGTGCATCGTTATGACTAAGAGTCACATCTCTGTCGAGGCGATTAACTAAAAAAAACGCACATTAGAAATCACTTAAGCTGCACCAACAGGTGTTGCTCTCGTGTACAGCTGAGCTGGGGCGAAACAATAAAAACAAATGGCACAGTGCAAATCGGCAACGCCAGTCTTGATTACCTGGCTGAGTGAAATGAAAGCCGACACCGAACTTGACCCCTGACCCTCGACTTGTTGTGGCGAATCGACAAGGAGTGAAAAGGAGAGCTGAGAGGAGAAGGCTGGCCTGATTGAACAGACCTTTCATCAGCTGGGTTTATCCCAATATGCAGGCGGAGAGCGAGAGAAAGGTGGGGGGGTGGAGGGGGCTGCTTAAGCGAAGAAGGAAAAAAAAAAAAAAAGAAATCCTGCTTTTACTTTAAGTGTCAGTGAGAGGATCATAAAAGTAGCCCGAAGCAGAGGGAGACAGACAGAGCTGGTTTGAACTGGGGATTTAAAATGGAGGTCTGACCGCCCCTCCTCCCTCTTCCCCTCCTTACACAACCTAGCGAGCGTAAGCCCACCTGAGCGCGCACACGCACGTGCACGCACACACACACACACATATATACACAAACACACACACACCTAGCTAGTATTGCATCAACAATGGTGGAACATCCTTTGCCATGAACAGCTTCAAATGTCCTGATTTACTTCGCCTTACACAACGGTACAACAGGCATTTTATAATCCAGACGCACACACGCACATAAACACACACACACACACGCACACACATATTCTGGTGTTTTTTTTTTTTTTTTTCACCTATTCCCTGAATGGGTGAATGAGCGGGTCCCTTCCTGCACAGTAAACACAGCATTTCCATTAGAGTGTTGGGAGTGTGTTCAGTGCTCTGTGACTCAGACACTGCAGCACTGTGACTTTGTGTCTCCGGCTCAACCGCTGCTGCTCTCTAACACACAGCCTCAATAACATGGCCTCTGGTTTGTGCCACTTCACAGGAGCTATAGGGGCTACACGACGCTTTTCCCCGAAAAGTGATGTGCTACTACAGGCGATGGGCAGGGCACGCGGTATCTGAGGAATTAGGGGTAAATAGCTTTTGTAACAGTCCTTGCTTTCAGCCACTGATGTACACAAAACGGAAACACACACACACATAGACACACACACACACAGGAGCCACACTCATACCCACCAGCATGCCCACATGATAATTTCTCCATTATTTGCACACACAGAGGCAGATGAATATGTAAATAACTTGCGAGGGGAATATGGATCCCTTGTGCTGGGAAAAGAATATGTTAATGACTGATGCAGGGTATGAGCGTTAATCACAAGCGTTGTGTGCATAAATGCGTTTAAGCAACGGTGTGAGGCCTATGCAAATTGAATGCATAGGGGACGGTGGCATGTAAATGGCGTGATTCGGTGACAGAAAGTCAGCGGCATAAGAAATACGGTTGCCGGTGCAAACAAATCAAACACACGGACGAGGAGAAAACAGATCTGATCGATGGCCGTACGTGCACACACACGGATGAGATTCCATACTGTCTGCTCCTGTCTGTTTAGCATTCGAAACCCAAATCAAGACGTTGTGATAAGGGCTGTCGCAGCGGCAACAGTTGCCAGGGAAACCTGATGGCAGGATGCTGGGGGGAGGGGGTGTGGGGGGGGGGGGGGGGTGTTTTATGTGAGGACATGGGCACAATGCTCAGGTTGATTTGCTACTATTGAAGGAACACTGGCCGTCTCGTCGAGATATGGCACCTAAAAGGAACGTGACTGACAAAGGGTGACGGGGTGCCTTTACGAGACGCCGACGGTGACGCCGTTTTGGCGCATTCGAGCGTGTAGTCATGGCAACGAGGTGTTGACATAGCGCAATCGCACTGTGAACACTGTGATGGCTGCGATGACATTCAGGAAAGCACAGAGCGAGTGTGAGTGAGCTTGTAAACCAGAGCAGGGCCTTTCCTGTCCCCCTGTGCAGAAAAATTAGGACCCAGTGCTGACCAATTTCACATTCGCTATGTCTCATCTCAAGCAGAGCCAAAGGGATACAAACAGTGATACTACAGTTAAAGTTGATCATAACAGAAAAGAGGAAAAAATTGCCACCAAATTTCACAAACTTCAACTGCCATTTTATGTGCCAGGTTTTTTTAATTTTCAAAGTGACCTCTGCTAACAGAACATCTCTCATAATTATAACCAGTGTAATTAGCTAATTATAATAACAATAACAATATTACAATAAAGATAATACTTGATTTTAAAAAAACAGAAAATAATCAAACTAGATAAAAACCCAAAATGAAAACACTTATCATAATAATTTTGTTTTTTTTTTTTTAAAAGAGATCTATAAGCTTCTATATTTTTTCATTTAATTGTCCTTTTTCTTTAGAAAAAATTCACCCACCACTGTATACTGCACTGTATGTTACCTTCTCCCTCAGTGAACGAGCTTCGCTTACCTTTAAAAATGCTTGGCAATGCCTGTCGTCCATTTAGCTCCCTGCTGCCATGAAATCCACTCACACACGATAACACTGAGATACAGTTGTGAAATAATCCCCTGCAGAGGAGCAGTCTTCATCAAAGGTTCATGTCCTGTCTTTAATGCATGATAGCATGAGGGGTCCTGACTGCTTGAGACATCAGAGCAGATGAGTCAGTGAGGGCTGGACTGAGGAGGCCATTTTGAGGGCCAGGTTTATTTCCTGCTGATGCATGTGGAGTTCACTTAGTGGCACGCTGAGTTCGTCCCACGGCCGTTCATTAGCCGAAGTCCAGCAGGATCAGTCATAAAACAACTTCAGTGTCATATACAAATGAAAAAAAAAAGTACTTCTCAGCTATTTGTAGGCACAAGTAGTAATAATAATAGTCATATGAATGATAATAATGATAACATAATAACAATAATATGTCATATCGTTGTGACAGATCTTACACTATATGTTGAAACCGAATGTTGAGAAAATCTAGAATTTGTTTTTAGAGCATGCTAAACTAGCATGTGCAACTTTTAGTCATATGTACAGTAAAATATTGTGACATATAGTTCATCATTTAATGAGCTCCCCATTAAATGACCATTATGACAAATAAAGCTAACGCTTGTTATCATTACTACCATCATGATCATTATTATTAATACTATAGCTATACTGTATACCAAATGATGAAGAGCTGTAGTCATATTTCATATTTTTCGCGGCAGAGCATAAAGATCTCCCTCCTCCGATGACCCTGTTTATGTGAATACGACAGGAGAGGGAAAACACTTTGTGTGGCTACAAAAAAGTCAAGACCAAAATAAATTCACTCAAACACTTTGCCAGGTTTTTGTTTTAGCTCCCTCTCAACAACGGATGCCACTCTCCCCGCGTGTGTCCTTACGCTGCACAGTCGGAGCGGCCATCTTGTTCCAAGTTCGGAAAAAAAGTTGTAAGGGAGGGCCACTACAACAGCTGCGTGGTTTTTTTTTTTTTTTTTTTCATATATTCTTCAGATGTCGTAGTTTTAAGTCAGAAGCTTGATAAAGATTCTTTATAATTTATTTCTTTGAATGAAAATATATTTACGGTATATATAATATGTACTTTCAGTCCTTTTTATATCTCTCATTGTCCTTGACACCGTGATTGACCACTCTGTTTCTCTCCTCCGTTAAAGAAGACAGTAGCCAGCGAGGTGTAAAAGGGAAAAAGTGAGAAAGTGAGAGTGAAAACACTCTGAAAAAACAGTTGTTGTTGCTCTGTCTCCCTGCAAAATGCTAGTCTGATGCATGTGTCCTGGACAGAATCACTGCACTGCTCTAATTTTGCTTCCTCTGTTTTGTTTTAGTGCTTCCTGGAAACCTGGGACTGTAGCGCTCACCCAAACCATTGTTTGTTATTCAGTGTCTCTGCCAAACACTAATCTGACAACGTGTTCAATGGCCAATATTATGTCTCGCTCCAAATATATACACTGAATGTGTCTGGAAATATACGAAGCAATCTGTATAAAACCTAGAGAGGCTCGTTGCACATGTGTATTATTCAGAGCTTTCCACTGTGAATGTGGAGGCGAATGAAGAGTTGGCTTGATCTTGGACTTTGGCAAAGCCTACTGCAGGTTGCACAGGTAACAGAATGACTCTGATGTTTGCAGTGTACATCATACATGTTTTTTGTCTGATTTAGTGTAAAAGTGTGTGCAGGCGCTACTGGTGGGACTAGTACTGATCAGATATTGTTCTCTGTCTCCTAAGGTCTTCCTATCTGCCTTTCTCTGTCAACAGATTGACAACACAAAGCAGCGACTATGTGAAATATAATCTTTTTCTGCCCATGAGGACAGTAGGCTACAATCAGTCTCATATACTCGGTCTCACAGGCTCTTTTCTGTCTCTCTATCCAGCGTCTTCTTACCTCTTACTTCCACTCTCACTTTTACTCAGATCTGAGTCTCTTGCACATTTTCCTTGGAGCCGCTTTTAAAAAGCAGGGGCTCGTTCTGGCTTTTCCCCATGAGGCCTTTCAGAGAACTGTGGAGACCCAGTTGGGGCAGGGGCATGTGAGAGGGCAGGGTGCCACCCGTGGGTGTTCCCCCACTGGTGGATGTTGGACCCTGGGAACACGGTATCGTGTTCTGAGACTGAGAGCAAGGTGAGGGGTTGTTGTTGTTGTTGAGGCCTGTGCCCATGCCCAGGCCCATCATGTTGTTGTTGAAGTGATGGGCTTTGTAGTAGTGGTTGAGGTGCTCCGATCGGGCCAGGTTCGGCAGGTTGACTATCTCCGGGTGGTGCAGCCTGAGGCTCTGGCCCCCTCCTATTCCACTGCTTCCAGTCTGCGTCATCGTGGAGCCTCCTGAGATACCGCTGCCCCGGCCACTGGCCCCGGCCCCCAGCTCATCCTCCACATTGATGATCTCGATGGCACGAGCAGGACCGTGGTGCTTATGCAGCTGGTGCTGCTTCCTCAACTTGTAGAACACCACCAGCATCACCGCTGCCATGAAGGTAATGGCTACGAAGCAGCCAATGATGATCTTGGTGGTCTTCATCACATCATCTAGGCCCGAGAAGCCAGGTTCAGTGATGGGCACAGTGAAGGTGGGCCGGGTGGTCCGAGGAGAGGAGGAGGACCAGCCGGCAGACAGAGAGGAGGCCGTGGTGGAAACACCTTCCGTCCACAGGTGTCCCGAAGGAGTGGGGCCAGGGTGAACACGGATGAAGGTCTCATTGATGGCTATTAACGCCGACTCTTCCTCTCCCGGGGTCTCAACTGTTTCCACGGTGACAGTTGTAAAGTAGGTGTAGTTGACACTGGCGTCAGCTGCAGTGACATTGAGGACAGCCGTCGCCGTGGTATTGCCAGCAGCGTTGGTGACCATGCAGGTGTACTGGCCCGTGTCTCGCAGAGTGACATTTGTGAAGTTGAGTGTGCCATCATGCAGGACGGATATCCGCACCCTATAAGAGCCGTGGGTCATTAAAGTGCCATTAGGGGTGATCCAGTTGACAGATGTTGTGGAGGTGCTTGTGCGACACTTGAGCTCAGCGGCCATGCCTTCAGTGACATTGAGGTCTGTAGGTGGCTCCACTATGACAGGCGCATAGCAAGTGAAGTGGCTCTGGTCGAGCTCTCCTATGTACTTGCCCTTTAAGAATGGAGGGGCATGGCAGCGGGCGCAGCAGGTGGTGTTGCTGGGCACTGTCTCTTTCAACCACCAACTAAGCCAAAGGACATCACAGTTGCAGACCCAGGGGTTGTGGTTAAGGTGTACTCTCTCCAGCTGGTGAAGGGGCGTGAAGAGGTCATGGGGCAAAGAGTGCAGGGAGTTATGGGACAGGTTGAGCTCTTCCAGGTTTTTCAGGTCATCAAAAGCGTTGCGCTCAATGACAGACACCTGCGAGTGCATAAGCCACAGCTTGCGGAGAGACACCAGGCCCTGGAAGGAACCGGGTCGGATGATCTCCAGCCGGTTTCCTGACAGCTCCAGCTCCTCCAGACGCACAAGGGCTGTCAGTTTGGGAATGTCCTTCAGCCCACACATGCCCAGGTTCAGGTACCGCAGATTGATGAGGCCGACGAAGGCCGCGTCGGAGATGAAATCCAACTTCTTGAGCTCACCCAGGTCCAGGCGTCGTAGCGAGGGCACACGGTGGAAGGCATAGCCTGGCAGAGTCTCGATGGGGTTGTTGCGCAGCCACAGCTCTCGCAGCTTGCTGAGGTACTCAAAGGCATGTGATGGCACCAGTGTGAGGCGGTTGTCGAAGAGCTCCAGCGTGTTGAGGTTGGGGAGGCCATTGAATGCTCCGACTTCGATCTGACGGATCTGATTCTTGGAGAGCTGGAGGATCTCGAGGTGCCTCAAGTGCTTGAAAGTGTCGGACTTGATGACCTGGAAGGACAGATAAAGACGCGGTTACAGTTTCAACACGCAGAATAAATAATGTCGATTACAAACAGGTGTGAGGTGTTTGTCACTAAGATTCCTGTAGTTATATTTGGTTAGACTTTTGGAGAAGTGAATATCAAATGTGTTTTACAAGAGCCAGATGTGACCCAATGTTCATTATGCAGAACAAAATATGTACCCTCTGAAGTTAGCGCTTGCTCGTGTTTGTGTCTATGTGACAGACAAAATACAGTGAAAATATTCATTTGTATTGATTCATGTGTCTTATTATTAAGTACAACATACATATACATACAATATGAGCTTTCCAAAATGTGCAGGTTGTATTTACTCTGTTGTTTTTGACATTAAACAGACATGCAGCTCTGGTTCGGACATTTCTTTTAAATGTAGAGATGGTATGGATGTTACAAAACCATGAAAAAACAAAACAAGGTCAATGAATGACTAAAAAGAACACATTTGGGCAGACAGATAAATAAAGAGACCTTACAAGTATAAATAGTTCAACTTTCTCGTGACATCAGCCAAACCTTCAACCCCACTGTCTGCAGGGCTCAGTCGGCTTTTCAGACACTGACTACATGTGACACACGCTTGATAAACATAGCCATGTGTTGATCTATTGTTATTCAATTTAAATTTAACTTAGGAGGTGAAAAAAGACAGGGAACAAGAAGTAGAGGCTGAAAACAGTGGAAACAGTGATTGTTTGAAAACTGCCAATAAACCTCAAAGATGAATCAATCAACAGTCACCTTGGCCGTCTGTGTGAGGAAATAGAGAGCGGTCTTCAGCTTCTACCAACAGCTTTGACTTCTCTCAGAGTGGAATCAACAGATCAGTCATGTGAGTCAACTGTTTGCTACATAAGAACATATTTTGTAACCACATTTCTACCTCAAGCAATTATACCCTAAAAGTTTACCCTAAACCTCAGCCTAACTTGCTAATGAATCCATTCTTCCCTGGTACCATGGAGCAGCAAAACCATTGGGATTTCTGATGATGATTCTGATTTTAATAAATGACTCAATTTGTTGTTGTTCAATGTTCAACAAACTATTACAACAAACATCAGGTGTTAAATGTTTGACTTTCTGTTGCACTTATTGTAAACCCAGTCCTTTCCCTAACCCTGACCTTATTTCAGTGTCTGCTCCAGACACTGAAGTGCATTTCACACTGTTGTTTCAGTGAGACTCCGGGGACTTTCCACTGACACATCATAATCCCTTGATAATAAACTGATTATCAGTGTTGGACTACTCACATGAAGTGTCACCACAAATCACCACAGAAGACAAAACTGTGACACTAAATTAAGACGCTGAGCAATGTCTTCACTTCTCTTTAATCCCATTTTGAAAATGAACAACTGTAAGAGATGTTTACTGCAGGAACACATGGTTTCTCAGAAACATGGGGGCCATGGGCTCTGGACAGCTCATGCTCGCATCGGTGTGGTCCGACTGGAGATAATTTGGCGAGAAGTCAAAGGCACAGCTAGTGAGCGCGACTAAAAGCCCCTTAAATCTGTGATTGTTTGAGATATGTGTGGCCAAAGCCCTCTGTGAGACACAGAGAGACTCCTGGAGTCAGGCCATCGCCTCTTCTGTATGTAGAGCAGGCGTGGAGGGTGGGGGGGAGGTAGGCGATGAAGGGGGGGAAGAGACGGAGGGTGGGGGTTGTTAAGAGGGGGTGGGAGCTGTCAAGGCTTTACTCTCAGGGTACTCAGTGAAGGAAAAAATAAGCCAGAGAATCTAGGATGCCTTCAGGTGTTAAAACATTTTTAGATTTTTAATCATTTCAAGTGGGGCTGCGGGATACAACAAACCGAATCGAGAATTTGTAGGCTAAAAACGAAAATGCAAAGAACATTGTTTTTATTTCTTTTAATTTCCTTCCATGTGAGCTGCATCTCATAAAGCCTCACGCACCAAATCATGTGGCACGATGTCCCCATTTATGCTCCGTTAACGTCACATAGTGGTTAATAAGATGTTTATCTCCGAGGAACAGAGGATATCGGACCGCTCTGTACGTCGGACAGACACGGTCTGACACGACGTGAGATTCGCTGGACAATTTCAGGGCTGTTTATGATACTCGTTGCTTTTCATTAGAGGAGATAAAATGTGATGGAAATGAATTTAAAGCCACAAAAGAACAAAGCACTGTCAGCAACATGAGGAGGGATCCAATTACTTCAAATGCTGCTGCAAAGAGTAAAAATCAACCCACTCTGTTTATAAATGTAGAGATTTGTGTGCTTTGTATTGATGGTCTGTGGTTAAATGATCTTCCCTTGCAGCTGTAAAGCCACAAAACGCTGTCTAGGGACCCTAGATAAATTGGTAATGCATACAAAAGGCAGCACGGTGTCATAGAAATATGCCTGGCTCTCAATTCATAAAATATTCCCTCAGTTCAGCAGAGGCTTAAGTGCCTTTTTCTGCCATTATTGCCGCTTACTTTTCTGTCTTTTTCTCGGACGTCTCTCAGAGAAAACCTGTACCAACAAGTTAATCCTGACATCCACAAAACTGGCTTGAGCAGCTGAGGTTTCCTCTGATTATGGGCCAAAACAAACCAAACACAACTGTTTAAGACACACGCATTAATGTGCCTGTGCGAATTTATTCGAGTGTGTGCTCTTTGGATCTGCAACACAGCGTTTGCCCGTCGATAACTATTAAATAGCAGCGGCTGTGATGAATGAAATCAATAACTCTGTGAGATGTGTCAATAGGCTATGTGCTGAGAAGAAACTGTGAAAACGAGACATGACAGGACTGACACGTATAAAATGATAAAACGTGTGTTTTCTCTGTACAATTCACGCCGTGATGTGGACGTCAATATCAACCACGACCTCCAGTCACTTGTCATCATCAACTCACAACCAGCAGTCATAAAATACATGTATATAAATATATTCTTAGACAACAATTAACCTACACTTGACTTGCTGCAACCTGCAGTTATGGAGAAGATAAAAATCCAATCCCACACACGTTTCATGAAGATGAATCTTGTCTTGTGGACATTTTCATCTATGCCGCGTGTTACATGTGACATTATTTCACACGCGCGTCAGCCATTTTCACTCACATGTAAAAACAGCTGATCACATGTGACGATGTGAAGATGTGCACTCCACATGTGAGCTCCATGGGACTTCATTAGCCATGTCCACGGCTTCATTTGAGCCGGATCCATTGTGGACTTTTAAATCTGATTTTAAATAACGAGAGAGAGCAGTCACTTGGAAGTGTGCGCATGTCATGCTTGCTATACTGGCATGTGGGTTAATGCTTCCCTGTGTCTACACATTTTGACGTGAAATGATGGCGTTTGTGCTTTGAAGTAGGTGATCGAGTAGATTGAGGCTGAATCGGGACATGTGTGTCAGAAGGTGTGTGCTGTCTGTGGTACTGAAACTGAGCAGACAGACAGACAGAACATGTGACAGGTTCTTAGCCTGCTGCTTTTTGTGGTTGCAGATCACTTCCCCTCCACTGTGGCAGTCCACAGACAGGAAGGGAAATGACAGGAAAGTGAAGGGACAGTTTTTAGTTGTGAGTAGTTTTTGTTTTGTTTAATTTTAACAGCTAGCATCTAGATGTTCTCCAATACGCTGCAGGCACTCTGGATTTTTGATGCGTTCAGTGACCTTTTCCCTTCCCCTGACCCTCCAGAAAATCACCCTCTCCGTGTCCAGGGACCTGATTTACAAAATGAAGCACTGGCCATGTCACATGTGAGCAAACCAATATCATTCAGTATCTGTTCATACAGTATGTAAAAAAAAAAAAATCACTTTTGAAAATGTCCACTTCACATGTGATGTTATAGTATGTCCACATGTTCAAATTTTTGTTCACATGTTTTAAAAAAAAAGCCAGTTACATGTGAAAATGTGGAATTCACACTCTATTTTTAATTTGATGTGCCATGTCACATACAAAATGTGTGTAGTTCACGTGTGAAAATGTAAAATACTTATGTGTACATTTCTATTTACACAGTGTGTGAAAAAAAAGGCCATGACTTGTAAAAGTGAACATGTGACATTGTTTGATTTCCACATTGCAAAATGTTCATTCACTTGCGAGAATGTGTGTAAATGTGGGCCACATCAAGTGAAGAGGCAAATTTCATGTGATTCCATGTGTCAGGTTTCGTTTCCAAAGGGAAAAAAAGGCCAGTGGCACATGAATGTATGTACATGTGAAAATGTGAAGTGCACGTTTCATTATTTTATTTTCACATGTTAAAGCTTAAGTCCACAGAGAAAATAGCAAAGCGCTTGTGAAAATGTGTCGTTTACAACAAGCAAGGAAGCAAATCTCACGTGATTTTTGATGCCAATGTTTTGTTTCCACATGTGTAAACTCTCAACCGCATGTGGAAAAAGCCAATCACAGACGAATGTATGTAAACATTTTTATTCGTAAGTTATTTTCACGTGTTATAATTTCCTGTATAAAATAAATCGCATGTGAATCATTTGTAGCTCACATGTGAAGTATATATTTATACAGCATGTAAAAAAAAAATGCTGCTCACCTGACTTCATATGTGAAGAAGCAGGTTTCAGGTGATTTTAAGCGACTTTTAAATGTTTTCCTTCCACGTGGATGTAATAAACAGGTGAAAATGTGTATTTGTGTGAAAAAGCCCATCACTTTTGAAAATCCCCAGTGAGCATGTGTCATTAGTTTGTTCCAACATTTCCATCAGGCTTATTATACCATGTCTGTGATATTTATATACAAAACTCGTTGTCAGCTGACATCTATTTCCGTGCGGAGCATTCCTGTATGAAATGCACAACGCGAATCAACACTGACGTGACATGATGCGACCCGACGAGCGACTTCCCCCAGCCAGTATTTACCTGTATCGAGTTCTCCTGCAGGTTGAGGTAACGCGTGTTGACTGATATGCTCTCGGGCACCTCCTCCAGGTTTTGCCTGGTGCAGATGACTCGGCTGGCCTGGTTGGAGCAGGTGCACAGGGAGGGGCAGGAGGAGGCGGCTCCCACCAACTCCGGCCCAGGGAGGAGGAGCCGCAGTAGCAGCTGGGCCAATAGAAAGAGGAAGGGGGAAGGGCCGGGAAGGCAGGTCAGCGTTGCGATGCGCATGGCAACTGGGACATGACCCTGCTCTTTAATCCGAAGGTACAGGTGAGGTGACTCCACGCCGGTGGATCTGAGAGAAAAGGTGTGCTCCCCCTTTCGTCCTCCAGCGGCAATTTGCTCTTTCTAATTCTGCATCCTCTGAGAAGTCTCGTGACGTCTGTCGATCTCTGTGTTTTTTTCTCCCCTTGTTTTTTGAACATAGAAATATGCAGATAAACAGATGTTATTCCCTTTTCCTCTCGTGCTGTCTGGGGATTTGACTGAGGCTCTCTGTGAAATGAGAAGAACCCATGAGTTTCTGTGGAGGAGACAAAAGAGAGAGAGACAAAGAGAGAGAGAGAGAGAGAGCAGATATTAAAGACAGAGACACAGACTGCGCTTCATGTTTTTTCACCAACAGAGAGTGAATAGAACAAATAACAGGTAGACATCTACAGTATGGCTTATCATGGGAGGAATTGTCAAAAAAAAAAAAAAGAAGATCTTTCAGAGGCATAAGAACTTCTGTGTCACTGCTCATATCAAATCCCACATAATCCCCGAGCAGACATTTTGTCAGAAATCAAATCCCTACGCCGAGGGCAGGTGGAAGCCGATTTCCGTAATTAACGGTTCAAGGAGGTGGCACAGAAAATGTGGAAACACGCAAATCAGAAATTGGGACAACAAGGTATTTCTGCCTTTACAGGACTGCATTTAGCATGTAAACATGAATAAATCAGCGGGGCATTAATTTTTGAAAAATCGGTACAACTGTTGTAAACAAATGAGCTCCATCGCACGCAATCACACTGAAACAGTCGAGCAGTAATGTGTTTTTCTGTAGAGCAGCTCAGAAATCACAACAAATGGCCGCGTTCGGTTCCCAGTCTAGGGCGCCATGGCAAGTTTAAATGCACTGGGTTTAAAGTACTGCAGTTGTTTTCATTCTTCAAACACGTGCTGACAGTGAGTGGGAGCTGCTAATTTTCATTATCTGAACCAATAAAACGTCTAAATATAATTACATTTAATGGGCAGATGTGACTTTAGCTGTAAACTTCATTTACATCATATTAATTAAACTGACTGCAAGTTTTCAGAATTGCAAAGCTCTGATTTCTTTTAACCTAAATGACTTAAATGATGAAATCATAATTCAAAAAAGTAATACAAAATAATTCCTGCTGAATAATCGGCGAGTCCATTTCGCAGTAATTGGGTTTTTAAAAAAGATCGCCTAAAGGAAATACAACTTATGCACAGTTGAACATGCTTGGCTGGATAAAATAATAATCAAATGCAGTCAAAATAAAGAGAGTGATAACTAGAGCTGCACCATATGGTTGAAATATCATACCGACAGATTTCCCAGTAGTGATATGACTCACGGGTAGTGGGTATGATCATTTTGCATCCTAATTCTCGCAGAAAAAAAACTGTTGAAATGGCGATGGTGACACATTTGTTGGGGTCTGCACCGAGCAAGCGTGTTTTCTTACACCTGCAGCACAACTCATTAGATTTGTAGCTCGGCTTCGACAAGGTTAAAAATGTGAGGATTCCTTTGATTTATTGTGGTGATTGTGTGTTTCTTGAGTCAATAGTCAAAAGGGGAAAAAAGATAATGTTCAATGAGTTGTCCACTAGTCAAGAATCAAAAGTGCTTTAAATGTCAAAATAAAAAACAAACGGGGGAAAAAATGCAGCTTCTTGTCATTTCGATTATATTTTGATTTGATTTGATATATTTTGAACTGATTAGCCCTAAAAAGTAACCAATGAAGAGTCATTATTACGTCATTTAGGATCTCTAGAACAAAATGACGTCTGAAAACCATGGCTAAAATACTTCTAAAGTGTGAAACAATATTGGATTTTAAGGTGAATCCAGTGAGGAAGCAACAGGGTCTGTGGGACAGGTGGTCTTAAAATCCAGCACCATTAATAACACGACTGGTGCGAGAAAAGAAGCTTCCAGACATCCCAGCAAAGCTCCCATTTGTTAACGCTAATTATGCCAAGGTATCACCGCTAACAGGACAGTGATTGATTAACGTTTGAACACAGCTATCCTCCTCCACCTTTAAGTAAACTCTTGAAAAAAAAACAATAAGAGGCTGAAATCATTGGCCACTTTTTTTTTTTTTTTTGCAGTAACGTCGACACAGTGGTGCGACTGAAATGTTAATTCCGCTCCTGTTGCGAGAGTGGCGTTTGCATGCTCCAGGGGCTGGGGAATGGTAGCGAATGGTGCAGTCTACATTAACACTAATAGATGGCCGGCTCAAGTCAGGCTCCAGCAGCCCCGGAGAGGCACAGGGAGCCTTCTCTCTCTCTCTCTCTCTCTCTCTCTCTCCCCCTCCCTTTCTGCAGGTTATTTAGACCTGAGTAACCTTAATAAGGGCATCTAGCAATCTAGATACGGGTATTAATGGTGATGGTTGTAATGATGGGACTTTGACACGCAAACTCATTTGACACGCTGAGCATCCCTCACTTGGCACAGTAAGAAAGGAGAGAGAGGGAGAGAGAGGGAGACAGAGAAGGAGAAGGAGAGAAGGATTATTAATCTGATAGATGACTGTATGGCTGCAGGCAGAGAAGGGAATTATCAACACTACAGTAATAGATGAATACTGAACAGCTGCAGAGAGCCTGGGCCGGAGAAAAGAGGGGAAGAGAGAGGGAGGGGGGGGGGAGAAAGAGGTAGAGATGGAGACAGATGGAGGGAAGGTTGAGTGAAAGCAATGATGAGGGATAAAGACCCAGAGAGAGGTATAAATAGTGAGGGAAGAGCAGAAAAGAGATCAGTAGTAAAAGGATAGGATACAAAAAAAAGTGGGAGAGGGAAGAGGGAGAGAAGAAGAAGAGACACATTAATATTAATAATCTCTCGCTCAGTGAGAGAGAGAAAGAGAGGGGAAGGAGGAGAGGCTCAATAGAGAGATGAATTTAAAACAGACAGAGATGGAGGGAGGGGAATGACAACACAGCTAGACGCATATAAAACAGAGGAGCGATGGAGAGATGGAGGCAAAAAGACAATACGGAGGGATGAATATGAAACAGGTGGAGATGTAGAGAGAGAGAGAGGGAGGAGAGGTTGGATGGGCGGGGGCGAGTCTGATCAATAACGTGTACGCAGCAGTTCAATGACATTAAAACACACACAAGGACACTATGATAAATCATATCGGCGGCAGCATCTCTGGTCACGCCGGAGAAACGGGGCAACAACTGCAAAGCTGCGGCGCCACGCAGGCAACCATGCAACAGTCACCGGGAGGAGGGGAGCACAGTGGGGCCACGTATAAAGAGCCACTCAAGCGTTATTTTAAGAATGGCTCTCACCTTCTTTTTTTTTTCTTTTTTATGTTTTTTAATTTCCAGCCCCCCAACCCCCACACCCCCCCTTGCCAGCGAGAACTAAAGTGCCAGAGCTATTTCAGGTAGACGGCATCTGAGCGTAGACGAAAGGTGCAAAAAAAAAAAAAGGGGGAAAAAAAGAGATGGATAGAGAGAAAAAGAAGAGGAGAGCTGGTGGAGGCTGAGGTTAAGATGGTAGCTCAGATGTTGGGGATGGAGTGGGGTGGTGGTGGGGGGCGTTTGGTTGAGTGAGACTCCGTAGGAGGCGAGTGAAACTAGTTGGAGCTGACAGCTGGTTAGATGCTGGTTGATTGTATTCTGCCTCGCTGCTGCCACCGTCCACACAGTACAATAGTCTCTACCTGTAACTCTCCTCTCCTCTCTATCTCCCCTGTTATCTCCTCCTATAAAAAGTAGGAACACCCTCCTTCCTCTCTGAGAACTCTCTTTCTCCCTCCCAGCTGCCCCAGACCTCCTTCCTTCCTTCCTTCCTTCCTTCCTTCCTTCCCTACTACTACTTATTTCCTGGATCACTCCTCATCCCCCCCGGCCGTCGTCCTCTGTGTAGTGTCCAGTCGTGGGGGTAAACGTGGCGTTGACCTCGCAGTTTGATGAAAGATTAACCTGCTACAATGATGCATGTTAACCCTTAACCCCCCCCACCACCACTACCATTCTCTTTTTACCCTGCACACAAACACACTGCAGCTTCCTTTCCCCCCTTATTCGTTTTTGCTCTCTCTCTCTCTCTTTTCTCTGCATTCAAATCTTAGCCAACAGAGTTACCATGGTTACCCATTCACCACAGTCTCCCATTCTGTCCAGCTGTATCCCACCAATTCCACATCCACCCTCCTCCTCCTCCCCCTCCCCTCATTAGCACCCTATACACACTCTTATACAAATGGCACAGAGCGAACATGAGCGGCAGTGACATCAACGCTCCGGGAAAAAAAAAAAAAAAAAAGACATGAGGCTGCATTAACAGAAGGCCGCGTTGCTGTTTACGGATGAAGATGATGATGATGATGCTGTGATCCGGATGGGGGGGAAAATTTACAGTGAAGGAGGAGAGCGCACTTTTAATTTTGGACAGTGCGTTGCCACAAAATGACAGGCAGCCACAAATCACGAGTGCAAAGGTCAGGGTTGTGTTTCCCGTGAGTCATAATTTACTGGCAAAAATTTAAACTGATAATCTGCTTTTTTTTTATATACAATAAATCCTCTAAATTACTGTCCATGACCCCCAGGAAAGATTTTTCTGATCCGACACCCCCTATCTGCGGCACAAAATCATCTGTTTGTGCCGTCCAAAGCTGTTACAAGTCACTGTTGAACTGATGTGAGGACAATATGACTCAGTTATGTTCAGAGCCATCAAGGTCAGGGAACGACTGAAAATACATGTCTGAGACCCCATCGCCTGACTTCCTCCTTTGCTACCTTCATAATTACTGCAGCTGCTCAACCCAGTATCGTGGCAACTTCCTGAAATAAGTTTCAAATGGGAAATGAGCGTTCCATGTAGATGAATCCAAAAGATGAATTTAGGTTAAGGTTAATTGGGTTAGGTTCATTTATTTGCCTCACAGTGGTGCAAGCGTCTGTGTGCAGCAGTCTCCGGGAGGGACTGACCTCCAGTATAAAGCTACTGAAACAAATGATGTGCTCGACGTTTTTATTTACTTCAATACAGCAAAAACACATTCGCAGTTAGAACCGAGCTGCATTTTGTTCAGTCGTTTACCTCACAGTTGAATCATATATATGTACTTTTTAGCTTTGCTTGAATGTTATTCATCTTTTGACAGCACTTCTGGTGGCACCTTCAGTGTCACCTTCTAGAATTGCTGCATTGAACTGAAACATGTCCTTGGCTTAACCCTAACTACAGTGAAACCTACTGTGCATATATACACGACCCGATAATGTATTTTTCTTACTTTAACCAAAGTGCTTTTGTTGCCTCACCACACACTGGCTCCCTACCCTGGCTGCCGGTGTCACAGTCCTGGATAGTCATAAATGTAGTGATTCAATCACTCATATAAATGTGCTCCAAGTCACAAAACAATTTAGTGTCCAGGTGTGCAATGCCTGTAAATTTAAAGCAACGTTATGTAACTATTTTACCTTAAAATAACTGCATCCTCAAATCATTTTGATGGCACAGTGTCTTGTAACAGCGTGATCGGTGTCTCCATCTCAGCCGCTCCACCCCACATCATTTGTTTCTGCACTATATAACTTTGCAGAGGGGGGGAGGATCACAGGGCTTAACGTTTTTTTTTCTTACTGCAGTACATCACACACAGCCCCGGCCAGCACTGATTATGGTGAAACTGGATCATATTTTATGGAGGAAATGTTTGCTGGTTTACCCGTCTGCCCCCCCCCGGTGCTCTTCTCTCACAGTCGCTTTGGACCCGCCGGGAGGAGGAGGGCCAGCATGGGCGCCACAAGGGGACCATCACAGCCTCTATGGACATCGTCAATGAGGTGAGGAGACCAAAGAGCAAGCTGACGACTGAAGCTAAGAGTAATAAAAAGAGACAGTGACGGAGTGAGCGATAAGGGACAGGAGTAAATCTTATACTGGCTTTCAGTCGCTGGCAACAGACGCTGAGCTAGACTTACTGCTGTTGTCTGCAGGTGATACTAGCCGACTTGTGTTGTCGCGCTGACTTGATGTTTGAATACGTGTCAGCAACTCGTTGATCACGAGCCAAATCAGACTTGTAACATGTAACAGGATGTGCCGTTTGAGGCTATGCGAGCGTGGCGTGCTGTTGCTGCTCCGAGATGTGGTGCACGGTTGACATGTCTGAGCATGCGCATCCACTTTGCCAGAGTTTTAAGTTCAAGTTAAGTTTTCAGTACCCTTGTGTTACATCTGATAAACATAAGATTTGTACCCACGACAGCTGTGTTGCACTCAGAAACAGTTGGGTACGGCAAAACACAGAAAAATATGAATATTAACATCTTTTTTGCTTAAATATGCATCCGAATGGGCTCTTTGACTTGTTGCTTATTCAGTCAAAATATGTGATATGGTAGAAATATACTCAAGGTTTGAGTTTTTAGGGGTTTTGACCGAACCATGTACATACTTCACATAGTTGCTGAGTGTTTTCAGTGAACATCAGCTTCGGGCAGCCATTACTTTTCATCAGTTTCTGCACACGGACATGAAGTCTGCATTGCATTTTGCCAGTTACATTATCACTGATTTGGAAAGCTCAGATTGCTGAAAAAAAATCTGCACCGCTTTACCTCACAATGTTGTGAAAATGGATGCGGAAGAGCCATGTAACTGAGACAAGCTTCAAAAGTACTTGGCTGAAAGCTGATATTTAAATTTAAAAAAAAAATGGAAACCAGTGGGCTCTTGGAATATTCACACGTCTTGTTAGCTGGGATGTAAATAAAAGATTGGTGGCTAAAACATGCAAAGCGACTGGTACAGTGCTTTAAACGTAATTCATGCTTTTTTTCCCCCTCTTCAATCGTCAACCCAGCACGATCCCAGTATTCCTCTTAGATTTCCCTCGAGCTTCAAAGAGCTTAAAAGTTAAATTAAACATTTTTCCCACACTGTTAGACAACATTACATATACAGTATTCTCTGTTTTATGAAATATTAACATTCGAGACCCATTTTTTTTTTAAACGATTCCATCAAATGGAAAATACTAGATAGTCCCGTGCATCATTTTAAACATACTGTACTTCCCCGTAATTCAGTCTGACATATTCAATGTCTCAGATCTCAACAGGAATTTAAAACGATGTTCTACGCAACGGAGCAATGCTTGCTTGCTCAATGTGCTTGAGTTGCCAAAGGCTCCGTAAGGTTGAAGAGGTTAAGAGACCCCCGTCTTTCGTGTTTTTGATCCTCGCTGCGATGGCGTGTCCAGTGAAATTCATTGCATAAAGATTTATGTCAGCCCCTTTAAAGGTAAGGTAATTGAGTTTTGATAATTTTACCCTCTGCTTCATCTCTACCGGTGACCACCACAGAGAGAGGAATGAAAGAGGTGGGAGGCAGAGTAAGGAGCATAACGACCACGCTGCAGCAGATGGTGAGGTGGAAACTTCTTCGAGCTGATACGAAGAGCAAGAGACAGGAGGAGAGATAACCAGGAACATGTGCCGAGCCGAACAGACAGGAGTGCGCTCTTTCTCTCCAGCGTCCTGTCTGCACACCAGCGTGGAGGCCCATCAATAATGACTCGGCGCACGCCAAGATGGCAGCTCATGCAGCCACGAGCAAAAAAGGGAGCGAGAAAAAGCTCATCATGTCGGTTGTGTGCGGCGGGGAATAGAGCCATGACCTTTCCCGATCGCGGTGACATCTCGGCAATCAGGGTCGTGCCTGTGAGGCTTTAAGACAGTGGAAAATCTGCTCTCACACACCCCAATTTTCGGAGACAAGGAAGTCATTTAAAATAATAACCTGCGACAGATTTTATCCCAAAAAGCAGGGAGCAGGTTTACCTACTGTACCAGAACTGCTGATCCTTCTGTTACAGCAGGGATGGCGTGGCGGTTCAGTCAATTTACAGAATCAATTTGCTTTTTATTAAAATCCAGTTCATGGCGATCCATGTCCGATACGATGGATATGAAGAGGTTTCGCCAATCAATATCAATATTGATCAATTACACCGTCTGAAGCGCTTAATCTGGACTGAATCCCCTGAGCAGATTCCACACACAGCTGCTGGATTTTTTTGTTCATATCTTGCGTTTCGGCGCAGACTTTTATGTTCTACAGTAACTGCTGTTTCAGTGGCTTTACCACAGTGAGAAAAATACAATTCTGAGGGAAATTGGCTCCTTCGATATAAACAGCATCAATATCGGCCTTAACAGGCCACATAACAGTCACCAATAAAAAGCGATCCAGAAACAGTCTCGCAGAATTTGCAGCACACGGGATGTCTGTAAATGGGAGGATAGCTTGTGGTCTAATTGCTGATGACTGGCAGCAGGTTGGTACAGCAGGGGTGACGGAGGGGGCGAGAGCAAGAAACCCAGATCCACCTCCCGCCTTGTTCTCTCCAACCCATTCTGTCTCCCACTTCAGTATGAATGCCAGCAGCGACGAGTGGATGTCTCCTCGCATGCATGGACACAGTCTTGGCACCTTGAGGCATCGCTAGGGGGCGAAGTCTCAGGGGGGGGAAGTGAATTCCTTTTGTGGAGCAGAGGATGATCCCCTCTCACAACACATTTTGTCAGGCGCTTATCCCAACGGTCAACTCGCTGGGGTCACCGACAGTGTCGCCGGCCGGCCGGTCAGGTTTCATACACTGTGTGAGCGATAGAGGGTGAGTGTCTTTCATGAATTTCAGCAATTCATCAAACGTGAATTATTTGTGAATTTGCACTAAGCATTCTGGAAGCTCTTAAGTCTTCCTACTTCTTACTTATTTCTAATGCAAGAGGCTTTACTTTCTGTCAAAATACAGTCCTGATCATCCCCAGATCTTCAGACACTGAGGCTTTGGGTAGACGATGCACCCAAACCACCGACGACCTCGGGATGAGACTCAACAGTCAACTGTCTTGCTCTTGAAAGTTACATACCGTTGCTTTAAAAATACAAAAAAAAAAAAAAATCCCCATTTGAGTGAACAGGACATAGATTTATTTTTACAGTTGAAGCTGATGACTGACTTGTTTGTTATCAGATGCAACAGATGCAGAGCACCATTAGCGTACATTGGAGTACATGTTGATTCCCACAAATAGAAAATGTGAGTCTTACTCCACTTGTAGATTTGTTTAGGTCTCTAGCATTTCCTGAGGAAAAAAATACATGAGCTTAAAGCTGATAAGTGCCCCAAGATTTTCTATTTTCACATCCGTCTGCTATTCGGTGCCGAGCCGCGAATGTACAGTGGGTGTTTAGATTGTCTGTCCAGGAAACAGCTGACAGCCGTGGGCAAGAACAATGCTCAGAGAGCGGCGAGAGAAGGACTAACCATCGTATGATAACCATCAGTAAATATCACAATGTCACGGTCATGGTATAGGGTACTACAGGATTATTATTGTTATTATAGTTACAATGACCTTGTAAAGAATGAAAAACTAAGGGTTTTGCGGGTCAAACACACGCAGAAAATATAACATCCTGCCAGACATGAAACTTGATAAAAATCTGAAATATGTACATTTGAATAACCACAATACAGAAAAATTCAATATTATAGGTCAGCAAGTGTACATGATGCTGCAGCTCTGCTGAAAGTAAACACAAACTGCAAAATTGGGGATCAGAGACCCCAAACAACAAACTGAAAGAGGTCTTTTTATGTAACGTTTGCTGAATGGTGGCCATCACGGATATAAACTGCGATTATGGCGTAATGCTAAAAGCAAAGCAACCATTAAGCATTTCACCAACATGCCGAGTGATTGTGACAACAGCAAAAAAATAGCAGTCAGAGAGTAAGCAAGAGTATGTTTAATTGCTTATGAATTCAACTTTTCATTTGTAAAAGGAAGAACTTGTAAAGATAAAGATCCGTAGAGCTGCAGAGTCCAGACCGGATCATCACTGCGAGGGACCCTTTTAGTTGGAGCTGGGAAGTACGCCAATATTATATTGTTATCATGATATTTATATATTATTTAGGCATAAGTGTGGTCTTTCCCGGCTGCATTACAGTAAAAGGATGTCATTCTATGAATTTACCAGAATGTTGTACTTGTTTTGGTATTTGGCTTTATATTCTTTATATCCCTATTACTGATGATTATTTATTGCAGATCTCATTGTGGTAATGTTTTGTGGAAATATGCATAATCATCCTGACAATATTGTTCTTATGTCAGTTTTGGTAATAAGTATTTAGATAGAAAATACTGCTCTAAAAATGTCTGATTTTGTTTCCCAGTCCCACATTTAAGAGGTGCTTTTCAGGAGAGTTCAAAATAATAAACGTGCAGTTTGTGATTAGCCAAGTGTTGCAACATCCAACCGACCACCGGGGGACGGTGGCCGGTTGGATGTCAGACCTCTCATCATCTGAAAGCGATCCGACCGGCGGACACGGCGTCCTCTAAACACCAGATCAGCTCAATCATCCCTTCTTAAAGTGATTCAGATACCCCAAAGAGGCGCTGGCCCCTCCAGTGAACTGCATGCGAAACACAAAGCGCCAAACCAAATCAGTCTCATCTCACTGCCTCTTATGAGGAGGGGAGTCTGACTTACCACAATACAATCAAGTCTGAGGCCGCGGCGAGGTCTCTCACTTTCCCAGACGTTCATTTCTCCGGGCCTCCCCGGGTCGAGGCGGAGCTGCTCTATCGCAAGTGTGATCTCCGTGCCGCACAGCTCATAAGAAGCCGACAAATTTAGGATATGATAAATCAGCGCTAATATGATACCCTCAGTGCCTGCTGGTTAACATAAAACAACCTCTAAATTTTCACTTGGCAGGCAGGCAGGCAGGCGCTCCTCACTCAGCCTGCGATGTCTTGTTTGTCCCGAGCAGGGAAACAAAGCAGCTCATGCAGAATAACATACAGTTCACAGAGGCCGGACTAAATATAAACTGTGCCACCTAAGCTTAAAAAAAAAAACCCAAACAAAACAAAACAAAAACTGCAGTAAGAAGTTAAAATAATACCACATTTCATTTGCTTCAGCTCCCTTTCTCCAGTCATGTCAGATACTAATCCCGCCACGGACACAGTTTCACCATAATCAGCCCATTATAATCCCATCCAGACCGTCCACCGTCTGCTATCAACCGCCAGTAATTTTTAGCCCAGTCTGCTCATCTAGCCTCATTTTTCCTTTCACACTCACGCAGCCCCCGTCCTGGTCCCAGGGTAGTCTATCACACTTAGGCTTACACTCTTCACAGGCACTTATAAACATTTAAAGCATGTGACTAACTGCCAGGCAGAATTGACTTTGGGATGAAAAGACCAGGGGGGGCTTTTAAAAAATGGAAAAGGGGGAATTCTGCATCAGGACACAGAAGCCCTGATTTAATGGAAAACAAAAAAGAGAGAGATTTCTTTTCCTGTAGAAGTAGCCCAGGCACGCAGGGGTTTTTCTCCTTTTAATGATCGTGGAGGGAGGCTGGGGGTAGGGGAATACAGGGCGATGACAGAAGGTGCTTGTGAATTGGTATTAAACGGGGAGCGATGGGAGGAGGAGTGGGGGGGAGACGCTGCTGTGTCGTATTGTCTCCGGGTAGGAAGGAGGAAGCCACCCACTTCCTTTCCCTCTGTCTCTTCTACCGGCCTCCTCCGCTGTGTTTGCCCTCCCACCCCCTGGCACTGAAAGAAAGCTGGACGAGCACTGGCCTTGCTGGTGAATGAAGCCCTGACGTCACTTGCCCCCACACACACACAAACACACTGTAAGCAGTGTGACTAATAGCGTACTAATGTCCTTTGTGTTGCTTCTGTTTTACCTGATTCATGTCTGGCTCTCAGGAGAAGGAGCCCCCCCTCCAGGTTATTGAAACATCCACAGACGTCAGATGTTAGAGCAGGTGAATCAGTGGTGCCTGTCGATGTCGTAGAGGACGTATACAAATTGCATATATTGAAGCCAAAATTCTGAGACGCATCCACACAGAGACGGGGTTGCAAAAAGTGTGTTCAGCTGCTTACACAGATACTTAGGGATGATCTGCACCACCACCAAAATGTCAAGATGATCTTTGCCTCATTGCTCTGTATCTTTCTTAACGATCGTGTAACTTCTAGTAATCGTTCCAAAGTCTGTGTGTGTGTGTGTTTACTCGTGCATGTATGTGTGTGTGTTTGCTGAAATCATGCGTGTCAGTTTGGAGTGTAGGTTTCCTGTTTTGGAAAGTCTTGAGTTGGCCTACCTATTAACTCAATCTGTGTTTGATGGCTGAGGTTATTAAGTGGGTTGTAATGGGAAGAGCTAGTGGGGGAGGACGTGGGGAATATGGTTGCGAACAACATTCCTTATTATGACAGATGAAACAAACCAACAATGGAAACACCTTAAGCACGCTGAGGGGGAGACAAGTATCTGCAACATGGCACTACCTTAACCTGCATCAGCAGAGACGGAAACAAAGACATCGAAAAAAGTAACCTATACATTACAGACACTGGCTCATCAAATGTATGTATGTTTGTGGTTTACTAACAGTTAGTTTTTAATTTGTGGGTGCATGACGTCATCCATGGGAGACAAAAATATGGCAAATAGTGTCGCCCTAGGCCAGGAAATAGAAAAAGAGTGACAGTGACTTCACCAGAGCCTTTCTGTTCAGAAACACATGCCACGTGGACACAGGCCCTTTAGTTGATTGACTTTGAGAAGACGAGTTGAGGTTGTAAAGATTTAAACTAAATAAACTTTTCTAGCATAGTAAACTTGGTATTTTTTCAGTTTTACTTAAATCCTTATGGTTACCTAACTCACAATTCAGTTTCCGTCAGAATTCTCTTGTTCTGTAAAGTCAACACAACTTTCCAATTTCTTTCAAATGGAACTTGCCACACATAGACTTTTTACTTAGCCCTCGCTCTTCCCCTCCCTTCCACTTACAATCACACATGCTTATGTCTTTCTATTATACAACCTTGTAAGTACATCCATGTTGTTCAGTGTACGTTGGTTTAGATAGGAAACAGGCTTCCTCCACATTTTGTTAAACATAGAGGGTAATGTATTGCATAACATAGCCTGTATTTTACCATCCTGTCAATAGACACACACAGTTCTACACAAATAAATCGGCATTAAACCTCAATATTGGTCTGACTTCAGCTACTTGAAAAGATGAGCTCTGTTAATTCCACAGATTTAAAATCACCCATCAGGAGGCCGTTGACTCCGGGATGCATGCTCTGTGTTTTTCTCTCAGTCCAAGTGACCACTGACTGACCGAGTGAGCAATCAGCCAAATGAAATGAAATGAACTGAACATTTGGGCCATGGTGATGCACTACTTCCTCCAGAAGACAAGAAGACCAGTCATTTAATTTGTCAACTTTACAAGCAAACAATAGCATGTCTTGGTAGAAAAACAAAACATTCCCTTACGACTCCCAGTGTCACTCTTCAAGATCATTTTAGGTGATCGTGGTTCCACTTGCACTGTTCTTCTCCTCAGTTTAAATTTGAGGATTAAAAATGTGTCTGATTTGAGAAATAAATTACATATAAAATTATGTATTTTAAGTATTTCAGTGCACTAATACAAGCTCTAAAAGTATGTTGTTACAAATTACATCTTATTGTGTTTGGCCAGACCAGATATAAATGACAGAATACTCCAAAGTAATTAAATTACTGCCGATCTCTGATCCTGAGCTATGTATTACAATTATTTACAAACTTCTGTGCACAGATTATGAAGAATAGGGAATCTGTGTCAAAGGACTTTAAAGTCCCAATCAAAATATTGCATTCTGAAGAAGCAGCAGGCAAAATACAGGTCTAAAAAAAAAAACCAAAAAAAAAAACAACACAAAAATGAAATTAAATTTGGTTCAGTATCACTTAGATTAATGAATTTTTGACAATAAACTCCTTTGAAAATGGACCAGGACTATCATCAGTACAACAGTATTTTCATTTTCAGGCTGTGAACAAAACACTGTTAAGAAATAAAAGCCAAAAATAGGCAAAACTGTTATTTTAAACCAGTACCTGTGAATGAAAACCAAATGAGTTTTCTTTTTTGTTTTGTTTTTTTTCATGTCTGTTAATTTGGAGGATGAATTTGAAACTATTCAAATTAGAAGATAGAGCAAATGGCCAAGGAACAAGTAATTGGTTTTTGATGCAGATCCAGGGAATCTGTTTTAAGGACATTTCTTAACAGTTCAGTTTATTGCTCATGAACAAATTGACTTAATTAAAAAACATTGGATACATCTCACAATATTCTATCACTGTGTGTATTTTTGATACATGTCTGGCTCGGCGGGCGGATACATTTTATACAAATAGTTGACAGATTGTGCAGCCTTGGCAAAGTTATAGTGATTCGATGGCACACCACTATGTCGACACTTTCCTCCCAGTAGTCTCCTCTTTTTTTTTCGCCATCCACCTCGGATCATATAACTATGTGAACATTCAGTTATAGATGGAAATGTGTCAAATTTAGGAAACACTATGCTCTCAAAGTCCCATTTACTTTGAAATCCTTCCAGATACTTGTGTTTAGGAAAGAGTTCACCTCAAAAGGAAAGTTTGTTCATAGTCAGCTAAAGTAGCTGGGGATGGGGAAACGTAAAATGACTCCATACAGCTTGTCCGGTGTGATCCAAGTCTCCGGGAGCACAGGGATCATGAATTCATTTGTAAAGATGTTATTTACACACTTGGCTTGCAGTCAAACTCCTGCACCCAGTTCAGACAGGACAGCTAACACATTTAGCTTAACAGCTACAGCGACACTTTCAGGTGTAAATAAAGTGTTTTTAAAGTGAGTTAGAGTCTTTGAGAAAGTCCTCCAGAAATGATTATGGACAATTAAACTTAAAAGAATTACAACTAAAAGTTCAAATTAAATGGATAAAAATAACCTCAGTACCGTTCATCAGGTGAAATCAAAATGGACCTTATTACACCTTTTTATAGTTAAAATCTTCACTCTGGTCTGACCTCTGAATTTCCTTAAGTGTGATTGTGAGTACGTCCACCATGAACATTTTTTGGTGAACTTATCCTTTAAAGTGTATTATAATATATTACAAGCTCAGCTGTATTTCCTTCATATAGGATTACCACAGGCTTCATGATAAGACTGATTTCTTGTACACAGGTATATGGTTTAATCTTTTTGTAATACATATCCACACTGCAGTGGACGCACTTTTGATGCCTTGTTAGCACTTGAGCTAATCTGTCATTCCCTACCCCTCAACTGACTGTACAGAAGGTCAATTGAGCTCCTGATTGTCTGATAAACTATTAATTAGACAGAAACTCCTCCTCATTTCCTTCCCCGCGTACTTATTAAGCCTCTTAATGTGATCTCATGACAGGACATGCAGCTACACCCTCACATTTTAGCACTTGTTTTCCCTGCAACCACAAAAAAAACAAAACGGTTTTCGTTCGGTTATTGGAGCAATATTACAATGAACCGCTTATTTTTAGAAACCGGCACAAACAGCCTGATGAGGTTCCTTAAACCGGAGCATTCGGCGTTCCACATTTTTAATCACCGCTCATCCTTGTCAAATAGGATATACTGCAGCCCCCTCTGCACTGTATCTGTCTCCTACCTCGCCCTCCCACTCAAAATGTCCAAAGACGCGCCGTTGCTCTCATTAGGATGCAGGATGCGGAGAGAAGCTCTGATCTATTCACAACTGCTCCTACAGGAGCGGGGACCTCCTCTCCTTCAGAGGGGGCCAAGAGCTGCAGATTAAAAGTCACTGTGTTCATCACCCTGCTAAAGCACTCCCATTAACAGACATCACATTACCTACCCCCACATGTTCAAATCCCTAGCTGGGGGCTTCATAGTACTTGTCATTACATGCTGGGATAAAAGTCTTTTTTAATGTTAACATCTTCACATTCACTGCGCCAGCTCTCAACTTCAAATAAAAATCCAGTTATTACTGTCCGTTCTGTGGCGCTGCCTGGTCAGGACGCTGGTTTTTGCGAACAATTAATCCGTATTTAAGGTTGTTAAGCGTGTTGATACACTCGGTTCCTGCGTGCAGGGGGGGGGGGGGTGCAAAGCCAGCAGCTAATCAAAATGTCTCTCAGCCATTTACAGAGCAAGTGTAAACTGCACGATTTCTGGGTTGATCTAAAACCCTTTGCCAGTGTTTCTGAGCTGAGCGTTTGTTGCTCCCAGCTGTTTTGGAGAGGAGGACTTGATTCAGCATTTCACGCTGCCCTCGCTTTCCTTTTTTAAATGTTTTTTATTTTTTTTTTTCACTCAGGAGAAAGCATGAGAGGGTGTGTGCATGCGATTGCTTTTGGGAGGTCAAACTGTGGCGTGTCAACTCTGACTCCATGCGATGTGTGCTCTGTGACATTGCTCTGATGGGGTCAGCTTGTGCTGCACTCAGTGTGTGTATCTTAAGATAAAAAATAAAATAAGAAGTTGCTGTAATATATCTGAGAGTACAAGCTACAGGACTCTATGCTTATGCCTGTGTATCACTTACATGAGCAGAGGTTGCAATAAAAATGTGTTCAGGTTACAAATAAAGATAAGGGACAAAACACAGTTTGCTCACAGACACAAATCATCACATCTATCTATCTATCTATTCATCCATCCATCCATCCATCCATCCATCCATCCATCCATCCATCCATCCATCCATCCATCCAGCATTGCCTGTGAATGCAGCCTGAACTACGTCATCAAATAAGAACTTGATGTTTGATGATGAAGATGTTGGCTTTTATAAAACAATAACAAAAGATGGCAACATTTTATAATAGCCATAATTAATAAATAATACATTTAAGTTTACCTAACTGAAGTTAAAGGAGACCTAATATGCCTTATCTTGTTTTTTCAAAAAGTAAAAAAGCACTTAAACAGATGCTCCTCTCTCCCACAGAAAACACTGCTCCTCAAACGCCTCGACAATAGTCCCGTCTATAATTCTGTGACTTTGTAACTTCACTCTATGTTACCAGATCACACGTGCATAATTAATGGCTCTAACAGCTAGTTTGGCAAGTAGGAATTGATTTAGCACAGTTTCTGTGATGTTGTTAGCAGAGGTGACTCAGACACATGTTAGCTGACCAATCAGGGGAGACTGAGTGTTCAGGAGGAGGGGCCTTAAAGGCACAGGAGCTAAAATAGAGCAGACAGGTGAGGTATATATAAACCTGTTCTAGTAGTAACCTAAAATACAATTATGAACCTGAAAGTCAGTTCAGTTACAATTACAGCAACAAACAATTGCTTGATAAATATTTTATGAAGGATTTTATTCTTTAACAGTGAAATGACTATTAAGCCAAGTTAAATTAACTATACATTTACCATTTATTAATGATGACTACTATACGTTGTTGAAATCAATTTCATTAGTTTCATGGAGAATGTTTCACAGCAGCACAAAGAAATGGGGCTTGGCAATTACAGCAATTACAACTACTCCCACACAAACCTTAAAAATACAAATATTTGACTAAAACACATTGTGCTCTGCCAGATTTAATATTTAGCACCATTTCCTACTACGGTTACATCTCGTAGACTCTCTGGGGGAGCATTTACAGTAAATATTTGATCCTTCGGCATTGCAAATGGAAAAAGTGTAATGCATTTCTCCATCTGAGGGGCTTTATAGTTTGCAGAGGCACATACCAGGACACAGCTCACTGATTCTCTAATTGGAGCAGGGAGTCACTTCACTTCACTTCACTGATGCTGTGCAGCAGCAGCACTTTGGAGTTAACAGTATTTTAAAGTTAACATTAAGTCAAGTCTCACTCACACACACGCACACACATACAAAAACTCAGCCCGAGTCCTCCACCTGAGCACCTTTTCTCTCTTCACCCTTCGAAGTGCACACACACGTGTTTGTAATGACAATAAGTAAAGTCATCACACATGTTGCTTCACTACTCAAGGTCAAAGTCAAGGTTGTCATGCCGGATCGTGCAGACAGAGTTGTGGCCTCTTTTTTTGCTTCGCAGTCTAGACAAAGAAACGAGAATAAAGGCAAAAATAAATGTGATAACTGCAACAACCAGAAAAAGACATGTCTTGTTTGGGCATTCGGGGGCTCAGTAGTGACCACGATGACATCACATCGATCGGTGAAGGGAACCCACGCAGTTTCTTCCCCTGGGCCAACAGGACACGGATGTAGCCACGCTACTTTTGTTGTTTGTGTTTAACATAAAATATATGTCTCTGAAAAAAGTCAACTTTGCTTCAGTGTCCTTTGTTAAGATTTGATAAGCTTTCTCTATTCTCTCTGAATGTTTTTTTCATCTACATGTAATATGATAATATTGTAATAAGTGACAAACTTGTTTAAGAAGGGTCAGATGTAGACAAAAATGGAGATCTTTTTAAATATGAAGAACAATCTTCCGGAGTCTACATCTCAGTTCAAAGGAAAAAAAAAAAACACCAATATTTTGAGTGATGTGTTTTTAAATTCTGGTAAATTCATCTGAGATTCTATGTAAAATTTGGACTTTATATGAACCCGACTGAAACTTAAAGCTCTCCTGAATCAAAGAATATACGGCACTTGATGCTGACTGCTAGAACAGGTAGGAAAACAACAAAATATACAGGAGAGTCAGGTGCCAGCTACATTTTTGGAGGTAAAAAAAGAAAAACCGAAAACGGAAATATGGGGACAAGTGAAAACTTGTATGCAAATGCTATGATAACAACTCAGCTGACCAGAAATAATTATGATGTAGACTGTTGGATCGTCATCTGTGTACCCGGGGCTCTAGACTAACCTTTTGGACTGGTTACACTGGAGTGCCTGAATTTTTCATTTTGGTACACCCAGTAACACATTTTACAGGTGGATTTATTTTTCTTAAATCACAGTAACAAGAAATAACTATAATAATAACAACAGCAACAATAAATAATAAAAAAAAAAAAACACTACATTTCAGGCGCACCAGTGCAAACCAAAAATGTTGAGGCACATTTGAAACATTTTAACACTGGGGCCCTGGCATCTTTAGTTGGCTTTGCAAAGACTGAGAGTATTGAGAGAATTACACAAAAAAGCATTGTGGCACTTTCATGAATCAGTAACATAATTTTGTGACAGTGTCGGCTGCTGCACATTGTGACATGCTGTGGCATTGTGTAGTTTTTGGAGAAGAAATCAAACACAGAATTTAAAAATGTACAATATTAATGAGGTAATGAGGCAATCTCAGAAATATTCCCTTTTTTCCACAACTGAATAAACAAGACGCTCTCAGAGGAAACTAAAGTCCCCGGAGCACCGTTTGAAGATGGAATTGCGGCAGGGTCCGCCACACATAAACAAAGTAATACAGTATAAAATTGCGCTGTCATTTAAGGTCAATCTTTTTATCAAGTTTGTTGAGGCATTAAAAAAAAAAAAAAACTACAGAGTGCCCCTTTAAAGAGATGCAGAAGAAAAGAGGAGCAGTGCAACATCAGCAGCTCTCTGCAGCGTACAGCCAACAGATTTTAAAACTGTAACAGGGCTCGAGCCTTAATTAGGATTTCAGAGGTGAAAAAGGGAAACAAACATTCAGACGGTGCGGTGCAACACGTGGAGCGGTGCTGAATAAGCTTTAATAATGTGTCCGTCTGTCCTGCCCCATGACTGTGCTCCTGACTTTACAGTTTTTATGTATAAATGGCTGTCGCCCTCCAAACAAACAAACAAGCGGTGCGTGCATGCGTGATAAGACACACTCCGCTGGCCTCCATCCATTCAGGCCTCGCCCCAGCCTTCCCCGTGAGTGACACACTGACTAATACACAGACAGATAAACACTCACACTGACAAACACGATAAGGCTTTGCCCACGGAACACTGACACGGACTGACTGATGGACGTCTCCATGGAGACCAGTCACCAAGACTGACACAGTGTCTCTCGCAGCCGAGCGCCGCGCCAACTACATCAAGAGAGGTGAGGACGGAGTGGGGCGGGGGGGAGGAGAGGGAGGAGATAGTGGAGACACACTGTGCGGCAGCGAGTGATTACAAGCTGACGGTGAAATGCTCCGGCGTGCTCGTGGATGCAGTGCAGATCTGGTCTAACGGGGCCACGTGACAGTCTCCACTGCCCTTCGATCTGCTCCTCTCACACCTCAATCTCACCCCGTCACTTACACCTCTCCATCACTTTGCCTCTTTCACACTCCCCTCGTCTCTCCTCCGCATCCGCCCCCCCGCCCCTCCCCCCCTACACCTAAAGGCATGTTTATTTCCACACCTCACCTCCTCTGCCGATTTCTCCACCCTTCTCCTCTCTGCGGGTTCTTCTCTCCACCCCTCAGTCTCTCTCCCTCTCTCTCCCACGCTGTGCGAAATGGAAGCTCTCACAGAGACCTGAGGTTGCCATAGTAACCTGCCATAGTAACCACTCACCGTCTTGCGTGTCTCTGTCACGTTGGCGGGGGCTCGGGGCGTCCGCGGCCCTGCTCTGCAGCTCCCATAGCGGGGCGTCAGTTCAGAAGACCCTGCAGTGTGATGGGAAAAAGTCCCTGGATCGAGTCTGCGTCTGCCTCACAAAACTTCCACGAGGCAACATTTCCCACTGATAACTGACACAATTACTGTGATCTGCAGCCAGCGATGGAACGTAACTGGGGACATTTACTAGAGTACATAAGTGCAATTTTGAGATACTTTACTTGAGTATTTCCATTTTTCCGCAGCATTATCCTTCCACTGCGCTACATTATGGAGGCATATATTGAACTTGATAGCTTTAGCTACGTGTTATTTGTCAGATTGAGTAACACTGTATAATAAGTATTGGTAATAAAATGCTTAACTTAGAGTTAAAGGTGCAATACAATGCTCAGAGTAGCTGCCATTAGCTAGTTAGCTCAATTAGCTGTGCAGCTACCAATTGGCAGACTCTGCTTGGACTGGGAGGTCGGAGCGCGGGGGGATGTTCGAGTTGTTTACTGTCGGACTATTGCCTCCTGGCTCACAGAGTAGCTTGGGGCAAGCTGGCTAGCATGTATAACAGTACATACAGTACATATATGTAAAAATATATATAATTTTCTGTTATTTGTACATACAATAACTAAATACATTCATGTATTGCTAGAAGATACTCTGAAATAGTATAAAAAATATTTTACTCAAGGACTATGCATTTTGACTTTCACTTTTACCAAAGCACTAATTTAGCACGATATCTTTATTTTTATTCTGGTATGACTTTTAGTGTACTTCTGGTTACAGTCTATAGGTGGCTTATTTGCAAACCTTAGCTACACAAGCCATCTGGCTACCATCTAATGTGTTCTGATTTCTTGATCTACTATCTAATGAAGAAATAACACTTTTCCTTGGTTGAAATGACATCATAATTCAACCCCACAAACAGCATCAGGTCCATTTCATGTATCAGGACATGTTCAACAAATTATGCTTTTAAAAAACGATGGGGTAACAATCGTCCATTTCAAAAAGTGTTGGGGACATGTCCCCCAGTTCACCTCTGAGTTTGATGTATTATTGGACGGTTACCACTGGAACACATCTGAAAAGAACATTTTCTCTCAATGTTCCAAATAAGCATTATTAAACAACTTCTAAGAAAAAAAAATCAATTTAGGACTCATTCAAGCTCCAGGTATGACATCGCTAACATACCAATCAACAGCCGTTGTTTCAATGGTCCACACAGGGAAATATGAGCCTGACCGCCTCACCGCTGCACCACCCAATCCAAAGGTACCACATGAGAAAAGTGCAAGAGGGGCAAATATATAAATAAACTAGTACAACTGAGTCAACACTCTACACATAACGCTGGGAGTCTGGGGAGCAGGAAACCAAACAGTGAAGGCATGTACAGGTTCACGTGATGGCACTGAGAGGAATCGTCCTAACCACGCGGCTGGATCTGTGATTTATCACAGCAATGGCGCGTACCTTCACTAACTACCTCCTCTGTGGCTGTTAGCGGCCTCCAGGGATCACTGCTGGCATGTCTCATCCTCCTCCTCTGGAGCCACCATCTCACCGTGACATCAGCACCTCCACCTCCACCTCCACCCCTTCCTTAAAAAAAACACGACAGGCTCCAATAAGGATCCAAAAAAGGACGTCTGATTACGTGTCATCTTGTGCGACAGTGCGCCCACACGCCGCTCCAGGCGCCTCATCGTGATCCCTCCGAGCACCCGTGAAAGCCAAACCTGTCTGTGTCAGGCTTGAATCACAGCGAGCGAACAAAAACAAAAACACAACGAGGAGAGAGTGAGAGAGAGAGAGGGAAAAAAAACCGTTAAGCGTCACACTTTGGTCATTAAGGGTTATAATTTCATGTTTACGGCTTCTGCTGCCATCTATATCATCAATATTTATACTGTCATCATCGTCAGCATCAGTATGCTACTACGGTTGTGCCTCCAGCCAGTCAGTGAGGCAGACAGAGGAAAAGGCCCCAGCCTGACTCTGCAATGCTGTATTGAGCTCTTATGCCGCCAGTGACCCGAGACAAACTCCCTCAAGACTCTGTGCCTATACGCAGCCAAGCCGGCAGTGGCTGCAAAGCGTGGTGGTCACTGAGGCCTGACCGCCTTCATTAGCCAATCACATTTACTAATACTTAATCTAACCAGGAGAAGATAATATCGCTCCTCTTTGCCAAACTCAATATGAGACACGCAGGGCTGACCGCTCTCTCTGGCCAGCTCATTTCAAATGGCCTGAACCGAGCCGTGTCCTGACTGCTTTCTCTGCGATGAGTCGCTACTTTTTTTTTTTTTTTTTAGACCATCTTTACTAACACATGATCGGATATTTGGCCGGGCACCGCCTCGTCCGCTCTCTCTCATGGCACATTCATGAGCTCATGAGGGAAAGGAATCGCCCCGTGTCCATTTCTCAGGCGTCCCTCTGCACTTTGGGTCACGACGAGAATATATTCCTCGGGGAAATCTCGCCGTTACTAATTATGTCAATTCAATGGATTATAGCATTCATTTTGTGTCATTAACCATTGCCATTCTTCCAACTATTATTCAATAATTAATGCCCGGACAGCCATCATGATCCCCAAAGGGCCAACACCCGGGCCTGGACGGGGGGGACTCAATCAAACCAATCACAGCTAATTATATCCACCCCGCCATCATAGGCCGCTTCGCATTTCTGCCGAGGACGGGTCAGTGCTCATGCAGTCCCAGCCCCCCAGGTTACCCACATTCAAATTGTGTTATATCATGCGCAAAAACAGAATCTCAGATCTCCCGTCCCGGGGTTTGAGGCACGGCGTGAGCACGTGGCGACCGGCAGGGACATGTGTGATACGATCCCAGTGTCTCAGTTGGGGGGGGGGGCATCGTCGTGCTGCATTAATAAGAAACAGCCGGAGGTTGTTCCCACAATCCTCAGCTTTTTCTCGTCGGCTGATGAGCGACACTCTCTCTCTCTCTCTTCACCCTTCAACCTGTGTACATCAGCAAGTCGCGCGGCCATCAATCACTGACACCCTCGCCCTATGAAGAGATCAGCGACCAGCTTGCCCTGATTAGAGCAGTTTTAGTGTCATCTATAATCTGTCCCACTCCCGCTCGCTGCCCGAGACATGAGTGTGTGCGTAAACACATATGCATGCACAAACGCGCGCAGACACCAAATTTAGGGCAACAGTTACTCTCCTCGCATTCTAATGTTGCGACAGAGACGTCCCTCAGAATTAATGCAGTCCCTTGTCCTTTTAAGTACAGTAAGGGGACGAGGAAAAGGCAAACCATACTTTAACCAGATTGGAAGCGGAGCTGCTTCGCTTCAGAGCCGACGCGCAAGACAGTTGACATTGGGCAATATTTTAGGGGGGAATCATTTATATGCCGGACTCCTCTCGTGCCCTTTCCCACCCCCATGTGTTTGTTTTCGGGAGGATTTGCCGTGACTTTTCCACGTCTCTCCCCCCGGAAATAATCCGCAGCGGCTACCGCAATTCCAGCAGCGTCGGAGCGGTATGGGGGCTGAGCATTATCTCAAAGTCACACCTTCCCTCTAGGCCAGGTGTGCAGGTGTAATTTACCATGTCCCTGTTAACCTGCTTGCTTGTTTTCATCAAGCTCATCGGCCATGCATAAGTGGTGTGCCTCGGAAAATTAAAGAGCAGCCTGGCCTGATTCCTCAAATGACTGAAATCGCTCAGCCGGGTCTTAATTTGCGACACGGGAAGGAGTTGGCGCTTGTGTTTGTGGGACATGTGTGTGTTTGGCAAATAAAAGGTGCAGTATGTAGTTTTGGAGAGGACATTTTAGTCAGAAGAGAAGGATCGTTTATATGCCTTCAAACAAACCCTCTTCTTTTCATGGCTGAATCAACAAAATGACCGTAAAGGACAACACAGTTTCACACTGTTTTACTGTGTTTAAATTTGGCAGACCCAGCTACCTTTCTAGATTCTAGCTTAAAGAACACTTTTTTTTAACTCTGACAACAGCTTATTTATTCAGTTATGGGAAAGAAAATAATTGTAACCTCATTAATATTGTAAATGTCAAAATTCTGAGTTCAAAGGTTCAGTATATCCTTTGTTTTAGTAGTTCAGCCACTGAGGAATTAAAAAAAGCAGATCGGCTGTTTTAATTGTGAAAAGGTTCAACAACAATAGTGCTGTCTTTGGTTGACCACCATTCACGTTCTGTTGGAATTATCAGAAAAAATGTTTCCCTGAGCGCGCTACTGACATACTGGAAACAGCTTTCAACATGTTGTTTAAAAACCCTCTTCTGAAACAACTTCTTTTTGGCGTCCACGCTGCTCCCACATGGCGCACATGACCACATCGCACTCGGAAGAACCACTTGCCAGCTCGCCAGTGGAACGGTCCAAACATGGAGCCCGTTACAGGTGCAGAATCCTTAAAGGGTGAACAAGCTGAATAAAACATCCCACCTGCATCCGTGTTAACCTTTCCTGGTCAATCATGACATTGTTCAATTTTAATAACATGCATATCAAGAGTCAGGAGACTTTGATCCTCCAGGCTTTGAGAGGGAGACTCGACCTGAGCTGTGCCACTTCCAGGCCTTTTACTAATTCAGCAGAGCTCCTCCGCCACCAAATTCCCAAGAACCAGGCTCGTAAGAACTCACATCCATAAAACAACAATCTCTCAAGCGCTGAATCAACCACTTTCCTGCTTTTGTGTGCATAAACGTCTGCCTTTTAGCAACCACCTGGCCCGCTCCGACTGTGCTGCAGCCTGTGGGAGGAGGGCAGTGGCAAAGTTCAACATGAGCAAATTCCACTGACATTTTGGCCTCGCTTCGTTTGCAGCGCGGAGACGTCTTGATATTTTGAAGCGCTGCCCCGAGCTGGAGGGGACCTTGCCATTAAATGTGATATCATGTGACAAGCCGTGGCCCCTCGCGCCAAATGCCGGTGCCATTGTGGGAAAAAAAACAAGCCTCACTATTTCAACACGAAGCCCAAAAAATATGATTGGATAAAATACATACTTTTACAGGCTACATAAAAGCTTACCGTCCTCTTAAAAGTTTTACATCTGCGGGGTCCTGTTTCGTGATCTAATGGGAGGAATGTGCCGTGAAGCGAGGGGTGGTGGGGGGGCCCGTAAATGGTATGTGTCATGGTCGTTCGCTTGATGGCGGAGAAGTTTACAGGTGCTGTAACGAGCTTTAAATCTAATACAGCTGCGTGAATTAAAAAAAAAAAATCACAGGACGTTAAATGCTGTGCAGCAAAACAGTGGAGTGCTTGATCGGCCTGAGGGGGTAACAAAATATTTTAAATGACACCAGCCATCTTACAGTAATGTGTCCAACAGGAACGACTCCTTCCTCCTTCCTCTTCGGTGATGGAGGGGGCTCACTCACAGTGCCCCCCCCCCTTCCCCTCCCTCCACACACACACACACACACACACACACACACACACACACACACACACACACACACACACACATCCTTCTCTCTTGTCTAATCCTGCCCCAGTGCCCCACTTCACCTTCCAACACCCCATTAATAACTTATTCTCTCTATCTTAAAACTCAGGAGATCATCCAGCTGGTCCAAAGCACACACACTGCCAAGCAATCTACTCCTCCTCCTCCTCCTCCCGCCAGCAGTCCCAGCCCTGTTCGGATTTCTCTGAAACACTGCACATTAGCATTTAAATCCTCTCATAACCGTATCATTGTGTTGCAGATAGAGGCACTAGATCTTCATTCATCAGTCCTAATCTATCTGCTCCTTGTTCTCAGCCGGAGGGGCCCCGGGCTCTGACTCAGAGCTTAACCCACCGCGCATAAGCTGCAAGGTGCCTGCGCATTTTTTTTTCTTCCCTCCTCAAATCTTGAGGGTCATCAGCTGGGGGGAGGGAGGGGGGGTAGTGAGGGCAACTGAACCCCAATGCACAAATTAACACTGTGTAAAATGCCCCCCCTCCCCAAGATTAGGGAGCCTGTCCGAGTGAGAGCCGGATCAAATGTTATGAGCCCTGTCAACAGCTTGTGCTCCGGTGGATGCTCCTCTCATGGCCAAGGTTACTGACAAACACGCAGATGAACAGAGAGAGATGGGGAAAAGTTTGAATTGTGCCCGTCATGCAAATCAATTTATTTACCTTTCTCCCTGTCCCTGTCTCACACTCACACACACTCACACACACACGTCTCGTCATACATGTAATTCCTGGATATCAGCCACCTTTTTCAAAGCCCCTGCAGTCACCGGATTACAGGATACTTCACACCGCACATCAGCTCTACGGATGCGGATTGCCATTCCACAAAACGCATTAGTAGTTTGTTGCGCGTGGAGCAAACGCGCACGCGCACACCAAACAAACAACAGCACGAGAGCAGCGCGCACACACACAAACAGAGAGACACACGCGCGCGCGCGCGGATCTGCATGCCCAGTGTGAACGTGAATGTCATCGAGGCTCTCACCTTTTTTTTTGTTTTGGGAGTGTGTCGTGAAGGATGCTGCGTTCAAAGTCCTCCTGACTGAAAGACGCTCAGCAGCAGCGGCGGCGCGCTGGTCGGGTTATTTTTTCTTTTCTTTTTTTACTCCGAGAGAGAGAGGAAGCTCTCACCTTCCCTCAAATAACAGCGTATTCCACTGCAGAGCCGCCGCCGACGCTGTCTTCTCCTCCTCCTCCTCTCTCTCTCTCTCTCTTTCTGTCTCCCTCACTGTTCCTCCCCTCTCTCTCTCTCTCTCTCTCTCTCTCTCTCTCTCTCTCTCTGTCTCACTCTCTCCCTCAGATTGATTCACCCTTTTCCAGGCGCTGCGCTGCCACCGCTGGTAATGAGAATTGTCTCAGAAATCTTCAGGTGGATGATGGAGCCACCACCACCACCACCGCCTCTGCGTGCAACTTCATCTATTCACTCCATTTTCTTTGCTTCTTTTCCCTGTTTCCTTCTTATATGTCATATGTGGTGTAAGCACCACCAGTGACTTCTGTCCACATTAACATGCAGGTTGCACACAGGCTTAGATATTAATGAGATGACTTCATTAACATCCACTGTCATCATCATGCTGATTCCAGTTCAGTCTTCTTTTCTCCTCTCACATGCTCTCTATAGTATAGTATGGTGGTGGTGATGGTGGTGGTGGTGTTGGTGTTTACAGCTTCTCACAGGGAACATTTGATGCTTGGCCGGTTCCCTTGGCAACGCTCAAGCACCACCACCACAGTGCCGAGCCCCACCTGTACAGCACCGCCCCGCCACTGCAGCTCCCATCATATGTGTGGCGTGCGCGGTGGTGGTGGGGGGGGGAGTTGGTCGAAGGAGGAAATTCTTATTGATCTTATTGAGAGGGAGGGAGGGAGAGGAGAGGAGAGGAGATGAGAGGAGAGGAGAGGAGAGGAGAGGAGAGGAGAGGAGATGAGAGGAGGGGTTGCATAATTAATGAGGGTGAGGGGTGGTGAGGTGTAAGGTCAGGTTAAGGTTGCAGGTTCTGATCAGGGTTGAGTTGTCAATCACCTCAGCAGGGCGTTAAGAGGAGGAGGGTGTGTGTGTGTGTGTGTGTGTGTGTGTGTGTGTGTGTGTTCAGACGGGTGATTAGTGCTGGATTGATAACGTTCTATATCCAGACTCAGAGGATCGCTCTCCACCTCAACACCAGCTCTCCATCACTGGCACGTGTTCCCGCACACACACTCCTCACACACGTGTTCCCCCCTCCATCACACACACACACACACACACACACACACACACACACACACACACACACACACACACACACACACACACACACACACACACACACACAGGACATAAAGGAGTGGGGGGGTGGAGGGTGGAGGTAATGGCTGACCCCTGCATGTTTAGTCTGGATGCAGCAGCAGCAGCAGCAGCAGCAGCAGCAGCAGCAGTAGCAGCAGCAGCAACAGGGTGGCCAACCTGTTCCTCTCTCATTAAACATTCCTCGCCGCACACTCTGCGTGGCCCCGGCCGCCCTCTTTCCACTTTATGCACTATATGTTCTCTCTCACTTGACCCCCCCCCCCCCCACACACACACACCACCACCTCCACCAGCTCCAGACACCCCCACACTTCTCTCTGCAGTGAGGGTCTCGCGGTTCTGTCTGTCCCGCTCTTCTGTAATTCCAACAACAGCGTCTCTCGCTTGCTGCTTTTTGCATTGCGTCGCTCCTTCCTCTCCCTCTCTCTCTCTCTCTCCTCCTCCTCCTCCTCTTCCCTCCCCTGCTGCCTTCCTGCCTCCCTCCCTCCCTCTCTCTATTAAATTTCCAGTCACACAACAGTGCAGTGGATATCCCTCCCCTCTCTCTAACTCTCACACACTCTCTCCAGCACCACATCCCTCCCTCCCTCCCTCCCTCCCTGCCTGCCTCTCTCGCACATACATACCTCAGTAGTCTGTGGAGGTGTTGTCGTCGTCCTGGATCTCTCCCTATCGCTTTGCTTTTTTTTGATACTGACGGTTCCTTTCCCCTCCTTCACTTCTGAACCTCTCAATCTCTGCTCTCTTTTCACCTCCAGTTGTCTCAGCCCCCCCCTACCACCACCACCACCACCACCACCACCACCACTTCACTCCACCTCCTTGCCTCATTATTTAAACGAGCCCCCCCCCAACTTACATTTCCTCCTCTTCCTCCCCAACCCACTCTGTTTGTATCTCTGTGCTGCAGTGTCTGCTCGGGCTATACAGCGTGGAGTATAACCTCCTCTCTCCTCTCCCCTCCCTCGCCGTGGTGGGTGTGCAGGGCTCGCTCCATCAGGCCAGCCTTTAACTGACTGATTGAGTGGACACCACAGGCCGATGAATGAATAAAGATGGGAGCCACTGTGAGGATTAATGCGCCTCGTATGAAGACAGAGAGCTTGCCATCTAGTACTCCTTGCCTCTGCCCCGTGGCTGAGACCGCTCTCTCCTCCTGTGCTCCGCCTTGCGTTGCTGTGTGTTATGCTGCGCTGGCATATTAGTTTGAGAGACGTGCAGGCGCTCTTCTCTGCCCCGGGTTATGTTCAGGTCCCGGGGCCTCGGCGGCAGTCGCTGTGCCGGGGCGAAACCTCTGCCATCGCCGTGCTGAGTCGGAACGGCGTGGTGAGAGGAAGTGGGGCAGACACGCCGGTGGTGTTGAGAACACACCGCCTGCCTTTCTCCTCCTACTGTTCCTACATCCTCCCCCCACCTCCTCCTCCGTCTTCACACGCTATCTCAAGACTGAACTCTCCACAGCCTCCGAGGCCCTAACTGAGCCCTGATCCGTATCTGATGGCGAAACAGCACGCCACCGGCTGCAGAGATTCCAACCTGTGTGATACCAAATTGAACATTCTGGCTGTCGTGACAAGCAAGCGAGTTTTGAACGCTCCAGCGATTATGCCCGTGTACACCCAGAAACAATGTGTTTTCACCTACAGAGAGAGTAGGAGCTCCTTTAAACACAGAGTTAACCAAGCTTGTATCTCCACCACTAAAGCCAATACTCCTCCCTTATCAGAAAACAGCCCTATCTGGCAACCGCATCCATTTAGGCCCGATAGTGCCATTGATCTTCCCACACCCAGGCCAAGTGGACCTCAACCAGCAGCCCCGAAGACAAATCCAATTTTAGGTGTTTTATGCTCCTCTGACCCGCACCATTCCTCCTAATCTCCCCACGTGCAGGCTAAACTCATCTACCACCACGACCGTCACAACACATTCACCCTCCAAACGGCGAGGCTTAATAATACGACCGTCCCTCCTGCTCCTCCGCTGGCTCCTGTCAACACCTCCTCCGGCAGGGCGTAAAACAAACTCAGCCCCCAGGCCTATAAACCCCATTATGCTGAGCGGCGCTGCTGCCACCAGGCTGTATAAGCTTCATCTCGAGCCCGTAGCCTCACCTAACTGCCCCTTAAACCGGTCCAGTGCATCGGTTCTCGTGGTGACAACATGGACGCCCCAACAAACACCTTTTAATTTTAGGCCAGCTGACGGCCGCGCAGCGAGGAGCAGTCACACAGCTCGGACTTTAGTCATATGGAGGGACGTGTTCAGGGATGTAATGGCTAAGGTTAATGTGTTTAATCACATTCTTTAATGCAAATGTCATTAATCTTTATGAGGCACATAAAAGGGAAATTCCCATACTTAGTAGCTTCATATTGAGACATTTAATGGATTCCCAGAAGTTATTCAGTCAGATCTACACAGTTGATTTTTTTCAGATTGCATTTCTGTGTCAAAGTCATAACCTGCTGTGACGTCAGCCACTGGTATGTAAACTACTGTGAGTTTGGCTTTATGGCCGACACCATCTTGTTTTTTTTGGAGCCACAAGTGGCCATCCTTGAAGCAGAGGGGAATCTGGGGAGGATATCCTGGTTGGATCAGACTGAATCTGCCCTGCAGGTGTATTTATTTTATTTGTTTATCATTTTATAATATTATATGTGCATTGCATGCATGCTCAGGGACAACAGCGTCATGCTTTATCTGATGTAATACATTTACTGCTCACGGCTTTAAATAAACCAATAAATCAAGGACAAGCTGTGGTAGCCACGTCCTAAAGCGCACCCTTGTATATCGTCCACTTTACTCCGAATCTGACTAAAATGTACAAGATAAACATCAGGCTGTATTGTTGAAGACTTAAAACTAGTGATTGAGACCATAAACACATTGGGAGACTGTTTGCTGAGGTAGTTAATCAGGTGAGAAGTTGGGCCATTTTCTCATAAGCTTTCATATAATCAGGCTTCTGTTTGTAACCAGTGGAGTCATCCCCTGCTGGCCAGTAGAGAGAATGTGAGTTTAAGGCACTTCAGACTCAGAAACTTGTTCCATATTTTAGACGGTCAATGATCCTTGTAGAATATTTCAATAATAAAAACCTGAATGCTATATTAAACGTTTGCTTTACATTTCTTTATCTTGCAAAGTAATGTTTCTTTGGATCCAGTTTCCAAATGTTTATGTTGTGATGCCATGCTTGTGATCTGGCTACGGAAACTTCTTGGTTAGGGTTCGGAAAACATCATGTTTTAGCTTAAATGACAGTGACAGTGTTGTAGTTCACTGCATGGGATCGTGGGAATGAAAGTTTGCTTTGATCTGAAGGAATAATAATCATGAGAAATCTTCGGCATTGCAAACATATTTACAAAATTACACAAAATCATTTTAAAATTTCACACTTGCAGTGACGTTCCAGTGACGTGCGATTGTGACTCTTCAAGCATTCCTGGCACACTTGCCGAGTTGTGGTGAAATATCTAAAATATCTACAACATGTATCTGCATTTACAAGATTAAACAGGGAAGTTTCCGTTCCACAAGGTTTGTTTTGTTTGTCATTTGACCCAGAATTATGGAAATATTTTTCTTTTTTTACTGCCTCAAGAACCAAAAAAAGAGCAGCACTTGTAGCCTGACAGCTTGATTCACTCCTCATATTACAATGATGCCCTTCTTCTAATTCAGAGACAATAATAAAAGTCTGACATTTGTGAGAGAATCTTGGCAGAGCTCTATTACCCATAGAGAACATGCTCTCTATATTTTTCTGGTTGTACAAGGCCCAGATGGCTTTGAACAGCCCTGCATCCCCATATTCCCCGGCAACCCCCACATGACACCCCAGGGGGGCGCGATCTCCAAGCCCACAAAGCACATGTAGACAGCTGCCTCCACAATGGAGGCTTTGAACATTAGCCATTCAGTTTCAATTCTTCCATACTCCTCAAGAATGAAAGAAAAATCCCTCTGGGAACGAGAGGCTAGGCCGCCCTGAACAGGGACTTCACCGCACATTCCCAGTTTCACTCCCAGTCACTACACATTTCAGCTCTGTCTGTCGGACCAGATCCAACTCACTGCCAGATGGAGACCTGTCGGCAGCTCTGTCAAAGACATATGGATGTAGATCAGATAGTATGATTTCATCTTTCAGAAATCTACTAGAGCAGCAGTGGCGGTTAGAGCAGGCAGGATGTTCTCGACAGAAACCCGCTGCAAGGTTGCTCTGTTGTTGTCCCCATCAGCAAAACTGTGGACCCTGTCCAGGATCCCATCCACAGACTTTTTAGAAGGCTTTAATGCCAGAGGTCACATAGAAGCAACCCTCTCATTATTCAAATAAAACTTAAAACACAATGCATATGAATTCCCACAATTTGTCATCTCACATAAATCATCACACTGTGTTGGAGGCAATGGCACATTTCATGGTACGACCCCCCCTGGGAGAAGATGGAGGACATGGATTGAGAGAATGACACGAGCTACAGTGTCTCATCTACAACCTAAATCCTACATGGACGACTGAAAGAGAAAAACACAAATAACTCAGATTTTTTTTTTTGTAGTCTATATCGACTTCATGAGGGAGCAGTTTTCTGATGTCAAACGACAATGGCAGCACCCATGGGAGGGCGTAGGATGCATTTGTAGTAGACCGTTTGTGCTAATGAATGGAACACTCAGATACGTTTGATATGATTGTAAAAAGTACCTAAAAGTAGCACTCGCGTAAAAGATATTTCTTTAAAATATTAGTTTGGTGAAAATGAAAGCCACTCATGCAAATAGTACTTTAGTAAAAGTATTAACGTTCGACATTAAATGCACTTATGTATTTAAAGTACAAGTAAAGGTAAATCATTACATATATTCACATGTAAACATATCATAGTTTTCTGCTTATTGGAATAAGTGTTTATTTTGTTTTTTTGGATGTTCACAGAATGACATGATTGTGAGTCATTTTTGTCACCACTGCATTTACATGTGCACATCATCATATGGACTTGTGAACAATTTTGCTGTTAATAAAAGTGATGCTGAAAAACGTAAGAACTCAGGCAGGCGCTAATAGCTGGACAGTGAGATAGAGGCCGATAGATGGAGATGGAGAGAGCATCGGGGTGGGGGGGGGGGGAAACTAAGCTGGGCTCCACTGATTAAGGGATGGGAGGGATGAACACCAGCCACTGAGGGACTAGTGTCTATCTGTGTGAGTCCATGAGAAAGCGGGGCCGAGGAAAAGAGCTCAGAAACAAGAACCCACTGTCACGGTATCTTAGCAACCGTCTCTGTCTCCCAGGTGACAGGGACTGACATCACTTCCTGTTAGTGAGTGTGTGCATATGTGTGTGTGTGTGTACACAATGTCCACACATGTAAAAAGAAAAAAAGAAAAAAAAGAAAAAACCTGCACAAATTGATACGTGAATGCGTCAGGAGCGTACGTGCGAGGTTGAGAGGAGTTCATGTGTGTACGTCTCGTGCGCGGCCGGCTCGACTCTGCGGCTTCAGCACACCTGTCACCATCAGGTACATGACAGGAGAGTGCCGTCGGTGAGCAGGATTTAACCTGCACGCATCATTTGTGCACATGAAGGCACGTTTAGAAAACAGACTGTGGGCATATATGCGGAGTCTCTGCCATGTGCGCATGCGGTCAGCCTCATTGTACGTTATGCCAAGGGAATCATGGCCAACTGATGCCATCTGGTAGGACTACTTGGCACAAGGGGACTCTCTATGGTTCCACGACATATTGGAGTAGTTAAAATTAACACTGTGACACTATTTGGCAGAAAAAGACACTGAACTATCTATTACTGTGTCTATTTCAGTCTCTCTCTCACCTTAAGGGTCCAAGCTGCATTCACACAGGAGGAAGCAGGACCGTGGAGTCTCTGGCTGGCCGTCACCAGCACAGCAGCATCATGTGCACAGCATCAGCAGCAATGATGATCAACATCTTCAGTCGCCTATGCGTCATCATTTTTATTGAATCCTCATAGAACAACTTTATCAACAATAATAAAAAAAAGAAATCTAACAGGAAAAAATAACACTATTTCAGATAAAATGCAAAACTTATAGAAAAGGAGTTTCCAGAAGCGTAACATTGTTGTTTGGTTTGGCTTCATCCAGGATTAGCGTGCCGTTGGTTTTGACCATTCTCGTGAAAGAAAAAAAAAAAAAATGAATGCTTGCATTGTCTGCCCCAAATTAACTCAGCTGCTCAGTGCCGTAGAAACAGGAGAAGGAGAAACCACTCATGATTCGTTTCTTAATTATGTTGAGTATTTGTAATAAAGCAACAGAGCCGATGTATGTGCTCAAGCAGACGGCGATTCAACTCAGAACACAGCTCCTTAGTCCACAATGTTCAGTTAGATAAGGTCCATGAGGATTTCATCCTCCATCACACTGGAGACTTGGGGCATCCCGGACTGCGGTACAGCGCCTCTTTGACCTCCAGACATCAGGATCTGACCTGCACACAGGGTTGGGAGTTATGGTGCCGGGTGGAGAGAGAGAGAGGAATATAGTGATAGCTACAAGAGACAAGCGCTGTCAGGTTTTAAAGGTTTCAAGTTCACCAAAGAATTAAGAGTCAGTCATTCATTCATCTCACCCGCATGCCTACGGAAATACGGGTAAGGGTCCATCACCTACAAAACACCTTTACCCCTTTTTAAAACCTAACTTACCTAACACTGGATTCTAAAACCATCAGTTAAAAGGCTGGCTACCAAAGTGAATTCATATTTTTAGTAATGGAAATCATCAAGAGATAGAGCTAAAAATCAATACATACCACGAGTGTGCCACGACTTCTACAAACTTTTTCAATCAATATAAAAAAGTTTTACAAATATGAATGTATGCAACTTTCTGGAATTTAATATATTTTTCAAGCCTTTGCAAGTTCTGTTTTTTGTTTTGGATGGGTGGAAAAAAATAAAAAGTACTGTATGCTTGGAAGTTAATGTGTAGTAACGTAGAACCTGCGTGCAGTGTAGTAAATGGGATAAAAATATATTAAAATACAGCTGCTCTTTAAGGCCTTTCTGTCTCCATCTTTGGATGCCTGATGCTGCAGTTGCATTGAACGTGAAAAGGACTCGACCTCATGGGACTTTTCTAGCCACGCGAGTGTTTGGAAATTCCTTTAGCAGGCACATAGGAAATCCGCGCTGGCAGAACTCTGACGACACCTCTGCTGATTTACCGCAGATTTTAAACAAACAGAGATGCTGCTTCTAAAACTCAACATTAACATCTCTCCACCCCCTTGTGTATTTTCATGGCAGTTAAGTGTTGTTTTCAGTTTGCTTTAAGATCAAAGTTAGTGGCGCGGCATGACAATATGTCAAGAATTAGGTTTACTGCAGAGGAACTGAGGCGGGGGTGGGGACATTTGTCAACATGGATAACTGCGAGGAATCAGGCGAAGAGCGCTGAAGTGTGTCAGCACGTGGTGGACTACCTGAAGAGGTGAACAGTGCTGGAGAACTGAAGTCCCTCATGTTGATGATGAAACAAAATCTCAAATTCTGTTTGGGCCTGCCTTTTAGATATCAACTGTGTTAACCTGCAATGAGTACATTTCCAGACCTGTATTCTTAAGTTTCATATGTACGTAAGTGTAATGTCTAAACTCCTTCCACCACTGTTGGGGGTGCTTGCTGACCTGCCAAGGGCTGCCTCCACTGGCCCTGCATTTGAGCCCCCCCTCCTGGTGTGGGATGGACCAGTTGCTGCCCTATCTGGTGAGACATCATGTTCGACATGTGGGACACTCCACCCTGCTGTGGAGACACAGAGACAGAAGAGCCACGTCAACCTTGACAAGAAGAGCACTTACAGTCACTTAATAACCAATGAGACGCGTGTTGATTCCCTCAGACATTTGTTGCGCTCTCACCGGCTGCTGTTGGCTGAGGAGGAGACTGCGGAGCTGTGGATTGGCTCCTGGGTTTGAGAGGCGGAGGATGGGGCCCTGGGCCTGGGCTTGTCCGCCTTGTGCGACCTGGTTGGGTGGAGCGCCGTTGACTGGCGGCTGTTGGTTGGATGGTCCGGTTGCTCTCATTGTCATCTAAAAAGGAAAGTTTAAGATGTTTTACGCCACATTCATATCATACAGGACGTACGATTATGGACTGGTTATTTCATGAAAGTACAAGGATTATCCCTGTAGATTTCCTGTAGTTGGGGTTAACTTTTATAACTTAACAAAAGGTGTTTACCACATTAAGGCTTATATAACTGATGCTGTTTAAGAGTATTTAAGGACAAACATGAAAAGACAAAGTCTGTCTTGTCTGTTGGTTTTGTACATGTCACCTCATGCTCAGCGCAAACAGTACCTGTTACATAAAATACAAATGTATGCATGCAAGTTGTCAATGAAATATGTTTTTTGTTCCCCCATGTCATGCTGCAAGGCGAACAGCAAGCTGACACATGCTGATAGGAAATCGTCCACCAGCGTGATGCGGAGCAGTGGGATGGGAGTGACGGTGTGTCAATGTTACGTGTTTTTGTACATGTTTAATACAGTATTCCTAAACATGTGAAAAGTGACCGAATGTATAGAAATTCCACAAAGATGGGAACATCATTTACATTCAATAAAGAATGGCAACTTCAAGGCTCCAGACTAACTTTTCCCGCTGGGTGCACTTGTGTCCCGACCTCCATTTAGGTGCTTCTTACAGCACATTTTATCACTGGTATGACCAATCAAACTTATTTCTAACAGTCTGCATACCTGTCTTGGAAACATACGCTGTACTAGCACATAAGCTGTGTGCTAATCTACCACTGAATTATGATATAAAGCACTTCAAATTTCATCTAAGAACCAATCAATACACTGAACACATGTTTCTTGAATGTTGAGAGGCTACTGCAGGTCTCACCATGTTGTTCTGCCTCTGCTGCTCCTCCATCATAGAGACCTGACTAACAGGGGGCATGCCCACCACCACAGACTGGACACAGGACAGATCAAAGAGAAGGAGGAGTGGGGGGAAAATGGTGGAAGTGTGAGGAAAAAAAAAGGAGGAGAGTGGAGGAAAGGGTTACCAGTAAGGCATGCAGAATTCAGCGGGCACCGGAGCAGTAAAGGTGTCGACAACAGGCCACGTGAGAGGAGAGCCGGTGTGGAGACACAGGCGGACATGCCAGCACCGAGTGGGTTCACTTACCTGCTGTTGGACGTTGCCGTGGGAGACAGGGATGGGGCCGGGCGGCCTGTTGAGGAAGTTCTGGTTGGGGGCGACTTGACCGGCCTGCATCGGACCACCTCCACCGCCCAGCTGCTGCTTAGAGACACAATGAAACAGCAATACGTTTTTTTTAAACAGGCTCATGCATAAGAATAGAACGTTTTATCAGCTTTATTTATGGAGTCAGCATGCACTCCTCTCCACCACTGTTCCGCTTCACCTCTGTACTCATTAACACCTAGTTACCCAGCACAAATACTTCGTTTTTCCTCTCTGTCATGTTGAGCCTTAAACTGTCTTTTTAGATTTTAAATAGCTCTACAAAAGATGAATTCAGGACCAAAGGTCTGATCCCCAAATACTGTCAGTCTAGGGTTCTGTATTGGGTCCGATGAGAGTGTAAAAAGGGAAACAATACATTTGTTGACTTACTCAAAATCCTCCTTGAGAATGAGTTGGAAAGAGTTTTTTTATGGTGTTCTCAAGCACTTTGAATACTTGTGATTGGGTTTTTTTAATGTGTCACCATTGCTCTGTGTTTGTAACGTCGTATGTAGTGAGTACTTATTCGGTAATGTAGTAAGAAGTTCTCCAAGCCGAAGAGATCCTTCAGTGTGAGAGACAGAAGATGAAACCCAAGTAAGACAAATCAAACTCTGCGTGAAACTACGACTGTGGATGTCATCCCACGTCAGTTAAAACATGAACGGCAAACTGACCAGCCATCCACTGAATAAATACAGGTGTAAATCCTGTTTGTATCGTCATCGTCATCATGAATCTATAATATCTCCAGTCAACATATTTTCTCCATGTAATGGATGTTTGCCGTGCTAACAGCCCTGAGAGTGCTGGGTTAAAACCAAATATTCACTGCCTTTGTTCGAGAGTGTGCAGATGGTAAGTAAGCAAACACAAACAAGGATGTGATGATACACCAGTGGAGATTTAACTTCAAGCACCACCTGCTGAGGTGTTTGCTATTTTGGATTTCACCGTTTAAAACAAACCGAAGCTTGATGACTAAAGCTGCTCGTAAAATCTGGAGCGAATAAAGTCGTATACAATATCCATCCTGTGTTTAAATGGTGAGAACAAAAAAAAAAAAGAAGGAAAAAAAAAAGAAGAAGCAACCTGTTGCTTTCCTTGGCGACAGATTCTGGAAACTCACCTGTAAGGTTCAGAAATATTGTTGAATACTTAAATGGGCACTATGTAGTTTTGGATAAAAAAATCAAATCCAGAATTCTAACATATCCAATATTAATGAGGTAATGATACAGACTCAGAAATATGTATTTTTCCATAAGTGAGTAAACAAGTGGTTCTCAGAGGAAAATAAGGTCGCCAGAACACCGTGTGAGGCTAGAAAGGTGGCGGGGTCCACCAAATGTAAACAAAGTAAAACAATATGAAATTGGTAATTCAGTGTATTAATTTATGAAAACAAAGTGAGTTTGTTTATTTAGCTGGTTTAGGCATCAATAAAACAATCCATCAATGAAGATCTTTTCCCTTTTTCCCCCAAATCTACACAGTGCCTCTGTAAAACTCTGACTCAATTTCACATTTTAATTGCACAGTTCTGTGAAAAGGAAAAAAAAAAAAGCTTAAAAAGGGAAAATAAGAAACTGAGCTGTGGCAGCTTTTGTGTTTCAACACTGAGGGAGAGACAGGGAGGAATAAAAGGTGTTTCATCCCTTCTTTAGGCACAAATTATTAACTACAGATAAAAAAAAATGGCATGATAGGGGGAAAAAATAACAACCACATTCACCCATCCATCTTGCTGAATCGGGACAAATCACCCTGGGATTGAGCTAATGCATGCTGTGTTTTCTGACCAACAATAACAGTACAGCACGCAGCTTTAGGTCTTTTGAGGGAACTAACAAATCGGCTGCCTCTTTCCTCTCTTCTCCTCCTGGCGGTGATTTATCTCCTGTCTTTAACCCAGTAACCTGTAAAATCCCGGATCACGATTTAGGGCCTGCATCACTCTTTCCAGGGCAAAAAACATTCGGTTTTGTCTTGGCTGTAAACAGAACACACCGCAATCTCGTTCCCGAAGAATGCCACTCCAGGGCTTTGCACAGAGAAACCTTAACTACTGGTCCAAATTGAAATTTTAATTACGTTAAGATTGCTGTAGCGCTTCCCTATTAGCAATGCAGCACTGAATATGTGATGATACACAAGAGGCAGAAAAGAAAAAAAATCTTCATTACAATTTCATGTCTTCTGCCTCCTCTAAATGCCCCGATGCTCGTACACACACACACACGCACGCTGCTTCGAGTTACATATAGAGCCAACGTGCTTTTGCGAAGACATGAAATTAGCAAGGTGCAAGTGCAAACGTTATCTCTGCTGATGACGGCAAACTGCGCGGAGAAATGTGATTTCAGTCATGTTAAATGGGACAACAGGCTTAATTTTCAAATGGAGACATACGGCTTCTCTGTGACTGGATGCTGCATTGTTTCAGAGCGAAGCAGCACCCACCCACCAACCCCCTCACCCACCCTTTACTGAATGCCAAGAGCTGGAGTACAGCCCCGTGATGGAAAAGACGGCTAATCCAGGGGACACATTTTAAAATCACCCCCGTCTCCAGGGATGAAGATGAACAAAGACGGGGGAAGTGAAATTTTCATGTCATGTCAACAAGGCAGCAGTGTTTGTTGCCTTGTGCTGAAGTCAGAGAAAAGAGCTACCTTTAGTGCAGAGGGCTGGGAGGAGGGGGGCTCGTTGTCTCCAGATATCCTTCTGCTGTCCCCTAAAGGTACGCACGGACCGCTTCTCCTACAGCGTAGCTCATGTAATGGTTAACATCTGGGGAGGCCGAGCTGAAAAATTCATATCTACCCCAGTTGCTCTTTGTTTAAAGCTGAAATCCATGACTTTCCGCATTTTTGCATAATATAGCGAAGGCAGCGGAGCAAGTGTGAATATTCTGTTGTATGCTTTGCATATTCAGTAAGAAATGCCGTCAGCTGACAAAGTAACGTGAGTGTATTTCTAACTGCTGCGATGACATTAAAGTGCACAGGGATTGCAAAACAAGAAAGGTCTACTAGGGCTGGAACTGATAATTACTACAGTACTGATTCATCCAAATAATCTGCCAAAACTGTGAAAACTGTGGTTTGTCTGATATAGGACTTTCTCAGTCTCTCTCCTCAGGTTTCTCTTCCTTCTTCTCTACGCGAGATGTGGTGGCCACCTGGGAACCTCTCCCTCTCTCCCGATGCCACATATAAACTGGATGTAGTTCGTCATATCTTTATGGCTCCTATATGGATTACTGCTCACTTATGTTTAACAGCCTTCTAAAGGTGTAGCTATACTTTTGTTACCAAAATCTGTATATACTCAGATAAATTTCACTCATTGTCTTGTGTGGCCTGTCCTCGTCCAGGTCACTGTGAGGACGCTGTGTAGCTTGGGCATCGTCAGTCGTCCTTGTCGCTGATATCGACCGATATGAAAACTTTGTGGTTTTATAGAGCACAGTGAAGAAAATGATGCTTGGCTTGATTTATGATTATATCTCCAGTGAAGTTTACCGTTTCAGTGCATTGATGTAATTTTAGACAATAAAGTTATGTCTTATCTCCATTACGCATTTTTGAGGGATGACTGCAAAAAAAAAAAAAAAAAAGTGTACTTATCTGTCCTATATATTGCCAGTGAAATTGTTTTAATCCCTTACATTGGTATTGGCATCAGCTGCAAAAACTAGTTAGAAATAATCTGTTCTGTACCCACAACATCTCCTGAATGTATGTCCTGCCTCGGAGAGGGAAATGGCAGACAGGAGCTCCTGAGTTGTCAAGACCCAAAAAGTGGGTCTGCATTGTACTTTAGGAGAAGTCAAAGGGGAATTTCCACTGAGATGGACAATAATAAATCTAATCTGATTTAGTCTAAGATGTACTAAGTAAAAACAGACAAATTTAAGATATAAGATTGTTTTGGGTGCTGTAGATTAGACAACAAACTTGTTATTTTCATTGATAAATACCAGTGGTCACTTTAAAAAGGTATGTCTACAAAATCTATTGCAATTCAAATCAACAGCTCATGAACAAATTCTACCTTTGCAACATTTATTATGTTCAGTTTTTGGTGATATTGTTGCAAAGATGTGTAAATGTAATCCTTTGTTTACCCTGAAGTCATCTTCAAAGGTGCTGTTGTACATGACCGTATGTTTTCGTTGTTTTTATTAACGTCGAGAGGAAGGCAGAATTTTCGAAACACCTCTGAATACATTTCTATCCAGCACAACACTACTGCTAATTATGACCTCTGTGCTACAGCCTAGAATGTAAATAACACCTCAATGGCAAAGTCACTAGAAACTAAAAAGGTGTGAGTGCAACAGTGAGCTAATGTTAAAGTAGGAATTTAGCTAATGCTAGCCCCATTATCCGCTACTAGTAAGAGAGACGTTAGTGGCTGCTGTGAAGACACTGGGCTCGCCTAAATGAAATGTCAATAACAATGCACCTTAATGCCGTAAACAATGCACCTCAGTTCCCCGGGTGCTCCTCAATAATGCCTTCTCATTATCACCTCCTTGTGGTCCCCCCCCCTCACTAAAACCTCTCTCTCTGTTCCCACTGGCTCCACTCACCGCTCTGTGTTGCTGGACCTGCTTGTGGTTGGTGATGACTTGCCGGATGCCGTTAACGAAGCCGCTCTGGTCGTTGGGGATGAGGCCCATGAATATTCTCTTCTTGGACGAGTAGAGCAGCATTAGCACCCGCACTTCACAGGGCGACGTCGTGTGGGGGAAGTGGACGCAGCCGGCCTACAGAGAGGGTCACAGGGCACATTAAGACCTTGACAAGGGACCCCGGCATAATTACAGGAATGGGCGTGAGCTTGGGGACATAACCTACTCCTGAGCTCCTTTGCCCAATCAAACACATCGGTTTTGAAAATTGAATGCAAATAGTTTTAACTTGATTCGTCTCTGTGCTTTCTCTGGGCTGTAAATCAAATTCAGGCAAAGAGGCAGAGCTCAGCTGGACTGATTCTATTAAAGCCTCTACTATTTCTCACTGGTATTAGCTGGGTAACAATGCACTATACTGACAGAACAACTATAATTATGCTAAAGGTGCTGAATCAAAACTAAACACCACAAGATTTTGTCTGCAAAGCATGTTTAAAAATCACTGCATCTTGCCTGACAGTGACTAAATGTATGGCCTGGAACCCCCTCTAGAGTTTATAGCGCAACACTGCAACTCAACCTCATGAACTGGTGGACAGACGTGGGACCTGCACTCACTTGCCACTCATGGAAAATGTAATGAAGGTGCACTAAATGATGGATGAGCTCAGGGACGAGCAGGAAAACACAGGTTTCTGGCTCAGAGAAAGGTAGTGTTTAACAAACTTACAAAACCACTGGTCATAATGCGGTACAGCCCTTTCAGCGACTCCATGTCTTTGTTGGTGAACAGAAACTGAACCATTCGAGAGTTTCTGAAGAGGTGACCTAAGGTTGTCTGCGGTGAGAATGTACAAAGAAAGATTTAGTTATGCATCATTCATAAAAATGTAACACTTTCACACTTAAAAAAAAGCTGCCCAAAAAGTGGTCTCACCAGTAGCTGCTGTGGAATCAGCTGCATGATGAGCTTCTGTGGCCACTGCTCCGTGTTTCTGGTTAGACACAAAATGGCATGCATTGAGCTGAGAGCAAAAAAGCCCACTTTTTTTCACTGTGGATAAAAGTCTGAAGTGTTTATTTGGATACTCACAGATTTTCCCCTTGGTTAACGTGCACCTGACATGGCAGAGAACGCGTCAGTTTGGTGTTTGAGTCAATGGAAGAGGGTTTAGGCTTCTGTGGGGAATAATACAGTGACAAAGGAGGGGCACAAAAAGCAGTGCATCATTAGTATTCAAGTCTGAAGAACACCTGGATGAAAAATATAACTTTATGGGTATTCCGTTGTCAGAAAAAACAGCTGTCAGAACTACTACACTTTCAATTCAACAAGGTACTAAAATATCTATAAGTTTACATTTCTACCACTGAGGTTCTCAATCAAAACAAAAAAAGAAGTATTGTGGGCTCATGGAAGTTGTTATCTTCAGGTTTTAAGCTAAAACGCTGGAGTTGTTTGAGTTCCTGTTTTGTTTGTCTCTACATACACACACTCCTGCCAACTGCTTGGAATTATTCGACGTATCTAAAGGAGGCTTGTAACATTATATGCTGCATGCTCCAGTAAGGGAAGAGGAAGACGGCTTAAATGTTAAATAGACTTGCATTTCTATAGCACTTTTCCAGTCTACTGACAGCTCAAAGGGCTTTTCAACCCTTGTCACATTCACCTATTCACACACACATTCACACACTGATGTCAGAGGCTGCCATGCAAGGTGCTCAAGGATTCGACTCGGGAGCCGGGGATTCAAACCAGTGACCCACTCCACCGCCCCTTAAAGAGGTGCTGCACACTTCAACATGTTTTCTGAGTTGCAAACTTAATTATATGACTGTTTTCTGGCGAGGGCTGTGTCCACATTCGACCACTGAGCCCATCATTTCCAACAGAGAGAGCAGCTGTGCTCGCTTGTCCAACAGGATTGACAGTGGGTGGAAGTTAGGCCTAAGACCAAATCAGGCATTGTTTAGCGGTGTGGGAGGACACAACATGGTGGGTATCATCGTTTTGTCAGTGAACGCCACCTGGATAGCGCCCAGTTTTTGGGTCTGAACTCAGGAGCAACAGCTCTCTACATGAATCTGCTTGATCTGTTCAATCAAAGTGAAGGAGGTGCAGCTGAGGAGGGTCAGGTGTTCTGATTCACTAGTGGCAAGTCTCAGCCAAGGATTCCTTCCAACCGTCTCTGGGGAAAAAAAACAACTGCTGAACACAAAAGGGAAGACCCAGGGCATGCTGGGGGATTACATCTTCCAGCCGGCCTTGGAGCAGTTGGAAGATACTGCAGAGATGTGTGCAGCCCTGCTCACCCTTTCAGCCATCGTGACCCCAATCAGGACAAGCAATTAAAAATGGATGGATGGATGGACTTTTAAAGACCTGCAGATAACCTGTTCCTTTGCAAAATGTCAAGAGTGAAAGAAAAAAAAGAAGTACTTTCTAAGCGCATCGATATGGCAAGCCCACTGGGGGAAGCCGGCACTCTTCATCTTCAGGGCATCAATATAGGATCAATGACCAATCAATCACATATTAGTCAGGCCCTCTGAAGTCCCTGTGCTATCCATTACAAACGTATTGTGCTTGACTTTCTGTGTGGACAAATGGGTTATCCATTTTCAGGGGATGAAAGATGTAGACAGCTATTCCACAATCCTACATCTACCTTAAATTTGTGGTGGATTAAGAAAATAATGTTAGCTTAACCAATATGAAGAGCTCTTCGTTCAGACAACAAAACCTTTCATGAATTAATGGATTGAAATTCAGCCAAAACAGAAGGAGCCATATTGATAACACTGTACTCAGAGCAAGAGCCAGCCAAGTGCCTTGGCATCCCTTAGAGAGTTTTTATCAACAACCATTTCTTCAAATGAGTTTCAGTGTCTGTAGTGTAATTCTCCCCAACATTACAGATTACTCCAGAGGAGAATCACTTACAGAGCTGAAAGCTTAATGAGTGAGCTGGAGGTGGAAATGGCAGATTAAGAGCAATGCTTCATGCTCCTAATCTGTCCACTCAGGTTGTTTGCAGCTGCACATGCTCACACTTTCATCCCTGCCCATTTAACAGACTTAGATAATTTTGACGAGCAGAAGAGGGGGGACAAGACTGGAGTCGATCGAGGTGATTGATCCGAGCCCGTCCACCAAACACAAACACTCGAGGGCCTCCTGACTGTCGCATAAAAGCCATTAACATCCTTTTTCCTGGCTCAGCACTGCCACTGTAAACTAAATCGATTTGACCTTGGGCTCAACAAATTGTTGTAGGACGGTGAAATGATGTTCAATTAATCATACAGTAGAACAATCAATGACAGGTGGTTATTAAGACTTACCACAGTGATAGGTCTTAGACAGTGGTGATGATCACAAGTTTTGATGATCAGATCCTGCTGGACTTAATTCAAGCTGCCTAATACAGACAGATTTACAGCTGGGATGTCAGACCAGCTACTTCACTAATCCAACATTCAGATATTTTTGGGAAACACACAGCAGATTGATACCTCTCTCATACCTGTCCAGAAAACACGAAACCGGTCATCTTATCTTTAGCATATAGACAAGAAAAAGGGGGAAACAGCTAGTTTGGCTTTGACCGACAGTAACAATATTCTGATGTGTATTCTTGCTTGCTCCAATTGGGGGTCTCCTCATCCGTCAGTTTCTTTTTGTGATCATAGCTGCCTGAGTCCAAAAGTGAAAATTCACATTTTATTCTAATCCAAACTCTCGATTTCTTTCCTAAACCTACCCAACTGCGACTGAAAACTGAAAATATTCCGTTAAATACCTATAAACACTAGATTTAGTAAGTCTGACAGTTAAAATCAGTAAACAAAAACTACAAACTTTGGTCGCCCATGTGAAAGTGAAGCGTAAGATCAGTTCATCTAGCTTGACTTGTGTGTGTAATCAGTCTTTGTGTGGTTTCATCTCTATTGCCTAAAGGCCTGCCCTTTCAAGGATTTCTGGGACAAAACTTCTCCAAATGTTTTTGGAAGGCAGACCGTCACTATTTCTGCACATAGAGCGAGGTCAGATACACTAATTATTGAAAAGCAACATGCAGTCAGGGCACGGGCTGTGACGAGGACAGAGCTCGCCGAAGGGTGCACCGCTACATCCTGCAAAACCACGCCACACTGAGAAAAAAAAACATAAAACCCCGAAAACCAAAACTTGTTGAAAAAAATAAAAATAAAAAAATAACTTAAATTAAAACAAACAAATAAAATTTAACGTACATATCTGAGTGGTAACATTCTCCTCATCTAATTCTCACCATCAAAGAAAATAAGTACATTTCTCCAAACTATTTCTTTAACTGAGTTCTGTCTCCTGAAAGTGGAGAACTAACGATGGAATCCACTGAACTAGGAAGGCTTTCACAGCCTCCAAAACGCTGAGCTTCAACTCTTTATGCTAGTTTTGTGTGGGAAAAAAGACCACTCAAGACTCAGTTGTTAGCACCATAAGTGATCTTAATAAAATGGCAGGAATTGGTCTGGACAACAGTCTCTCTTAAAGGGTTTTTCTAATATTGCTTTACTTTACAGCTTTATTTTAGGAGTCACACTTTACTGAGCGTTACCTCTTGCCACTCCAGAACACCGGTCCACGCTATAATCTTATTGGCCACACCTTGTTGCTGTCCAATCGGATTTGCACTGCCTTGAGGTCCAGACACACCAGGCTGTCGAGAAGATAGAAGTGGAGAAGATCACATGTGGTTAACTCAGAATCAGAAATATGTGTCTTCTTGTCAATTCAGAGCGGGAAGAACACATGGACTACACGATGATTTCATTGATTTACTAATATGAAACGTGTTTCTGTTAAACTGATTGAACTGGATTGTCATAAATTATTCGTTTTGGCTAATTTTAGAAAATTGAATTTATATTACACAAAGTATGTTTTACTACTAAAGAAAAAAATAATGAATGAACTGGAAAGCGGACAAAACAATGACTGTACCCACAGTGATTTCCAGGGAAAAGCGAATGCCGTGTGGTTTTGATCTGTTAGTAGTACTAACATTTAAAATTCATTTTGATATTAGACTTCAGACAGTGCGTTCGTCTGCAAACTCAGCCCCAGGCTGCTGGTGCCTCAGCGTCACAGATTAAAGTCTTGGTTGCATTATTTCTAACTTACATTTGAAAAATATCAATATGGCTTAAACATTGATGGTGTTTACAGCAGGGTGAGAAAAGCAAACGAAATCCTCACTTGGGCGCCATGACGTTATTTAAACACCACTGCACGCTGGCTACGAAGAACTTACAACAGGGAACTCGAAATCAAACAAGGGGTAACAGCAAAAATGTGGCATTAAAGGAGTCAGAGACGAATCAGAAACAAGTTGTCAAAAATGTGACATGTTCAACCCATGTTTCCTTAATGATGGTGACTTCTGGGAGAAGATCCTTAAGTAAAAGTATTAAATGTTTTGGTCTCGTTGTGAATCTTTGGTCTGAACATGGCTTACAACTAACTAATAAACAAGTTATATCTTGTTTGTTTAGTCTGTTCAGAAACAAACGTGTAAAAAGGACAAACATAGTTTAGTTGTTAGACCTTAACTAAAAATAAACAAAAACCTTCTCCCAGCCTTTGTGCTAGGCTAAGCTAATCATCTGCTGGCCTTCTATTTACCAAACAGTTATTACAGTGGTATTGATCTTCTCATCTCACTCTTGGCACAAATGCAAGTATGTCTATCTTCCAAAAAGCTGAACTATTCACTAAATTGCTGTATTTGCCAAATGGACTGTAACTGAATACACAGGTCACTGAGCTGCTGAAGTGGAAAACCCCAATGATAAAGGGTGTTGCTGGTTTTATTTTGATTGTCAAAACTCACCATGTTGGCCTGTGCTGAAGACACTGCGGACTGATTCGGCGTGGGTTGCTGCTGTGGCTGGGCCTGCGGCTGCTGATTGGGTACAGCCTGTCCTGGGGGCGGGACTGGCTGCTGCTGATTTGGAGTAACTTGTTGCTGCGGCATCATGGGCTGCGTTGCTGTAGTGACTGTCGATATGCTGGGCTGATTGAGCTTCACCCCAGCGACTGATGGGATGGTTGGCTGACCGGTGAATGGAGCACCTTGACTGACCATTCCTGGGACTGGAGGAAGGAGCGGGAACATAAGAAACATATTCCACACTTATTTTTGATAACTTTAATCAATTAATATGACTGATTAATTATTAGTAAACTAAGAGATCCTGTTATTTAAGATTCCTGTAGATGAGCACAAAAAATATGTCTTACTGTAATATTCAACAGTCAGACTTAAGAGACTAAAAGCTAACATAAATTGTTCACAAAGGCCCACAGAGTCCACCAGTAACTCACAACGACTCTTCTGGCTGTTGGCTGCCTCCACGGCCATCTGTGCAGCCACCTGAGCAGCAGTCATGGGGGGGGGATTCTGTCAGTGAGCAGATTAAAGGAAGACAATGTGGGTGAAAACGTTTTAGGGAAGGAACATAAACACCGCTGTCTGAAACAGAGCCAAGAGCAGGCGGCGGGAATTAGTCTCCAGACAGCCTTACGCTGTGTGGCTGCTGTCCCCTTTACCTGATAAGGGTGGGCTGTGTTAATGGGTGGAGGGGCCTGTGAAGCTCCACCGTGAGGCTGACTGACAGGCAGCGGCTGAGGAGGGAGGACAGGTTTGAGCGGCCCGGGTCCTCCACCTGAGGAAACTGGAGACAGACAGTGGGATGAGCTTAGAGTTCTTACACAGTTCTTAGACAAGCATTTACTCCCACTGTCGGAGTGAAATAGTGTTGTGCTTGGCTAAAAGTTAAAAAAAAGACAAATTTAACAATGAATTCCCTCCTACACACAGAAAAGTGTTGGAATAACCATTATGAATAGTTCATGAAGTTGTTATTTACAACAGTTTTAACTTTAGCAAAGTAAAGAATGATTTCTCATAATCAATCATCTTACAGAGGAAACGAGTGACATTTTTAATATCTCCAGAATAAATCAACACATGGGAAATTAGCAATTCATATCTTACAACTATATTAGTAATAATGTGATTATAAAAACCGTCCAGAATTAAACAAAAGCAAAATCAGACTGGTGGGAAACCTGCTGCAATAACAGGGACAGAATTTAGCACAACGAAAAAGCCCAGAGAACAAAGATGCATGGGAAGAGATAACATAAATTTGGGTTTTACTCTTGTCATCTGCCAGCACTGACAAATGCAAAAAAAAAAAAAAAAGTGGTGTAACATCCTATCAAAGGTGTGTCTGGAGATAAGAAGCTTACAAGAATGCAGCTGCTACAACTGAGAAACTGTAAACCTGAACTGCACTATTGTTGATTATAAAGAATTTTATACTGTACCGGCATTCCAAAACTCTTCCTGTCTGAGAGGGTGTGTGCCTTTCTCTGTCTCCATAATGTGAGCGAGTTGGAAATTATTTATGTAGCACAAAAAGTAACAATATGCTTAAAAATATATCTTTTTAATTTTGACACACTGCAGCCATCTAGGGTAATTACTGGCTCTGCCTTACCATCATAAGAGACCTTAACAGGTCTCTTCAAGAGATTTCTTTCGGAGGATTTATATTATTAAGCTGCAATGATAGTTTTGACTTAGTAGACAAACTTGACAAATAGCTTGGACTTTGTGGTCTTCTTATTTCTGCATTTTCCTCCGCCCCCCTACCTGTGCCCTGGAAATCGATCACCATATTGAGATCCATACTCCACTAATTCCTTAAAAAAAAGCCACTGAACATTCAACTTCTTCACCAGCTACTCACAAACGCTGTTTATCAATGTATAACATCTGGTTTGTGAAGCAATATCTACTGCCAGCTGTAGGGTTTTGTGATAATGTTCACTAGAAAAATTAGCTTATTCAGGATAAGATAAGATTTTAAACTTAAGAACCACAATCATACAATAAATATTGTTAAAATGTTCCTCACCATCTTTCAGAGGACACTTTAATTAATTTGGACAAAGTGGTCTGAGCTCAAGGAAAACAAGCTCTTAAATGATGTCTCTCACCAGGAAGTGAGATGCCTCTGACGAGGACCATGTGGAAGGGGTCCTGACTGTAGTCTGGATGGGGTTCGACTGCACCTCCAACTGGAGACGCTCGCTCAAACAAAGCTCTTAGTGCGGGCAGTTTCCGAGGAGCCACCACTGAGAAATGAATTCCTCTCTAAGAAGAAATATAAAGTATAAATATATTAAGCAATACACATTCAATTTGCTTTTACAGATTATTGATATAGCCTCATTCAAAGGGTAATTGGGACAAAGATTATTACACAAATATGTTATGTATAAGTTGCAATATCAACAATAACTCACATCTCTGATGATTTTGACCAAGTTGTCGGCTGTGCAGCCGGTGTAGCTCACACTCTCCACAGCAGGAAGCAGATATGGAGGAGAGTTACACAGCAACACACACACCTTGTGGGTTTGACCTCTGGCAAAGGTAGGAAAGCAGAGAGAGCAACGTTGAGGTTTCAATCACTGACAGCGCCCCTGTAGGAGTAAATTACTTATGGATTTCTTAACTCATTGAGGATTTCTTCTTAGACTCACATTTAATGATTAATAGTTTAGAGGATACTTCATTATATACTTTATTATGACCAGCCTATGGAGGGCACCAGAGGAGCTACAGGTCAAACATGTCCATGTCGGCTTCATCACTCAGTTGTGGTGGTTATTTCAAGAAGCTGAAGTGTTGTCAGTAAACTTGTTTACAGCAGCTTCAAATAAGACTCAACATGTGTGTCTTTATTCATGGTTCACTTGTCATTTATGGCTGAGCTATGTCACTGAGCCAGTACTTTGCCATTACTAAGCAAAAGAATGACAACAATGTTGACCATTAACCGGGTCTTTCCCAACATGCTACCAAAGATTTCTTTACTTTATGATGACTAAACAGGAGCAATAGTAAAGAGATTGTTCTATACTTACATTTGCTCCCTCATCTTCTTAAAGTCATCAAAGAGCTGCAAGGCCACAGAGAGTCCCTCTGCAATTAGACTACAGCTCTCTGCTCCACCTCCCATGAACCTTTGTGAAAAAATAAAAAATAAAAGGATAATTAAATACTTGCAGAAAACAAAGAGTACTGTATTATTTATCTCTGTTATGAGAAAAAAGGCAATAAATATCCACGAGAATGTCAGATTTGTAATAATCACTTACTGGATGTTGTCGATCCACGAAACAAACTCAAAGGCAGAGCTGGTAGGTGCGTGACACTGGACATATGACTCTGGAGCGCAGTCCACTGTGTTGAATACCACAAGACCATACTGTGTCCCTCCATACTAGAAGGACAAATGAAACAGGGTAATTAGTAGTAATATCAAAAAAATGAAAAAATCCCAAACATTCATTCTCTAAAAACCTTGCCCCAAAGAAAGAAACCACTCACATCTCCACCAAAATCTGTTTCTGCTGGAGGCCCTCCATTGAAATATCTACAGAAAAGAAAGGGAAAGGGATTTACACTTAAGAATATGAATAATAAAGAAGTCATTTAGCAAATGCAGGGTCTTTTAGCACTCTTACTCAATAGCTGGAAGTATGTAATTTTTCCTTAAAGATTCAAAGTAAGGTCCCAGATTTGCCGTCCCTTCGATGACAAACACCACATCAGCCACCTGGTTGGTCCCAGGCTTAGTGGACGGTTCCATGAGCCCTGAACCTGCCACCATGGATCTGGACAAGAAGAGGGGACAGATTATTTAAGACTTAACTTGATTATGTGACAGACATCTATGGCTGATGAGAAAATCTACTGCAGGACCAAGAACTTTACATTAATTTAAGGTAAAGTTCATTATGTTTTTGTTTCTTTATAAAAGCACTCAAATGCTTGAAATTACTTAGCGCTCTGAAAAACTGCAATTACATTGCCGGGTGCCATTCTGTAGGACACAGAAAAAAACACATTTAAGTCATAATGTGAGCTTGCTTTGGTAACTTCTCTCTATTTGTTGATAATAACGACAACACGTACGTAAAGCATCACACATGTACATGAAGGGCACTTTCAACAATCAGTCCGCTCTTTTTCATACATCATTAATCCTACATATTACACTGGTGAACAGCATCGACAATGAATCACTATAAAAGCTGAACTAAAAGAAGCACAGGGCAGCACCATATGGTAAAACCCTACTCTTTGACAAATATTGCATTTACCCTATGATTCACGACTGTTATGAATTAACATTTTAGCATCACACATTTTAATATTCTATATATAAAAAAAACACCAATACACGAATAAAATCATGATGATGTGACACTTGTTTGCGTCCGTACCAAGCACACGTTTTATTACATGTGCAGCACTGCAGTTCTCCATCATGATACTGCTTTGTCACTCATTTTTTGCTTCTTGCGACAACACTACCATTACCATAACATTTCTAGTTAAGAAACCCTGTATGTCGCTTCAAGTTCTGCTAAGAAATTAGTAAATTAGCTAGCTAAAGTGATGTGCTACTTGACTAGCCTGGCTAAAATGTTGATATTATCTAGCCTAACTCAATGCTAAATAAAACCAATCATCCCTGACTGACAGTTACAGCTCAATACAGTCGCTAGGTAGAGTTAGACAGCATGCAAACGAAAGTAAAAACATTCAGAACAGCTGAAACAACTGAGCTGCATAGGGCTTTCATTTAATGCTAGCTAGGTAGCGTGAACGTCACTAAGCGATTTAAGCTAACATGGTGGAAAATAAGCTGAACTAGCCGACAGCCATCTTGATAGAAAGTGCTGCGGACCGACCTGGTGGTATGTTGCCTTCGGTCGAAACGCGGGTTCAGCTCAACACAAGTACAGCATAAAAATCTGCTCGAATTAGCTCGAACTTGTCACTCTGCTGTACTGCTAGCATAAGCGTTTGTTGTATTTTTACCGGAAGTGACAAGCACCCCCCGCCCACAAATGTGACGTCACGACCATCTTCTTCGTCGTTTTTCTCCCGGGTGGAGTGCTGCCTTCCTTCAGGTCAGAATCGTGAAGAACAACCTCATTTTCACATATGCAAACAGAAAAACGACCTCATGGTTGTCACATAAGTTTATTATCATCGCACAGGTAAGGTAAGGCAAACTCATTTTTGTTTACCTAAGCAATAAAAACATCAAATCAATGCGAGATACAGAGTATCATATAAGGCAATAGGAAAAACACACAATGGGTCACCCAAGTCGTGCAGCTACACTTACAAGGTATGGATAAATTGCCCAGAATTATAACTAATCCTGAGGGGCAAATAGTAAGACCTTAAAGGATAAATTCACCCAAAAATGAAAACTCAGTCATTATCTGTTCATCACCGTGCCGATGGAAAGTCAGGTGAAGTTTCGTAGTCCACAAAGCATTTCTGGAGCTTCATAGTAAAACAGCATTGCTGCATTTCTCCAAACAGCTGAAGTAGATGGGGACTCGTTTTAATTAATTAATTATATTGATTTAAAGGAGATGTTATTTACACCCTTTTCCAAGACAAATTCTTCACTGTAGCTTCTAAGCTACAAGCATTCTGAGGTTTGACCGTATGCCTCCAGGATGTAAATGATGTCTTTTCAAATCAGTGGGATGGTGCATGTTTTGTCCAGTCCAAATTGTTAAAAACAGAATAAATCTTGTGCGTCCGTAGGGGTTCGATTTGTTCAAAATCTGTGGCTGCATTCGTACTGAGCTACCTGTAAAACAAATGTGTTCCCCAGAGTCTCACACAGCCTCACTGAAGCCCGGAGACATGAGGTCACCACTGAATATTATCTTCGCCTAAACCGCTTCACCTCACCCCATTCGAGCGCTCCGCCAGTCCTGAGAAAGGTCATCTGTTATTGTATCTGCCTCAAATCGATCTTATGGCTATCCTGAGGCAGAGAGAGCAGTGGGCCGACAGACAAACAATCTTCAAGAGTGCAGTATAAGAATCTGAAAATCCTGGGTGAGAAAGAACCAGCACAAGATCATGTTCAGATTTGTCTCATAAAAATCAAACATGTTTGATTAAACCATAGAGCCGGAGCAAGTCTGATACCCGATCTGGACGGGAGAGATTTTTAATCATGAAGCTGAACATGTTCCTGCTGCTGCGTGAACAGCGGCAGAGTCGATGCCACTGCTAGTAGACCTACCAGACTCCAGCCCGTCCTGAATATTAACCTTCAGCTTGTTTCTTGCAGTGAGCGCACTGAAAGTTTGAAACATGCCCTTCAAAAAAAAATCATGCAATATGTGTCCATTTGATCAAATCTAAAAACTTAAAATGAGATATGAGGCTTCACAAATCTGAACTTAGTCGACTTATATGTCATCAGCTTTCTTGTGAAAATACTGCCTGGAGCTCAGTGAGGTGTTTTTTTTATTCCCCACAAAGTACAAATTCCACTAGTAATTTCCAGGGTGAACAATCATGTCAGGAGCTTGGAGTGAAATTCCTGACATTGTTTGTTTCACGTGCCTTTCATGACTTGTGCAAAAAATGTCACTCTGCCCGCTCAAGTCAGATAATTAACAGTCATTTATAACAGGCATATATATAAACCATTGTGCCTCGTGGAAAATAAAACATCAGAGACAGTGATTCATATTGTTTTTACTCATTTAATATGTTTCAAAAAATATCTGCTGCTTATTCCAGGCGACCTTTCGCCCGCATACTCCACCTTGGTCAAGTGAATTCTTCTTTTACATCTGAAACAGAGCTCTCTGCAACAATGCTGGGCATTTTTTCAATTGCTGTTGAACCAGATCTCCAGGAGATGTCAGCAAATATCCGCACTGAGGAGAGCCGATGCCTGGTCAACAGATCCAAGGTTACAGATTGTGACTTAAAGGGGCCTTTTCTTCACGGAGCATCAGAAAGCCTTGAGATGGTAATTCTATAGAATGTGCACCAATTTTAGAATAAGTAAAGTTGCAAAAAGGAAACATCCCAGGGACAATAATCGCCATGCTTTGTACCGTTGTGACATGACTTGAAACACTGAAGGTGGTTTGTCGGGTTTAGCTGGTTTGCATGTTCCTTGTATCCTGTTTTTTTCTATTTGTTTCCTTCCATGTAACCCAACACTTGCAAATCTCCCCGAAAAACCCAGATCTGAAAACAAGAAACATAATTACAACAGCAGCTATCAGCACGCAAACCCGCTGTCAGATCGTCACAATACACCAGAGGCTAACCTGTAGTTGTAACACATCGGTGCATTCTGTGTGTGCGTGTGTGTGTGTGTGTGTGTGTGTGTGTGTGTGTGTGGGTCCAACAATAGCATCTCCTCCCCTGTGGCACTGGCAGCCAGTCAGCTCAGCCCAGCACTCAGCGAAGGGTTTCAGAGCTCATCAAACTCAAAACCTCCCACAGAAACAATGCTCCATATCAATTTAACCCAAATTCTAGGGAGGGCAACAAGCTGTGGGCTCAAGCGGCTTTTTTTTTTTCCCTTCCATTTGGGGCGCCAGCAAACTGGGCCACATCTGGAGCCCGAAGAAAAGTTCATGCGAGGGAGGGATTGTGCCCGAGGCTAACCCCCTGAGATGCAAACATTACCCCTCTACCACCCACAGAGCTTTTTATTCTGACTGAGCTACGTGGCCAAATGAAACTGACAGAATGTTTATATGTGTGTGTGTGTGTGTGTGTGTGTGTGTGTGTGTGTGCATGCGTAGGCACCCTTTTACTTTGCAACTCTGACGCTTTCTGCAGCTCAGAAGGATATACTCTGTGTCTCGCTGCTTTGAACTTCGACGCACACAGCGCCAGCAGTTGCCAAGCAATTACAGAAAGCCGGCTCTCTGGAAAATCAGACGATATTTATTTATATATACATTTTTTCCCATTTTGTTTTTTTTGTTTTGTTTTGTTTTGTTTTGTTTTGGACCGAGAATGACACGATAAAATATGAATGAGAAATATGGTCGGTGCCTCGCCGTTCCATGTCTGCGAGGTCCAGGTGGCGTGGTAAAGACAATCCGTCTCCTGACCGCGGTACCCAGCTGGGACGCTGAGGGCCAGATGGTCCTCTCACAACAGGTAATCACAGCCAGCATGCTGATACACTGACATCCACACAAATGGGTTACCACAACTACCCAGAGCAGTTGGGATGCTGGGATAGTACCCTCGCCTGCCAGTCTCTGGGGCTTTTACTATCCAGTTTGACACCGGTGCTGTGCAGCGTTATGAGAAGGATGAAACGCAAACTTTCTTTCCTTAAACTGCAATCTTTTACTTTGTAAATAAAATCCCTTTTTGGCATCCCCCATTTGAAGCCTTGAAAGCTCAGAACTGTTCAGTCGGTTCTTTATACTTCCATTCCTTAAAGGCTCCCTGTGTAGTTTAGGAGAAGAAATTCAAACTCAGAATTTTAATGATAATGAGGTGTATCTGATGTATCAATGAGGTGATTATGCAGACTCAGAAATATTGATCTTTTCCTCAGGTGAATAAGCAAGCCGTTCACAGAGGGAAACTGATTGTTTGAAGGTAGAGAGGTGGCAGGGTCCACCACATATAAACACAGTAAATCGAAACAAAGAAAGTTTCTTCAGGCAAAAAAAAAAAAAAAAAAAAAAAAAGCAGTCAGAGAAGATCTTTCTCATAAGACTCACATCTCAAAAATGTTTTGATTCTTTTATTTAGTTTGTCAAGAAAATGAGTCATCAGCATCCCTCATGCAAAGCTGTAACGTTTAAGGATGCTTCACAGAACTTCTTCCATAGAAACAGTTTACGGAGAAGGTCACATCCTGGGGCCCGGCTCCCGTATTAATTCACTTTCCCCCTGCAGAGGCAAGCTACTTTAATACTCCTCTACCGGTTGAGGTTTTCCACTTGCATGCTTTCTTTGAATTCATTATTTTGAAAGGTTCGGGGTATTATTTATAGTGTTGGAAAAATAAAATGTTAAAAACTGTGTACGTGGCATAATAAGCGGTCTCGTAAAAAGGTCGGGAGTCCCTTTTTTTTTTTTTTTTTTCGCGGTGCGCTTTCCAGACGAGAAGTTTGGAGGGGCCCTGTCACGAGAGGTTTTTCCTTCTTTAAGTGGTCGTGGTGTCAAGTGAGCTTTGACGCATCACGAGATTCAGACACATGCAGATGGTCCTCAAAACCTCAAAAGTATCACCCAAAGCCAGTGCATTCATCTTTGATGACGCAAGGGGATTCATTATCCTGATGTTTAATAATCAGATATATTAGCAATAAGGGCTAATGCCTCGCTGTCAGCTTACTTTGGATTAATCCGTCCAGTGTGATGCAAACAGCTCTACATTACACTCACAAACCTCCCCCGGTCTCTAACTTGCTCCCCCTCCCTCTCTGCCTCTTTCAGCTCACTGAACTGAGTGAAATGTCTTTCCGACTAAATGATTTTTTTTTTTTTTTTTTTTTTTTTGCACGGTGGGAACGTTGCCATGGAGACAGCAGCCCACCCCCTCCCTCCCCAGCCCCTCCTCCCACTTTTCTCTCTCTCTCTCAACAGTCTACAGCATTAAAGCTGTGCTAACTGGTGCGTCGTCACATGTGTGTGTGCACGTGAGAGTGTGTGTGTGTGTGTGTGTGTGCGTCGCGCTCTTGTTGAACTGTGAACGCTGTCAGTGTGCTGCAGGTGCCCTATGATGAGTGTGTCTATATACAGCCATCCTCCTCCAGCCTCCTGTTCCCACCACACACATCCTGCATGCAGCTATCCCCCTCTCTTCTCCAGGTTTTTCCCGTTCCTCCTCCTCCTCCTCGTCTCTCTCCTCCTCCTCACTGGCATTCTCCTGCTCTTCATCCTCCCTCATTTGTTTAATCCTCTCCCACTCCTCCTTTCTCTGTCATACCCCTGCACATCTGAGCTCGGTCTTCCTCCTCTCCTTCTCCTGCTCTCTCTCTCTGCTCGATCACCGCTGGTGTGTGTGCGTGTGTGTGTGTGTGTGTCTTTGCCTTACCAGGAGATAATAACCACATGACAAATAATATGAGTGTTTTAAAAAATAAAGGGGCAGACAGAAGCGAGGCAAGGGAGGCCAGATGGAGAGAGAGAGAGCACACACACACTGGACTGGGCAGCCGTGCTTCCATTTTGCATTTAGGCAAAAAAAAAAAAAAACACGGCCACAATAAAGAATTCATGACAAAGTGGCTGAATAATTACACACGATGTAATGCACAGCAGAAAAAAAGAGAGAGTCAGAGAGCTCCGGAAAAAGTTCAGGCCGCTTCTGTCCAGGTAGAGTGTCTTACCTTCCAGGCCCCCCGAGTCAAATATAGACCGTGTACATCTGAAAATCCCCGGGGCCCCTTGCGTTTTATATATTTAGCACACTGCCTGGGATGTGTGACAGCAGCTTCACCACCTCTTCTCTCTCCTCCCGTGGAATTGAAAAAAAAAAAAAAGAAGTCAGAAAAAAAACACGAAAGCTGGATGATACATATCCTTTATTTCCATTATCATTGCTTCAGCCACACTGTTAACTTACACATTCACCTAAATCCTGCGACCCGGTACAGCTGTCCTGACTGAAACGATCGCCCTGACTTGAACCCCTCACTCAAATTCTCAGCTTTAAATCAATAAAAAAGTAAACCTCTTGAGTAAATCATATATAAAAAAAAACAACAAAAAAACAATTGAAAATCAAAAAAAGACAAAAAAAAAAGAATACCAATTCGAGAAAGATAAATACAGCATAAACAATGTTACTTCATCATCGTTTGTTTTCGACCACAGAGATTAAACAATTGCTAGGTCTCCATTGAGTCGTCATTAGTAGTATTAGTATCAAGTTCATTGTCAGATTTTTGCTTAAAGCATCACTTATATAATTTTTCATTGCATCAAGTTGACATCATTCATGTTAATATAAGCATGCAAACATGTTTCCCCATGACCATTCAGAACTGCACTAACACGAGAAGACAGCGAGAGACAGAGAGAGAGAGAGAGAGAGAGAGAGAGAGTGATAGAGGGGCGTACACAGGGAGAAAAAAAAAAAGAGGGCAAGATGGAGAGATGCAAGATTGCGAGAGGGAGCGGGAAGGTGGGGGAGAAAGAAAATAGAGCGAGAAATGGATAGGTGAAGGTTAGGTGGGGATGGTGGTGGCAGAGGAGCGGGAGTAAAAAGGCAAGCGGGGTCGCTGGAGGGGGAGAATGAGTAATCAGACAGTAATCAGACAGACAGAAACGGAAAGGAAAGAAGAGGGAGGGGAGGGGGGGGATGAGAGAATGTGCTGGTTCCACGATGGGTTCTGTAATCTATCACCGGGCAGGAACACAAGGGGCTAAACAGGGTAGACACAAGCAGAGAGAGAGACAGAAAGAGAGTGAGGGAGGCTGGGAAAAGAGAGAGAGTTATGGGTGCCTCGAGACCGATGGATCGATACCATATCTACTTATACAAGCTGGTCAATAATCCCCCCCCCCCCCAACAACACTCGATGCTCGCCCCCCCGATATGATGCAAACGTGTCGCCTCAGCCAGATCGAGCACACCCTGATTCAAAGGTGAAGAGAAAGAAACCGGATCCCTCCCTCTAAACAACACACACACACACACACACACTTGGTGAAAACTGTGTGTGTGTGTGTGAGAGAGAGAGAGAGAGAGAGAAAGAAAGAGGATGAGAGAGAGAGAGAGAAAGAGAGAGGATGAGAGAGAGAGAGAGAGATGGCAACGGTAGCAATACAAGTAGCTGTAGTGAGGTGTCGTACTGTTGTTTTGCTGAGGTTACAGTAGTAGTCGTAGCGTTTGACAGACGCGGCTCCATAAGTCTGTCTCGGCTTACACACAGGAAGTGCAGAAAATTCCAGGCGCTTGTTTGTTTGTTTGTGTTTGTTTGTTTGTTTGTTTTCTTCCTCACAACACCTCCTCCTCCCTGTTGTCTTGCTTTCAGGGGGAATCTAAAGAATTTGTCATGATCTGATCTGCAGGCCGTAACAAATGAGCCTCAGATGGTTTATTTTTTTTTCATCTTTTTCTTCTTTTCCTTCCATTTTTTTTTCTCCCTCTCGTAAAATTGAATCAAAACACACCCAACGATTTAAATTTTTCAAACCACTGTGCCTTCTGTCTTTTTTTTTTTGTTTTGTTTTTTTTTTTGTTTTTTTTCCCTCGGACATACAGTACACAAATTTACTGAAAGAGGTACACGATCAACACAGTTACTTACATCAGGCAAAGGGGTTAGAGAGGAGGGGGGAGGGGTCGAATGACTGGCAGCTGATTTCAGAGACGACATAGACAATACGAACTAATGTCTATGAGAGACAGTGTTTCCCCACCTAGTGCAATGAGGCACGTATAAGTACGCACACACATCCCCACACACACACACAAACGCACACACGCACAAGAAATGGCTCCTCTTAAAGACAAGGGGACAGAAGACACATTCGGCTCCGAGACGAGCGTTTCAGTCGGTTTGGATGCCAGGATTTTTTTTGGGGTGGGGAGTGGGGAAGTGAGGAGAGGCGAAGACAGAAAAAAAGGACGAGGGGGAGGCGGTGAGCACAGGAACGTGTCACACACACACACACACACACAAGGTCACAGTGACACACACAGGCATACGCACACACACGGACGCGCACGAATACAAAACAAACACGCCCACAAACACGGAAACACACACTAATAAAAGCAACACGGACGTGTGTGTCCTTCTTAGAGTCTTGTCAGGGATGATGACGTGGAAGATAATAGTTTGTTTCTCAGTCGAAGCTGGACGTCTTCTTGAGAAAAAAGGAAAGAAAAACACACAAAAAAAGTCCTGGAATGGTAGAAAAATAAAGTGGAGTGGTGATATCCTTCCCTGTGGAATACATCCTCCGGTGAGTGCAATCCAGACAGATGCTGGTCCGATCCTAAACTCGGGTTCCCTTGAACCCGTGTAGTCCCGTGTTCAGCCGATGAACTGGCCGATCGACTAGTCCACATCTCTCAGAAGCTCGCACCATCGCATCCTCGGCGGAGTGTCAAAAATAACTGGCGTGATAAACTCCTTTTTCCGATGATTACATGTATGTTGTATCACACAAACGAAGTGAAACAATAAAAATAATAATAATAATAAAAAACTTGATAACGATGAGCACCATGAGGGCTGTGACGAAAAAAGCATGAGGGACAGGGACACATTTTCAAAGTTGCTTAACATGCTTAAACCAATGAGTCAAGTCCTCATTTTTCGCTCCTCTGACATCAATAAAGACCACTGAGCCGCTTTGTCGTCTTTCCACTGGGGAAAATAAGCGAGTAAAGTCTGAGACAGGAGGGTACGGTGCCGCGAGGAGGCCTCCAAAATGGCCCGGGAGTATCCACCTCGGCATGTTTTGTCCTGCTAAAGTACAACGAGAGATGTTTTCCCCATACAGTACGGCGTAATACTGTACACCAATGTTGCAAAGAAAAAATATCGACATAGTGATTTTCTTCTTTTAGAGTCTGTACAAGGGCATGAACCTTTGGTCCTGGTTGGAGTGACCATTCTAGGATGGCTTCCTTTTATTTATTCATTTTTTGTTCTTTTTTTTTCTTTTTCTTTTTTTTTTTTGGGATTTGGAGAGAGAGAAAAGTTTGTCACGTCACACTCCCTTCCTAGATGAAACACTACACTAATCTGAAGCACACATGAACTACGCACATACTACAAACTCTGTGTGTATTCGTGTATGTGTGTGTGAGCTATGTGTGTGCGTTCCCCTCGCTAGATCCCAAATTTACACCCGATTATCAGTCCTACTGGTCCGCTTAGTGTCTGTCGTGTGTTTGTAAAATGTGTGGTCTGATGCTCAAAGTGTAGCTCGTGATGGATGTTGTTTTTTTTGTGTTTGTTTTTTTGTTTTTGTTTTTTTTTTTTTTGTTGCCCCCCACCCCACCGCCCCCCGGCTCAGTAGAGAAAGCACAGGACTTGGAGGATTCATTAGCAGGAGCAAAACAGCACTAGCAGTCGGACACTAGCAGCGTCTCCGCCGTCTCTCTTTCTTTGATGGAGAGAATTATTCACAGATGAGAGGAGAGAAAAGGAAAGTCTGGAGCTGGAGAGATGATAATGACCTGAGGAAACAAGGAATAAGGGAGAAGAGGCGGATTAGGCGAGAGAGGCGAGAGAGAGACAGTGGGGGGGCGAGAGAATATATAACAGTATGCAGCACTGTAAGTTTGGGGGGAGGAGGGGGGGTAGATGCATTACATAACCCCATAACATCTAGATTATACAGATGCTTCTTGCCTCAGAGCTCCTTCCTCTGACAGCTCCGCGGCCTCCACTTTATCACACACTCACAGTTAGGTCATGCTTTTAAAAACACTCGCTCAGTTTTCCGCGTCAATCTGACTTGAGAGCAATCGGCCGCACGGAACGTGGATTTAAAGATTCCAGCGCAGCGCGTCCCCGTTTCTTTTCAATCAAGGACACATGGGAATGTGTGGGAATAACGACACACTCTCCAACACACTGCACACTACAACACAATCCTACTTATGAAAGCATGCGGATAAGATGGATGTGTGTGTGTGTATATATATATGTGTGCGTATGTATAGCACATGTCAGTCTAAAGCAGAGGGAGCTCACAGTATTAGTCGGAGTGAGGACTGTCCACCACGATGTGCGGCTTAGGGGAAGATGCTGTAGCAGTCTTCGACACAAACGTGCCAATTGCTTTTTCCTGCGGGGGGGAAAAAGAGATTTTGCTTTTATGAATACTTCATGACAAAAAGAATCACTTTTTCATACATCCAGTTGAAATAAATGAAATTTTAATATGCTATTATATTCTTTTTCCAGCTGTTATTACCACCATGAGCCCACTGTTATGCTAGTGTACCACTACTTAATACTATTATTACTACTGTGCTTAGAGGTGGAAAGCTACTGAATATGTTCACTTAAGTCCTGTACCTAAAGGGATTTTGGGAACTATGCTGACTCACTTTCTTGCCTAGAGCTGGAAAAAAAGATGGATAACACAACTCATTTCTCTGCGGTAAATATAAAGCTGTCATGGTTTTGGGTTAGTTTAGTTTTTTTTTCCCTGTTTTATGTGAAAAGACTCTCACGATGTGTCATGTTGTTGTTTGATACTTCCAGTCTTTGTCTTTTTCCTACCGTTTATCCCCTTCATCTCAGTCTATTTAATTCAGTTTTTTTATCCTCAAACCTTTGTTGATTAGTCGTCATTTTCACATCTGTTCCCTGGCCCCGTTTTGCTTCATGTGTCTTACAGCCTTTTTCTTTGTATCATCCTGGAATGTTGTTTTGCTTTTGCTCTTGACTTCTTGCTTTTGTTGCCTTCCAGTATTTAATGGACTTTGGACATCAATATAACCTTTTATTTTCAACTAGCCTGGTGTCGTGCTTGTGGGTCCTCTTTCTCTAAAACATGACAAAAGCTACAGCCGGCAGCTGGTTTGCTTCGCTTATCATAAAACTAGCCGGTCCAAAGAAAATAAAATTCTCCAACTGGCTCCTCTAAAGCTCATATTATAAAGACATAAAATCTTGTTTGTTAAATCTGTTCCAAAGAAAGTAAAAAAAAAAAAAAAGATGTTTTAAGAGTGGGTCAGCTAAGCTAACCAGACAAAAGCTAAGCAGTTGCTGGCATTAGCTTCATATTTACCATAACTACAAATACGAGAGTGACATCAGCATGGACTAAAACCAATTACTGACACAAGCACAACTGAATTTTGGCATAATTGAACCTACAACCAATGGATGGCAAATCTATCGTAACTAGGCTAATTATTGTTCATCTGGGAACGCTGGTTGAAGCCATAGTTGCACTAAAGAGAGCGTGAGACGTTTGGAGCACGCAGATACAGACTGCTATATAATTATTACCCAATACGACATAAAAAAATTTAAATTTGCTCCAAGTTATGACCCATTCTGCTTATTTGGTACATTTAATGTTGATTCTGAATTTTAGTGCAATCTGTTGTTATAATCCTGGTCCTGGGGGCCTGCTCCAACCCATCTGATTCCAACGAACGGGTCATTATCAGGCTTCAGCAGAGCTTGATGATGAGCTGATAAATTGATTTCTAATTAAGTGAATTTTGCTCCTGGTACTCAGATATACTGTGAGCCGTTCTCTTCTAATGGGCTATTTTTTAATGTTGCTTCTTTTTCACAAGTACAATACCTAAATAATAATTGTATCACTGCTACTCTAATGTTACTCCACTGTTACTACCCTCTTCTATCACTACTCCCACTGCTGCTATTCTCCACCTACCGCTGCTCCTGTTGCTACTATTTCGAATGATAATAGAGTCAATTCATTTTGGTTATCTGGCTCCAGAACGAGCAGCAGAAGTGAGCGTAACATATGTGGTATGAGGTCACACTCATGGATGCACTCATTCACGGTCACACACACATGAACACACATGATCATATGCGCATTACCTCCACAAGCTGATGCCAGTGCTCTATTGGCTTGCGCGGATTGGCCAGCATGGCTACCCAGTGCTCCCTCCCTGGACCTTCAGCTTCGCTGCCCACACGACACATCCCTATAACCTCGTTATGACCAATACTGACACGCGGCAAAGGCGATGGAAGCAAGGACAAGGGAGACAGAGGGCGAGAGAGAGAACAGAGTGGGGAAGGAGGGGGGGGTTGGAGAAAGGGAGAGAGAGAGAGAGAGAGGATGCAATAAAGCAGGGGGAGAGAGAGGGAGACAGGGCTTGTAAGAAACAGGCAGAGAGAGTCTCATTTATCAACCTTGAGTACTGGGAAAAGAGTACAGCGACTCAGGAAGGATATTGAATAGCAGCTTACAAATACACACAGCCCCGCATAAAAGCTTAAAGTCAGCGGGGGAGCAGGCACGAGCACAGACATACAAAGGCACACACCTATGGAGATGCCAAATGGAGGGCAGACTACATAATAGGGAGGCGGCGCATGTATACACAAACACATCAACCAGCCAAGTGTTGCTGCGAGCGGCAGACAGTGGCAGGGTTACACTCCTTCCTCCGCCATTAGCATAAAGCATGCCTATTCATGAGGTGCCCGTCTGTGTAAAACAGGGAGCGTCCACCAGGAGGCTGACTCACGAGGAGGCCCTCATCATGTTCAACACAGCCGCAACACCATCGAAATGCGACAGCAAACATTACGCTGCATGTGCAAACTAACGTTCAATGAGCAGCACACTTCACAGCAATCATCGGTTTCATCTCTGTGACGACGCCTCGGCCTGCTCACCAGTCATAGTCCATCACCGCGATGATGAGGGATACACTTTCTATGTTTTCATTGGGAATGTCAAACACCAGCGCCTCGTTGTACGTGGGGTTCAGTGTGTTCTTCTTAATAGAGGTCTTCCTCTTTTTTAGCCTTCGCCCGTCGCATATCAGCGAGGCCTTCACGTACGGGTCTGTAGGAGAGACAAGAGAGAGGGGGGAATGGACAAGGGGGAGGAGAGAGGTGGGAAGGAGGTGGGATGAAAAGCAGCGAATGAGAAAGACAGAGGAAGGAGGGAGGAAGCAGAGAGAAAAAAAAGATAAGAGGGGGGACTCCTGCAAACGCTGTTAGGTATCATGCTCACAGATATCCGCGTCTGTAACACATAAAAGGCATGAAAATCAAGTCACCTTGGCAAAGCTGGATTAAGAACACAAAGGTAGAAAAGCAGCACAGGTTGAATCACTCCAGTTATCCATTCAACATGTGCGGCACGCTGACAGCAGCCAGGGGAATCACACACACACACATACACACATCCATGACTCCCTATTTATTCCGCATTTTTAAGCATCTTCCCGGCACTGCAATCATCTTGGGAGCACTGTGCAGGGCAATAACAACAGTGTGCGGTCATTATCACCTGAGATCTCATTTAATGCGAGAGGACATTGCCATCACCCGACTCTTTAAGAGAGGGATAACTAAAGACAAAAACAACATAACAAATGCCCTTTGTTAATTCAGTATTAGCATTAGAAATCCAGTTCTCACATCTTGATTCTCGCGGGTAAAAATCTATTGCTTTTTTTTGACGATTTCTGCGACATAATTGGTGTTTGCACCTGCAGCTGAAACACATTGTGACATTTTTTTTTACTTGTGGCAAATGATTTTAGGGCTCCGGGTGATGCGTGCATAATGTATTAACTCTACCTCGGCTTCTTGAAGGAAAAAAAAACCCACCCTAAGATTCTCATGTGCAGTCAGAAATGATCAGTCTGGTGATGCTCGATGCACCTCAGGAGTTGATGGTAATTTACTTCTTGGCAACTTTCCCCTTAACATGCTTCATCTATTTCTACTTCAGCTAGTGATTTAGTAGGTTTGGAAGAATGTCTAACTGAAAAAAAACACAAACCTGTTGGTTTTTACTTGCAGGGTGAGGGGACAGTGACAATAAAGAAAGCAAAAGCAAGAGATCTGACGGGTCGGATTCCTCTGCAGAAATGCAACATACGGTTTCCTGTGGCTGCATTGCATTCTGGTCCATGGAGGCGTTGGAATTGGGGAAAACTTTGCTTCTTCGTTCCGTGATGAATGACACACAAGATACTCTTTTATTCCAAGACACTCAAAGTTTCATGCAAGAAGGTTATGCTAGTCCGTATTTGTTTTTTCATCGATTGGTTGGTTTGTCAGTGGGATTACACAAAATCCAGTGAGCAGATTCCCACAAAACTCGGATGGAGGATCAGTCTCAGCCCAGAAGTGACCCCAATAACTTTTGGTGCAGATCTGGATAAAGGGACGGATCAGGTGTATGTAGGTGGCTGATATCTCTGAGTGGCTCTAATTTGATGCAGATCTGAATAAAAATCCAGATTAAGCTGATTTAAAACTTTGCTTTATTTGATATTGTATTTGGTTCGATTGACTTAAAGGTGACCATTGGGCTTTGGCAGATATATGCGCTCTCTCGCCATTCTAGTTGTGCACGTTTTGCCGCTTTTCACCCAGAATAAGACATAAACCCTGAAAGAACTCGAGACAGCAACATGCGTCAACAGTAGCCAGTGTTTCAGACAGTGTTGAAGCTGTTTTCTGTCATATTTTTCCTTTTAATGAGTTTCCAGTCAGACCGCTCGCAGGAGGTCTTGCAGCAGCATGATGTGTGTGTGTTTGTGTGTGTGTTAGCCCTTTACCTGAGAAGCCAGTCAGATCCATGGCTTTGAGGTTGGTGGCCTTGATGACTGTAGCAGTGAGCCTGCCTGCAGTGGGCAGGTAACACAGCGAGAAATTAAGCTCCCCGAGATCAGCTTTCTCCTGTAGGTCACACACACACACACACACAACACACAAAGAGACAGCCATCAGATGGGGAGCAGGGACGCTGTGATCACACACACACACATGGCTCCGGCACCAGAGAGGAAAAACACTAACTGACAGATATCCTCTAGTTTGTGATGATTGTCTGTGGCCAGAAAAAGAGCTACATCTGTGACTGACGGCGGCTGACAGCAGGCGTCCTAATGTGGACAGGCAGAGTGTTTAGACAGAGGCGAAGTGCCGTCACTGTAAATGAATCATATGCCAATCTGTCGATGTCCCAGAGTGGAGGAAAGTGTTAAGTAGAGGTGACGATTCTCCGGGCTTTTTATATCTCTGCCCTCGCCCCATCTTACTGATCTTCTCGCTGCCTGTGGTCTCACTGGCACCGCGGTAATGACACCGGTGGTATTCAGGTCACACTGAGGCATGACGACTCCTCGGCGGCTCTGAGACTCACGAATCAATACTTCCTCCGGGTGAAACATTGGAATACGCTGAGAGGCTGATGCTTTAAACTTATTTAATAAATGAAACATCCATGCCAAAAAAATTTTAAGACTCTGCTCCATCTAATTTGCTAATAGCCGTCTATGAATATTTCATATAAATCTACTTGGCTGCCGCGTGATAAAAAAGTTTGGATGTGGCCAGCGGTGCCTTTCCAGTAATCTATCCGAGCTCTCTTGTGCCGTGTTCTTTACATAAAGAATTAATCCCGTCTGCACAGTTTCTGTGCGTCCTCTCAATGCGGTAAGAGTTTATGATCTTCAGACAGGCAGGTAACAAATGCAGATGCTTTTTTTGAGTCATGGAAACAAAGACAGGACGCAATCATTTGAATCCATCACGGCGCTGAAAGCACGACAATATAATTAGGACATGATGCCATTTTTATTTCCCAAACCGTCTGAATTAACATGGTTTGAATTCCCATCCCTGTCGTTTCTCGAAAAGTCATTTAAAGTTTTTGCAATTTAAAAAAAAAACAAAACTTTTTTCATCTCTGGATTTTCCAGTTTGCACATTCGACTAACATACCACAACCTGGGAGTACAGAGGTGTGATGGGTTCCATTAGAGCTCGGTTCATTACCTCCAGTCGCCTGATTATTCTGAGTTTGATATTCTTTCCATCTCCAATTTCAGCGTCTGAATTTCACCAATCCAATCTGAGCAGCTTTTTTTCCCCACTCCACTTGACTTGACTTGATTTTTTCTTGGACGTGATCGTTCAAATCTTGTCTTTCAACTTGTCTTTCACAAATTTAAATTACTTTTTTTAAAAATGTCATAAACGGGAATATAAATCGCATTAATTCAGACATTCGGACATCTGTCAAAGTTAAATATTTCAGTTAATTCCGTTCAAATTCAGTTTCCTGGGAGGTTACACTGCAAAATGTTAAAAGTCAATGCTACTTAAAAAATTCAGAAAAACCCATTACTTCAGTTTTACAAAGTAAAGTAGGCTATTGAATTTATATAATACGAGTAAAAAGTTTCAACAACCTCAAATTATTAGTCTAAATGACTTGGTAACTGTCAATTTTCTGACAAATGAAGTCATTTTGCCAGATTTTACAGTGTACTGAGGGGGGAATGATTACAGGTGAGACGTCTGGTGCTCGGCGACAAGAACAGAGATTCATGATTATAGATTCAGTGGTGGCACTTTCAAGGCTTAAGAAGCGTAAGGTAAGAGTATCGCTAACCTAGATCTTCGTGAATGAATGATACGGCGTACCAGTCGCTCTACGAACAAGCATTACCCTCCTGTAATCATAGAAAAGTACAGGTTCTGGTATTCTGACACAGTTACTGATGACTTTCATTTAATCTTCATATCGAGCGAATTCAGTCTCTCGAGTGATGATGTCTGAGACAGTCTTTATTTCAAAATTGTAATCCCGTTTGTGATCCCCTTTATTTCCCCGTTATTCCCCAATTATGTGGTTATGTGTCTGGACGTGATGGAAATTGCACCCTTAACTTGCGCAAAGGTGGGTTAAGTAATAGTTAAGTTGTTCATTCATTTTTGGCCTTTCTTTGCTTCCATAGAGTCACCTCTGCTGTGACAGGAAGCAGTGACCAGGCTGCACATGGTTTCTCTACATCTGTAAATTGAATATAATTTATAAAATGAGGAGTTTTTGACTCTGAGACACGTATCCGCATATTTCCTCTGATACTCTCACATGCACTCACATTTGCATGTCTTACTGTGTTTAACCTTGCCGCTTGATTCCTGCCGTGCACTTTTTGTAAATTCCTATCTTTCATTCATTTTCCCTCTCCTCCAAGCCGTAATTCAGATTCATTTTAACACCAGAATCGAAACTGCCACTCGTGTTATATGTTTGATAAGCTCCGTTCCTCGTCCGCTCCTATCTATCACAGCCTTGGCCCATAATTTTTCCACTGCGACGGTCTGATACCGCCGCAAGGCTCATTCAAATTTCATCTTTCGGGGCCCATCTCTCCCTCCAAATGAATGTGATGATTCTGGGTTATTTCTGCAGCAGAGCCTCGTCCTTACCGCGGTGCCCTCCACGATGTCCCTCCAGACGGGCTTGTCCCCGCTGCCCTCGCTGAAGTCCAGCAGGTTGTCCACCACTACCTGGCCGATCAGGTCGTGTCTGGAGAAGCGGTCGAAGTCGTACACGGAGAAATGCAGCTTCCTGGAATGTAGCTCATTCAGCGGCACGCCGAACTGAAACGTCTCATTGAACACTGGGTTCAAGGTCTTTCTGTGGACCTGAGACAGAGAGAGAGAGAAAGACAGAGTTTAGAGAATTTGCATCACAGCTCACGGCTACAGTTCAGGTAGTTTATTATTATGTAAGCAGTAACAATGAAATATTTACTTGGTAAGTACAAGGTATCTATTAGTAATTACCACAGGGAAGAAAGTGGGAACAAACAACAACTTAATTTTATGGCCTGAGTGACGACACTATAATCTCAGTGAAAAGGAGGTTAACTACTTTCTAAATATTATATAAATACATCATTTCTGGTGCCTTGTTACCAAGTAAACACTTTTAAGGTTAAGTTCTTTAAAACATTGCATTTTACTAATTTTTTATTTTTTTTTACTTAAGTCCTTTTTCCTCAACCTGTTTTTCCCCTTATACTTGTCTCTGTTTAGGAACGCTATTGATTCCCTGAAAACACGGAAAAAATTACACATTCATTTGTGTACCATAATTTAAAGCGTCAGCAGGTTTACGGCCTTGCCGCAGTCAGTGTGTGCCTCTCATGTAACCACCTTTCATTGATGATCGCATTCCAGGCACACACTTGAATCGAGTTTCTTCCTCAAAGACAATGTCCAAGCTGATTTTTAAAAAACCCAGCAGGTTTATTTGACAACACTTAAGGCTGTTCTGAAGACACGTCCAGAATCCTCAAAGACCCCTGTGTGTTTTTCCTGCTGGCAAGAAAAATACTCCATACCTGTTTCACCAGGTGCGGCTCCGTTTTTTCTAAGCGAACAAACTGGATGTTTTTCATACCAGCAGAATGCGGAAGTCACTGAGGATTCTGGACTTCAGAAGAACATATTTTTCAAAGTTTGTTTGTTGAATGTTGAACGTATCCATAGAGGCAAAAAGGCTCATATGTAAAAACTTTACTTAAGAAAGTGGCACAAAACTGGACTGCCTTTGAAAGCAGTAATTGAACATATCCTTGTTTCTTCTTCTGTTTCTCATCGCTGTCATGTTTCCTGAATCTTTCTCCTTGCTTTTGAGGAGTTACAGCGAGCGGTATTTTCTTTTGTTTTTCTGCCTCTTCCCTGCTCCTGCGAAGTGCTCCAGCTCTTCTTCTGTTTTATCCAAAACAAATTGGAAACATAAAAGTTGTCTCTTCCTGTCTAGCAAAGGTTTTTCTTTTCTTTCTTTTTTTGTACTCAGAGATGCGATACCAGAGACGCTTTGATTAAATGCCTGTAGGACATATCGCATTATGCTGAAAGCGGCAAAACAGACATTGTTTAATGTAAATGTAAGTGTTTTCAAATTGATCCACAGAAACGAGACACATCGCCAGTTTATTCTAAAGGGAATGTTCTTGAGCAACATAATTAACCTCTTCCACCCTGGCTGACCTTTGTTCCTCGGCCAGGGGGAGAAAAGTGAATTTCACCTTTACTCGTGGGATGAGGAATCCAATCAAAGCTGCTGAAATACAATAAAGTTGAACGTGACCTCTTTCTTTTAAAAGCCCACAACACGTTCCCTACAGGTAGCTACATTTATTTCACGTTCACTTCTTATTTTGAACACTGTATGTTGTGTTTACTGCCTTTTCCGTCCGTCGCCACTATAACGAGTCAAATCAACACGGATCCTTTCAAGTCAGAGAACGCAGTCTGATGGAGTGGCTGTAATTTTCCCGCTCATAATATTTCAACACGTTGTGGACGACATTTGTGAGCACGTCTTTTAATCCCCGGCACGGAATTCTTCCCATTTGTTGATTCGCTGTCTGGATTTATTTTGCTACGAAAGCGTTCGATACAAACGCTGTCATGCAATGAAGCCCGCAATAATTAAAATGTGACACACACTCGATTTTCCAGTTTCAACTTTTTTGTCGCCGCATGAGTGGGCCTGTCGCTCAGGCTTATTAGCACTTGATGATTACTTGTTAGCTTTTGGATTTAACATGCTGATGGAGACGGCATGCCTTTAGAAAAAAAAAACAGAAAAAAAACAAACAAAAAAAAAAACACAAAAGCCCCAGAACATCTATTCCGGAAGGTGAGGTCTGTTTCTCTTCTTGGATATTAGTCGGAGTGGATGAAAGCGCAGCAAAAATATGAGAGGTGTAAAAAAAAAAAAATCCCATGTTAATGAGGATGTGATTGAAATGAAACAATCATCTACAGCCCGGACAAAAGAGGAACAGTATTATGCAAATGACTGAAGCATTCACACTTTTCAACAGCTGAAAGGGGGCTTTTGTTACATACAGGAGACAATCACACAAAGGGGAGAAATTTCAAACTGGTGCAGCACCACTATCACTGAACGCTTACTTCTCGTGCTCTGTGGTAGTAGGGCCGGGCGATATGGCCTTCAAATGACAAGAAAAGCAATATTCTTAGGCGCTTTTATGTCACGTGATATCTAGATATTTAGAATTCTTCAGCTTGGACTGGGCAACAAAATCAAATATCACAATATCCATTTTCATCCATCCATTTTTTCAAGCTTATCTGGGGTCAGATCACTAAGCCGTGTGTTTTCAAATGTCCCTCGCTCTTCCATCTCCACCTGAGGGATCTCGATGTGTTCCCAGGCCAGATGAGATGTGTAATCCCTCCAGTGAGTTCTGACTCTGCCCCGGGGTTTCCTCCCTACCTCTGTGACTTTCAAAGCGAGGGCGCCAAGGAGATATATACTAATCAGATGCCCTAAGCACCACCAGGGGAGCAGCAGCTTTACTCCAGGCTCCGCCCGGATGTCCGAGCACCTCATCTTATCGCTAAAGGCCCTGACGCACAAGAGCGACATCAAAGAACTAGCTCGGATGAAGGCCGACTGTTGCGGTGCCAAGAAGCTGCACTTGAACGCACCGCAAAGAAGACAGCGACAAGGTTGTACATCCTGCGCCCGTGTGATACACAAACCGTTGATGGTGAAGCCGCATCTTTTTTTTTTTTTTTTTTTTTTTTTTACATGCTTCTTATCAAAGAAAGAGGCAGAGGTGAAATGAGGTGAAATGGGCTAAATCATGAATGCTACAGAGACAGGCTCAGGGGGCTATCCCCTTTCTTTTTACGTTTATCTTTATCTGCCGCTTCTACATCCTCAATCGCAACAAACCGCACTGCCTAGAGCCATGAGCGCTCACTGACAACCCAGATGATATTCAAACTCATAAAATTTTAATAGTTACAATACTGATTATCAACTCATGAATAATTATTTTGTTCCATCACTGATTGAAGCTAGAAAAAGGTGGCAGGATCCACCACAAAACCTAGATAGTGCACCTTTAAGGCTGCTTGTGCCGACGATCTCCTTCGTTTGGTCTCTTCCCAGAGCTCCAAAACCAAAGGTTACTGGAAATATCATGTTTTTTCTGATCAAATACCTCGATGTTAATATTTCGACATGGATGACTATTGCTACTCCCACAAAATATTAACAGGAGGAGATGTCTGGGTAAATTATAATCAGTAATGAGTGGGATGTAATCCTTAAGTGGGTCAAAGCAAGTGTGAGACCAAGTAGAACAGAAATCACTGACGCCATATTGGTCTAAAATCACAATAACAATACAATATCGATGAATTGCAGAGCCCTTGTGGTTCTGACCCTTCCTGCTTCAGATTTTCTCACATGTCTGTATCAGATATTTATGGACCAAAAAACTGAGATCTACAACTCACATTTGTGAGGCCACTGAGCACATAAATCTTGAGCTTCTCCACAGAGAATAAATTAGAAAGCGAGGAGGAAATTTTTTTTATTTTTTTTTCCAAGGGGGCTAAGGGTACATTTCCTTCCCGGTACAGAACATCCTGAAACGTACTCAAATATTGACTCAACTGTCCTCAAACACCAGAATAACACAAGAGCTGAGTAGCAGTGCCCTGTAATAGTCTGGAGCGCATTATCTTGAATAAATTATGCCCCAGATTAGATTAGATTACATTAGTGAAACTGTAATGATTCCCCCGTGGGGAGCAGGAAACTGGCAGACCTGATAATGAAACGTTTGAGGGATTTTTTTTTGTTTTCTTTCCGCGGCGTAAAGACAGTTTGAGTGAGAGAGTCGTGGGAGTGGGAGTCACCTTGGTCTGGAATTTCTTCTTCCTGTCTGGCAGTAGGTAGATCTTCACGTATGGGTCAGAGAAGCCGTTGGCATCCTTCGCTGGCAGGTCCAGAGCTTTCAGGATCTTCACCACCAGCTGCTCCGTACTGCAACACACACACACATACACACACACACACACACACACACACACACACACACACACACACACTTCCATTAGACTTTCGCGTGCTCATATAAAATGCAGGGGTCGCACAAATTTAGACAAATACTCCACAAGACCCAGACAGGATCAACCCGCCCACGCACAAACACACACCTGTGCAGGAGTTCTACGTGCATAATGGCGTGGGAGGATCCATGTCTCTGAAGCAAGGAATCACCGGAATAGCACGCGTGTGTGTTTTTAATGTGTGCGTGCGTGTGTGTGTGTTGTGTTTCACCCCTGCAGCTGTATCATGGTTCGCACTATCAGCAATGCTAAATGAACAGTAAGCACAGATGTAGAGCCACGGTGAGAGAGTGCGGCCAAACACTGAGCTCATTAATAAACCTCAGCACAGCACAGCCTCGATTCTACACTCGCTGTGGGCCACGTATACGGAGTCGTTAATGCACAGGAACACACACAAATAAACAAGGCCAGGCCGTTGTTGGCCACTCGGCTCAACCGTCACCGTCATCAACATTTAAACATACTTCTTGTGAATTTTATTCGTCCTGAGATTAATCTTAGGGATCGCAAGATAATTGATTCGGTCCAAAATGATAGAAACAACATTCTGCTGCACAATATTGTGTTAATTTGGGGGATTTTTTTTCTCTTTCCTTAAATATGAAAGAGTTGTACCTCTCGAGGGCTCAGGAGTTATTCAAATTATATAATCTGCATTCAGTAGCGAGGGGTCACGCACTAGTAGACTTTATATTGCAGGGTCACGAGCAGAATGAAAGTCAAGCATTTAACAGATTAAAAAATGTACTAAGAGACAGAGATGGGAAAAACAGAAACATTAGTTAACATTATTAATACCTTCTATCAAATATATCAAAATAAATAATGGCAGGAGAAAAAAGTCATTAATTTAAACGCTACTACTTCATGATTTAAAAAACACAAAAACACATTCTATACACGCATTTTTATTATTATCTTGATTTTTTGTCATTAACTTACCTAATTATGGGTCTGGATTTTGTTTAGCCAGATGTTGAATAGTGACAGATGGGAGCTACTCATATTCTTAATAATTAACCAATGATCGATTGTTAAAGCTGAATATCTGAGTAACAATCAATCAAAACACCTCTATGTATTGTGTTGAAGAGAAATCTACTAAAATTAGCATGCTAGCCAGCTAGCCCCCTGCTCCTGCACTAGCCATGTAAACAAGACAAACACTCGCTCACTGCACCAAGCTCCCAGTCAGGACCGTTAGCTGCATGGCTAACTAAGCTAACAGCAGGCACAGTTTGGTGTTTCTCTGTGCATCTATTTGTTTTGAGCATGAATTTGCCAGTTAGACAGTTCTAACACCTTTAAGGAAGCCGACTATAAATGAAAGAAATTGCTTAAAATTTAGACACCTATTTTTTATTTGCTTCTTATCCATGTTTTGTGTTGAAAGCCCAAATCTGAAATCCAGCTGTGAACAAAGGTGCATCACCAATACCAAAATTCACAGTCTCCAGTCTCTGGATGGATGCAGTTTAATTCAATCAATTAAAACCCTATATTTTCACTTTTATTAGTTGTGTAGAGCTGTATTTATTATTGCCATTAGCCAGTGATTTCTAATTATTTTCTCAAGTAATGTTAAGCAGCGGTAAGTGTCCATCACAGAGTCCTTGAGCCCAATGTTAAATCTTCTAATGCCCTTAAATATCTTCTTTCGACCTTCTGATGTTCCAAATCCAGAAGATAATCAGATTATTTGGCATAAAACAGGGAAAAGCAAATGTGAGTCACTGGGGTCAATAGATTTTTTGAGAATGTTAACTTACTAAATTACTTTAACAATTAATAATTCATCACAAGTGTCGCACAATATTTTTTCTTCCACTTCACCGATCAGTTAAGCAACTAATTCTTTCAGCAGTAGTAATTATAAATCAAATCTGTGTGTAAATATTTCATATTGTATGTGGCCAAACCAAATTACAGATTTAGGCTTTAAGATGCGTTTTATTGTCTCAAACTCGATGTGACAAGAATGCTTCATGATACGCTTGTGCTTTATTTTCTAGAATATTTTCTGGCATTAAAAGTGTTTACAGATGGCAAATAGAGGATAAAACAGACACACACGTGAGCACATGTAGCACACACGTCTTTACATGCTCCAGCCACAGTCATGGCTGCATGTCACGCGCCATTTATTATGTATTTAATTACCAGGAGAAGATGAAGACGGCTCGGAGGCCTTTAATCAGACCTCGTTAGACTGTGTCTCCCCGTGTTAACCAGTGTGTCAGCACTTCATTAGCTGCTTTAGGAGGGCAGCATGAACTTTGGGGCTGAGGAAGGAAGGATAAACAGGGCAAATGCCAGCAGTGACCCCGGCGGCTATAATGTCTTCTGTCCATGTGTACCAATCACAAACAAGACACGCTTTGTTGACAATACAACCGTGACCAATCCGGACACGTGTTTACCTCTGAATCACATCTAATTAAGGCAATCGGATAAACATGCCCACTCTGCGCTCACATCAAATCATGGGAGATGACATACAGGACGAACTGCTAGAGGAAATCACATTCGCAGCTCGCAGCTATTTTAATAAGAGAACCCTGACCAAAACATGTATCTAATAATCTTTGATCCAGTAGGAGTTGTGCGAGAGACACATTAGCCAGTGGCTCAGAGCGACGCTCAGACACACAATGACTGGAAATGACAGAAGGCGTGCGTACAAAAAAAACACAAAAAACAGAACCGCCCCTCTCAGCTCATGGTGAATTTGCCTGAGTTTCTTGTTGCAGGTTTTCCTGCGCTCACGCGTCTTATTACAGAGCAAGACGTGGGCTTGAACCAAAACCAAGGTTTATGCACAATCCGTGAGGCATGGTGCAGCGAGTATACCCATTACTGTTCCGGCAGAGAGGGAAATTCACAGCCTTATTCCTGGCAGACAATGCCCGAAAGCTAGCTGTTATTCCCACGGTGGAAATGTGTCAGCTTTTAATGGGATTGTCAATAGAAATGCCTTTCCCAGAGGATCTGAGGAAGATTGGCATTGTTGTTCCGACTGTTACACTCCGAACAGAGGGGTCTCACACATTAACATACCAATCCTATCACAGCTCCAGCGCTTAACGCACCTCTGCATCTGTGTATCCACACACATGCCCACAAGCCCGCCTCACAGCTACAGCTCGAGCCTTTTCTTCTCCGCTCCTCAGTCACTCTCCCTCCGAATTAATTCATTAATTCATGCCATCCTGTCCTATGTAAAGCACTTTGAAAGGTGCTACGCAAATACATGTGCGTCTGCGACTCCTTTTCGCTGAAACAATTCCCCTCCGGTGTAATGACAGGCACCCACAGCGTGACATAAATTATCTCGTGACTTTATAAATGGGAGGAAGGGGACACATGAATGGTTTCCGTCATTAACCCTCCTCTCCAGCCAACTCCCTTGCTAATTCCCTGTATCTGTAACTCAAGCTATAACACAGTCTGGTGTTATTATGTGTTGACAGGGGCTGCTGTTTAAAGTGGCTCGCCATATATAATTCATGACTCGAACGGCCTCTCGCTCCCTTTCTTTTCTGACCATCAGCACTTTCGCCGGTTGTAATGCTTCTACATGTCAGGGCTGGGCAGAAATAGGGGGCCGCCAGCTGAGCCGCAGACCGGCCGAACGAGCGGAGCTGCACGCTCGCGAGAGCCCGCAACCACCTCGACTTACGCAACCACCTCGACTTAACAGTACGCACACTCAGTGCTCACAGCATGGCGTCAAACAATTACGTGCTCAGTTCTCCAGAAGAGAATGTTCACGAGAATTGTCAAAGGGGCAAAAAATGAAAGTAACTACTGCAATCTCTGCCACACAGTACATGAAAGACACTGACGCTGCTGTATGTTTAATGACACCACTTTCCCTACTTTTAAACATGAATATTTCAGTGCGATTTTCATAAACAAACGAGACCACAGTTGAGACAACAATTAGCCTCTCTCGCATTTCATGCTAGTGGTACGCGCGGCTGCTGAAGCCCGAGACGCTCAATTTTCCACTCGAGTTATAGTTTTTTTTTTTCTATTTCGTGTCCGCCAAAGAGGATAAACACGCTGAAAGATATTTTCCCAGGGAGCACCCTCTCTCTGTTCTCTGACATGGAGAAATTCAGCAAGAACCAGCGTATGTTTGCAGCCCCCCTGACTTTATGTTTGAAGAGCTGCACACCCAACTCTACAATCAAAGTGCTGCACAAAACACATGCCTCAACGTTTCACCGGAGAGGCGAGTGGAACTCTGTGTCTGATTCATCAAACAAGCATTCGGGTCAAATTTTTTTAAGGTTAAAACTGTCCCAAATGTGCACTGCTATCACAAGCATCCACAGAGTGCAGAATTTATAATTATATATTTTTACCTCAGCTTTAAACTCTGTAAAGTACTAATTAGTAAAATGCTGGCATGCTAACACTCACGTTAAGCAATATAGTGGATAAACAAAAGTATTTTCAGCAATGTCACCATGAGCATGTTAGCATGGCTGAAAACTCTTAGTCTTGTGTTTTTTAGTCGCTTTGAGGTAGTAAAAATTAAAGAGGTTTCTCCAGGTCCACATGTATCATCTAATATAAAGCTTTTTTTACTCTGTGGTGGATTGTGGGGACTCGTCACGCTATGATTCCTGGCTGCGGCTCAATGACCTTGCATGGTGACGCGGTTTTAATCCATCCTCCATGCAGCTTCACACCTGTGCTTCTACAATGGGTTATTAGGCTGTATAGTATAGCATTCATATTTTAAACCTGGGCCCCATATTTACAGGTTTGGGTGTGTGAATGATTCATGCTAACTAAGGATTACGGAATCTGTTGCTCTAAAGGATTACACTGCAGCCACTGCAGCTGTGTCACGGCCTTCCAGCTGGGCCGATCTGCCGGACCGATTTCAGGTTTAAAAATACCAGAATTTCCCTTTAATGTTCATGTCGTGAGATGAAGCACAGTCGAGAGTCTGCATATGGTGTTTTTATGCTTTGAAAATTGGCCAGACGCTCTGTGCCGTTCCTGTGTCTGACTTCCTGTCTGGCTCTGTGCAGGTAGACACGGCTTCTGTCAAAAATAGACTTGGCACTTATTCTCCATGAGGCAGAGCCCAGAGACACTTCTGGAGCGCCTCTGAAACGTGACTTGGAGCCGCCAGCGTTATCTAGAATGGACACAATTAGCTCAGGCGACCATGTCGTGGCCGGAACAGGAAGCAAACGTGCCCAATAAATCGGAGGGTAAAATCTGACGATTCGCGTATAAAAAAGAATTGAGCAAAACATCATTCGAGCCACAGAAATCTTTTGTGTTTTAATCTATTTTGATCAAAACAGGAGGTGTGCATTTTTCCAGAAAGCAAGTCAGTGGAGCTCCCTGCAGACGCTGGTGGAGAATCAGCCTGACAATACTGTCACAGACACTTATTGAAGTTACACTTTTTACGTAAGAAGACAGTGATGGAGCAGGCAAGCTGTTTCAGCGTAAACTTGCAGACTTACTTGAAGGCGTAGCGCAGGAGGAAGCTGATCTTGCCGCAGTTGTCGCCCTGTTTACCTTCTCCCTGGTCGCCTTTGGGTCTGTAGAGCTCTGGTTTGATCTGCCCAATGCAGGTTACCTGCTCCTTCTCCTCAGCGTGGAAATCAGGACTGGAGAGCTGGTGAGTCATGGGCTTGGGTCTAAACAGACACATAAGAGCTCAGAGGGTGAATATTAAACTGAGCACAGCACACACACACACGCACAAACACACGCACACACACACACCAGGAAAAGTGTTATTCAGCAGCTTAATCACGCAGTTGAGGGTGCACGCACTGTTTTTATACACGTACGAGTTTACACACCTTTTCTGCACATGCATGCATCATAGTATGAGCATTTTACACACCAAAATGTGTGCGTGTATGCAGGTTTTTTAAAGTGCTAAAAATAGGCGATTGGCTCCACTCCCACTGCTGAGATGAGTTTCCCTTTTTCTATTTCTTTCTGGCGTGTCATGTTCGACATCACCAATGTGCCGGAAAACCGGAAGCGACAACGTTACAGTCGGTACTTTTTTATATCTTATACTTCAGTCTCTCTTTCATACTCCATGCGTTCGGGTGGCATGTTTCCATCACTGTCGGAGTTGATAAATACTGGTGACTACTGCACAGTCATTTGACCTGGAAATGAAAGCTTGTACCCTATTCCCACTGAGGCGAGAAGCCAGATGTTAGCGGGTGTCAGTGGGTTTTTAGTCCAGTGTGAAAGATGTACAAGTGTAATCAAACCAAGGCAACGTGTTTGATGGAGGTGCTTCTGGAGCAGAAAACCACAAAAAGACACTAAAGATATCTGTTACAAGACACTAAATGGCTTGCTGGTGTCTTTTCTGTTTTTGTAGAATTCACTTCGATAGCTCTCGGTTATTATCTGTTATTAGAGCCAAGGCTGCCAAACAGCCGACCGCAGTTCAAGTCACACCAGTGGACACCTGGGGATATTTACTCCATTTTTTGTAGCATCAAAAGTGGATGTTTTCCAAAGAGAACTTGCAGACATTTCAAGCTTTTTTGTGTCAACCAAAGCCAATAATTTTTCATGGGAAGTCGGAACGATCTCCATCTCTGATTGTTGCAACCAAACAACAGGTCTTTTAAGCCGACCTCTATTTTCCTAACCCCCGGCCAAGTGGTTTTTGTACCAACACCTAATCAGAGCCAAGCACAGCGTCGCGACAACAGAGAAATAGAAAATGCAACCTAAACAGACATGCAACATAAAGAAAAGTTTTGGTTTTAGCTTATCTGTGGTTTTACAGAAGCGTTCTCAGCTAACATCTATTCTGGTGATTGGATTGCCAACCAACAAGGTCTCTACCAGCGTAGTTACAAAAACATTATGTTAGAGCCTTTTTCTTAATTTCCAATCATTTGATTTTAGGTCATTTTTTCTTTTAATGACCTTCAGCTGTAGGTACAGATCCGCCTCTGCTTGTCTCTCACTGCAAAATCACACTGCCCACTGCTCCATCCAAATAAAAAATAGTAGAAAATGCATTCTGTTTTAAACCCATGTCCACATCAATGCGGCCATGAAGTCAGTACTGACCGTGAGGTGACCTGCTGCTGGGAATGAGCGTTGGGCAGGTCTTTATGGGGCTGGGCTCCAACCTCTGAGTTGGGGACATCTGGAGACGTCTGACTCAGCTTCAGAGTTCCTAACAGAGTGAGAAGACGGACAAGAAAAACAACCCTTAATGACTCACACGTCTGTTTTGCGAGAGCTATTGTGGCCTTCAAGGCTAGTGCAAAGGGGGGGTTTTGTACTGCAGGGTCGGCACCATTGATCGCATTGATTGTATTGTATTGATTTAACAGAGTGATTTAGCAGTGGAGAGAAAGGGAAGGAGTGAGCAGATGTATTTATAAAAAGCACAACATGAGGCAGCATGAAAGGCATAAACAACAGACGGATATGAAAGGAGGTACATCCAGCTGCAATAAAAGCAGCCAGCAAACATTTGACTCTGAATAATGATAAACAACCTGCACCAGCTTTGACAGCCAACGTAAATACAGAGGCACAATGAGAGCTTGTAGCAGTTACCTGAGCTGAGTCATCCAATACCCCTCTGAAATTCGCCTCTATCTTATTGTGAAAAGTGTCAATAGCTGCTTATTTGGGTTCCTGTTGAGCTTAACTGTCTGATTCCATTAATCAACGCTCCAATTAATGATTATCTTTGAAAAAATTAAAATATTAGAAAGAAAAGATTTTCCCAGTTTTTTGAGGAGCTGAAACTTCTTTATTTTTGAAGACTGACTTAAAATGATAAATACATTTGGGAAAGTAATTGAAGGTAATTTGTCGATCAGTTTCCTGTCTATCGACAAATGGCTGCAGCTCAAATTTGTGAATTCATTTTTCACATCTGAAGATTAAATCAAATGACTGTGTGTGATGTTGCCTGCAGTTACCAAACCCACACAAAATCATGAGCCAACTCGGCAGCTCCAGCGAGCTTTAAAGCTCATTGTTTTCGTTTCATGGCACGTTTGCTGCTTTGGTTCGGTTTCACTGCTCACATCAGCCGTGTGTTGAGTGGAATCAGGCAGCTGTTTTCTGCAAACACGCTCTGGTACAACTAGCTGGTGAAGGAGGACGAGCATTTAGCAGCTAAAGAGGGAAATTTTCTCAGGGGTTTTTCAGACACCAAAGCAGAGCTGACAGATTAGTTATTCTCCCCCAGGTAAAATGTCTGAAGCAACTGCATGCTTACGTAGCAACCTCAAAAGTCCAGTGTGTAGGAGTATAGTATTAATAATTATGTTTTCATCATAATCACTTAACAATGGTTGTGTTTTTGTTATCTCGGAATGAGCCTTATAGTGGAGCGGTTCCCCTTCTACAGAGATCGACATGTTTCTCCGTAAGGATGGGACAAGTCAAGATTTTATAGTGGACAGTGACATAAAACACTCAGGACAAGGTGAATTTAATGTATTGCCGCCCTTGGAGTAATCGTTAATCAAGATAATTATGAACATCCTCACATGAGCGCCTTGAAAAAAAGCTGTCCAGCTCAATAAGTGCTGTATTGATTTCCTGATTTATTTTGAAAAAGCCACAAGAGGTAGCCCACATCTTCCAGAGAGTCCAAAATCCTAAAGCCTGTCACCGTGTCTGAAGGCACAGCTTGTCAGTCGGATGTATGGAAAAACTATCAATACCAGTCTGAAGAATGAAAGAGAGACGAGGTGCAGACCAGCAGAACCAGAGGAGGGTGTCTGCCTCGCGAACCGACAGCTCCACTCTGCACTATCGTCTCAAGGATGATTTTGTGTAATTATACGAGTTTTAAGCCTATTTTGAATTGCAATTATTTTGGCTACAGTGGTTCCCAAAGTGACGGGCAGAGATATCACCGGGGTGGCACGGCAAGGCTACCGAACAACACCAAAACAAAGAAAAGGAAATATGACAAGGCATATCTTCTTCAGCTTCACCAGTACAATTGTGAGTAATGCAGAGAGACCGCAGTGTGTTGTGTGTCTTAAGATATCAGCCTCTGACGGTTTGAAGCCAAACAAGTTACAGTAAGACGCCACTTGGAGACCACACATCCTTGACACGAAGAGAAGCCTGTTGATTTCTTCAGAAAACAGAGAAAGAGGAAATACTGCTCAACTGTTCTGCAGGACAGAATAGATTTACAAAACCGCTGTTTAAGTCTGAGATGCTGTGACACTTTTAATGCTTCTTCTGTAAAGGAGACTTGTTTTCCTAACTAGCTGTATCAGTGACATGTCAAACTGATGTTGCAGCTCTGTAGAAAAAGTTTTGGGAAGTACAGGGTGAGGATAGCTATGACATGAAATCTTTATATTGTGCCATGCCTATTGCAACGCCATGATACCATGGTAGCCCCCATAGCATCTTTCCATTTTCAGCGTACCGTAGGGGATGGCGAGACGAGAGGTTATGTGGATGCTATGAAATCCTACACATCGGATGTTTAAAAGGCGATTCTGTGTCTCAGCAGTATGTCGCTTAGATTAATAAACAAATTAATCTCAAGTGAAAATACAGCTGTAATAGTGATTAGTGAACCTCGGCCAGAAAGATGAAAAACTAATATTCCTTGAATGTAGCACAACTGAAACGAACCCCTATTTATATATATGTATATACAATCATGATCGGCATTCATCCCACTGTTGCTGCACTGATGAATGACTCTCACTGTATGTAGGTAACTGTATTAAGTTCGGTGTTCTGTAGGTATATCAAAATGAGAAGTTATCGACTGAGGCATCAAATTACTGGGATTAAGAGTTGACTGTGAGGCCACTCTCTCTCACCGGCATTGTTGGGGTAGGAGTCCATATCCAGGTACGAGTGCTCCTGGGTCTCGTGTGGTCCCCCAACCACACCCCCGACCTCCCCCCTCTCCAGCCCCACCAGGTCAGAGAAGTGGGGATGGTGCTGGCCCAAGGAGGGGTAGAGCGAGGACGAGGACTGGCCCTCCTTCCTCTGCAGCAGTGGCGGCAGGAGCGACGAGCCGCCGGTGCCTCCGAGGCTTCCGACGCCGGCGCTTCCTGGCAGCAACCCCGATGTCAGGCTCAGGCCTCCGCCCTCCTTGTCCCGCCATGGCAGCCAGCAGAGCTTCCAGGAGACAAAGAGGGAGACGGAGAGGAGGACGATGCCACAGAATGTCACGATGACGGACAGCAGACTGACAGAGATCTCTACGGGGGACCAGAGAGAGACGGGAGGGGAGGGTGAAGAAGGTAGAGAGATGAGAAACAGAAGCTTCGACAGTGAGAAGAAAAAAACATCTACAGCGATGTCTTTATGCAATGTCATCGAGCATTTCCTCATGGTTATTAGCTTTTTAATCTGTGAAGGCTCAAGGACTGTGTCTGAGGGGGTGGGTGGGGGTGTGGATCTGGGGGGGGATAGAGGATGTGCGTGTCGGGGATGGTGGAGTATGACTCATCCGGATGAAAAAGTGTACAAATAAAAGGAAAGCACAGTTTCAGCACCGGACTGTCGGACAGCTCCAGCAGCAGCCAACGTCAAAGAGAGAAGAAATAGAGGAGAGTCGACATCGGCTCCAGAACTGGGAAACTTTTGTAGTTTTATTTAGACTCGCACAAGCGCACGTGTCGGAGCCTATGATACAACAAAGTCATGATGAATTCATAAATTTGTAAATAAATAACCCATGAATATTTATAACAAATAGACTAAATATACGATGAATATTTATAATTATCCCAGTCCATTTGAAGTCTCTTTTATAAATAGCGTGTTTCCAGTCTGATGACTGTCTTGACAAAAGGACCAATCAGAGCCCAAAATGAACTATAGGCCCAGAGCTCTGAACATGAATATTAATGGGGCTGTAAGTAGACCAAGAAGACTCATTACGACACAGTGTGAAGATTTTGCTAACCGCGTATGCTTCCCCACCTTGCAGCATCTAACTGGAATGTTTGCCTCTCGCCATCTTGGACTCCAGCCAGACCAGAGGGCCACCAATTAACAATCCTTCCTGTCTGCGGGCAGGCCAAACATCACCTTTGTGTAGAGCAGCGCCAGAGGAAAATGTTGCCCAAACCCCCTCCCCGCCACCCCCTCCCCGACAACCACCACCAGATCCACACACAGGCCTGCTTTTTCTTTAACCACGTCTTCCTTTAATTTGCTTCCATTCAATGTGTCTTTATGGGCATGACAAAGACATAGACACTGTTAAATCACACAAAAGAGAATGCAATTTTATCTGTAACAGGCTGGCAACAAGACTGCGCGCAAATGAGTGAAAACAAGACAACAGCAGCCAATCCTCCAGCCCTGGGGTACATCTTCTGGAATTCAGTTCGCCTTCTCTCTCCACCCGCCCTCCCTCGTTCTCTCTCCCTTTCTCCTCTATATAATCCCCTCAAACACCCCTCATTCCTCGCTGTCATTTCTTTTCCCATGCTGTCTGCCTCTGCACGCTTTGACTTTATTCCTCTCCTCAGCAACTGTCTCTTTGTTCGTCACCCCTACCTTCTCTACACCCTCCCCTCTGCCGCCTCTCCTTCCTCGCTCGCTCACTCTTTGGTGAATTATTCATCAGTCTGTGTATGTCATTAATCAGCACTTGTTCAAAAGATATGATTGGGGGACCGCGGAGGTGGGGGATGGGCGCGGGGGACATCGATCCGTCTCAGCGGAGAACACGACGGGGTGGGAATTGACGAACAAGGGATGGAGCGGCAGAAAAATGAGGAAGGGAGAGCAACGTGACGATGGAAATCTGGAGACGGGAGCGCAGTGATGGAGCATGAGCAGAGGAAAAGAGGGCAAGGGAAGGTAGGAAGAGATCAAGAAAGAGAGAGAGGCAGTAGTGATGAAGGAGATATGGGGTGATAGGAAAAACGATCCAAACCACAGAATGGCCGGCAGGGCTGGGATAGACAGGGAGAGGGGCGAAAACAAATTGGTGCACATGTTGAAACAGACATATCAGCTGACTGGGTTTATTCCCCCTTTTCATTCCCTCGGAGAAGGAGGAGGAGGAAGTGAGGGAGGGAGGGAGCAGGGTTTGATAGAGTCGATGCAACTACCGCGTCATGTGTGAAAAGAGTCGAAAACCAAAGCAGCACCGGTTGAGGGAGAAGGAGCCCGGGAACGGAGAGAAGGAGGAAAACAAGCTGACAATGATTTAGAGCGAAACCTAAGGAGGGGAGGGGTTTAAGGATAAGAAAGGTTAATGTATTGATCTAGATGAGGAAAAACAAAGCAAGGAGGCAGAGGAGTAGGTTGTGTGTGGTTGGGAGATCAGGGTGCGCTGATAAGACACGGCTGTGATCAAACGTGCACTGGGACTGTCAGGGCCAAACCACTCTCCTCCATTTGTCTCTCTTTAGGGCAGTGGCTGTACCTTCCTGGAGTCTGATCCTGCCACAGATCCATCGCTAATCCGCAACGCATAATAAAAGAAAGTCAGCGGGCAGGTAGGTGGGCGGGTAGGAGGCCACAGAAGTGTAGCGTGAAGCGGGACTGAGACTCCTTGTCAATCAGCGACTGATGCAAGCCCGCTGGGACTCCTACATCGCTCCACATCAAACACATCTCTGCTGCTTACACAAGCCATTCGCTGACAGCTTTCAGCGGTCGCGGTCCTCGGAGGGCTCGGAGACTTCCGTCAGCAAACACCGAAAAATCACAGCTGGTAAGCGAAGGAGGGGGGCCAACGCCTAAAACCACGGCGTGACATTTCTTCACAGAGCCGTCCAAATCTCCAGAGGCAACATGCAGCCAATCCAGGCTAATCTACACTGAGCCACAGATATCCATTCCACGCTAATCTGCATAACAGCGCATCGCACTTCCAAACGCTTCAATGAGAACCCACACACAATACTCCGCACACAATACACTCCGGGGTGCAGCGTGGAGGCACCTACTCAGTTTAGTAGAAAAAAAAACACATTCATTTGTAATCCAGCTCCAAGATAACAAATGTAGAAATCTGTGGAGACGCTTTTGGGGCTCGTGAAAGGAAACGGGATGGACTTGTACCGTTCAAACTTGCAGATGAATAATTCATGCTTTGTGGTCCTGAGTACGCCATACCTCTAACTACCTTTAAACATAAGCACTCCTCTTAACATTCACCAACATGTCCCGCTGCTGTGGGTGTCTGCGATTGACAACGCAAATTGAAGCTTGCCATAGACTGACTGATAGCACTTTCATGACAAAACACACCATATTTGAAGCATCAGATCGAGGTTTTTGTTCTTGTCAGGGTGTTAAAGTTCGATTCAACCCATAAAGGGGTACGAAAAATATTCAATGAATTCCTTTTGAGCAAGTGATGAGTGCCACGAAGCAATTCCCCAAATCTTTTTCAATATCAAAGGCTCGCCCCCATGTAGGCTTGAAAGGTGTCTGTTGAGTTCGTATTTCACAGAGAACGGCAGCGATGGTCTAAAAGCCAAGCCACTTTTTTAAATTATGGAAAAGAGTGATAGTATGGATGGATGAGGGGGTTTATTCTACAGGAGATGTTTGAGAGGCCTCAGTGGATGTTTGAACGCTTCTGCCACTATTAACATTGGAGTACGTTTGAGCTGATATTCTGTGTGTTAAGAAGTAAAATATCAACACGTACGAGCCACCGTTCAAATCAACACAAGGGTAAGACTTTGATATTAGGAGGGCACCTTTTGGGCGAAGTATTGCTTTCAGGCAGGACGGCAGTATTGGTATGACTAGTCGATGAAATGTTGTGCTGACATTCATGCTCCCCTCGGGATGAATTGTAATCACTATGGGATCCCCTTAGTGCCATCATCACATCAAAACACTTTGGTTTATGACTAAATAGCTGCAAAACTGACTACAACCAACTCTAGCCTCAGCTGTACAAATGTTAGCATGCTAGCACACTCATGCAGGATGGTCAACTTAGTAAATCTTACAAAAGCTCTGCCACAAGCATACCTGAACTGCTGTCAGTGCTAGCAAGTAATCACAGTTTTGTGAAACTCTTGCAAGATCTGTACATGTTGTTTCTTTACTGTGACAAAGCGGTGGTGTGACCTGGTTAGGTTTAGGCAATAAAACACTTTATATGGCTTCAGGAAAGATCATAAATTTACAAGATTTCCGAGATTTTTTCGCAGGTTTGGGGTTATCATCTTGACACGATCCTGGCTGCCCATCAAACACAGGTTTCGATTTCATGATACTCTTCTATTTGTTTGAAAACTATATGTGGACATTTCATAACTTCTCTGTTCTTACTCCAACTCTTGTACTCCTAGATCCAAACTAATCCACAAGGCTAGCGGGTAAGGGGAGACCGTGCCTTTGTGGTGGCAGCTCCCATGCTCTGAAATCGCCCCCAGTTTAAATCAAATGTTCTCTCTCCGCTGACATTTTTAAGACAAAACTCAAAGCGTACATGTTTTCGGTGCCTGCTGAAAGCCCTCGGCGTGATTGTGCGCTCCTTATTTTGAATTCTTTCAGAGTAAACACAAGAAAAGCCTCCTATATACTTGTATCACTTTTAAAAAATCTTGACAAAGGCAAGCCTTCTCAAAATGATTCATGTGGAGCTGAGTCAGTTACCTTGGTCCAGCTGTCTGTTACGACCTGTCAGCAGGTAGCTGAACTCCTTGCAGCGTTCACTCTGGCTGTAGCCTCTCGGGGAGTTGAAGCATAGCTCCTCCACCAACACCAGCGCCTTCTTACACAGGTCTTCATCCCAGTCCCCCGACATCCTCCAATCCGCATCGCACTCTCACCAGCAGTCAGCCAATGACAGTCCAGCCCTCACCGCCCTCACCTATCGGACGGCGCTCAGGTAAGTAGATTGTTGGCCCGTCCACCTTTCACAAGGAGGAGGCAGAGGAAGCGGAGGGGGCTGCGTCAATAAAGGAACAACGGGAGGGGGTCTGCAGGGTGTCTTGGTCTGGATCACAGAGACCAGCCTGATGTGCCCATGTGTGACTGAGCGACACCCACCCCTCTCACTTTCCCTGGAAGAGATAAAAGGGAGAGAAACTGGCATCGTGAGTGTGAGGACATAAAAGTGTACAAATCAAGTTTTTTGGCAGATTGGTCACCTTAACCATTAAGTGAGAAGACCGATGCCAAAACCATCAGTGTGTCCCTGATAGATCATTGGCGCCGCTGCTAAATCATATTACTTTAGCGCACACGATGAAGAGTGATACTAGGCAACTGGCATCGTGTATGTGAAGTCAGAAAAGTTCATCCTGTTGCAAGTACATCACTGTGCTTAAATTCAGCAGATTCGTGGCAAGATTGGCAACGTTTACCGCTGAGGTTCACTCATCTTAAGCAAAAACACGTTGTCTTACATACCGCTTGTCTAAGTATTAGTCACTGGTGAGCCCTCTGCTGCGACCACAAACCACAAACCTCACCACTGGTAATTTTACATTTTCTTTTGTTTTGGTCGAAAATATCACACATCTCTGTGGGTAATCCTAATTTACCAGAGTGTAACGTCTGGCACGGCGAATTGTTGTGCCCTTACTTAAACACTACAACTTACTCAAACACTACACTACAAACGCTTTGTGGAGCACAAATTAATTTTCCATTTACATTCATTGTATAGGTCTGGCAGCAGAAGGCTCCAGGGTAAATAACAGCCTGTGTGTGGCTATAAGACCTATACCAGTTAGTTAATAAGCCTTAACCTACCCCTTGAGGTACTTTGGACCTGAATTAAAAAGCTACAGAGAGTTCCAAATGGTGTTGAGTTTAGTGTTGAAATACTTTTGCATTGCTTTTCATTCAGTTCCATGCAGATATCAAGAGGATCCCTTGATAGAAATTTGATATATGACATGAATTTGACCCAGAAAATTGTAGCTTTGCCTCTTTATTTGGGAAGGAGGAGGAGGTAAATGATGGGTACGTTTGCATGGCTGAAATTATATAAAACAAACTTGGCTTCAGTGACTGTAATGAGCTAATATTCTATTTTGTAAAATGTATAACTGGACGCACCATGCACAGCACTAAAAGCCCAAATTTTGAGTTCCTTTTACTTAAATGTCAATCTTCAGACTCCAATTCATAATTCCAAACGGTTGAGTGCTCACTCAGCAGGGTGCCCATTTCATTTCAGGGAGCTTCTTTTGTCAGCAATCTTGCGGTGATTCAAGGAGGATTCTGGTGTCGAAAATTGACCAGTGGGTTAGTCATCCTGAAAATCTGCATAGTAAAACACTCCTTACTACAATTACAGAGCAATCTAGATAATTATGAGCTCTCTTTGTTTCGAGTCCCTAAAACACAAATATGCTGAAGGAACTACAGCACCGTGAGGGTGACGGAGAGACTGAGCACTGGCTTCTCTTTTATTTGTAATGATAGGTTAGATTCAGCCAAATGACTCAACGCGTTCAATCTATCGCCTGGAGGATTCATCAACTACCTTAGATTCAGCTCCACATTTTGCTACGCCGATCCATTTAAATGAAGCAAAAAAAAAAAACAAAAAAAAAATCCAAATTAAAGCATCTAATTGGCTTTCATAATGTCATGAAGCCATTGGGTTTGTGTGTTTTACCTTTATTGAGGTGGACTCTCGACGTTCTGGGCCATGTTGAATTTGCAAGCGTGAGCGGAGACACTCTACATGTATAATTGTCCTTACAAACAGATTTGGCTGAGGAAAGTGGAGTTATGCCTGCAGTGCGTGCATAACCTTTAGCTCGTTATTTTCCTGATGCTTCCAAGACCAGAAACTGGAGCCTGCAGACAAATGTTGTTTTTTTTTTCTTTTTGTCTCCGCTGTAAGTTTGGAACACAGTTGAGCTCTTAGTCATCCAGCGCCAACAATAAACGGTGGGATGCGTCTGTTTCCGCGCTCACTCCAACACATCCGCATGGACTAGAAGCCACCGTCAGATTTGAGGAGACTCTTTGGAAGCTCTCCTACATCACCTGAAAGACAACGAATCACTCAATTAATAACGTGACCTTACACAACAAGAGGTACACTGATGGAGTGACGAGAACACACAAAGGTTTTGAGGACTACAAAATCTCCTAAAACATCAGATGGAGGTATAATTAGATGTGTTAAGTCTGACTGTTTCATGTGTTCGCTCCTTGTCCTTTCATCCGAGAGAAACTAGACTTCCTCTGCACACCGTCTTTATTTTTGAACTCATTCTGTCTAAATAAAAGCAGGTCAATGCCCAAACTCCAGTTTCACAGAGTCTGCGAGTCTCCGGGGACCACTGACTGAGGAGAATGTATGCAAAGTTGTGTCTAATAATACAGAAATAAGAAAGAAAAAAAAACTACCTGGCATTGAGTGTGTCTCGCCAAAAATCTTGTAAAAGCAGAGCAGGCTGGGCTGGAAAATAAATCACTGGCTAAACAATGTTCATGGTGAGAGGTCAGCTCACTTTTTCTGTCCTTGTGAAGTGGCGGACCTATTTCTCAAGCCAGGTGCCTACTTGGACAGAGGAAGGACTATTGATCATTTGATGTATGTTGTTCTGTAAAATGTCAACGTCAGTCTTTGTGTATTGAGTGGCGCCTCCCTAGCAAAGTGCTCCTTATGTGTCCATCTGTCTCCTGCCCATCAATCAATCATGGCATTAGGCAAAGACATATCTCACTCCGAACAAGATCAGAAACGAGAAATGCTTCCACTCGCTCGCGTTCCGAGTCTCCCCTTGAAGACAGGAACACACTTTTCCTCTCTCGTTCGCCCTCTGTCTCTGTCTCTTTTGAGGAGATGATTGTCACATTAGGATAGTCTGTCAGTCTGAAGGAAACTCAGATAATGCGGAGTCTATTTATCTGTCCATCTCCGGCTCGGCCTATTGTGGAAAGGACTCCAAAATTAGCGAATCAAAACGCCATCCCGACCCAAAGTCGTGCACCAGCCCTCCTCTTGCCCCCCGCCACTCTCTCCCATTAAGATAGTAAATCTGTCTGAGTGACTTTAAAACCCGGGATATCTCAATCTGAGGAATGGCTGTCTGGCACAAAACTGGCCGCCTCAAATGCCAGTGAGAGCATCAGGAGGGAGGGAGAGGCGAAGAAGAAATGGAGGAGACAGACGGATGGAAAGAGCGATTGTGTAGCGAGAGGGAGACGGAGAGAGGGAGGGATAAAAGAGATGCTGACATTAAATTGGTGGCGAGACAGATAAAGAGGGAGGGGAAAAAAATGGAGCAGAGAAGGGCAGAAGAAAAAAAAATACATAGGAAGCTGGCGGCAAGGGTGACACAGCAACAATGGTAATCAAGGGCTTGGGGACGCAATTTACTACAAGCAAAATATTTGCAGGGCCTTGTTATTCACGGATACACGCGCCTTCGACGAATCATTTCTCTCTGATTGTGCCATGCCCAGAAACGCACATTCCCACTGTAGTGAACAGAGCAACACTAAACCTCCCACAGACGCTCCATTGACTGCTGTTCTGCCTGGGATCAATACTCTCAGGGAACGGATACACCACAACACAGACCAGTCGACCAGTAAGGTCACTGTCCGATTGGACAGAGGAGACAGGACGGCATGCAAGGTCACAGCCTAATCACGCGACGGAGAGGGGAGAAGGATCCGTATACGGAGGTCTTATCCAATCAAGAATAAAAAAGGAAAACCGGAGGAAATCGGGGTGCAATCATGGGAGAAGCTGTCGGATCAGATAACGAGTTAGATCTGGGGAACAAAGGCCAGTTTGACCAGAAAGTAGGACCAGTTAATAGACGGCTACAAGTTCAACAGCTCAACAGCTGTCCTTGACCGTGAGCCCCCTCGGCTGCCCCCCTCCTGCTAATCACTAAAGATAAGAGCATCAGCTAAACGCCTCATTTTTAATGACTCAGTCCAGCCGTTACATCCTCAATCTAGCTTATAGGCGATGAAGCAGATGAGGCGTTTATGTTTGTATCCCCTCATAATGAAGGGATCATTCTCGTATTTGCACAGAAGGGGACAGATTCGGAGCCGCCCTCAGGTGGCTGGAGAGCCAGTGAAGAAGAAGAAGAAGAAGAACCCGGCAAATCCAATACAAATTAAGAGTGGGGAAGGACATCCAGAATGTGAGGAAATAAACAACTCGACACTGCTGGGGCATACACCGATAAATATTTATCTAATATTGAATGCAAGCTCTCACTCTTTTCTAAAAAATGTTTTTGGATGTTGCATTTCTTATTTTTTTGGCTCAGCACCCCTCGTACAAGAATTCCAGCGGTTTTACTCGTCTGCTCTGAATAATTCTGGCGAAAAAAACAGCCGCAAACAAACGATAGATCCTGGAGCGGGGCGAATGTGAATTTGATAAAACCCAGGAGGGGGCCGGATTTTCAGTAACAAGGATCATGCTGGAGTGTGCGACTGAAATCTGTATGTGAGATCTGTCTCCGAGGGATGAATCACACACCTCAGCTGGGTTTGGGAATTACAGTGATAAGGCATTTGAAACGCTGCTGTCTGCTGAATAAGAAGTAGACGACATTCAAATGCTTACCACAAACCTGTGATCTGTTGCAACCCCGTATCATCATCTGGCATCTCATTTTCCAGTCAAAAGATATATTTGTCTTTTGGCTGAATAAAGTGCGTCAATTTGTGGCTTTCCCAGTTCCGAAAGAAGCGGATCAATATTATTAGTTTTAGCAGAGGAAAACAGTAGTAGAAGTATTATGTTGAGGCTCTCGAGTTTCGAATGAGGCAGATTTAAATTGTCCTTATTCACTTTTCATAAAAATCCCTTTCAGGCTTCTCTTCTCTTTTCTCTGGGACTAATAAGAATTATGGTGTGTATCGCTCAAAACTATTTTTATAGGGAGAAGGCGAACACCTTCGTAATTGCGAAATTGAACTCAGAACAGTCAGACCCCTTTTTTTGTGTGTGTGAGAACATAACGCTTCTGTAGACAAAGGCGACTAATCCATTGGATATACCTAATAGGATGTTTCAGTCGGATCTCGTTCAACCTGCTTTCAAGTCCCCCTATCCGCTGCCACGCTCTGTCTTTTGTTTTCATCTGTACCTGGAAGTCATCTCTAATTGAGCCTCTCATCCTTGCCACGACTGCTTTTGTTGTCGCTCTTTGTTTAAAGTCTGCAAATTTGCTTAAGTGTTTAAGCGAGTTTTACACTCCCCATGCCTGTGCCTTTTTATGCCAGTTTTTTTCGCGAGCCGTTCCCAGACTGCTGTGCGCTTACAGACCGGCGACTTTGCCCTGTGACCCGCTCCTCTCTGTTCCAGACTTTGATGCTGTCTGCTCTCCCGCACCCTGCTGGGCCGTATCATGTTGTGTACCATCTCAAATCGATGTACTCATGTACCCTTAGATCATCCGCCATTCGTCAGGACTATCCCTGCTTCATAGAGGTCGTGACCTCTCTCCACCGGAGCTGGCATATCCTCCTTTTCGTCTTGCATCACTTCCTTTTGAGGCCACGGCGATGTCTGCCGGAGACAATGCTATCATCACTCCTCTCTGCTCATTCGCCTGTGACGGATTGATGCACAGGGGTAAACAGATAGGGCTACTACAACACATCTTTTTGGTTACTCCAGTAGAGCCGGGACAGAGACGGCACCGTATGAGGCCAAGATTGAGCACGGGGATATTAATGTCTATTGACTAGAGGTAATAGCTTTCCTGAGCCTCAGCCTCGAGGTTGTTCCAATTTAGCCCGTCCTATAATAGCTCCTGGACACCCTTTCAGCAAATAAATAACACGAGGTGGGGGAGAGGGGGGCCTTAATAACTGCTTAAGACCATATATCTCTATAAACATGCAATCAAACACCCGTTCACAACCAGGCAGACTCTGTCTCCTTTTATCTCTACCTATTTCTATCCCACATTCACACATATCAAAGGTTGCTGTTCACGCTCTCACAGCTTTCCTCCACTCTGGGCCTGCCGAAGCTGCGAGTGTCTAAATTATCTATAACTCGGGACAGGAAATAGAGAGCAAGTGGCAGGCCAGGAACCCTGGGATATCGGTGCTGCTCTTCCTGTCTCTTGCACAGCCAGTGGAGCTGCAGAGTGGGACCTATTTACAGACAGAGAGTGTGATCACACACACACACACACACACACACACACACACACACACACACACACACACAGACAGCGTCCGCCCTCACTTCATTTTTCACCTACTGCTATGTCAGAGTCGGTGAGTCAGTGTGTGTCTCAGTGCGTTTGGGATTTGTGTGTGTGTGTATGTGTGTGTGTGTGTGTCCATTTGCATAAATATGGTTCTCTGTGGTGAGAAGCCAGAGCAACTGTGCCTTTGATATTGTGGTGGTGGGTGGGGGGAGAAGGGGGTGGGTGGGGTGAAGGGGGTGTGGGTGGAGGGGGAATTACGCACGTCTTACGCACGTCAACCTGTCTTCTGTGTGTTTTCTGCGTGCTCGTGCGCGCACCCCACTGTCTGATTGCCTCACAGCTAATAGCGTTTGCTTGGAGGAAAAAAAAAAAAAAGTTAAATCACCGTCGTCAGCCATTGATACACTTGTAATACAGAGAGGAAGGAGCCTGTGCTCTGTCTCTACCGGATAGTACAGCCTCCGCGCACAACATGCATCCCACTACAGGCTCGGAACACATACCTACTAATGGCAGAATGCGATATGGAGGAGCCGGGGTGATGCACGAATAATATACGTTAAATATTTATGGAAAACAGACACATGCTGTTGGATTTAGGGCACATTCGGCAGAGCCCAGTGCGGGATGCGGGATGCGGGATCAAAGGAGATGTGATGCGAATAACGCACGTCTCGCAGATACCGCCGGACCTGAATGCATGCCGGCCACCGGACGAGCACAAAGGGAGAATATCTTCCTACCTTGGTGCTGCAGAAAGCACCGTGTCCCTCTCTGTCCGATCCACGGGCTCCTCCGCTGTTTTAGTCAGATGCGACGCTTGTAAAGGGGCATTCCGCCCTCTTTCGCTCTGTCCACCCCCTCCTCTCTCCTCTCTCGCTGCTCTCCAAGACGCACCGAGCAATAAACCCCGCAACCGGGATGGCAGACTGAGAGGGAGAAATGAACAATATGATATCTCTGCCCTCCCCTCTTTCCCTCCCGTTTCCTGTATTCTTCTCTTATATTTTCCCCCCTCCTTGTGTTTTTTCCTCCTCTCTGTTTCACTATCCCCTCCCTCTCTCTCTCTCTCTCTCTCTCTCTCTCTCTCTCTCTCTCTCTCGGCTGCTCGCTCCCTCCCTTTTTTTTCCCTCCCTGTGCTCTGAATACTAATACTGTGTCTCTCCTCTCACTGCCTGTACAGCCCGGCCAATGCTAAAGATATACTGATGTATGTGGGGCGTGTAGAGAAGCGAGTCGGTGTGTGTGCTGGTGTGTTTGTGTGGAACCCATAGAGGGAGATGGTGGGATGGGGGGACCTGGCGTGGATGGCGTGGAGGGTAATGGCCACTCTCAGCCTGGAGGGTACATAGGTGGGGTTAGAAGGACACGGGATGTTGTTTGGTCTCATTAGAGATGTGATTAGATAATAATCCTCCTGCAGATGCCCCTGGAGAGGTGGTGGTGGTGGTTTGTAGTGGTTGGGTGGAGGGAACGAGGATGTTGGGGGGGGGGTGGTTATGTCAGAGTCCCTGAGATGAGAGGAGGTGGAGGTGCAGCTGGGGATGAGGGAGTGTGAGGAGGAAGTGTTGGAGAGCAGAGACGGAGTGGAGGGCCAATGTTGTTTCGGCTCGGAGCAAAAAGAAGGACACGGCTCTGCGAGTGATGCTGTGTGTGTGTGTGTGTGTGTGTGTGTGTGTGTGTGTGTGTGTGTGTGTGTGTGTGTGTGCGTGCGTGCGTGCGTGTGAACCATGGAAACCTCAACGAGAAGAGCAGCTGAGGTATACGGAGGCCATGATCTAGTTAGAACGAGACACAGTCTTATTGGAGACCTGATTGGATTATGATATTCCTGCAGGCCTCATATGAGGAGAGAAGGGAGGAACGTAAAAAAATGTTCCTCTGTTTTACGGTTACAACAGCGGGCATGGACTGAGGAATGAGTAACGGAATTAGACATTGTATTAAGGTGGTTATTTTGAAAGTGGTGTTCAGAAGGGGCGTGATCGAGGGTCCTTGACTTATTCCCACAAGGGAACAACAAGATGAAGAAACACTGGTATTAATAAGGTACTGAGGAGTGAGTAAGAAATGAATCAGGAACAACTTGATAGTTAATGAAAGTTTGATTCGTAATATTACCTGAACAACTGTGAGTTGAGGACTATATGATGATTTACTAGAGAACAGACCGGGAGACACTTCATTAATGGATTATTAGGTAATTATTAGTTTATGAATAGCTGTGAACCAACATGCTGATAACTCTCTTCACGAGTTCTTCTTTCTTCCTGCTGACTGGCACAAACTAGTGATACTCAATATTTACTAATTACTGAATAATTAGTTACTGTTTTCGTGTACCTTCAAGTAAATTGTGGCATCATACTAAGTAGTTACCCAATAATCTTATTAGTTACTAATTACTTAATCATTATTTAGTCTTCTTGTGTACCTTTACGTGAATATATTAATGATACTGTGTTCATTAATGTCGTCTCTCTCAGTCTGTTCCCCAGTAAATCATCATTTTCTGTAATACAGTCCTCTAGTCACAGTTATTCAGGAATTTCTCATTAACGATTCATTAACCAATAAATTGTTCCCAATTCATTCCTTACTCGCCCCTTCGTAACCACTCACATTTTGATGTACCTTACTGTAAAGCGTTACCGTAAAAACTGTAATTGAATCATGATTGAATTTGTACATTAAGCGGCGGGAGGATGCAACGGGAATCAAATCAAACCACATCCATCAACAAATGACTCATCAGATGTATCAGATAAGATAATCAGAAGATGGTCTGCGGCCTAACGGGAACGTTCCCCTCTGGATTAATGTGTTGAAAACATGTTTGAACCCCTGCTTTAAGGTTTTCCGCTCCGCCTGCTGCTGAGACGGTGCCAACTTTATCGGTTATGTAAGACAAGTCATCCCTCTGCCCCTCAAGATGTTCATTGCACATGGGCCTGCTGCCATAATAAATTAACACGGCGAACACTGTGTGCTCTTGACTCTTGTTCTCTGTGTGTGATGTATGGCCGAGTTTGGAAATGATCGACTTTCACTGATGGCCTTCCCTCGTTTCTCACACATCCTGTCACTGCACCCTGTCACTCTCTCCCTCTCACTACTGTAAATGTCCGTGTCGTTTTGGAGAAGAAACTCAAACTCAGAATTGGAATATTTACAATATTAATGAGGTAAAAATACAAACTCTTGAGATATTTATGTTTCTACATAAATGAATAAACAAGCTGTTCTCAGAGAACAAGAAGAAGAATAATGTCCCCAGAAATCAGTTTGAAGGTGGCGGGGTCTGCCAAATATAAACAAAGTAAAACAGTATAAAATTCTGTTGTCCTTTTAAGTCATTTGTTTGTTAAGTTTGTTTAGGCGCTGAAGATCTTTCTCTTAGGATTAAAATTGCTTTCCCAAAAACGACATAGTGCCCGTTTAACTGCACAGGTTAAAGAGGAAGCTTGTGATTATTTTTAGTGAAAATAAAATAAAATAAAGGCTTCCCTCTGTGAGTTCTTCTGTCATGGTGGAGGCAGGTACCTTCATATTTAAAGACAGCGCACGGATGAATTAATCATTCTCTCAGACTTTGCCCAAACAACACCTAATGGACCACAGAGCACGGAGAACATCCACATGTGGATAGTCGTTGTGCGTTTGGCTCGGAAGTATTCTTAATGCACTATTTATAAAAGAAAATAAATAAAAATAAAAAATGACCACCGATCAAACTGTTATTTATTCATAAAAATGCTAATTACAGGCATCCAATGGGTTTGGGTAAATGAGGATGGAGGGGCACTTGAATTACCTTTGCTTAAGTGAATCCAAATTTGATCTCGTGCTTTTTATTATGATAATGGCGAGCAGTGATCAAGACAGAGACTTGAAATCCAAAGTGCGTTCAAGACTAATGTTCCTGCTAAGCGTTCAGTGCTCTACATCAAAGATTGTATCACGCTGATGAAATAATAACGTCTTGTCACTCCTCGTATCTAATAATTTGACTGAATGGACCAAAATAATATCTGGAGAGTGTGTTAGTATAGTGATTTATTTGCTGTACACGTGATAATGTCTTCTTAGCCCCATTACTGATAACTTGTCACACAGATAAATGTGATAAATTGTCAGTCGTCACGTGTCTGTGAAATTAAGCAGGATTGGACAGGCCATTGATGCAGATAAGAGAAGGAAGAAGCCTCAGGAAGGGTATGATGGATAGATAAATGTTACATAATCGGCGAGATAATCAGCAAAAAAAAATAAATAAATATTCGGTGACAGAAGCACCGATATTTGTAGATTGTAAAACATATGTGAAGAGCATGGATCCAGGAGGATGTTGGGCAGCTACCCTCCTGCAAAATCTAATGAATTAACACCCCATAATTACATCTGATTGTCTTTGTCATCGTTGCGGAAGCGGTAATGATGAAAGAGGGACGTAGGACGGAAAAACAGCCGTGTTTGGAACCCTGCAGCGGGCGATGATTGACTGATAAATGAGAGTAAACAGTGACCTCTGTTAACTGTCACAGCAGAGCACAGAGAGCGGTGGAGACACACAGCAGAAGAGGACAGGGACGCATAGAGAGCGAATGAGAGAGGAGAGGAGAGGAGAGGAGAGGAGAGGAGAGGAGGTTAAACAACTAAAAGCTCGGCTGGCGGCAGAGGCTCCTGTCAGACCGGAGACCTTGTTTCCTCCCAAAACAGGCACCGACAATATCTCTTATGTGGGGCAAACACTCCACTCCTTCAAGTGCACACAAAATACACCCGGGCGATTGCGGGAACACATGCATGCGATAGAGCACTTAGAGTACATGCATCTAAACATGACACGTGTGCAGACATATTAAAGAAGGTAGACCGAGAGACGCTGGAGGGGGGAAGAGCCAACAGACAGGGAGATTAAGTGTGACTAAAACCAAGGGTGTCGACTCAATAAGGCACAATGTGTCTGAATGTTTTGAGGAATAGCAGTGCAATGTCACGAAATTTTGTAGAGGGGTATTTGCCAGGTGTTAAAAAAAATGCTTCCCTCAGAGGATTGTGCCTAAAAATGCATCACGTCGACCGCATCCTAGCGTCTTTTCACGAGTCTTGAATCGCTTTCCACTCCAGAAATGAGGTTGACAAATGCAGAACCGTCACAAATCGGTGGGAGTGCTGCTCGGCTGTAAAAAATATGGTGTCCCTCTGGTGCTCTTTAATTCGGGGAGTCTGAGACACTCAAGAGTGTAATGAGATAAAATTAAATATCTAAGTGCTGCTGAATCACAGTAGCATTAAAAACATGCCTAGGAAATTCAGCCATTAAAGCACAAAGGGTTTTAGATATGAAATAGCCCAAAGGTGGCTTCTACAATTCTAAAAGCTGGACAGTTGCAGGCGACAAATCATATTAGCTGTCCTAGTTGCCCATGAGGGGCAGCACGGCGTCACATCATGCTGACATCGATTAAGGATTAGCCTTTAACGCAACCCCTCGGTGTCCTGTCATCGCCTAATGCTAACAGCCGTCTTGTGGAGACGCTTCTCCCCCCGGCTTGAGACTGTCCATTTCAAACCCTCCAAGAAGCCTGTGGGTTAAGTACCAATATCAAGGGAGGAGACCTTGAGTTTATCCTTAAAACAGCACTGATCCAGTGCTCCAGCATAGTTCACCTGGTTCCATACAGCGGCAGTTGAGGTTTGACTCCCGCCTGTGGCCTTCCGCAGCAGAAAAACAACAGCACTGATCCCTAGGCTTGGTGTCATTTTAGGACAATATTTCCATTGGAGATATTTTGACTGCTGCAACTGGCAAGGCGATGCACGTAACCAACGAGGAAGCAGAGCTAACGCTAAGGCCTTTGAGCTAATCTGCTTTCATATTTACTGCTGACTAACCACAACTGATTGTGGTTCTGACCATCTTGTTTTATTAGAGTGACCAATCAGTAAGAACTTATTGAAATGTATGTTATTGTCTAATTATTAATGATACTGCTTCAGGGCTGTGAGAAGATCCGCTGCTGGTGACACACTCAGGCATTAAATAATTAAGAAATGTCTGTATTATTAGAGCTGTAACACAGAAATTAAAAAACTTTTTTTTGATTGGGATCTTTAATTATGGTTTCAAAAGTTGTGTTTGCATGAATATTCACAACGGATATGCTATCATTTTTCATCTTGGAGGTAGTTAAGCTTGCTGCTGCAGCTACTAGCTTTTGGTTTGTTTCTCTCCCGAACACTGAATCGTACAAATCACAATTATAAAAAAAAATAAACTTGAAGGATGATTAATGAGATTGTGCATTTTCCATTTGCTGTACAAAATCTTGACCAGTTCCACTTTTAAGTGCAACAGCTGTGTAAAAAAAAAATACAGTTTGTATTAGTTGTCAACATCAAAGGAGGTCTTCATGCAATTTTAGGGAATGCAATGAGGGGATCGTAAGAGGCTAAGTAGCTAATCACCGCATAATGGCGACTCAAAACTCATTATAACACATTTCTTGGTTAGCCTTTTCTTCGTTCCAGCTATTTTTCAGCACATTTTCAACTAATGATGCTTTTAAAAAGTGACAGGGACAAAACTGGTCATCTGAAAAAGTGGTGTTGCCCAGTTTAAACACATCTGCAATATGCAGCTCAACCTGGCGCTTCAACCCAGGGCTGCTCAGATCGCATGCATCTCGTGTGTTGGGCGACATCAGCTCAGGGACTCGTAGTTTATTATCTTCCATTACCTCAGCAGGGTCAGAGGGGGAGGTGTTCTGGTCTTACAAAGCTCTGTGTGCACAGGATCCTGCCTCTTTTTATTGTATGTGGCCAACCCACTGTGTAATTGGGCTACTGAACAATGATTGGCCTATAATAAGAGACTGTAGCCTCTGCACGAAGATCCATGACCACACGTTGTATTGTGTAGGACAACTGAAGCTAATATGTTTGTTTGCAGGAGATTCTTTATCAGTTTTTCAAGGTTCAGCTGCCACCAACCCAACACAAGTCCACAACAGAGCCAGAAACCTTCTCTGCCTCGAGCCTTCTCTCTGTAGGCATGTCACCTGTTTTCATCTTTGGAGCTGATGATAATATTTTACCTATGTTACTGCTCAGAGATCAACAGTCGCTCCGCTCAACCAGTTGCCTCTGTCGATTAGGTAAACTCGTCTGCAGTAAAGTTTTGACCCGTAATTCAGCCGTGTTCCCAGACTCAAAGCTACGTCTCTCACCAGGAGAAGAAATGGGTTGTCCCTCCTAGCGAGGTAGGAAAGAGCAGAACGACGCAGGCATCACTCAACAAAGAAGCGTCTTTGTGTGTCTGCTCTGTCTTGTCTTGCCAGAGGGGACAGACATTCGAAGTTTGCCCATAGCTCACAAAGTTTTACTTTCTCGGCAGCAGCAGCAGCAACAAAGCACAACATGGGTTGAATTTATCTTCTTCCAAACTAAGTCCAGTGGCAAAACAATAGGGCAGGCTGCTGTTACTGCTCTGTGTGCCTTGTGCTAACTGTGTTAGCTGCTGCAGCAACAGACCCGTTCGGCAGCTAACTCGATTAGCACAAAACACACACCGACAGCAAACTACGACTACATCATGTCTCATTCACCTGTAAGAAAACAGCTGTTATCATACTGAACATGAACATCAAACATGGCTGTTGTTAGTACTCACCGCTGTCAAGCTAGCAAGTAGTTTTAGAAAGTATTTGTGTCGTTCTCTCTTCCATTCTTGTGCCACTCACTTGCTGACAGCTTTAGCAATATATCCGCTTAGCCTTATAGATTGATTCAGGAACAACACTTTTGCGACTTTTCTGATATGTTAAAGCTGCTGTAAGCGTTTCCGTCATCATAGTTATCTTTAGCATTCCAGTAAGCGATCCTCTCTCTTCTCTCCACACCTGCATGACTATTTTTTTTTTTTTTCCGAGGCAGCTCTCTTTGCCTCTTTCTTTTCTTCAGTTGTTTTTCGTCACATGGTCTGTTTTGTATATCTGGAATTGTTAGCTTTCATTGTTCCACCGTTGTCAATACAGGAAGCTCCTGTTTCTCAGTACGTTTACGAGCAGACAGGGCCGCCTCTTTATGGAGTTCTCTGTCCTGATTGGATAAAGTGAGCAGGGATACCGGAAAATGTGTGATCCTTTTCCCTTTTTACGTGAGTCAGAGGAGGAGAGAGACATGAGTTACTAACCAAACAAAACTGACTCTATAAATGTGATTGCTGTTGGAATGTAGAACTATTTAACACTTATTCTAAAGAGAAAATAACACTTACACCTGCTTTAATTGACAATATGTCAAGAACAAACATGCTGTAATATTATTCTACTGCCAAATCATTTTGCTGTTGTAAATTAGTAGTCTCTACATTTGTCTGTTGGTGATGGTTTGGCATTTTTAGGGATTTTTATATGCCATCCATAATGTATAAGTGAAACATCTTGGCCTAAAATTCATGAAATTTGCAGTCAATTTTGGCGCGAGTGCTCAATGCCAAGTCGGTGCACACAAGGGGTCGAATGGGACCTTGAAGTTTGAGTTCAGAGAGGCATGCGTGCAAGCTGTAACTTCACATCAGAAAATATATGTTAATGTATATGTTTATATTGTATGCGCAGCCATATCATTTCACATATAAGAGCAGTGCATCCTACTACATTTAAAAAAAAACTGCCTTTGATTACTTAATAAAACCATATTTCTATTGAGAGTTGATTCGCTGTAAATTAAACGGTCGTTCATCACATCTAAAGTTTTAAAAATGCAAACACCCTCTTGAATTTCTCCCGGTCACGTGTCGCCAGCTCTTACGTAACGCTGTTGTGTATTGGCGTTGTCATGTCTAATGAGATTATGTTTCGTCTGTATGTGTTTGCACTTTCTTTCCAAAAGTCGTCTCTGATCACTCTCAGCCTCATCATGATCACTTGTTACCATGACAACTCCCTCACAGGACCAATCGCCCACTTCTCTATCCGTCTCTCTCCCTCTCTCGCTCCTCTATTGCTCTTCATTGTCTTTGTCGTGACTCCCCCTCACCCATCAGCCACTGCCGTCACCCACTTTAATTTGTCATCAGAGGATTCCATTTGCTCCCTTTCACACAATCTATTCATTTTTTCTTGGTTTCTTAGTTTTTGTTGTTGGTGTTAAAGCCAGACTTAGCAGCTTCTCCTCTCACCAGCCCAGCACAGTTACAGTGCCCAGCTGAGGACCCCCCCTCCGGCAAACTTCACGGGGTCAGTCCAGTCTCTCGGTCAGACTCTTTGGGGGGTTTTTCGACCTCCCTGCCCTTAGCCCTGGAGCGGTTTGGACAGGCCCCATATGCTGTTTAGTGTTAAGGTCAGGAACCGCAACGTCCTCTGGTGAACCCCTAGTGGAAGGAGCTGGTGGCCGAGGCTTCGAGAAGAGTCTTACACAAGCTGCTGCTTCTGAGGTCAAGGGAGGGATGCTGCACGCTCCGTCGAAGTCTGTGCTTTCTGAGAACTGGGTGTTCTGTGCAATGCGTCGGGACAACCGGGCTCGAATTGCTGAATTTTGCCCAAAGTCCAAGCAGACTTTTCTTTTTTACTTTTTAGAAGAAACAGTTGGTGAGCCGGCGCTGAGTTTCCCGAGCTCCTGAAAGCCGTTTGAAGAAAGATCTGAAGGGGAGCGGTTGATGCTTTATCCTGGAACTTTTAGCATTTCCATAATTTGTTTGTTCTCCTATCAAACTCGTCGGGGGCTCAGTCATTTTAGTAGCTCAGCACGTCTTCTTATCACAATCGTGCGGCTTACTCTCCGACTGGACGGTGTATATTTTAGTCTCAGTGATTGATTCGGTCTCGGTTATGAGTATTTGGGGGCTGCAAACGTCAGATTGCATGGTGGGAGAAAAAAAGGGTCTGACTCACTGCAGGCTATGCTGGCGGTTGCCGAAGTTGATTTTAAAGCTATTTTGAGACGCGCACTTCTCTCCTTCAGTCTCTCTCCCTTTTCTTTTTTCTCACTTATCATATTTACTGTCCCGTCATTTTCTTTCGCTGTACCTCCAACGTTAGTAATGTCTCATCCCATCCTGTCTCTCGGCGCTACAGGAGCCGCGGAGCCAGGAGACTAATCTAATCATTTAGGGCCTGCTCTTGAGTAGTAAATAATTTTCTTGGCATATCACAGGGTTTTTGCGAGTGGGTGTGTGTCTGTCTGTGTTTGTGTGTGTGCGTTTTTATTGTGTAATTTTCCTCGCTCGTTCCAGTGTTTCTCACCACCGTCCTCCAAAGCCCCCGAGGACTGCAGCAGCAGCAGCAGCAGCAGCAGCAGCCCCGGACCAATTTTTTGTTCTTTCTTTCTTGTTCTACAGTGACACACTATGGTCTATATTTCATGTCACTCCGACTAAACTGCTCCGCTGTTGAGATGTCCACTTTAAAGCTTGATGCACTCCTTGTGTATGGATTTGGCTGCCATGCCAGCAAAGCACTTTGCCTTGTGAGAGGAATTAAACCCCTGAGGTTTTTCTAAGATAGATTAAATAGGGAGGGGAGCTGAGAAGGCAGGGGCTCATGGGAGGGGCGCTACCCAAATATAGAGAACCTGCCAAATGCCAACGGGTGTGGGCGAGGAGGCTGGCCTCTCTGATGTGTGTGTCTGCACATGGGGTGGGTGTTTGCATGCATTATGAGGATTTCTAGGATGTGTGTTTAAAAAAAAAAATACATATGCCAGCTCTTTTGTGCGTTTGTGTGCAGAAGATTTCACAGCAAAAATTCTGACACTGACAGCACAGTGGAGAAAACCCCGGCATAAAAAAAAAATAGTTGAATGTTAAATTTTTCTGGATTTCTTTGGTTTGGCATTGAACTCATCTCTCATCTCCATCTTTCAGATGTTTGCCGGTTCAGGGTGAGTGGAGCGACAAAGTGAAAGATGGAGAGCGAAAAGGAAAAAAGGTAACGCACAGAAAGCCACAGAGGAGGAAGAAGAGGAGGAGGAGGAGGAGGAGGAAGAGGAGGAGGAGGAGGAGGAGGAGGGTGGTGAGGATGTCTTGGAATGGGAATTGCAAAAAAGCTGGAGGAAGGTTTTGTTTGCTACGCCTCACATGTTTGGATACTCAAGCTAATGAGCAGCAATTAGACAGCAGCCAATTAACTCTGGCCATCAGACTGAGACCGAGGGAAATGAAAAGAGGAGGAGCGAGGAAGTGAGGGAAGAGAGAAGTGTTGAAGAGGGAAGGGGGAGTAAATGACCTGGGAATCACATGCGCTGTAATCTGCTCGTGATGTTCCTGTGTGTGTGTGTGTGTGTGTGTGTGTGTGTGTGTGTGTGTGTGTGTGTGTGTGTGTGTGTGTGTATTCCAGCAGGGGGAGCTGTGTAGGCCCATGTCACTGTAAGTGCTCTACATGACCATCTGGCTCTCACTGTCAGGCTGGATGCTGAACTTACGCTTTAACTCCTTCACTGCCGGCACCTCCTCCGCATCCATACCATGAGAAAAACGCGTGAATATGAAAATGAATGCTCCTCAAAGAGAACGTTTAGATGTTTTTTGGTACATGTTTGGCATTACTATTACACAAAACTCAAAACTTAACAATTCAGACCACGGAATCCGGGATATGAATGATTGATGATAGATTGATGGAGTCGCTGTGTGACTCTGAATCTTCTCTGGCAGCCGGTACACTGACCAGATTGTGTATCTGCTCCAGGCTGTGGAGGGAAGAAAGCAAATGGTTAATTTCTCATTCTGACTGCTGATGCAGTGTTCCAGCTGAACCCCTCTGAGAGTCGGTCTCTCTCTCTCTCTCTCTCTTTCACACACACACACTCACCTACGAATACACACTGTACCGTAGTGCTTGCCATTCTTCCAAGTAGCCCGCTGCCCTCTCTTTAATTAGGCTAATTGAAATGCGAGAATAACCATTTTCTTGATTGCTCATTATTTTTGGGCAGTTTAAAATGAAAAGCATGCTTACCCACGCAGATGCCAAAGAGGGGGCGGTCTTACCTCGGTTTCCTCAGCTGACCCTGTTGCTCGGCACTGGTGAGCTCCAGGGGGTTGCAGCCCCGCTCGCCGAGCCCTGTGAACACCTTTTGGCGTCGTGGCTGCTACCTCACCTCTCCGATGGGAGCGTCCCCCCGCCGGTGGCCTTAGTGTTGTTTAAGCAAGAGAGTCAAGTGGGATTTTCCAGACATCCTTGAGACAAATTGTGAGAGACGGCTTGTGCTTAAGTGCTCTTGGCAGGTCTACAGGTGGTTGGGCGGCTTTTTTTCCCCACGTGTTCTCAGCTGCTCTGTAAACCCTCCGAGCAGGCCCACCGTTGGTCCTTAGCTGTGACAGGAGCCTCCCCAGGGCAGCTGGGGCTTATGAAGAGCAAGGGGAGAGAGACGGAGAGGAGGGAGAGAGGATTTGAGGGAGAGAGTGAGAGAGGGAGCGATGGCACAGTACATCTGGAGCAAGGGGCTGGGGAGTTTAGGTGTGCGTGTATGTGTGTGTGTGTGTGTGTGTGTGTTTGACAGCCTGAGAAAACGCTCATATGTTTTGTGTCTGCCTGACAAGGAGGTGAGTCATTCCCTCAACGCACTGTCTCACACACACACACACACACACACACACACGTACTAATGCACCCACCCAAGCATGCACACACTGTCTCACACACACATCTTCAGTTATCGACTAGACTGCACGGGGGCAGATCACATGCTCATCATTAGCCCGGCAGAACTGGCTGCAGCTGTGTACAGTAACGCTCGCCACATGATGTGGCATTTATCATACGTACACATTATACACATACAGAGTCATTTGCCTTCGAGGAGCTGTGTGATTTCCTCATTAACTTCTTGAAATGTAATGAGTCATTGAACCGAGTTCTGTGGCTCTGTTAATTATGGCCCCATGTTTCAGCAGCTCTCTCCATGGCAACCTAAAGTTCTGCCTGTCACCGCATGAGAGATGAGGGAATAAAGACATTTTCCCATTATGCTGCCACCCCAGCATGCATATTTCTCCTTAAGACAGGCCTTCTGAGGGTTGAGCTGCTGATCTTTTAGCACCCTCTGCTGGAGATCAGAGTGGCGTCGAGCGTCAACGTTCTGAACCTGGGGGTGCAAAGAAGTGATGGAGAAGCGGGGGCGGCCGCTGACGATCGAGCAACATCGACACCGTACGTTCTGGGTTCGTAAAACAATCAGAAAGTTGGGTGTTGTAAGCAAATGGAAAGGGAGTCGACACTCGTGCACACGCTGACCTCACAATCAAGAGCGAGAACCGTCGAGCAGTTTGTGTTTGAGAGCTTGGTGGCACCAAATTGAATATCATGAGGCTATTAGCATGCAAATGAGCTGTTTCCTCTCATTATTGTGCTGACAAACAAGCATCTGTTAATGGGTGTGTGTTTACATTGCACCTACAGTATGAGAGGAGCTCCGGCTAATGAATGTAAATGAGCAGAGTTCAGGCTGGAGTTTGGTGTGGGCGACCAGTTTGCTCTGAAAAGACAACAGATGTTAGCACCAGCAGCAGAGCATGTCCGAACTGAAGGGGGTGCGAGATGTTAAATTGCAAAGAATCCTTTTTTCTTTAAGCATTTTTCTCTACGTTTCATGGCTCCCTTGTGAAATGACTGAGGCGTGAAAACAAGCTGCTACCCTTCAGCTCTTCCTCTAACGCGACAGAAAAAGACATTAAGCCCTGGATGCAGATCAGATTTCTGCACCACAATCTATAAGCCTCTCGCGTTGTGTCTGAAGTGGCCCATGGCTGAAGCTGCCAAACAAATATCAGGAGAGCTCACGACGTTGACATCTTATCATGCTTTGTTTACATAATTTTTATTAGTGGAGATATGACCATGGGTCAGTTTCATCTCTAAAGACTCACCTCTTCCGCCAGGAATGAAATTAAAATAAGTGTGATCTCTCGCAGGGATTGGCAGAGTATTTACTGATAATAACCTTTTTCTTTTAAGGGATCGGTGGACCAGAGCCAAGACGAAATACAGTCCACACAGTCACAGAGCTGGCAGAACACCTCACCACGGGAAACAAGTACTCAGGTCATGGACTTGGTTTGTCATTCCTCATAAATGTACTCTTCCGGTTGTTGAAAACGAGATGAAGGATGACTCATGACAAAGTGACATTTTCCCACTTGCCAGTCGACCACTGCCTCTGGCCTTTGTGCCACCACGCTGACTAAAGTGCATTTTTAGGTGTCACGAGGGGTTTGTTCAATGGCGAGCCCTTTTTTTGATGGATTGTTCCGGGTGAAGCTGCCTGCTTGTACCTTACAGTGGCCAACTATTACTTTGTGTAGTGAAACAGGAGCACCAGATATGATCTATGAAAGCCACAGCGGCTCTTTGTTTTATTTATTAACCTGATTTCTACTTAGCGAAGAGACATTTTTGATTTACAGAGCATATGACCCTCTTATAAAAATGATGACTTATTATTATCAACTCTTGCGTTTTGTTGATGTTAGCTGTTCTTCCTCACTGCTGTTCTCAAGTTTGGCATATCCATCTTGGAGTTTTGGAGCCAGAAGTCACCATATTTGGACAAGACGGTGGGGCTGTGGAGGTTATGCTGATTGGATCTGACGGAGAGCATGAGGACGCAATGGCAGATAATGGAGCCTCTCGATAGGTCCCAAAAGTTAGCTCCAAATATTAGCAGCCCCATCTTGTAAATCAATCAATCAATCAATCAATCAATGATGCATTAACTACAAACTGCCAAACATTGTATTCTGTCTCTCTGTAGTCCAATGAGCACCATTTTGAAGTTCCGTTGTCGCATCTTTCTCTAATCAAGGGCTCCGGACACACCCTGGTTGCCAGACATGTAGCACAAAATCTACCCCAGTCCTACTTCATTGTCTATTTTACTCTAAGTGCGACATAAATATACAAAATGAACATCATGCTGTATTGAAGATGACTTGAAACTAGAGACTGAGACCATAAACCTATTAGGAAACTGCTCACAGAGATAATAAATGTAGTGAGAAATAGGGACATTTTCTCATAAGCTTAAAATGTATTTTGTGAAAAAACATATGGTCATTTTGGTTGGAATATATTCAAAACAAAAATATAATAAGGATAAATGGCAATGGAAAACAATAGTGCAATGTGAAAGTGGTCACTTGTAGTGATATTTACAGAGAGCTATCACACAACTCTGCGTTTCAGGTCCAAAACCTTTCACTTTCAGCACCCCCATAGTGACATTTTCTGCCTCAGCAGGCAGCTAATTTATGGGAAAGATCAAAAACCCAACTGTACAATACAGAAATACACAGATAGCTGTCAGAGTTGGGCAAAAAGGTGAGCACCGAAATGCAAACACAATGATAAGCAGGTCAGTAACAAAAGGTCCGCTTAAATGTGCTGATGTATGAATACAAAAATACGAAAAACAAACATCCAAACAACAAGAAACTGAATCCAGTATAAACGAACATGAGGAACATGAGGACTGAAGTGGGGCTGTCGTAAGAGACAAACCAACAAAGAGTGTGAGGAAAACACAGGCTTAAATACACATAAAGTGATTAAGAAATGAAGCATGTGTACTCAGAAAAAGGGCAGGAAAGCAGACAAAGGTAGGAAGTAGAGAGTTTAATATGTCATACAAGGATAAAACTACAAAATATTTATTTAGTTTAACGAGCCAAATATATCCTTCAGGCAATAAAGACGACTCCAAATGAATGACAATCTTGTGGCTTAACTAATAAGCAACTGTCACTTTTGCGTTTCCACTCGTACCAAGAGGTTAAAGAATCAGTAACTGTACTTGTAGTGTTGCTTTATTTTCTACAAAAAAATTCTGACTACTTACCGCTGAATCTGTCCAACAAACTAGTTGTAAAGCACCTGCTTTGTTCATCTTTACAAGCTTCCAGTTCTTTGTCAGACCTGCTTACGACAGCTCAGGGAAGGTTGTCAGAGCTCAGATGAGCCCGTCCTCGTGATTTCAGATCAGTCTACGTCTGCTACGAGCAAGAAAGCTGTCATCAGGTGAGGAAATTCCTTCCAGGATGACATCATTATCTCCATTACTCCTGTGGAAACAGACATTCCTACACTCTCCTGTCTGCTTGTATTTACTGCAGAACTCACTCGCAGTGTGTGTGCGTGTGTGTGGAGTGTAACGATATACCAGGATTTATCATTGCACTCCTTGCAATCGGCTGGCTCAAACACAAACACTGGTGTGGGACAGTGTGCTTGGCTGATGGCCACGTGTTGATGTCAGGCTGCATCAGACTCTGGTGGCATCAAGATAAAGAGCAGCATTTGACCTGGACAGTGTTCTCTTGACACGGGCACAAGGCACAAGTGACTGTCTGGGAAGTGTGTGTACGTCTGTGTGTGTGTGTGTCACATCTGACAACTCTGTACATGTTATGACATCCACAGGCAGGACTTCAGGACTCCGGAGGATGATGGCATAGTGATTCACAAACTGAAACACACACTTATACAACATCAATCACTCACTCTCTCACACACACAAACACACGCACACACGCACGCACACACACTCATTCTTTCCATCCTAAATCAGACTGTAGCTCTGCTGTTGTGTAACAGTTTCATTTTTATTTCCAAAAGATTTCCAAAAGCATAGTTTTTACATGACAAAGACACACAGCACATACACAGATAGAAAGGAAGGCTACGGACATGAGCAAGGCACACCCAGCGCTTTCTGGAAGTTGTTTCCTTACTTTGGTAAAGATGCTCTCCATGATAAGTGTCATACATTATAGTAAAAGATGATCAGATACACAGACAGAAAGGAAAACTATTTGTTCCCCAGGACTTATCTTAAAGGAACAGTCACATGTTAAGAATTTGGATGTTTTGGCGTCAAACTGAGGATCTGATGAAGAAGAAAAACATCTGCCTTATGTCTGAACCGTCTTTATATCTGGGACGTTGTTTAGACCTGGGCCCTGTTTGCTGAAAGAACCTAGATGCTCAGATAATCTTAATGTAGTCCCAAGATTAAGATCAGTTTGGCCGTGAGGTGTTTGTAAATAATGGGTCCCAGGTTTTCACAATGACTGGCAACAGGGAGAAACTCCCAGCCTCGCTCCATCAAAATGGTAAAAAGCAGATAAATGGACTGCACTTTCAAAAGTTAGCTTTACAATTTTCCTCTCATTCACCCACTTACACAGTTGGATAGTGGTGCAGCTGTCATCAGCAGCAATTTTAAGGTCCAGAGCAGGATTGTACAACCAACTCTGCAATTACCAGACAAGCTCTACTCCTGCTTAAACCGCCCCAATCGGCAGAACTGGGGCAAAGCTGTCTTATTTTCACATGATGAACACCATGTTTTGTGATACCCTGCAATAAGGTATCCAACAACAAGAACATAATCAATGGAGCGCAGGCTACACCACTTCCTCTGCCAAGTCCATTATTCTCTGTGGAGTGCATTACTGTGTTTATAACACGGCCTCTTACCAAATCATGAAGGTTATGATCAAACATTCATTGATTTGTAATGTTTGTGTGTAGCATTAACAAACAGCTTAAAAAGTATCAACAGAATGTGAAGAAATAGCAGTTCTGACATCATTTTCTGTATGTATTGTATATTGTTTTTCTGTATGTAGTGTGCTGCAGAGAAGTTAGCATGCTAACCAGCTAGCCTTGGCCTGTCCAGGTCCAAAACTCCTGTGCTAATGGTTTAAACACCAACACTCCACTCGTCTCCGAGCTCCCAACTCGGAACACTAGCGACATTGCTAACTGAGTTAACTTGCAAATGGCAGCTACAGTTAGCTGCAGTAAGCAGCTACTTGCCATTAATACACCCGTTCAGTTGAAGTATTTTGCGAGTTCATTATGACAGGAACCTGCCAGACAATCACAAGTCAAGACACCTGCAGTCACCAGGTCAGTTTTGCAGTTACTGGTGAATAAATGAATCTTGTACACTGCACATAAACCACTCATTTAACAACAATGCCTTGTTTTTTGCATTTAAACCTGCAATAGCTGATTTTCTGACCACCTAGAAGCTGCGAACACAACACCAACATGACCTTAGCTTTAAAATCCAATAGGTAAACTTGATAGCAATCCATTTACACGTCCAGCAGATGTGAAGCAACATTAGTTTTCATTCGGTGTTGTGTTCCTGGCCACCTGATAAATGTCCAGCGCTAACTCTCTTTGAGCTCAATTCTTTCTCTCAAACAACTCCTGAGGGAAATGCAAATGCAGATGTCCCTGACTGGAAACAGAATAAAACAGATACTTGAATGACCTTTGACCTTTATATTGGCCTTTTGCATAAACAATTACTAGAGACTGTGTCTCAAGTAACCGTGTCTGTCTGTCATTTAGTGCTATGCAGGGAGGTTATTTTTAGAGAGCCTTTGCCAAAAATGACACTGAGGAGGGAGAGAGAGTGAACTAAATGGTTATGGACCAGAAAACCAAAACAATGGGCTAAATTACGTTGTAAAAATCTCCATAGCTCCAGAGCTCAGGGGAACTACAGACCCCTGAAATTTCCCTGGGCTTGTCACTACAAGCAAAACCTTTCACATGAGTATCATACCATGAGTTGTTAAGGAAAAAAAGGTAGCTTTGGAGTTCCAGGAATGTGTGTGGATGCTGCAAAGCTAACAGTTCCCCGTGTACTGATGTCAATCTTCACATCCCAGCATGAATTTGACAGCCGACAACCATCTTCCTAAAAACATGAACCTGTTCCTTTAAATCACAAAACCAGCAGAGAAATACAAATCATGTAACTATCTACATTTGCCAGACTGACACCACTCGTACGGCTGCTTCGGATTAATTATAATCACAGTATAAGCGGCACTTTTTCTTCATATGTTGAGAGGCTTTGTGAGCATTTGAATAGCGATGTGTTGAGGTGCAAAAGAAAATAAAACAGCTCAAAGAAAAAAATGCTCCTGTAATGTAATTTTAACACCAAGTGGCTAATTATACAGCATACCTTACAAGCAGCATTTTTTTTAAACATTTCTTACATTAAAGCATTGTTTATCATATGGCTTGAATAGGTTGTTGTAGGCATACTGTATATATTAAAACATTTGTCCAAATCCTTCAAGAGATTCCACAACCTGGGTAGCTTTTTAAAAAGATCTCTTTAAGCTAAAATATCAACCTAAACATGATCAGACTCCCATCACAGACCAGATCTTTGGCTAACAGCTATTTGTTCTTTACAGCATTGGTTTTTATGTTTCTGGCATTTAGATGTCAAACCAGGCTGTGACTTCACACAGTGAAGTGAAGCACGTGATGTAAGAAGGTATTTCACTTTCAGTCTAGATGCAAAAACTAAACCACCTCGACATAGTTGGCTGGGTAAAGGCCCTCCCAGCCGTCGTCCTTCATCCCCCGACACCAACCCTGATCGTCCTCGTCTTCGATCTTCAAAAACTCCTCACCTGTGGGGAGACAGACATTTATTTTTTGTAATATAGAAAGTATTTTGAAAATTCTAAACAGTCATTAAAAAGACTTTAAATGAGATCTATTATGCTTTTTAGTTTTTTCCCTTTCTTCACTTCTCCTGAAACGCCTCATTAGTAGTCCTGCCTTTAATTCAATGTACATACAATGGATCCATTTGGACTCAAATATTCTTGAAACAATTCCAAGGAAGAAGGGGGGAAAAGATCGTTGTGGTACGTGTGGACATGGCCTGAGTATTCAGAAAGGGGCCCTTAAACTAAACATCAAGTAAAGGTTGATGTCTATCAGCAGTCAAAAACCCAAATATGATAAATATACCAACACAGAAGATCAATGAAACAATCCCATTTAAAAGTAAGAACCAGTAAATGTTTTGCACTTCTACTTAAAAAGCTACTTATGAAATTAAATTATTTATTATCCAATTAATTTCTGCTGAGTGATTAATCTTTTCAGCTCTAAAGTTAAGGCGCAGCACCCAAGGGTACTGGGCACTGGTACCTAAGACGAATGAATGTAAAATCAATGGAGAACATCAAAACTGACTGAATGGCTTCTCCTACATTTAATGACTGTTGTTAGTGCCAACTGTCACTGTTTATGATATAATAAGACTATACACAAGGCAGTTTCAGTTTCGTAGCATGGTACGTGTTTGTGTTTACCTGCTTTAAATGACAGCTCATCTGTCTCCTGGCCAACATAATCATACAGAGCTCTTACTCTCACGCCTCCAATCATCGTGCTAAAGGAAGAGCGGGAGACAGAAAGAGGAAAAGAAGAGACAGAGAGACAGATGAATGTTTGATCAGCTGTACAACATCTACACGGCTTCAGATCTTTGTAAAAACTAACCTGCTCGGAACAATTTCCTCTGAAACACATTCACTCACCTCCTCTCTATCGTTGCTTTCTTTTCTACTTCTTTCTTCCCTTTACTTGGTTTCTTCTCAGGTGTCCATTCCTGACAAACATTTGAACAAAATGACTAGAATCAAAGTAAGAACTTAACATCAATTTGAGTAATAGGAAAGGCTGAGAGATGGACGTATTTGTGACCTACCTGGAAGTGAGGCCAGTCGGTGGGCATGCCGGGCCCGTGGGTGTTTTTCCACCAGCGGAGGTCCTCATGCTCATCGATGGCCATCAGTGTGTTGTGGAGCTCATTATACACGGCCCTCACACTAAATGAGTAGCAGGAGACAAAAGAGACAAACAATACAGACCTGTAATCCATCGTCAAATTTACCTTCAACTGATATTTCATCTCCTATCTTATCCTATCTTTCATACAGTTCTCCTGTTTACTATTCAACCATTAGCTCAGCTACTTTCAGCATTAACATACAAACTAAGAATTGAATTGTCTGCCAAGTTTAAACTTCAGAACTTGTATTTAAACAGACACTACAGACTCTTTCAGTGCTTCAACTTCAATTACGATTTCAATAGATTTCGCATGTGCTGGCAGAAACCAGCAACTTTAGCTCATTGTAGTTTCAAAACAAACGGTCTGACTTTGTTGAATACAAAGAGAAACTGTTTCATTTTAACACTGAATATTTTGACTGGTCAAACACATGTCATCTGAGCCAAATGACAAAACAAAGGCTTCACATTTCTGCTGTCAGTTTAAATGTTTTCGTTGTTGATTCAATGTTATTTTCTAAATGAAAACATCAGCCAGTCGGCCTAATGGTAACAATTTCCTTGAAGTGGTTCCTCATAAGGCTTTACAGTGCATCGTAATCTGAGCATGATATAATAAACACAGCATGCAGGACTGCAGGGGGTGGAATACTTGCTGGGGCAGCTGTATACTTAATGACGTGACGTTAATTTTAATTCAACCTGCTGATGCCCCTCGGATGGTTACTGTTACTAAATTTGTTTAAATTTCCAATTGGCAGATAATCTGCTTGCACTGCCATCCAGAATCCATTTTAGGTAAGTGTAAACCAACAAATTAAGCAGATTAATAGAGTATTTAATTTTCTCATCCACCTGATATCCTCCTGTGGCCCCTGAAGATTTTATAAAGTAATTAACTTGCTGTCTTGGTTATTATTTCAATTTCAGTTCATTGTTCACCTCTCATTGTTGGTGATGTCCAGATGTTTGTGGATTGAGAGGAAAGCCTGTTTAAGGAAGACAATCCTCTTGCGCTCCTCGTCCTGCGATTGGTCAAAGATGGACTCCATCTCCTCCATGTAGCGCGGAGCGTAGCGGTTCACCTCCTCAAGGACTTTTTCATAGCGGGCTCGAACCTGTAATCAACAGGGACACGTTTAGTTCATTAATCTGTTTGTTTTCTTGTTCACTATTTATATACTTCTCCCTCAATCCTCTACATATCTGGTATTGATCTGTATGTGACCTTGAGAAGAAAACCTAAGCCAGAGCCTTCCAGATGCCTATTGGTATTTGTAGTCACTTAACATATCCTCTGACAGCTGGCTCTGAGAAATGACATGATCCATAATCCATTCTGCCAAACCATTGTAGTTCTGACCAATCAGTGTCCTATGAGGAGCAACTGGCAGGTATGGGTGTAATTTAGATGTGACGACCAGCGAGAGAGGCAGTTGTTTGTTTCAGTCAGAGGTTAGCATAGATGCTGCTTTTGCATCAGCATTAACTGGAAAAATGTATTTTATTAATATAATAACAACACTGAAGGTTTTCACTCTCCATTGGCTTCAGCAAGAGTTTGTTTTACCAATGGGCTTCACTGCTGTTGATCTGATTGGTTAAATGTCCAATTTGTAAGAAGTTGATTTTTGAGTCTCATTCCCAACTTGTCAAATACTGACACCATGGGACAACAGACAACCTGACCTACAATCATAAAGCATCAGTATTTGACAAGTTTGGAATGAGACTCAAAAATCCACTTTCTAGCAAAATGGACCTTTTTAAAGTTAGCCTTGATGGTGACAGACAGATGGTTTGTCCGATCACCTGCCAAGTTTTTTTTGAAAAATGTCTGCCCTTTTCCCAACAGTTTTCTGACGGCAACTTCCCAGATGGTTTGTTACATAAAACCATCTGGGAGGTAGTTTGAGTCTGGCTCATCAGGCTAGTTTCTTTGGCGCCACAGATTGTCAATCTGTGAGACAGCCCGAGACAGGCGGCATGAAAATGCATTGCATGGTTGTGAGCTTGTGTATGTGCATTAAGTACAAAACAACTTTGGGATCCGCTTGCAAAAACAGCCCCTGGTCGATTGTTTAGGGGGGTTAAAACAATTGATTTTTACATTATTGATGACCTCTAGTGGCCGTAGTGATTATGACAAGAGCAAAGAAGGAAGTCGGATGACGGAGGCTTGGGGTGAGTAGATGGGTCAAACACCGAACTTTCATTCAGTAGGCCATTTTTGTTGTGCAAAAACAGTGACCAAAATGTCAAGCCAACAGATGAACATAGGAACACCAGTTCCAGTCAAAATTTATAGAAAAAAAACACTGAAAATAAGAGCTGGATGAAACATGTTGCTCACCTTCTCGGCCTCCTGCTGAGCCAGCTCTCTCTCTTCCTGGATCTTCTTCTGTTTGTCGATGGCGACGTCCGGGTTTCCCTGAGCGTGTGCCTCCCGCTCCCTGGCCGCCTGCTCCTTGCGGCTCACTTTGTGGTATGCACGCCTGGCTTTATCCAGCTGTGGACAAATCAAAACATTACTTATTATTTGCAGTTGTGTATGGTGTGTCTGTCTACTTAACATAACACCCAAAACCCTCCCATTCATTGAAAATCAACTGCACATTCTATGTTTCTTTAAAACTTAAGACACACCTGACTTTGAAAAAGCATCTTGTCGGTACCTGAAGTAAAATAGCGATGCATTAAGTCTCAGTGGTCCAAATTTAGATCTTGAATTGAGGCCATTTACTTAATGAGTGCCTATTTGTGATGCTGCAACCACTCTCAGTATGTATGAAGTATTGATTCCCTAAGGGGCTCCTGCATATTTTTAAACCAAATATGTAGTTCTTCACATGATGAATGTCCTCTTGTCCTTAGCTGCTTTTAAACCACAGAAACACCTTGATTCAAGAGGCTCATTACTCTTAGAGGCATAAGAGAAACTGTTTAGAGGGAGGTTTTGTGCTTAAAGTCCCGAACTAGATGGTAAAATGTGATTTGGGAATGCGACAGATGCTCCCAAAACAAACACAGAAGTGTCGTGACTATAGTATCTGACTGCAGCTGTACTGAAGGGTTGTGTGGATCTGAATTAATTTGGATTAGGAAGTTGTGAGGGGGAAAAACATGATGTTTAGCTCACTTTGAAACCGCTTGACAAGCAGCAGTCTAAATTTGGACCATGAGGAGCATTTGGTACCTTATTTTAGGTTGCATCCAGTTTTTATCCTCACAAAGCCGAAACAAACTCTTATCCCTATAATCTGTTTAAGGATATCACTATGACTTATTTTGAATACAAAAGAGATTTAAAAATAAAATAGGCGAGAAAAATAACCTTCTATGTTTTTACCTCTGGGGATTTCTTAAAGTGTCTCATTGGTAACTATTTACACTGCTCTAACTCAAGCAGAAAATGGTGCATCAAGCTCATAGCCCACAGCAAGCAATCAATAAAGAAAAGTTTTTTAGGGCCTTTATGTGAACATCTTGAGATAATTTCTTCAAATTTGGCACAAATGTCCACTTTAGTCTCTCTTCATGAACAAAAATAGATAGCCTAAATACTTCCATGCATTGACACTGCCCTTAATGACCGCCAGAGGTACTGCTCCATTGGTGCTTATCTGTAAGCTTTCAGAAAACTTGCAGAAACATGGAGGACATTAATGCAGAATATGGACAGAAGGTTCCATCTGTCTACATATATGTATCTAATGTTTAGCATACATTAGCCTTTAGGCATGAATTGATCAGATTTTGGTGGTCAAAGGTCACAGTGACCTCATGGCATCCAATCCACAGGAATGCAATATCTGATTGTGGGAATTTCTTCATATTGGACACAAATGTCAACTTTGTGGAGAGGAGTGATTAGATTTTGGTGGTAAAATGTCACTATGACCTCACAAAACACATCTGACAATTGATGTGATAAATATGGAAAATGTCTAACAGGATAAAATAATGAGGTGAAAACATTTCATATATAATACGGTTATAGATCAACCTCTCCGTCACATCATCGTGTTCTGCAAAAAAATGCTCTGAACATTATTTTACTGCCATTACTCAGGAATAGCATGGTGGATACAACTGTGAGAGCAGAAAAGAAAAGAAAAAGTCTTTTCAGGAAAATATCAGAAAGGCTCCTTTTCATCTCAGCTTGCTGTGTCTGTGTCTGATTGGCTGCCAGAGTGTTTCACCGTAGTGAACCAGACACAAAGCAAACATGTCGTTGGCAGACAGTGTGTTGTTCGTGGTATTGAAGAGTAAAGACTACAGCAGCCTCCAAATGGACCAAAGTGACATTTTCTGTTCAATTTGCTGCAGCTGAGCCGCTAATTAGCCAACTATCCTGCAAACCGACATCAGTGGTGCACTTTTCCCTGCGGAGTGTTTGCTTGGGCGCTTTCATAATAAGCTAAGGTGCAGGACAAGATGTGTGCTCATGTTTATAATTCAAATGAGAAGGAGACTTTTACAGGAAAGCTATTATGGCTTGTTCAGTCTGTGGCTCCTTTGTAGCAGGCTGCTGTCTGGCTCAGTGCAACCGTCTGCTCTGCCAATGATAAAACACTGACGTTACTGCTTTATGCAAGATTTAACTCAGGTCTCCATCTACGTAAATGAGCACCTAAGAATCTAAAATAATATTATTTTCCTTCTGGTTTCTGATTTTATTTCTCAAAGGACAAAGAAATGCATGAATTACATTTCCATTTGACTTTAACAGGTGCACTGGATTCATCATTATATCAGTGTTTGAGGCTACAGCTTTTAATCATTAGTACAATCCGATGGAAAAAAAAATAACCCACAGAATCTGGCCTTCGAATCTGAAAAATTCAGACCTTTTTAAGTCGTTTGGCCCAAGGTTTCTGAGCACGTATAAAGCCCGTCTCAATGTCCTGGGACTCCTTGAAGCCTCCGAATAACTTCTTGTGGAAGGTGTCCTTCTGCCAGGTCCTGACCCGGTCTCCATCCTCCGACACCAGAGAGCGACAGATGGAGGCGTGTAAGGAGGCCAGTCGGTCAGCGGAGGACAGAAAGCACTGCCAGGCCTTCATCAGAGATCCATACAGAGGACCTGAGGGAGGAGGACGAAGACCGGGGAATCATAAATTCCTGGAATTTTCTTTTGTACTTTAGAACAATTCTCATAATATGAAACAGCAAATCAAAACAAGAAGTTTACCACCTCTTAACACAAAAAAGAGATGTTATTATCACAGTGTGCTGACACATCTAGCCGAGGTTGAAGCTACAGCACTCACTGGAGTCCACGACTGGCTTCCACTTGTTACTCCATTCACTGAGCTGCTGGGCGTACTGTCTCTCCACGCGAGCTCTCTCTTGGAAACACGCCACGATGTCATTACAGGCCTGGAAGGAGTCCTCTGTTCGCTTTACGGTGCGCTGATAGTTCCCAGGCTGCCAGGTCAGAAAGAAAGAGGAGCTACTGTTAACACAACATAAACAGGAGGGCGGAGCGAGGACCAGCTGACTGATGCCTGCCAGCCCTCATAGCCCTGATACTAATACGCCATTACTATCTTTTCTTCTATTCCTTTTTTTTTTTTGGATTGAGAAAGCCAAAAGTGGCCAATATTTTAGCCAGTATTCAAAACAGTCGTTTAGTGTCACCGTTTCCATGCCAGAGAAAGCAAAATTGTACATCTGCTCACAGTTTATTCCTGGCAGAGCGGCAACAGCATGAAGGCCATAAACTGATTTAGACAAACTAAATTAGAAACTAAAACTGAACACTGAAACGGTCCCATCCAGCTCTCCTGCTCTTACTACTACCACTGGCCTACAACTACTATATACTGCTCTGTTACTATGGATAGTAGCACTACTAATGTTAGTGCTGATATTATTAAAACTACAAAATCAACTGCTACTCTATCATTAGGTGTCCTTTGATAACTTCTCTCTATTTCATTGAGGTGTTCCCTCTAAGTCGTGCCAGTTACCCAGCAAGAGCAAACCCTTTAAGTGGAGCAGCTAAATGGAATGTGGCCATTGGTAACGTTGTTAGTAACACCTGTATTTGACATGTCACAGTATCCGCCATGCGAGAAGTCCATCAGCGCTGCTCATACCGTTTCTTTTTCTGCCTCTTTAACATTAAACAGTCCCTTTTGGTCCGTGTCTCAGTCTCTGGTCAGTGAGTCATAAAAAAAGGCTCCAGCTTGCATCCTCATCTCCTCTCACAGCTGTGAGGCTGCCGCGGCAGACTCAGGTCGGCCTCCACGTGCCACAAGTGACACTTTACTGGCATTAAGTTTCCTGTGGTAAACTCTTAATGCCGGCGGCAGCGCGGGGTGTGGTTGCCTGGACATGAGGACGAGGCCAGGGGCCATAAAAAGAGAGCCAGACGGAGAGAGGGAGAACAAGAGGGCAGCAGAGGCAAGGCCCTGAGTGTAATAACATATCTGAAGCAAATGTGTTGTTTGTAGATGTGGTATTTGGAAATCTCTCTGCAATTTTCCTGGCAGCCGCCGTCAGGCCTCCTACTCAGCACTCGCTCCTTCTCCCTTTCTCACTCTCTTGTCAGGCTCTCTCTGTTACTCACTGACACATTAAGACAGCCGGTCGCAAGTTTCCTGGAAACCCCGATACGTTGTCTTGTTGCGTTAAATCATCTGAGGCAATGCACTTATCGTAAATACCATACACTTAAAATATGCGGGTGAGAAAGAGGGATAAGGGAGCCGTACTTTCTCGCGGATGACATATTCACTTGTCAAACAAAAGTGTAGCTAATAACGTCAATTAGGGAGTTCCATCTGCCGCCATCATGCTCGCTGCCTCACTGTCATGGCTTACAAGGAGAGCGTCGTTAATGTCATTAGTTACACCTGCGACTCTTCCGATGTGTCGAGTCAAAATGTCTGCATCTTCCGATAGGGATCTATATCAGACTCATCGGGCTCACGTCTGCACGCTTCTCATACACGGTTCACTTGAGGTTCACCCGAAAATGAAAATCTGGTCATTATTTACACCGTCAGAAACAGGGAGTGCGTCGGCATCCCCCAAGGTACAATCTACACTAATGTGGCCCATAGGGCTCAAGGTAACTACGTGCAGCTTTTGAAAGCCAAAAAGGAACACGTACGTGCCGTTTTTTTCTCTTAAAAGGAACAAACAAACCTTAGAGGGTATAGCCCCAGTGACAAGCCAATGTACCCCTAAAGGTAACATAAGTCAGGATAAGTCTTGTAGTACAACAAACAGTGGTTGGGGACTTGTTTTATACAACCCTAAAACATTTTGAGGTGAAATCTTCACCATAGATGCTAAGCTAAAAAGCATTAGCATGTGCCGCATCTGAAGTGGGTTCAGGAGCTCCATGTAAGGGTGTAAATATTGTTGTTTAAAATCATTTTGGGATCTCAGGGCTTCCAGAAACTTGGATTTCGCCGGACGAGGCTAAATGGAGCCATTTTAGGAGCTAGTGCCCATCTACCTCAGCTGTCGACTCTGAAACTTCAACCGACTTTACCCTTGGCTTGAACGTGAGGAGATCACGACTGAATTTTTTATCATTTTGGGGTGAACTTACCTTTTAATACGTTACTCGCAGTACCTAGTGCATAGTTGATATTACGAGCCACAGAAGTCTTATTTTTTATTTGGCAAACTCCCTGTAAGATGATATTTCATTCTTCGGAGCACAAATGACTCTGGTGAGCAGCCCTCTGCTTCCCACAGTGACTTGTGTTTGTTAGACTAAGACCTAAACCTCAGTTGCTGACAACTAATTGGCGTGGTGCTCGATCCTAATGGGACTCTTAATTAGTGGTTAATTAAATGCAGGTGCATCAGAAAGGTCAGACGGTTAAGTCTTTGTATGTCAAAACATTTAGTTAGTGCTAGCAGCAGTACGAGTATATGTAGACGCGTGTGTTTCACCTTTCAGGCGCCACCTGGTCGTCACACGATCTAAAGCGATTAGGAGTCAGAATACAGTGTGTACGCCGTGTGCATCCGGAGTGTAAAAGTGATTTATTTTCACACTGACAACCTTCGCAAGAGGCAATCACAGCCCCCCTGTGTGCCTTTAATGAAACACTGTAGTTTCCTCTTGCCTTAATCAGAATCAGTCGGGGTGCTTCTCATCAGCGCCGCCCCCCCATCCCCATTTCCCCCCCTCTTTTCCTTACTTTCTTTCTTTCTGCCTCTGTTGTGGTTTGCACTGACTCTCCTCACTCGTCTGAGAATTAAACAGAAACAGCTGAGGAATCCAGTTTGAGGCCAGCAGCGACGCTGCAGAGACCCAGTCGGCCAATCTCTGAGGCAGATGCAAATCCGCTACTAGAGAAATCTGTCCAAGCAACAAGATACTGCGGTAAAGGAAAATGGCCACGGTCCTCCATTGAAAAAAAAAAAAAAAAAAAATCACATTTCACATATTTAACCGATCCTATCTGCACTCTGAAGCGTGTCAGTGCACAGAGGGAAGGCTGGGAATGGCTGGCAGAAGCAGCAGCATCAGGACAGGAATATTAACAGTTAGCAAGCTACTAATGGTCACAGTAAAAAAAAAGCATTGAAGCAGTAGTAGTGTAAAGGATAGGAGCACTGACAGTAATACTAAATGTCGTAGCAGCAGTTCTTTAGTAGCGGTCATGACAGTGACAGGAGTGGTATTAATGGCAGCAGAAATGGTAGAAGTAAATCATGTTGATGCCAGTTTTTAAGTTCACGTCCTTCCAAAGTGCTTTCAAACCAAACATCAGAGCACTAAACAAAACATTTCCTTTTCACAAGACACATCACGGCTTAGAAACAATAGATTAGGAGCCTGACGCTTGTCAGAAATGTTTGTCTTAAAGAAATGAAGAGCCCGAAATCAGGCCAAACCTGCATTCATATTTGTGCCAAATAGCCTCTTTAACCTGTTATCCAATCACCCCGTGCATGTTTATTTTGGGGGGTATCGAATATGTAGAATTGGGGTGTCACGATATACCAATACTGACAATAATGGTGATATTTTACAATTAGTTATTAATATCATGTAAAAAATCCAGCACCTCTTAAATGATTTCATTGTCTTTCCATTATTTCAGCGTCATAGTAGGTGGTGGTAATGCGACTTAACGCTGGTTGCCACCCGCACACAACTGTTTTGGAGGCCATGACAGACGAGAGCAAGACACTAACTACAGCGGGGGTAGATATGATAATATTGTAGTGAAAGTCTGATATCGTCACAGACTGGGTATAGAATTTGCCTTTGTATTAGCAAATGAATGTGTACAAAGGACTAATGGTGAAATAAAAACTCAATCTTACTTCTTGTATGTTACAATATATATATTTGAAGTTATAATGAAATCAAGCTGCACACCTGGCATTGCCTCATGGCACACCGGCGTACATCATTAGGAGGACAGTGGTTTAAAAGCCAAGTACCATGTCAGTGATCTCAGCATGTCTCTATATAATCTGTAGGGAGTAAAGAGGACAGTAACAGTGTAATATGGGACCCAGGACGGAGTCCAAAGTGTACACCGCAGCATATCTATTAGTGTGAGTACTACACTTGTATACGCCACAGAATTCACCGTTGTTGCAATCCTCTTGAAGTGGTGGTGACATTGCAAATACAAAACAAAAGAGCTTAGGTTTGCAGTATAATGACAGACAGGCTTTGAGCGCGGCGGGCAGGATGACACAGACAGGAACTGGACTGGAAAGACATCCAGCACAACAGGAGGCTGCCAAAATTACAGGAGGGGGAGAGATGAAAGTGGGGCAGCCCATCGAGGCCAACGGGAGACAAAGCCAATATTAAAGCGGTAGCACACTCAAATTAGGCAGTCAGGCACTTTGAAAAAGTTGGAAGTGTTTGGAGCTTTAAAACACAGTGCCAAAACAGATCTGTGCCATGTAAACAAGGGCGCAGGACAATTTACAAAATGGGAAAGTAAAATAATATGTTTGTGACCGCTGCTGAATTGGAGTTTAGAAGATTCCAATAATTTACAGTAATTTGTACAAAAAAAATGAGAATAATTGAATTATTTATACTGTATTTGATACCTATTAATTTTACTTTTTCATCTCTTTTCTTTATTCTTTCCCGACCACAGCGATGACTGACAGCCATCCCCTCTGTAAACTCGACCCTGGATTTGAACTCGGCGGTCATTGTTCTGGTAGTGAAGTTCACCGAGTTTAGTGAATAATGTCTCAAATATTTGTGGGATTTTTCCTTCAATGTCGTTTCATGCCACATCTCGGTTGAGATCTTATTTTAATGGTCTTGGGAAACATGCTTTTGGGCTTTTCTCGCAACAAATATGAAGCAGCGGCCGGCGGTAAGCGTTGCCTGTTAGCAGAGACTAAAGAACAGGGGAAGCAAGCAACCTTTCTCTGTTTAGGGTAACAAAACTAACCAACACTGGAGTCTTGTCAGTAAGAAGAAGAGCTCAGAGATTACACTAAACTTTTAGAATATACAAAGAGGATTTATGTTCTCTTGTGTTTATCAACCAGACTGCAGCGGCGATCTGCAGAAGGGGCCTCCAGTGTCGGGTATTAGTGCACTGAGATGTTGACTGTTGACCGGAGCTGGAGGGGAAATGCACTTTACGTCATGAACACGAAGAGAGAGGATCAGTGTGGTCGGTGTGGTGGGTGCTGAGTTCGGTGAGAGGTTAACCTGAATTAAAACACACACACACACCCTCAGTGTGTGATGTTGCTAACTAGTTATAGCACATTCACAGTGAAGTAATCCATCTGTTTAGGGTGAATAAACAGGGTGAACGCGCCATTAAACAACCACCATTTCTCATGAAAAAACATCTTACTTGACTTGAGTTTTATTGACGTCACTTCAACGTCATCCACCGACTTCCTTATTTACTCCCCAACTGTGTTTCTATGTTATAGTGAGAGACAAACAAATGTAACGCTGCAGTTCTCTGATTTTGAACATTGTTGGAAACATTTGGACTGATGTAAGTACACAACCTGTCAAAATAGATAACCAACGTCTAGACGTTTTATTGCAGAATTTACGCCTATTGTATCTTTAATGGAATCTGTATAGGAGTTGCCACTGGTTCATCCTGAAACGTTTCTGTAGGCAGAACTGTCGCAGAATCATGATGTGAGAGAGAGAGCAGTGAAAATTGAAAAAAAAAAAAAAAAAAAAAAGAACTTGTCCCCGATCCCCAGAGACATGACCCCTGTGCTATACAGTCTACTTTATCGAGCACACACAGACAATCAAACACCTAATGAGCTGAGCATTATCACAGAAACCTTGCCGGGAAGCCGTTAACCCAAGAGGGGCGTTGGGAGTGTACAGTGGTTACTGTTCACATTCAGAGAATGAGGGCACAGCCTTGTTCACACTGATATGCAGCCTGACAGACAAAACTGTTTGGTCTGTCTCTTAATGGTAAGGTCATTGAGACTCGAGAGACCAAGGGACTTATTAACAGACAAACACACACCCACACTCAGGCTTACCATCCAGAAGCTGCGATTGTTGGCATCTTCAGGGCTGTTTTCTGAGGGAAGCGTTGACATCCTGTTCTCTGAAAGAGTAAGGATTGCAGGATTAGTTTAGAGTACAGTATCACTCTGCCTTTTAATCTGCACGCTGACCTTTCTGCGATTGCCTTCCACGTGCAGCTAATGAAAGCTTCGGGGCTCTGCAGCTACAGTGTGAAAATTTAAATGTTATCTAAGTTGGATGTTTAAAAAAATGAGCCTTCTCTTGAGGGACGATCTCAACTGTGATGTTACATTTCGGTTCGGCGCAAGTGATCACGTGCAGATGATGTGCGAGCTTTGTGTCAAAATTTTTATTCTTGTGTGATCTTGTCACTGAGGCTACACTGTGGAAGGGCAAAAATCCTTGTACTGAAGTCAGTGGAGCACCACATCAGGAAACATGTCATTTCAGACTTTTTTTGTCAGTCAAGCCACCCCAGCCCTCTCAGATGAACCCAAGTACCCATGAATCGATAAAACCCTAGTATTTAAACTTAGTATTAACCTATTAAAGCTCCATTTTATTCATTTCAACCATTTATCCATTGCTTTAGCTATCTCTTAGTGCACCTTGTAGTGTTCTGGTGTCCTGATATATGGATTACTTGAGCTATTCCACAATTTTCTCATATGCAGAAGTGCATCCAGCTGGGAATCACGGCTCTAATATGTGCCTATTTGAGGATCTATGATATAAACACTTCTGACATCCCCTCAGATAAATGGCTGCTGCGCTCTCGTCATGATTAATGTGAACATATACAACAGGTGCGGGATGCGTCAGTGCCTGAATCGCATAATGACGGCTCTGTAAAACCCATTAAAGGCTCGCAGTAGCTGCTGGAAGTTGATGTGTACAGTTAATTTGAACCAGGGGTGTACAGTAAATCGAGGCAGCGGCTTGCACACCGTAATAACATCTGCGGGCATTGGAGTATCCTGTCCCAGCATTCCCAGCCTTGAAACACGAGCGATCCTAAAATAAACCGAGGGTAAAGGTTAGCACATCCTATCATTCGCGTTCACTTTCTTCCCATGCTGTTAGCCTTGTCCACTCTGTCCGTCGTTAATAAGAAACTGCTATCAACAAGCACACATCGCAAGAGTGTAATAAGCTGTATGTCGTGCTTCTGCTTGACTCAGAATCAAGTGATCCACACTTGTAATCTCTGAATTGTGCTTCCACTTCTTAAAAAAGAAACTTTTCCAGTTAAATATTTAGGCACAAAGCAGTTTTTTTTTGCCCTCTGGTGTTTCAAACTGAGCTGAACTCCACCCCAGACGCAGCCTCCATGTCTTGCCTGTTTTCCCTCCCTGCAGCCATCGCTCCCGCGGCTCTGCGAGGCGCACAATTAGATTCAGTGATTTTCCTCCACATTCTGCTGTTCACGGGGCATCACATGCTCTGCACAGAGTGTAATGTCATGCCTCTCTTCGCCTGAATCTCCCTTCAGCTCGCCTCTGTCGCGTCTCTACCACCAAGGGGTCTGGTAGATTACACAACCCTGCCATCTGCAAAGGGGGGGTCAGAAAAATAATGAATTGTCTCCCTTTTAACCTCTGACCTCAACTTCCTGTCGCCTTGCTGACTAACTATCTTCGGGGGTATGGCTCTGCCCGAGTTTTCAGAGAAATGTGGGGGTGGAGGATCTCTGTCTCTGCTGATGTCAAATAATTTGGTGCATTCCTGCAAGTTTTAACTACACCTTTCACTGCATATAAGATTTACCCTGAAAGGGCACAAAAGTGTCAAATGAATGTCATGTTGTGCAACTCCATATCTAATGGAATGAATCTGACGGCTCCTCAGGCCTTTCAAACAGGACTTCATAGACCTAATAATCAATTTAAATGCCCACTTAAAGGAGCACAAAGTAGTTTTTCTGGAAGAAATTTTAATCAGAAGAGAACGATCTTCAGTGACCTGAAAGAACACCACAATTGCATACTGTTCTACTTTGTTTATATGTGGTGGACCCTGCCACCTTTCTAGCTTCAAACAGTGTGCTGGGGACCTCTGAGAACAGCTTTTTTATCCGATTATGGACAAAAGTAAAAAAAAAAAAATGTGTTAAAATACTAGGTTTGAATTCCTTTTCCAAAAACTACATAATGTCCCTTTAAAAAATGAATAAAAATGTTGTTACAAAAGCCTGGACTCTAACTCCCATCTGTGTCTCTGTCGTTTCTGACATTTGTGAGGCACATCCCCAAAGTTTAGCGTGGTAAAATATGTCTCAACCACTCATATTTGCATACTACTTCATCCTATAAGTGCAACACAGATTAAAATGTACAACTTTCCACCTACCAGCACAGATCTAATTCCACCATGCGTCCTGCAAACTTTTTATAATCTCTTGGCAGGTCTGACAGGAAATTTGTTCTCCGCCCCCTGCACAGTTATTAAAAAAAAAAGTCCTGAAGAGATCCAGTAACCCGTCCAGCGCCTAAAACTCCAGTTTTACATGTAAAAAAACAACTAAAAAAAAAAAAAACAACTAACAAAAAACTGAAGCTCTTTTTGGATCATAAGAGCGTCCAGCCAAGCAACTCTTTCACCCCTCTATCCACAGACACACACACACACACACACACACACTCCTCCCCCTGTCCCCGTTTCATCTGTCACACATAACTCACCACTCATACATTGCATAGAGGAAATATATAGTAACAAATGAACACACAGAGCAGAAATAGGAGCTCGGTCACTCCGTCAGATCTCTCTGAAACGCAGCTACTCAGCCATGGACGGCAAACAAACTGCTCAAAGTTTCTTACCTCTTTTTTAAATGTTGGGGCCCCTCTCTGCTTCAACCCCCTTTTTTCTTCTTTTGTTCTTCTTCTTTTTTTTTTACCCCGGTTCAGTCTTTGCGCAGACTCTCAGGCTCTTTTTCTCTCTGTCCCGTCCTCTTTTTACACTTCTCCAACTTTGATTTTCCACTCGTTCTGGACAGTGCTGCTCCTGCTCTTCCCCTTTCTTTGGCCCACTGTTTGTGTCAGATGAGTTGGCTTCTTTTTTTTTTTCCCTCCCTCACACACTTCCACCCTCCCTCTCTCATATAGTCTCTCTCTCTCCCTCTCTCTCTCTCTCTCCCAAACAGCTGCAGGGATCTTAGTCTCTTGTTCTTTGTACTTCACCACTTGTTGAAGATAGATCTCTCTCTCTCTCTCTCTCTCTCTCTCTCTCTCTCTCTCTCTTTTTCCCTCAGAGTTGTGTCAGTGAGGAGTTTTATTGTGTTTTGTGTGTGTGAGGTGAATCAGATGGTAACTGAGTCACGCGGCCAGAGTCTGTGCATGTATCTGTGTGTGTGTTAATTGGTCCATTAACCGTGTTTTACCTTTTATCAAAGAAGCATGAAGCAGCATGACCAGATAAGGGAAACTCCATCCCCTCTGTGCTTGTCTTCATACTCCCTCTTTCCTCCCTTCAACATTCCCTCGGGATAGTTTGGTAGGCCTGCCTCCACAGCTGGAGGACACATCCGGTGTGTATGTGCCTCTGTGTGTGTGTGTGTGTGTGTGTGTGTGTGTGTGTGTGTGTGTGCGTTAAAGTCAGAAATTCTTTGAAGCCAGAGCCCACGTACAAGAGCCCCCTCTTGTTGAATGCTATGCTGAACTTGTGAAACGTCGCCCCTTGCCAGAACATGTCATGTAAATACACAGCTGTTACACGTCGAAATGTTTACGCCCCAGCTACAGCGTGCTCCCAGAGAACAGCAATCCCACGTGAGCAAGCCTATAATCAAATCTGTCAAAGATAGTAGACATGATGACAACACTGTGAGATCCTGTGATTAAAAATGATGACAGCAGTGAGAAACAGATGATGTCAACAAGTGGAATAATGTCTGTCGCATTACGTAGAGATGCACCATGTTGTGGCAAAGTGTAAAGCCCGATAGGAAACAAAGGCATTTTTTTATCAAGAGCAGCCTTCTTTATTCTAGGCAGTTTTTCAAATAAAGAATCACACTAATCCTGACGTGTTTAAGTAGCTGAATGTTTACCTTGTTAAAATGCATTGATGTACAAACATCTTTAAACTTTGCTCAAGAGAATATCATCCCAGTTTAAAGATATTCTTTCTTATTTTGGTTCAAGCACCAAAATCATGATATACTTTAATGTCGTCCCGTTATGTCATATCATACCAAGAAAAGTGCAAATGTGGACTAAAAAAGATGCTAAAATGATGTTGTTAACAAATTGTTGATGCTTATGTGTTTCGTCAGACACAATTCTACTGTAAACACAATGTATTTTGATGTAAAATTACATTACAATACTGTAATTAGCAAATATACACATTTCCAGTACACAAAATTACAGTCTTGTACTGTGTTTTCACATGAATCCAACCATATTTGTTATGGTGCTAGCATATTAGCACATTAACATGTTAGCTGGTTGTTAGCCTGTGAACCTTCTTGGACCATGGGTGGGTCTCTTAGCCTTTGGTAAGTATGTTAGCCTGTTAGCTTGTTGTTAGCCTTTCAGCCTTTCAGCATGTTAGGTAGTGTACTTTCTTGTTAAACTACAGTATGTTTTTGTTAAATTATTGCATGGTGCGGTACCTTCATTATTGCATCTACTTGTAATGCACCATTTCTACTTTTTTACAGTCGCTTCCAAATGCCACTTTAATTTAGATTCACAGAACCTTACTGTAATATCCCAAATAATAACCCATCACAGATTGCAAAGCATCATTACAGCAGTTTGCTGTGAAACCTACTGTAGTGTTCATCTAGAGATTCATGCAGAATAGGATGAATAATATCAGGCTAGAGGCAAGAGGCATTTTGCAGCATGTCCTCAGCCATTCAGTGAAAATGGTTGACTGGAGAGAGAGCTTTTACAAAGTGCTAAACCACATGTAGCTGTGTTTAAAATGATTGATTGTTTTGGAGCATGTGACATCTAATACGATGACATCTGCTGGTCAGACCTTGTTCCTGCATCTGCAAAAACAGACCTACCTTGAAAATAACGTGTCAAAAACGTGCAGTACAAATGTAAACATGCTGCTTTCATTGTTGATATGTTGGTACAGTAATGTTCACTGATAGGCTGTGAACACAGAGGCTGTTGTGTGCCGGGGCGGCAGGGCCAGGGTCAGCGACGCCAACCGTATCAACAAGCTTATCGGGAAGGCGGGCTCTGTGGGGGATTCTTTGTGAGTGGTGTCAGAGAAGAGGGTGCTGGAGTGTCGTGAACACAGTGTGATGGTCACACATCTGGTCAACACTCTCAGCAGTGAGGGTGTTAGGGGCCTGTGTGCTGACACATCAGTTCTGACAGGTCGATACTCTGTCAGGTCGCCTGTTTTACATTTACATTTACATTTTATGGCATTTAACAGACGCTTTTGACCAAAGCGACTCACAGTAATTGATATTTACATTCAGACACTGATGGCAGTGGCCAGCACATCAGGAGCACTTCGACATGCAGACCAGGGGAATTGAACCAGTGACCTTTAAGTCATGTTTTCACAGTGTTTATGTACATCTACACTTCTGTGTAGACTATCATCAGAAGAGTTGCCATTGCATTGTTACTGCCTTGTGTGTACCCTTGTTTTGTATCTAAAAGTATTGCTATGCTATTGTGTTTGCCTTGATTTTCAACACTTGCACTTGCTTGTACACGGAAGAGTCCACGTGGAAGAGTCCAAGACACAACTGTCTTGAACATTATTTATTTTTTCTGTTTTTAAAATGAAATGATGAGAGATTTTAAACTTTAACGTGCTGCGTCCAGTTCCACTCCAGCCCGGTAGGAGGCGCCAGTGCGCTTCAACAGACTGACAGCCGCCATTTTTCAGAAGACAAAGAAGCGGCGCTAGCTCGCGGCGGTCAGTTTGCTGCTGTCTGCTGCAGGCGAATCTGGTAAGCGTTCACTGTGAAGTTTGTATTTGTGAAATATATAAAAATAGCTTTAGTACAGTGTCGTAGCAATGACTGAGTACATAAAACTACCACGACGTACCTCCTTTGGGATTTGTGAATGATAAAAGATATGAATTCCCTGTGAACTGATTTAAGCTAACTGCTACGGTTTGATTAACTAGCGCTAAGAAACAACGTTGTTTGTGAAAGGTTGTTGGTTTATGCTTAAATATTTTGTGGATAAATTGTATGCCGAACACAGTGATGTGTTGCCACGACTCGAAGCATGTGGCCATGTGGCCCTAACCCTAACCCTGTCTCCACGTGGTAAGGCTTCAGGTTACGTTAGCATGGTAGCTAGCAGTGAGATGAGCTACAGGTAGTCAGTTATCTCAAGGTCAACAACAGCAAAACGTAGCTGATTGATTGTATGACTTTAACTTCGCAGGTATGATCATGTGGTTATTTCATAAACTGTAATCTAAACAGTGAGTGAGGATTTAGCTGTCCCTCTCCCCTGATGACTTGCACTGGGCTCTGAGTCTGTATGAAGACAAAAGTGCATCTTTGGCCCTGACAAGCCAGAGTTTCTGAGGAGAAAACAAACCAATGATGGTCAAAGGGTCTGGTCATGACAACACAATAACACATACTTCTGTTCTTTTCAGGCCACTTCAACATGTGGAACCACGCTGACTAGACTCAGCTTGAGTCTTAAAGGTATGTAAAAGCAATGTTTTCTCAGAGATGCTCTGATCACCTCTACCAACTGTGAAAGCAGACAAAAAAAAATCTTGATGAAAACCTTAACTGAATCCTTACATCATTGGCAAAGGTGTAGTTCTGAACAGTGGCCCTTGGACAGAGATGAACACATGATTTTACACTCGTAACAGCATGTATGCACTTATGTCGAGGACATTAGAAATAAAATGCTTAAATTAAGCAGCAGTGTAGATAAAGTGCTGTATAGGAAAATGGGGTTGTGTGCTAAAAGCAGGCTTGAAGAGCCCTTGTTCGTGGTGTTCATGGGATTCTTGGAGTGTGAAAGAAAGGCTCCATCTTGCCACATTGCATCGTTTTTGAAAGCTGATACTGTAACATTTAAGAGATGTTGATAATGGTGAGGATTAATTTTGCTGTCCCTCTCCCCTGATGACTTGCACTGGGCTCTGAGTCTGTATGGAGATAAAAGTGCATCTTTGGCCCTGACAAGTCAGAGTTTCTGAGGAGAAAACAAACCAGTGGTGGGCAAAAAATAGAATAAAAGCAACACGTTAATTCTTGCTTCTTGTTATTTCAGGTCTTGAAGACGGCGAAGATGTAGGCTATACATCAGGTTTGTGTCATCACATCTTTTGGCCTTGAACAGCAGCCTCTGAATTATCTCTTGTGATGTATTGCACTGGGCTCTGAGAATTGGTGTTGACAGAAGTGCAGCTCTGCAATTGACAAGGCAGAGTCTGAGGAGACAATTGCTTAAACCTTGTAGTCTTCATATTTATACTTTTTCTGAATTAATTTTCTGACTGCTGTGTTCCTGTTTCTCCAGGTATGGGTCCTCCGGCACACATCACCTGCTGGTCAGACCATGTTAAGACGGATTCACCGTAAAATTTGTGAGTCAAAATTATACAGTATATAAGAACTCAATTGACTTTTTGTCCTGTAATGGTAATATTATATCAGCTGATTACTATAAAATAAAGGAGGTGGTGGTGGACTACAGCAGAGGGGCTGCAGTCTTGCTGTTTTGCTGTCTCATGTTTTATAATCATAACTCTTTAATATACCAGTCATAATGTGCAGTATCATAGGCATAAATGTTTGGTATTAACCATTTACACTGTACCTCAAATTTGATACAGTCCATACATGGCTACAGGCCAGTTCTCGTACATAGGTTAAGAGATGTTTACTGTAGTGAAGTGAGGATTTATTTAGCTGTCCCTCTCCCCTGATGACTTGCACTGGGCTCTGAGTCTGTATGAAGACAAAAGTGCATCTTTGGCCCTGACAAGCCAGAGTTTCTGAGGAGAAAACAAACCAGTGACGGTCAAAGGGTCTGGTCATGACAACACAATAACACATACTTCTGTTCTTTTCAGGCCACTTCAACATGTGGAACCACGCTGACTAGACTCAGCTTGAGTTTTAAAGGTATGTAAAAGCAATGTTTTCTCAGAGATGCTCTGATCACCTCTACCAACTGTAAAGGCAGACAGTTTTAAAAAATCTATTAAATGAATAAGTTAAATGCATTTTTACATAATCGACAAAGGTGTAGTTCTGAACAATGGCCAGTGGAGGGCAATGAATGCTCACGATTGTACACTTATGAGTCTAATTAAATGTGCAGAACTCATAAGACATAGAATTTTGAATTAAGCAGAAGTAGATAAAGTGCTGTATAGACAATGAGCAGGCTTGAAGAGTCCTTGTTAGTGGTGCTCATGGGATTCTTTGAGTGTGAAAGGCTCCATCTTGCCACAATAAGTCTTTGTTGAAAGTTGACACTGTAAAGTTTAAAGAGATGTTTACTGTAGTGAAGTGAGGATTCATTTAGCTGTCCCTCTCCCCTGATGACTTGCACTGGGCTCTGAGTCTGTATGGCGATAAAGTGCATCTTTGGCCCTGACAAGCCAGAGTTTCTGAGGAGAAAACAAACTAATGGTGGGCAACTATTAGAGTAATAACACATTAATTCTTTATTTGTTCGTTTTTTTTCAGGTCTTGAAGAAGGCGAAGATGTAGGCTGTACATCAGGTTTGTGTCATCGCATCTTTTGGCCTTGAATAGCAGCCTCTGAATTATCTCTTGTGATGTATTGCACTGGGCTCTGAGAATTGGTGTTGACAGAAGTGCAGCTCTGCCATTGACAAGGCAGAGTCTGAGGAGACGATTGCTACATTTTTTTAATCTTGTAGTTTTATAATTATGTTTTTAGGATTATTTTTCCTGACTGCTGTGTTCCTGTTATTCAGGTATGGATCCTCCAGCACACATCATCTGCTTCAGTGAGTCCGATATATTACACAGCAAGTGAACATTTTGTCCTCGAAGTTGATGTGTTGGAAGCAGGAAAAATGGGCAAGTGTAAGGATCTGAGCGACTTTAACAGGGGCCAAATAGTGATGGCTAGGCGACTAGGCCAGAGCATCTTTGAAACTGCAGGTCTTGTTGGGTGTTCCCGGTCTGCAGTAGTTAGTACCTACCAAAAATGGTCTAAGGAAGGACAACCAGTGAACCGACGAAATGGTCACTGGCGCCCAAGGCTTATTGATGCGCGTGGGGAACGAAGGCTAGCCTGTGTTGTTCGATCCCATAGAAAAGCAACTGTTGCACAAATTGCAGAAAAAATTAATGCTGGTTCTGATAGAAAGGTGTCAGAATACACAGTGCATCGCAGCTTGCTGCGTATGGGGGTGCGAAACCGCAGATCGGTCGGACTGCCAATGCTGTCCACGGTCCTCTGCAGAAAGCGGCCACACTGCAAAAATAGTTCAGGAATGGTTTGAGGAACACAATGATGAGTTCAGTGTGTTGATTTGGCCTCCAGACTCCTCAGATCTCAATCCAATCGAGCATCTGTGGGATGTGCTAGACAAACAAGTCCCGTCCATAGAGGCCCCACCTCACAACTTACAGGGCTTAAAGGATGCTGCTAACATCTTGGAGCACACATTCAGAGGTGTTGTGGAGTCCATGCCTTTGCGGGTCAAAGCTGTTTTGGCAGAAAAAGGGGGACCTACAACAGCGGTTCCCAACCTTTTAGATAACACGGACCAGACAGATACAGTTTCTGGTCGTCCGGAGGATGAATGCACACTTTTGACCCACGCATGATGTAAACAGCTCTGTCTTGTTGACATTTTTATATTGACATTTTTATGTAAATAAAGTCATTTTAAAAAAACCTTTGTAGTGTTGAACGCCCATTATTTGCCTTGTGATTTGTGATAAAAAGGTTGCCATTTCCGTTGTCCATATTAGACAACATACAGTACAAAGAACAAACTACTTCTTCAAAGTAGAAATACTCTTATTTATTAGAGTATTACCATTTTCTGCAACTTTATCCTTCCAGGCCACTGCGTTTTGAAGGTAAATGTACTATATTAATTTGACAACAATAGTAACAGCCGAACTAATTTATTTTTAGATTGACTTCTAGGCAATCAAATATATAACTGTGTGATGGAACTAACCAGTAAAAAATGAGAAATGCTTAATATGGAATCCAATAATTGGTCAGCCTGTTACTTGCACTATCGATGAAGAACACTTATTCCCAGGAAATTACTTTTGATACTATGAAGTTCACTTAATATTAGATATTACTGAAGGCTTTTACCAGAGTATTATTCGAATGGGTGAGTTTGAGATTTCCAAAAATCATATGTCAAGATACTGCAACTTTTTTTCAAGTATCAGCAATTGGAGTACGTTTAAGAACACAGATTGCAACTAACAAAGGCAGACAGTTATAAGTGCTCCATATGTTACTGAGTAGCTTATGAATTTGTAACAGGGTTCAACAAAGCCTTATCTTGAATGAAAAAAAAAATGTATTGTATAAAAATAATGTATTTGTTGTTGTTAGATGGAAATAAAACACATTTTTCATTCAAGAAAAAAACAAAAACATAAATTAGAACTTTGTTTCTGTATCTTTATTATAATTCTAACAATTTATTATCTCTTAAAACATTTGAAATTCATATAGGTTTATATGAATGTGTGTATATGCATATCACATATACATATATATTCTGTAAGTTACCTTTCATCAGTTCATATTCTCGTTTTTTAAAAGATCTCTTAAAGGAAAAAGAAATGCTTTCTATAGAGTCAGACCGATTCCCTCAGATTTTACTTTTTCTCCTGACAGCGGCGACTAGCCGTCACTCTCTCGATTAGAACTTCTAAATGCAAAGAAACGATTGAAACAAAAACATCACTGTATCAGCAAGAGATGCTGTCAAAATTTCTTATCCAGAGTTATTAATTGGCCCTATTTACACTAGAAAACTTTTTAGAGACCTGATGGGAACAAGTAGAATCTGGCTGTGGAGTTGAGTTCGGCCACATTCTGCTCGTTCGTGCTTTCAGACACTGCCCCTTTCTGGCTGAAAATTACTTCAAAAACCTCTAAACGTAAATGTGAAAAAAGCCACAGTTGCTAATGGAAATAGGGTCATTGCATAATATGCTGGTCATAAACAATGAGCTGTGAGCACACTGGCACATGTCAGCGAGTGCAGAAGGTGCTTCGTACAAACAAGGAGATGCAAACGTCGAGCGAAAAACAGACTGTTGATACTGTCAGGTCATTAACAGTGGAAGGGGGCAGATACAGAGAACGGGTCGAACTGTATAGAAAGCAGAACGATTAAATAAATACATTGTACCTTTTCATGTTAAACATTATTTGGAAGACAGAGATTCTTTAGAACTTTTTGAGACTTTTTTTTTCTTTTTACATCTTAAACCATAATTAGATGACCATTATTTTCATCGTCCTTATTGCTATTTCCCTTGCACTCAAACATAATCTCTCCTTGACCACCAGTACAAAGCAACTACACGGACAAATCGTCCTCTGTGACCTTTGCTTTTTCACATTTGTAACTCGCGTGTGTGCACTTTGAGCGACATGATCTATGAAAACTCATTTATCTTTTTGCAAAAACAGACTTGGCGTAGCAGGGCCCGTCAACGCCCCCCCGATGTAAAAACGCACGTTTGATATGTGTTCGAGGACTCGAAAGCAGCAGGAGAGGTGAAGTGTTGTTCAAGGTAGAGAGGTCATGAGAGAGCCCTTATAGTCGATCTCAGCAACAGTGAGAAAAGCAGGACTGAGGTTGTGATGAGATGTAAATGTGCAGTGGAAGCTTACGGGGAAATGAAAGGACTTAAGTGCAATAGATGGAAAAAGACTTTGTGGACGTGATCCATCAAAAGGGTGTCGCTGTTATCCAGGATTGAAAAAAATGTGTCACTGTAAATAAAGTGATTTGTCATTTTCACTTGTTTGTATTGTGGGCAGAGCAACAGTTGCTACATTTCCAGTATCTGCATAATTAAGTGGCAACAATCGAAATCATATTTCATATCGATTACGGTCAAAATGGAATTTTGATTAAAGCTTTTTTTTAGTGTGACAAAATAAAAGCGGAGAAGAGAAGGTTTAAGGAAGTGATTGTAAAATGTGCTTCACATTAAGTTGCAGTGCTTCCTTTCACACAGAAGCAATGTTAAGAGTGCCGTGCAAGAGATAAAATGCATCTTTCAGTTCAAAAATACCTACGTATACATATATTTATATATATATAACCAGCACGATTATCTTCACTACAATCAGAAAATACACTGACTGCATCTCAGCCGCCAACAGCTGAAGCCAGGAACTCTCTGAATCTATAATAACAGTAAGGACGATGATAGTAATGATAAATAGTAACAATAAATCTCTTCATATCAATATCAGTATTCCAGTATTCCCATTTAAAGTTTAAAAATTGTAAGAACAATCATAGTATTAAAACTTGATATAAGCGTTTCTCTCAGATCCCCTTTTGTCACTTGGTTCCTCCTGGATTTTGTCGAGAGAGAGGGGGGGCCACTCCTGGAAGGAGCAGGGGGGATTGGGTGGGAAAGAGCAAGAAAATGGCAGTTTTTCCTCTTCCCCTCCCCTCTCCTGTCCAGTCTTCCCTTGGGACGGAGGGTCTGAATTGGTGTACAACAGTTGCCTCGACGCTGAGGAAGTCTTTACCGGTAAATAAAATCCTCGGGGAGATTTCTCTTCACATTGTCACGTATCCCGTCTAACAGTTGAAATCACAGTCTGTCCCCTCTTGTATAAGTACATCTTGGATCCAAACATATAGTGTGTGTCTATATATGAGGTGTCCCATGAACTCTAACACAATCACTTGTAAGTGCTTGTGTGTATGTGTGTGTCTACATGTTGGTGTATGCATGCAGGCATGTATAGTAGTATCTTGGGTGCCTGTGAGTGTGTATCAGTGTGTTTCTTTTTTTTTTTCTTTTCTTTTTTTTTTGTTGGTCTGGGCACTTATTTTTGCTACAAATTTGTGATACAGTGACCAGTCTGTATATATGTCATTATAAGACTTAAGATGTTAAAGAGCTATAGAGAAACACATATGATCCTGATCACAGGACCTGCAGTGAGGACGGAGCCCTACAGGTGGTGAGGTAAAAACAAGACAAAACCAATCAAAGCCAAACACACATCCAGCCTCCTCACAAGTTCTCCATCTACGCACTCGTCTCCCCTGAAAAATGTGGAGGCTGTCATGATGTTCTGCCCTGCGTCATCCTGCTTTCACCAGAAAAACAAAGCCTCACTCCTGCAGACATTCACCCCCATTCAACCTCAAATACTCAGTTTTAAAACTTAACGTCCACTCACACAGGGAGGGTGTCTCATTCGTTGCACTCTAAATTGTATTCTTCGTAAATTTCACCCTTAAACCTGAACAGATTTAACCAGCCGGCTGAGGGTTAAGAGGACTAAAACAAGATGGCTGCATGATGATGGACACCCTTCTTCAATTTTCAACAACAACAACAACAAAAAAAACTAACTGGCTTTTGATTGTTCCTCTCAAGTATTTGGTTCATCACTTTTCTCCCCTCTTAATATCTGCTGTAGCCATAGTGTCTTGGTATGAAAGTGTGTTTGTTTGTTGTTTGTTGTGTGACCGTGCATGCATGTGGGGGGAGTGTACTCGTGTAAATCAGCCCGCCACAACTGGGGAGCGCCAGCCGGTATGTTTCTGGATCGTCAGCCCTTTTTCTGTCCCTGTGTTTCCATCTCCCTTTGGGACTTGACTCCCCCCTTTCTGTCGCTCTCTGTGTGAAATCTGTTCGCTCCTCATTTGTTATATGAATCCACCATGGATAGCAGCAGTTGTGTCTTCCTCCCTCATTGACTCCAACCCCTCCTTCTTCCTCTCTCTCTCTCATTCTGCTTCTGCGCTTGCAACCTCAGCTCCGACTCCCGTCGTCCCTCCTCCTCTCAGTCTGTCCATCCCGAGGTGAGAGTACAGAAATAGGAAATGGGCTGCTGGACAGCCTGCGGACAGAAGAGAAAGCACAGGATACAAGTGATCCTTAGTGGTGATTGTGAAATGATAATGAATATTTTTTTTGTACTATATTGTTATTGTTATTGGTATATAGTTGTGATTAATTCTCTTGTGTGACTCATGCTATTTTAAGTGAGAAATAATTAACCTTTTAAGCCCCAAGCCAATTTTCTAGGGTTAGGGTGATTCACGAAGTTTGACGTTTAGTTTATTTGAGTAGTGTTTAGGTCATGTAAACATATTTTTTACAGGTTGTAGCCCAGCTTCTGCTGTAATTTGATATAAAATATGACTATTTTATATCAAATTAGTGCAGTAGTGGCTCCATGGTTGTTCTGCATGTCTTAACGGTTAGGGTTAAAAACCCCAAGGTCCCCCAATTGGGGGTTGTGACATATTCAATGACTGACAACAGATTTTACATTTGAGACATTGGTTACGACGATAGCTCAAATAGATGTGTTTTGTGAGGTCACAGTGACCTTGACATCTGATTTCCAAAATCTAATCAGTTTATTCTCCACCTGTGTGGAGAAGCAGTGCATAATACCTCTTGCTGCTGGTACTATTTACAGCAGTACAATGGTCTGCCAGTGCTACACACTACTTCTGATTAATTCCTCTCACATGTACTGTAAGGGGAGCACAATTCATGCCGTAAAGAGAGATGTCCTCAGATGTGCATGAAGTGTATTGAGATTAACTGTTGGGTTTCACCACTTGTAGGTAAAAATAACTTAATGGAAAATTTTAGAAAATGAAAAAGAAATGCATGTATCAATTGTAAATATTCCAAATAACTGAGTTAGTCCTGCCAGAACACATTTAAGGAGCGTCTGTGCTGACTATCTTTTGCAACTCTTCCAATCTAAGAAATAAGTGGTCAGTCATGTTGAGCCTGTACAACTGCTGCCATACCTGTCCATTATGGTCCTCAGGGCCCGCTCTATGTTCATGCGGTGGCCTACACGTGTCACACCCAAATCCAGATAGTCGTCCTTTGTTAGGGAGGGAAGGTGGGTGCCATCAATTTCGTTGTCCAGGAAACGCTCTCTGTGCTCACCCAAGTTCAGGTATCCCAGCCAGTCTGCAACGTCATACTTGGTCCAGTAGGGCAGCGGCTTGGAGGCAAAAGGCTTCGTAGGGGAAGGAGGGGGTAGATGAGGGTAACTCAGGCAGGTGGGCGGAGGGAGAGGGTGCAGGGGTGGAGAAGATGTCCCAGACAGGAAGTGAGTTGGAGAAAGGGATCTGGACACAACTAAGTTGGAGTTTTGAGGTGGAGGGGCACCAGAGGGGGCAAACAGGGGAGGAGAGGGTGAGAAGTATGGGTCTCCAAGAGGGTTCCCCGGTGATGGCGGGGTGATTGAACCTCGGAGGTCGTAGATGGCACTGTAAAGGGGCGTGGTGGGGAGAAGGGGAAGAGATGATGGCCGCGGTGGACCCAGCTTCGGCCTCTCTGAAGGGGAGATGAGGGGGCTAGGTGCTCGCCTACGCTGGAGCATGTGTGATTCTGCTTTACGGGACTCACGACTGGGGATGAACTGGAATTCTAGGGCTTTGGTCCGGTAGACAGGTCTGTGTTTGGGGGAGGTTGGGTAAGGGGCGTAAGATGTCGGGGACAGTGGGGAATGGGAACGTGGAGGCTGAGAGGCAGCTGGAGGCTGAGGAGATGGGGATCGACCCCAATTGGGGTACTGGGACGCAGGGGTGGGCGACGGGGATAACGATGGTTGTGATAAGGAGATTGGAGATGGTGATTGGGATCGAGCTGAAGGGGGGCTCAGAGCTGAGGCTGAGTCTTCTGAAAATCTGTGAATGTAGAGCAAGAGAAAATGTAAAGATAAAAGCATCACAGAAAACAATACAATGAAAATGCAAACACATTAAAGGGACAGTTCACCCCAATGTCAAAAATACACATTTGCCTCTTACCTTAAATGTTATTTATCCATCTTGATTGATTGATATGAATTGCTGAGTTTTAAAGCTATCAGTAGAGATGTCTGTAGAGCAATATCTCTCTCAAGAAATCATGATCTGGTTACTCAAGATAATCCACAGTCCTATTCATGTAGGAGCTATATCCTTTCTTCCGAACTACACTCCCAAACCATATCGCCTCATAAGTGTGTATATATTTATAGACAAAGGGCTAGCTAATTAAGCTAACTGAGAACTAATTGAAAGAGGACACCAGTAAGGTTTGCATCCATGCTGTCACAAACACAGCAGGTTGATCATATCAAACTAGATGGTGCTTGGGCAAGAAGACATCTCTATGGCCGATATTTCCAAAACGCAGCAACTCAGACTAAATAATCGCATTAAATTAAAGGCACTACAGTTATGAGAGATATGGGGTTTTTTTATTTGGGGGTGAAGTGTCCCTTTGAAGGAAACCTTGGTAAAACTTAATTTAAGAACCTGTGGATGAAAAATATTTGTATTCTGTCAACATCTTTATTGTGTATGATTGGTTATTAGTTGTGCTGTTTCAATTTTTACAAGCTTTTTTCTCCCCTTCCTTACTGTCTGAAAACAGGCAGTAAATTCAAGCATATGTCAAAGTTTTATGTTCTCCCTGACAGAAATAGAGGAGTTTGGAAGTGGCTCTATTACCTGTTTCTGCTTCTGAGAGACAAACATGGAAAAAGCCAGAAAAATAAAAGAGAGTTTTACACAGTTGACAACACTTATACAACACATAAAAAGGCAGTACAGTCTTTCACAGAAGGTTTGAACATCAATTAGAAGAACTCACTGATACTTTCACACTGGCGAGTAGAATGGCAATGCTGTGCGTCAACAACAAAAACAAATGTATTTCATGCTGTGCAATGAAAAACATATAGCTAGAGTTTTCACTAATGTGTACCTGTGTCTGCTCAGTGTTCTCTGGCTGCTCCAGCTTTCCTTGCCTCTTTGCTGCAGTTTGCTGTTCAGCTCGTTTATGATGCTGGGCTTCATACTGGATGCAGGTGGGTAAACCTTTTTTCCCTCTAAAAGTGTCCCAGATTGGCCATCCCCACTCATCTGCCCCTCGCTCCAGTGAGGCTTCATCTCAGGAGTGCGTGGACGGTCAAAGTATGGTGAAATGGGACGACCCAAATTCTGCATGTCCCTCATCCCATACCCATCCTGGCCACTTTCATCCTCTGTCACTCCCTCCTCAACCTCCTCTTCTTCCGGCTCTTCCCTTCGTCTGTGGGAGTGGTAGGAAGCAGGCGCAGTGCTGGTCTGTCTGTGCACATCACTGGAGCGACCTCCCTCTCTGAACCTGTTGGCTTTGGGGTAGGTGGAGGCTGCAGCTGTGGCATTTTGCATCTCAAAAGTTTGTCCATCCAAGTAGCTCATGTAAGACTCCAGAAAATCTCCTCCCTTTTCCGATTCCCCTGTCCCACCCCCCACTCCCATCCGTCCACCTGCCCCACCTCCTCTCTCCCCACGGTCCAGCCTGTCCCTGGCTCCACTTAGAGCCAGGATGCTGTCCAGGTGGTGGTCACTACTGCTGCGGCTGTCCAGCTCCTCAATCCCAGAGTCAACCACTGTCTCCTGTGACTCTCCTTTCTTTGTAGCAGGGGGAGGCCGGTGGTGCTCCCCCGTCCTGCGACTGCCCATGATGGAGGTGGAGGATGTATGTGTGGTGTGTGTTCGCTCATGGTAGAGCTGAGTGGAGGTGCTTGTTGTGGTGGCAGCAGTGGTGGTTGTAGCGGCACAGCTAGCGGTCGTGGCATGTGAGGCAGTGCTCCTTTGTAGAGCAGAGGTGGCAGCAGTGGAGGAGGGCGCTGGCGGGCCACGGTAGGCTGGGGGAGGAGCGACTGTGTGAGGGGGAGGTGTGGGGGAAGAGCGCCCAGGAGTGTGAGAGCTGTTGTAAAGGTGGTGAGGGTGGGACATTGAAAAGGGTCTATGATAAGATCCAGGAGGAGGCGGTGGTGAGACAGATGGGGGAGGCGGAGGTCCCGAGGTTGGCTGCAGGGTAGAGGGTGAGGGAGGATGTTGGGGGTTTGGCGATGTTTGGGATGGGGAAGGAGCAGACTGAGTCAGGTTAGCCACTTCACTGTCGTATGACGTGAGGCTGGAGGCAGTGGAGTCCCCAGCCTGAGGTGATGGCAGGGGTGTATGAGCAGGAAACCCGCTTACAAATGGTTCTTTTTGGGGGGGTGGAGGAGGTGGTGGCGGTGGAGGAGGTGGAGGTGGTGGAGGGGGTGGGACCTGTTGTTGGCGGGAGGCCAGGCTGTTGGCCACCATCCCATGTTGTGAGTACCCTGATATTCTCCCTATTCCCCTGTCAAAGCTATTTGCAAACTCTAATGGAGGCGGTAGGGGGTCAGCATAGACAAACTCATCGTCCGCATCTACTGAGGGGGCAGGGGGAGGAAGAACCATCATACCACTGCTAGTGTTCCCAGTAGTGTTTGCTGTTTGCTGAGTACCAGTAGGTGGAGGAGAGGGAGGGGTGAGGGACAAGACATAGGCATCAGCCTGACTTTCCATCCTGAGAAAAGAGGGTCTACGAGGCTGCTGAGATTGGGATGCTTGCAAAGCAGAGTTTTCAGCGGCTGCAGCAGCCTGCTCTGCCCTCCTCATGTAACCCTCTCTCTCTTTGTCCCTTTCTCTTTCTCTAGACAGCTCCCTCTCCCGTTCCCTTGACCTTTCCCGCTCCCTCTCCTTGTAGGTTGGCTGATAGGGCTGAGACTGGTAGTGGTGGGTGTGGACCGTTTTGTCCTCAGAGAAGCGAACTCTTAGCCCCTCACGAGCCCCTCCGCCTTCCCTCTCCCTCTCACCTCCACTACCTTCTTCACTCCACACACTCCCTACTCCTCTGAGGATTCTGGGTGAGGGTGGACGACCTACTGTGGCCGTCGTGGCAGCCAGAGAAGACGAGGTGACCAGATAGGAGGAGCTGGAGGACTGGCCAGCAGAAGACACTGGCTGAGAGCTGGCAATAGACGTAGGGAACACCACACTCGACATCTGGCGGGTGAAATGGTGCTCTGCTCCCCTTCGTAACCTGCTGTCATCCCTCAGAGCACGCTCTCTGGCAGCCAGGGCTAGCCCTAGTGGCGATGTGGGGTCAAGAGCCTTTCCTGTGAGAGGGTGAATGAAGGTGGTGGTGGAGGGTGCTTGCTGCCTGCCCGCCGCTGTGTACAAGTCAGTAGGCACAGACTTAGGCTGATAGTCCAGGGCATGTGAGGAGTACTCAGGTAAGCCAAAGGCTGGAGGCATACTGCGGGTGTGATGGATAAAAGTATCTCCAGAGAACATGCCCTCGTCAATAGACTTGGATGGACGCAGTCGTGTTGATGAACTTTCAGCCTGTGTGCTAAGCTGTTGCTGTGACACCTGAGTCCTCGATACGCCTCCTATTCCATCACTCACTCCTCCAAGACTCACATCCTCCTCAGCAGACATGAATAAGGAGGCACTCTTTCTGCGGGCTTCAATAAACCGTTCCCTGTCTCGACGAGCTGCGCCAACAATTGCAGCCCCAAACTGGCTGGTATAGTCCAGGTTATCCTGGGCTCTCATGGAAGGCAAAGTTGGAGGCGGTGGTGCTGGGATGGAAGGTGGGGCAGGGGGCTGTGGAGCAGGGGTGGAAGGAGGAGGACCATGGGGTGTTTTGGCATCATCTGTCTCCCCTGATGCAGGAGCATCTGCCTCCACACTGCTGCCCTGGCTGCTGCGTCCACTGCTGCTGGTTGAAGGGGCCTTAACGATAATGGTGGGGATGGGTATGGAGCTTTTCTCCACCGAGCCTTTGTCCCCTAGTGTTCCCTGGCCTGCACGCAGGTCTTCCACCTTGGATTGCTTTACCAGAGGGCCCTTACCTCTCCGGGCCCCTCCTTTAGGACCGCCTGCTCCAGCCCCAGCTGCACTGCGGTCTGCTCGCTGGGGTTGACTCTGGGTGGTCTGTTGTTGCTGGGGCATCACAGTGGCAATGCTGGATGGGGGGACAGCGGTGCTATAGCCTCTCCTAAGACCTGCTGCCTTAGCCCCTCCACCAGCCCCTATGCCAGCTCCAACAGGCTCCCCAGTGTAGGCAACCTTCCGCGAAGCAGTCCTGCTTTGAGCAGTATGGGAAGCAGCATGTGCATATGGGGTTGTGTGGTCCACTGCTCCACCACTAGGGCCAGTGCTAGAACCACCAGCCCTCTCCCTGCCCCCATGGGTGAAGTGCACTGACTGGGAGTAGGGCTGGTAGTGCGCAGAGGTCGATGTTGACTGGGACACGGAGACAGAGGGCTGCTGGGATGTCTTCGTTCTCCAACCTAGTGGCGGAGCAGAGGAGAACGGAGGGTCTGGTGGAGCTGTAGTGGGAGGAGGAGGGATGTCGTCTGGGCCGGGCACGGACAGACTACGGGCAAACTTCATGGCCGGAGGATGCAGGAACTGCTTCTCCTCCTCAGGCACCCCTGCAGTACAGTATTCACAGATGAAGAAAAAACAAATTGGGATGAAATAGAGATTTGCAGATGGTGTAGAGTTAGATTAAGGGAAGAAGAAAAGTTCTAGGGCAAGTAAGAGTAGAGAGGAAATGGAGCCAGAAAAAAGAAGCTGAGGGTAATTTATGAGAGTGTCTGTCTAAATCTGCCTGCCCATCTACCTGTCAGCAAGTCTGTCCTCAGATCTCATCTGTTAGTGGGTAAGTCAGTTAGTGCTATATATTCCACAAACAAGTAGCAACTGGGCAGCATCACACAACAGTTTTTTCTTTGTTGGTCACCAGAGAGCCCGTGACTAATTCAGGGGAAGAGTTAGAAAAGCCTTAGTAAGCAACAAACCAGAAAATAAGCCATCAGGATAAACAAGGAGATTAGCGGCACTACTGCATATAACAAATAGTAGTAGGGTGAGTAGACGACAAACAAGCATCTTATTTCTACAATACAAGTATAGTAGCTCAGACAGGTGAGTGTATAACGTACGATTAGCTACAGATACAGATGCAAAGTGCGCACATTTTTGGCCACAGACAAACATTGTTGGCCACACACAAACAGGTCAACACACTGTAGACCTCTACTGGTTCAGAGGACAGACAGACAGGCGGATGGAGGGGCAGACAGAAAAAACAGACAGCCTCACCGATGGATTTCTGCCGCAGCATACCGTGCGGTGGGCCGTGACCTGAGGTGTACTGGCCACGGTCATAGCCAAGGCCCAGCCCCGACGACATCATCCCCATCCCGGACTGATCCCCGTAGTTTGGCTGAAATGGCAAAAAGGAGTATCCGAATGACAGGGACAGGAGAAAAATTAGACTCAAATGTACAGTATTTTAGGACCTAAGAGTGAATCCACTGCACGACTGATTCACTGTAATGGTCAAAAATAATGCCTAAACCACATTTAAAGGTGTAAATAATGGCCAGATTCAAATGCAGCTCCAAAAACATAGGGTCAGCATAAGGGATTACTGCTACTCACTTGCTACTCTTTGGTGTATCTGTCTTTGACAGTAGTGAGTAGCTGCCGTGAACAATTAGCTCAGTTAGCCGTGGAGCTAAGTCAGGCCACAGGTAAATCACGGAAGCATGTTTCACAATACGCACCTCATTGCCATAGAAGCTTCGCCCCCTGTCTCTTTTTGGCCCCTGTCCCCGTGTCCCCGGCGCCTCATTGGTGCTGATTGTCTGCTGAGCTGCTGCAAGAATTTCATCTAGTTTATCTGAGAGAAAAAAAAGGTAGAGAAAGAGACAGAAAGAGAGACAGAAAGGAACAGAGAGAGAAAGAGACATACAGCAATGAAACAGAAAAATGGACAGCACCAAAATGACAGAAACAATGTGTGGAAAGGGACACACTTGACGAAGGTGGGTGAGAAAGAGAGCAAGACATTCAGGAAACATCCACTGACAAACATGAGCTCCCTTACTCAAAGCCATCTGATAGACTGTCCTCTTCTTCTCTGTAACTTGTGAGGATTCGAATTCTACAAGAAAAGAAACTCAGAATAAGCCCCAATAAGTGACTGAGCAGTGAGTGCCAAGTCATTTTGGACGGACATAAATACAATGCCTTAAGTGAGAGTGTACCAGAGCATACCTGATTTTTTTTTCCAAGGGGTAGCAGCTGGAAGGAGGACAAAAGGAGACTTAAGTTTTGGCAGGAGTGAAAGTGCGATAGCGTTGTTACAGTGAATACTAATCATATTCCCCCGGAGCCTGACAAACTGAGTCACCTCGCCAGGCTTTCCAAGCTTCGATGTAATAGAACGCACATCACACCCACGCTATAAGACAGCTGAAGTTTTTTACACTTATGTTACAGTAAATATGCTGTACACACATACAGTATGCTGCTTTGTGTTACACTCTCTGACACACTTCAGAACACACACACACAAATGCGATATTAGTGTGAAGCTGACTCCCACCTCTCTCCACTGTTAAATGGTTAGGATCCCGTCAGCAGTGAATTGAGGAGAAAGGAGACAAAGAAAAGATGGAGTTAGTGGTTAAACCAGTGAAAAGTAAAGGGACAAGTCCATAGAAGAGTAAAGAGGAGGAACAAAAGATGACCCTTTAGTGTTTGCATCCACTGGAGTGGGTGAGCTTGTGTGTGGACTGAATAGGGATAGGGTTGTCTGCCATACTGAAGCTGTTTCATAATGTGTAGTTTATTGAGCTTAATCAAACAGAGATTAAAGTTTAATGTCCGATGGTAAACCAAGCACAAGAGTTTTGAACTCATCTCATCTCTTATGTACAAACGCACTGCACAAATCCTTCCAAAAATTAAGCCACGGTATTGCCACAAGACATGTCCAAACATACTGAAACAACACCTGAAATGAAATGTCGGGAAAACAACAATTTGCGGACTTATGTGCACTGCATTTCCATCCTAATGTCCTTGTTATCTTGCAGCATGACTTCTAGGTGAACTGGGACACTGCACCAATCGCAGAGGTGAGACAGTTTATTAGGCGTCACAGCTAAATGAATTCTAATGCATTAGAATAAGCATATGGCAGAGCCTGACATGGCTGCGTCACACATTGTACCCCTGTCACCTTGATCCAGAAGGAGGCAAAAGCAAAGAGGAGTTGATAGTTATAAAGTGTCTGACTACCAATTAGGCACACACATCTAATGGAACTTGGGATATTTACTGATGAATACACTTTATATTGATTCAAACTGACTCTTTCATCAAAAAGTTTACGTATAGTCCGACCATACTGAGATCTTTTAGGTTGATACTGATGTCGATATTTAGGACTGTGGGTCAATAATAATTTTAAAATAAACACATAATATTGATACAGATCCCTTGGATTAGACTTTTTAAGAAGAACTGGGACCAAGAAACATAGTAACATTTCAACGTGAGGCTGCACAAAATGTTGTAAAGAATCAGATTTCAATTATTCTGACGGATATTATGATTGCAATATGAGTCACAATTAGCAGAAATGCTCATTTTTGCATCACAATTTTTTATTTTCACTGAAGAAACCATGATGCGGTGACATTTGTTGGGATCTGTGCCAGACAAACATGTTTTCTTTCGGGCCATCGCTGCAGCTCCAAAGTACTTCATCATAATGCTGATTTGTCACACATTTTACCTTTATCAGAAAATTGCTCAACAGCTTCTGCGATTCGGAAATTGTGATTTGGATAATATTTCAATCAATTGTGCAGCCCTATTTCACAGCTGAAGAATCAACTTGTAAATTCTCTTTGGTTGACAAACTGTAATTGTAACGCTGCCTCCAAATGACCTGGTTCCTAGTTTGGCAGTTGAATTCTTCTTTTTTTTTTTTTGCTTATCAGCCAACATGTACGCCAATGAGCTAATATTAGCCTGGCTGATTTAGCTCCAGTGCTGTGGCACCTTTACATCTGTTAATCACTTCTATTGATTTCAATACCTTGGTATGATGACATCACTGTGACTGGCCTTTACAGTTTTAATACAGCAACATGGTTATTGCCATTTTTCTCAAAATAATGACCACGTTTACTCCTAACATGATGGCTTCCCTTTGCAGAGGATGTTGCGTTTTGATTCATTTGTGATGGAAGAAAAGAACAGTTATGTTTTTTCGGCATAAATTGGTTTAGCAGATGTCCCTACCAATATTGAGACAGCGCTCAAAAAAAATACTGATGTGTATGTACTGGAGCACCTTTAAGTTTGCTGAAGTGATACCCTTAGTACTGAGGTAATGCATACTATATCACCGGTGCTAATGGTAAGATAATAGTGTATGGCAACTAGTGGAGGTACAGTAGGAGGGATGTGGGGTGGGGGTTAAAGAAACGGGAGCCTGTGTGTCAGACTGGGTGCTCATGCTTTATACTGGTCAGGTGAGGTCACACCACAGAGAGAAGGCAGGTGAGGGGAAGAGACGAGGGAGGAATAAAGCATAGAGCTGATTTCTTCGCTCACGATAAAGTCAAATGCAGATTTAAAGTAGCATAGCAGGACTCACTGTCACTGCTGGTGTTCACCAGTTCAGATCAGCAGCATCTCAGACCAAAACAAATACAACACAACACAAACAGCCCTTACTTTCACCACAAAATATATTTCATTCAAATTTGGCTGAGACAAAATTCACCAAAAAGCACACCACAGCAGTTTTGGTTAATTTTTCCACTGTTCCAGAAACTCTAACAAGTTAATATTTGAAAAAATATTCTGGCTCTACATGCAGTGTTCCCGTGACATAATCAACTTGGTAAATAACTATTTCTTTAATCTGATACGTAAAATCGGCTCACATCAGACAACATATATCAGGCTCTAATTCCGAGGAGGGCTATCAATCATTATAAATCAAACCCCCTTGTTTAGCTTTGTATAACTTCTTCATCAGAAACACACATCAACATGATAAAAATGAACAAAAATGACAGAATCAATCTTTTGGAAAAATTTATTTGATGTGTACTATTAGCAGTCTGGGCCATGTCCTATCTGTTACCAGGGAGGGACAGGATTTATGACCTCCCCTGCAGCCAGCTACCGAGGGGCAACTGAGATGTTTCAGCTTTAGTCTTGTCATCCATCTTTATATGTGTCAATGGTAGAGACTCGCATGCAAAGAACAGAGAAGCTAAGGATGCCATTATTCCACTATCCATCTTTACGTAGCAACAGAGCAAGTATTTGTTTGCGTCTACATTATTGTTCATACTGTATAGAACCATATAAATAAGTCATGACGTCTGTACGAGAATGTGCTCAAACCACATCTGAGACCAGCCGATGAGGCTTCGCAGATCCCCCCCACCCTCCTCCGGCAGCTCCGCATGTCATCAGCAAACACCATAATTGTTCGGAAGATAACCACCAATCAAACGCCGGCCAGCGTTCTGATCTGCAAATGGGGGCGTTGACCCTCACCGTGCACTCTCCTCCCACTATTTTGCCTCAAATAGAGATGGCATAAGCATAGCCACACATAATGCTGTTACCATAGCAACAGACCTGGAACAAAGTTGTTTTTTTGTTTTGTTTTGTTTTTTTTTTCCTCAAAAATTACTCATCTCAATAATTTTTATCCTTGGTGTGTTTTCTTCCAGAATCATTAAAAAAACGTTTTCAAATGGATAAAAAGTCATCGACTCAAAAACAAAATATTTAGCAACCCGCTAAAAACACGAAGACCAAACACCTTTGCGATGATGTTCGCGCCACCTGGAAAACTGTTCTAGGGTGACGCCCATTCTCCTGCGGTGTTACCTTGGCAACAAATACCTCCCGAGTGTCTGTGTATGTGTGAGTGTGTGCTGAGCAGAGGGGCTGGTAGACTGCCCTGTGGGCGGTGGGGTTAAAGCTGTGGGGGGGGGGCCAGGGAGCTGTGGGGGGGTGCGAGGGGGTAAGAGGTAAGAGAAGGCGGGCAGTGAGAGAGGGATCACAGGGTGGATGGCGACACTTTTTCTTGGTGGGGTTACCTGTAGTGGGTGTAGTGCTGGAAGTGACAGTGTGGAACCTCTGAAAGAACAGTGAAATGGATTGAGACCGTCATCCACGGCGGTAGCCAATCTTCTTCTTCTTCCTCATGTCACAGAGTAACTACACCACCTCCCTCGCTTCTATCTTACTGACTAAATTTAGCCCTAGCTCGACTCCCCTTCACACTTTGAGCATCTATAGCAGCACCCCAACACTCTAGTTTCACACTGGTTCTATCATTCCCCATCACCTCAATCTATTTTTTCCCACTAACTTGTTCTTTCTCCTCTTGAACTTTAAAGCATTTCCTCTTATTTACCAACATCTCCCTGTCTGCCTGTTTCTTTTCACCCCCCCCCCCAAAAAAAAAGTTTATCAAGCCAATTTCTTACCCATCTCCTCCAGTTCTGAAGTCATGGATTTGGATCGTAGGGCGATGGCCGGGGTGCTCAGCCTCTTACTCTGCTGTGGGACTGGAGGGGAAGGAACAAAGAAAACATAAGTCAGGCTGTTTGGAGGGTGAGGCTTAGTTACCACCAACATTCACCCAGCAGAGGCAAAATTTCGGGGCCCACTTGAGAAAAAAGTGGAGAAAGGTCCCCCGAATGGCCACTGATATTAACACAACATGGTCAGCAACCTACAGTGTGGTTTAGTTCCAATGTGAGAAAGTTGAATTTGTTTAATTATTAATTGAGGATTTAAATGTTCAAATATTTAATGTTTTATATATTCAAATATTCAACTTATATGAACATTTGAAATCAACAAAACAATGTAGATTTTGTGCTTTGTCATTGTCTCGACTCTACAATTGCCACTGCCCCAGGGCACACAAGATGGACTCTTACTTTTCTTCCTCGTACCTTCGTCCATGTCGGGGTTGCGAGTTACCATTACAACCTTAACCATGAGGCTGTTGCCACCTTGCCGGATCATGTTGACGACCTGCCGGTGACCGACCTTCACCACGTTCTGACCATTGACCTGGGATAGAAACACAAAGCACAGGCAGATGTGTTACTGAGTTTAGTAACATGACCTATTGTCTTTTTTAACGTCTTTTCTCAACTACATTCACATTTTGTCCATTCATTCTGGACATTAATATCAGCAAAACATCATTGGGTCTCCAAATGAATTCATCTTGAAATATATACTTTATAAAGTTTTTACAGGTTGGTAGAAGTATCTTAAAAACATAGAAATAGCTTTTCGATCAAATCTGGTGTAAAATAATGCCACAGAACAAACTATTTGTAGATCCAGTGTGAACTTGTGCACCACCTAAATTGAACCAGCGCTTTCAAGTGTAAATCATAATGCGGCTGTAAATCATGGAATTACTTCGATTAAGAAATCCCCCATCCTGAGGCCGGCTCTCCAGGCGACGCCTCCCTCGTCCACTGACTCCAGGTACTGCAGGGCAGGGAAGGCCGGGGTGGGAGTGAACTCCTCGATGGGAGTCTGAGCTGGAGACACCGTGAAAATAAGAGGACACATTAGCATTGCACATGACAAGAACTACAACACCTACATCAGCAAGTGCAATTACATGTGCATTAGTACCCTGGTTTTGAGTCTTATCCTATTTTTGATTACATTTTCACATTCGATGGAAAATGAAAAACTTATGATGATCTTAACAGCATCTGGCTTTATGATCGTCTGAGTATTTCAGGTAGTTTATCCAGGTTTCTGAAACTGGGATAAACTGTTCACGTGCACAAAACATAACCAGGATACTGGGGTACATTCACCAAGTGAGATTGCAGGGCAGGATGTTTGTGTTTGTTTTCATATTTCTTACCTTTGGCTCCTCTCAGCACAAAGCCAAAGCCCTCGCTGTCCTTTTTCTGCAGAAGCACCGTCTTCTCCTTGATTATATAGTCACTAGCAGAGAGGAAAACAGACAGAGGGGGAGTTAGAAACAAAACAGAAATGGGAGACAGGCGACAAGGTGGTCAGCTTGCATGTCCACTTTCACCCTCTGCCTTAATAAATGGAGACAATGATTGGGAAAGTCAAGTTTTAAAATCCAGTAATCCCAACCACAGCACACCTCTCCTCTGACCTGTGCCCCCTTCTGATGACTTTTTTTTATTATATTGTTCTTCATGTGTTTTTATTATTCCTCTGCTGTATGTTTTTGACAGCGAGCCCAGAACCTCAGTGAATAAGAGATGCTATATACAGTAGGATGGTGCTGCTTGTTGCCTCAGCAACAGAAAGAACTGGACGTAGGGAAACTTGCCTGGATCGGTCCACACCAGAGCCAAGCCATGTAATTGTACATTATAAAGCTTAGAAAATATGATGCATTGTTGATGATTAAATCAGCGGCTCCCAACATTTTTGACTTCCGACTCCTTGTGTCTAGTTCAGGCCTCTTGTTATGTCAAGTGTCCATTAACTGTTGAGACGTTTTGCCTCTAAACCGGTCAGATTATTTTATTCAAATAGAAGTATCCAACAAGTCACAAAAAAGCAAAGAAAAGTCAAAGAAATTCTAAACATTTCTTGTCACCCTTTGGAGGGGCCCATCCGCAAATTATTGGACCACTGAACTAAGCTCCTTCACTGCAGGCTCAGACCCGCAATTCTGGCAAATGCAAGATGGGCCGGTCCAATGGTCTCCACCAGCAAGTCAGAGTGAAAAAAAGTTGGCCATGGCATTGATGGCACATGCAAATGTAGCAGCTGGTAGCTCCTTCAAATTGTGCAATACTTTTTGTTTTTATTACTGATCTTTTAAGCAGGATTTGGATTAAGTGGCCACGCCACCTTACAACCATTTAGCCAGACTGCCCTAGAGAGGACAGGAAACAGGTCCTGGATGGTAGCCATGCTAGCCCATCTTGGACTTAAGGCTGCTCCTGGCTAATGTCTGGTCAAAGAAAAAGAATGGCTGAAACTGGATTTAGCTACCTAAGGCAGGTGCAGGAATTAGTGCTGATTTCCGTCACCTCCCCCTCTCCTTTAAGTAAATCTGTCCATCGATGTGACATCAGGTCAAGCAGGAAATAATTTAATTAAATCAAGACAGAAAGAGCCAGGTTTGAATCAAAACTACAAACTAAACGGATGAAAAGGTGAGCGGGAAAGGTCAGAATGAGAAATTTTTTAAAAATCGTTTCAAGGCTGATGCTGCAACATTTTTTAAGTTATTAAATTTATTATTCAAAAACAGCATTGCCGATTGCCAAATTCAAATCCTGCTAGCTGCAGTGACAACATTAACAGTCCTCCAGTGCCAAGTGAGGAGAAGGACGAAAGAGTGTGGACAGATGAGCAGCAGGATGATTCCAGTGGAGAGCAGGGCCAAGAAGAGGAGGCTGCTGACACGACAACCCACCATCCGTCGATATTGCTAATGCTAGCTCATGTAGCACCGATTTGAAAGTTGCATTCGTCTCTACTTCTCACTTGATATTTATTGCTGAGCCTATTATGTTTGCTATACATAGCCTGAATACTTCAAGCAACTCATAAGGGGTGTATGCTGGGGAAAAATGAGGCCAGTCCAGATAAAAATCGCAAGAGCTGAATTTTACTCTCAGTCCGACTCTGACTAGCTGGATGCAAACTGTGTCTGTTTGTCAAATGCAGTTTTACACTCGGTCAGTCTGAGCAATTAAACCCTTGTGACGTGCAAGCAACAACTACATAGTAGGCATTACATCTCAGATGTTCAGATGATCTGAAACACAAGACACAAAGGTCATCGCATCAAAACTATTACTTCCTCACATTCTGTTGAAAGTTTTTGAACTAAAATTAAAAGTGCGTTTCACTGATTATTTTTGAATGCAGGATTTTAACTTTACATTGTTTCCAATGAGAGAATGTGATTACTGAGCCAGACAAAATGGAATGACAGCGTTTAAACATGGCAATCAAAATGCACCCGTCCGCATCCATTAAATGCTTAAAAAGGTGTTCGAATCGTATATATTTTCCCAGTCGGTTGTTTGCACCCATCACAAGAGGCTGATCTTGTTTTCACTGGCATGAGAAGTTGGACACGTGACGCACTTGGCTGCTCGGCTACTTCAGCTTTAACCACTTTGGCGTAAGGACCACTGGCCTCTAGTGGACTCTTGTCTTCTTGTGAATGAAAAGACCATCCAAGCAGTCATTCAGTCAGTCAGTCAGTGAGTCAGAGAGGTATATATACACCGTGTCAGCTGTAACATACTGTAACCACATGCTGATAATCCCATCGTGCACCGAAATAGTCCCAGCCCACTCCATCTGTTCCTCCCTCTCTCTTTCTCTCTTCTTCACTGGCTTTTTTTCTTCTTTTTACATCCTAATGGCCCCAACTACTCCATACCTCTCTCTCTCTGTACTGGCTTCCTCCCCTCATTCTCCAAACTTCTACTCATTTTTTTTCTAATCACAACCCCCCCTTCCTAATGATCTTTTTCATTCAGCCTATTGAGTGCACGATGCTCTCCACAGGCTGTAAGAGCCTCTCTGTCTCTGCCAAGGCTCTGTCTCTTTGTTATTCTTGTCCTCTTCTGTTCATCTCTGCTGCCCAGCCCAAGAGGGGCCGAGTGAATAAATGAGCGCGTACTGTACATACAAACACATTCGGACAGATCTTACGGTAGGACCTAGGAGTGGGAGTAGATTACTATTGGGATTTAGGTACAAAGTAATGCGTTGAATTCCCCCCGCCGCTGTTAGCCTGCCCTCTGCCCACAGGCAGCACAAGCAACAAGTCACTTCATGGAAATTTAACTTTACCTTTAACAGCAGATCATATTTTTTGCACTTGTTCCCCTGCCGACGTTAGTTTCATTTCATGGACAGCAGCTCCAGCCAGGCTAAATATATTGGATTGCAATATGACGTCTCCTAGACTTATGCAGCCTTTATTTGGAGGAGTGATGGATTAAACGCCTCAAAAACAACACTTGAGGAACTATTACATCCATCACCAGGGCCCATGATAAACTCTGAGGTAATGGTCTTTCTTTATTCTAAACAGACTCTTGAAGTGCCTTTTAATCTCGTCAGAACGACCAAATCTTGAGACGTGATGCCAGCGCGGCGGAAAATGCAGAATATCCCTGCTAATAACTCTGAGGACGCACAATCAAAGCCAAGTCATTTGAAAACAAATAATCGTGGCGGTTCCTCTACAAAGTGTCTTTCTCACAAAGAGTTGGTGTCAATGTCGTACTACTTATCCTATATTCCCTCACTGTGTCTGTGTGTGGTTGTGTGTCCCCTCAGTTCCAGCAGTTATCCCTTGAATCCCATCCAACCGGCGCCTAAAACTAACTCGGGCTTTGCTGTCATCGAGGATTTCATCAACTTTAAAGTGTCATTAGCCGTGTCCCAATTCAGTGGCTGGAACCTTTTGAAGTTTCTAGACTGAATGTTCTTCCGAGTGCAGCGGAGAAATTCAGCCTTTGCGTCCTAACAAACCTCCATTGTCCCCAAATCCACTGTTGCGATGGTCAACTGGCGATCCTCCTCAACTTGTGAAGCTGAGAGATATCACACAACCGGGTCATATTAAGGTAGGTCCAGATCAGCGTCTTCTCCTGCTCTTTCAGTTTGACCAACCACATTATGCCACAGTCTTCTAAAGCCAATAATGTCATCGCTGATAAAACTCTGCTGTCAGTTCACCAAATCAACGCGACCCTCCAGCGCCCCGGGTCAGCGCTCACTCCTCTTCACATCAGCCATTCTCCTCATCCAGTCACCACCACCATCGCCCGTGTTTAGACTCCTGTACCGAACACAGCGTCATCATTCCCTTACAATATGATCACGTTATCATGGGGTCTAAACGCCAAAGACTATTCACATTTTTTAATCTTCAAATCAATCAGTACACACTTGTTCACTTGTAGTACAAATCTACAAAATGCACCTTTAAGTCTCTCCTGATTCAAATGCTGTTGATCACAGAATATTACATTAAAAAAACTGATCTTAAATGTTAAGATATACTTGTTAAATGTGGGTATCTTTAAACGTGTCCCACTTTATCACTTCAGTTCAGACTTTGTTGGGAGGTTTAAGAGCAATTACCACGAGACAAACTTATAAACTTGTCACCCCATTGTCTGGGCTCTATGAGAGGACCGACCATCGTCTTTAGAGAGAAGAAACACTGCATCCTTCAAAGGATCCAGCCACGGAACCGATGCCTGTCAGTATTAGTAGACCAATGTTGTAATCACTATCTTAGTCGCAAGCGAGTGAGTTGGACAATCCAGCACAGCGTACGATGTGTCTCTGCGTACTGCGTACGTAAGGAGCCAAGGCATTAAAAACAGTTTGACCGAGCGGGCTTCCATAGAGGTGTCAGAAAGAAGCTGGAACTTGTCATGCATGCTGCATCGTTAAACTCCCTCACCATGCGCTGTTTCCAATTTGTCGGCAGTCTCCTTCCCTCTCTCTCTCTCTGTCACACACACACACACACACACACACACACTGGTAAACATACAGAAAACATGTCACACATCACGCAGGACACATGCAATCAACTAGCCGGCAGAGAAAGACAAATTTCCTTGCCGTACCTTTGTGTTTTTAATGGACAGCAGCATACACACCATCCATACACACAAACACACACACACACTCACACACACACACAGACACAGGCATGCATGCACACAAACACGCAGTCAATCTGCACATCAGTAAAAAAGCGACGAGCATCACTTGTGCCGGTGCAGCGTCGCTGGAGGACGTTTGCTCAGAGAGCGATTCAAAGCGGAGAGGGAGAAAACGACACACACACATGTTCACACAGAGAAACACAGAACGGCTGCACTGCTCATACACCGGGCTGTGCAGCAGCAGCAGCAGCTCTCGTCCGTCTTCACACACACACACACACACACACACACACACACACACACACTCACATTGAGACACAGAATCAAACACATCCGTCTGCAAGCATGCACTGCAACATCTGTCAGTCTATCTAATCGATCCTGCCCTGCCATCCATGATGTCCACATGCATACATCTCTCCCTCCTCCACCCCCCCACCAACCCCCCCCCATCTCCCCCGGCAACTGGAGGGAGAGAGAGAGAGAGAGAAGAGAGAGAGAGAGAGAGAGAGCAGGGGAGGGTAGGGGGGTATAAAAAACCATGGCAGGTACCTGTAAATGAACCAGACGCTCCTATTCACAGGGCCGAGCGACGGCCAGGAAGAAGAGAGGGAGAGGGAGAGGGAGAGATCCTCCTCGCCGCATGCCCCCATCGCCATTTCCTCCCCTCCCTCTCCTCCTCCTCCTTCTCCTGCTCCTTCTCCTTCCCGTCTTCCAGCGAGACAGCAGCGAGCGCGAGCCGCGAGATAGGAGGAGGAGGAGAGGAGGAAGAAGAGGAGGAGAGAGAGATGGAAGAAGGGAAAGGGAGAGGGCCGAGCTCTCCCAGCCCCTTCATACTTAAGACGGAGAGAGAGGAGGAATGGGAGAGAGAGAGATGGAGATGGTTCATTGTGACTGCGACACAGGGAGAGAGAGGGAGAGAGAGAGAGAGAGAGAGAGAGAGAGAGAGGGAGAGAGAGAGAAGAGGAGCAGGGGCAGAGGGAGGGGGAATAAGGTGGCTTCAAAAAAAGGAGAGAGAGAAATGAGGTAATTTAGAGGGAGAAGGTGTGAGAGGTGATTGGGTTTGCTTGCGGGGGGGAGATTTCATGCACAAACACACACACACACACACACACACACACACACACAAACATGCACGCGTTCATGTGATCAGCTCATGCACAACCACCACATGCACTCTGCATCTTTCCTCTTCACCTCCTGTGGTTTTATACGTTATAGTATCACCTCTGCCTGTGTATCCCACTCATGATTCCCCCCATTCATAAAAAAATAAAAAAATAAATAAAAGATGAGATAAGCCAGTCCCATCAAAAGTGAATCATTCACAGTGACTGATCGGAGGGTGCTGAAGTTTAAATGACTGAGCAGGTATCACTGTCAAGCTGTGACACGATGATAAACGATAAGTCAAATTATTATTATGTAAGATTACAGAGAAGTGCGCTGACAGGGGCCGAGGTTGAGGATAAATGTGACTTCCTGCCGCCGTCCTTCCCCCTGCTGTTGTTGACCCCACGTGCCTTTAAATCACACTTAACTGACCTCACCCACCCACTCCTTTTTTTTCTAGCACACGCACACACACGCACACTATCTTCTCACATTTGCTGTAAACAAAGCATGAATGAGAGGGTAGAGCGAGGGAAAGAGGAGGGGGAAAGGAGGAGACGCATCGACGCAGACAGGAAGAGGAGAGAGGACAGAGAAACAGCTGGCGGGTGAGTGGCGGAAGGAGGAAGAGGAGGAGGAGAAGGAGAGAGAGAGAGAGAGAGAGGTTGAGATCCTCTCGAATAGGCACTCACATCATCTCCTAGTCAGAGCCTCCTTCCACATATGTCGAAGCTGTCCTCCGTCGACTTGCCCTCCCTCCCTCATTCCTTTCCTCTCTCCGTCCCTCCCCTCTCTCTCTCCGCATTCGAGGACGATCACAGCTCTTGTCCCCTCTCCTCTCACATCTCTGCCTTTTTGTTTCCCTCCCTGCATGTCAGGCTATACCGCTGTGATCCTGTGTACAGTACGCGTGTTTGTGTGTGTGTGTGTGTGTGTGTGTGTGTGTGTGTGTGTGCATGCATGTGTGGCGAGAGAGAGAGAGAGAGAGAGAGAGAGAGTAAAGAGAGAGAGAGAAGGGGGAGGGAGCAATAGAGCAAACAGAAGGTGACATGATTGTGTACTTTTCTGTATCTGCATGTCTGCTAATGGGCCCCCGTGTTACTATGTGTGTGTGTGTGTGTGTGTGTGTGTGTGTGCATCACGCCAAAGCCAAACACACTAAACACACGTCTCTTTTAAGGAATTCCAGTCGAAACACTGAAAAATCAATCGAATCAATTTCTGTGTTACATATTGCACCGGAGAGGGTGCGATGCATGTGTCTTACAAACCACCACAGCAGTGTTCAGCAGGGCGTCCTGCCGCTCTGCTCCAAACTCACTTGTCCTTATTTGACCCACTGTTGTCCAAAACACTATCTCATACGGGCTAAGAAGGAGCCACTGCATGTACAGACTGTGTAGAGTTGCTGAGTGCGTCTGTGGCAATCAGCTTATAGCTTCCACCTCTTTTTATTATAAACGGCAGCGTTACAGTACGTGTGTTTATTGAGCAAGTTCAAAAGCTTAACTTCAAGCAAATGCAGCTAAAAGTGCAAAAGTAGAAAAATGCTTCTTTGCAACCCAGTGCTGTAAAATAATGGTTATACTACCAAGTAGAGAACATATAATGAGTGCAATAATATATGTCAGTATGTGATCTTAATCAGAGGACTCGGCAGTGTGCACTGCGCAACGAAGTACACAAAAAATGTTATTACTGATTTTTAAAAAACGTGTGTAACGACACATAAAGCAACAAATCAGAAGCAAGTGGAGACGCTGTAAGTCTTCAGTATGAACAGAACTACAGTAAGTTACAACCAAACAGAACCAAACACTGCAATTAAAGACTTTTCTTTGGTTACAGTGTGCTGAGCTCACTGACTCAAAAGTCCTTTGCTTTTCAGTTATGTTACGTGAGTAAATCAATGTACATAAACATGTAACTTACGTAACGCATGTATATAACGTACCGAGGCAGCTGTTGTTACATGACATGACTTGCGCCACTTATTGACTTACTAAAAGCCATATTGTGTCATAGGCTCTGACAACTAATGCTAAGCCGCTGACCACGCTTCCATGGAGCTGGTCGTGCTTGCTCTTTCGACTCATAAACTAGCAGCAGCAGATCCTTGGAAACATGTTGTCTTTGAAAAAACAGTGATTTGTAATGTGAAACCTCATCAGTGTTGCACAATAATCAAGTCCTTATGTGTTAGTGTGGAGAGTAGGGAATCAGTGATCCACCAGGGACGCGTTGATGTCTGTGGTTTCATTTATCAAAAGTGAATTTAGCTATCACCCACATAAATAATTGACAGCAAAAGAGAATTTTGCTTTTAAATTAACTTGCTGTATCAGAGGCTTCTCAGCCATCCATCCAATCCTTTTTTGATAGATGTCAGTTTGGACCAACTGACCGTCTTTACCATCCACAATAAGTAATTATCAGTGTCACAGAAGACATTAAATGCTCACATTGACCTTGGTTTGGTCTTCAAAGACCGAAACAAGTTAAAACATGCACAGAGGGCATCCTCCCTTACACTTTTGTCTAGCCTGCCTTGACCCCACGTTGCTTTCACACACACTAAAAAGAAGCATATGTCTCTTTTCACCCATTTGTAAACAAAGACGCCTTTCTTCCTTCGCCCAAGCTCTTCATCCCCCTCTCCAACATCCTCTCCCTTTAGAGCGCCCTTCACTGTCTGACCTCCAGATGGAGACACCACAGGGGAGAGAGGGTGATAGAAAGAAAATTAAAAAGTACAGGGGGGTTAGTAATACAGTGATGAATAGAAAGCGAGGGAGGGATGCAGAGATGGTCAGGAGATGTGGCCAAATATAGAGGGCTGAAAGGAGGGATAGGTGAGATATTACATGTAGTGATAAAGGCTGTGAAAGTAGGCCCGTGTGAGGGCGGCTCTGAGTCAGCCATGCCTGCCTGCCTGGCCAAACAAATCGTCTCCGGCTCGGTCTGTGCCGCGGCACATGGCTTTAATTATCCATGATGTGTGTGTGCGTGTGTGCGTGTGCCATCGTGTGTGCGCAAACATGTGTGTGAGTTTGCATGGCTGAGTGCGTCGCTCCCATGAAATGTCACTGTTGATGAAAAACGTGTTAATAATAAATGATACTGTGTGCATGGAACGCAGAAAAGGAGCGCATGAAGAGAAAGTTGAGGAACGATAAAGTATGATGATGAGGGAGAGGAGGAAAAAAAAAAACAGGGAAAGAGAGAAAGAGAGAGCGGCTGGATTCAAGTAAATAATGCATGTGATTGATAATGGCTTTATTTCTATGTAAATAATTCTCTCTTTGCTCAGTCCAAGCCACGGACACTGAAATGAGTTTGCCTCAAAGCGACGCCGAGCTCGCCATGATGCAGATGCAAAGGCATTAAAGGGAATGACATTATATTAGGCTGAGTTAATGAGGAGAAGTCACACGCCCTGAGTCAATACAGGAGAGTTTCACACTACTCAAGCGTCAACAGAAGATCCAGCCACGTTTCTGCTCCGTCTATTCTCAGGAAGCTGAACAGAAAACATGTGACGTTGTCATGCTGATGAGGTCTGCATCGGCGCAAGAAGCACAATGACCTTCTATCAAAAGTCAAAGATCTCAGCTGCTGTTTAAGGATTTCTTTTTTTTTTTGGTTACTCCCATGATGCAGTGCTACATATGCATCAGTCCACATAGTTGGTCGTCAAGGGCAGTAACGATGTCGGTGATTGTATAATATCTGTGAGCACAAAGTTTCAGACTTAGTCATCGAAAGTGGTCTGAAAGCGCCTTCGCCATCACCGACAAGTTCAGCCCACCTAAAAAACTGCAGCCTGGCAACGCAGCTTTGCACCTCGGAGACATAAAAGAAGGAAGCTACTTTTAAACAGCGATATGACAAAAATCTGCCCGTCTGCCCGGGTTAAACTCAGCAAAAAAAAAAAACAGCAAGTCAAAACACGGCTGGTAAACCTGCGCCTAGAGGATGACTCCGGTCTGAAAGCAGGAGGATCAGCTTCTAGACCCGAGGCAGTGAACCCTCACACGTCGTCATCTGGTCGCATGAATCACTCGCAGCGCATCACATCGCACAAATCAAAGCACCACTGGAACACATGAATCACGGGATGAATCATCCCATCTGAAGTGATGTATACAGTATGTTACCGTACAAACAACTTGCGCCCCGCGTCTAAACGGTTGTCACCGATGCGCTTCTTGGCTCAGCGGATCGGCCCTGTAGAGCAGCAATCTGGAAGTCAGACTGCCCTCTTCTTAAACTTTTGTTCACCCGGATGTGTCGGTATTGTAATGGGATACTTCCATGCGTCACACTGCTGCTAGTGTCACACCAAACGGGCACTGAAGCATCACCCCAAGTGCCCTAAAGTGCCTCTGTGTTCAGCTCAAACCTCCCTCTGGCAGGTGAACTACCACTCTTTTGCGACCTTACGCTAATTGAATCCAACCTCTAACCCTGTGAGCCAAACAGGGCCCCTTATTCATGTTTACAGCTTAATCCAACGATTCAGCGACTGGTGACGACAAGCGTCAAAGCGACTCTTACCTGGGAGCGTCAAAGCTGTCATAGGATCCCACAGTGTAATGGCGAAACAGCCTTTTGGCTCGTTCTCCGCGGCTCTCTGAAACACAGAGTCCCAGCGACATTAGCATATAACTGTGATTATAATAATATAATATGATCACAGGGGAGTCTGTCCTTTACATTAGCCCAGTTCCCACATTAATTAATCGTTCGTTATGAAGGAAGAATGTGCGTGCATCGCGAGGTGAGAGAGACGTAAACCTAAGACTCGAAACATTGTTTGTTCAGGTTGTTTGCCAGTCTCGCTGATTGTGTAACTACTCGTTCGAGGCTCATTTATAACCTTAATTTCAAATTATTTATGAGTGATGAATTTTATTAGTCTTTTAATTTACACTGGAGCCGCTCCCTGCAATCTCCTCATTCTCATTCGATCCTGAATTGTGGGGCACTTTGTAAAGGCTGATTTAATACGAGCTCTATAGATTAATCATTGATCACCCGTCTGACGCTTAATAATTGTGATTGAGATACTCCCACGATGATTGTTTAGACGCGGCCTTGCGTAACAGCTGCATGTATGGACAGCTGTTCTGATGCTGCAGGAGAAGCTCACAGTTTGTCGTCTCTTCGCTGACGGGACTTAGGAGTGGTGGAGTGGACACAGGTATCAATATCACGACGGATGATTAAGTGCGTTTATGGATAATTGTGGGAATGGAAACTAATGTGGCTGGGGGCTAGCTGGTTAGCGTGCTAGCTTCAGTCGATATTGCAACACAATAGATGACAAGAATACAAGTCTTTGAGATAACATCAAGATGTATTTTTTTTATTTTGTCACTTTCTACAGATAATATAATTTTTTTATTGTTTTAAATTACTATTTTTTTAACATGAGCTTACGGAAAATATCAACTGAAATGAGAGGATCTGACACTCGTTCCTTAAAGTCGTTGAACATTCAGCGGCTTTTGTTTTTTGACTGTAAATCAAAACAAAATAAGAATTTTGAAGATGTCGCTTCAGACTCGGAGAAGTTGTGATCGCCTTTTTTATTATTTCTTGCCATTTTAACACAGAACTAATAGCAAAAGTTAAACATTTACCCTTATTCGCTGTCTTGTCGAGAGTTAGCTGAGAAGACTGATACTGCTCTCTTGTCTGGATGGGAGCTATAAAGCTACAGTCAGGAGCTGATTAGCTTAGCACAAAAACTGGAAACCAGGGGGAACAGCGAGCTAGCAGCACCTCTGAGTCTCTCTAATTAACTACTTACACCTTGTTTGTTCAGCATGTACAAAAGGTGAAGTGTAAAAAGGACACATTGTGATTCTGGGGTGGGGGGGCGCTGTGTGTGTGTACCCGACCATTTTCTTGGATCAGAGTGGTGACTTACTAAATTTGTCGTCACCGTGAGGTGCCCAGACAATCAGAGGATATTTTAGGAAATCGCTGCATCTAGCCAAGGAGTAGTCAACCTCATGATTCCCATAATCATTTCCCAAAAATGCTCAAGCGTTGACTGAATACAATGACTTCGCTGCTTATTGTCTTCAATCAATAAGTGCACATGAACCGGCATCTTAATTCATCATCCGGCTGATGTAAGAGACCTGGAATTAGTTAAAAATTCAGAGGGGAGAAGGGAAACTCCTGAGAAAAGGTGTTTTTTATCCTTGCGGTGACACTGGGCTTCCTGTTCATGTTTGTGTGTGACTTCACCTGATCGGTTGTCTTGGCTCCGTAGCATCACTTCCTCCACACAGTCGGAGGGGAACCAGCCCGTGCGACCCCTGACCGTCCCCTCCCAGTATCCGCCCTCGCCAACACTCAACACTGGGGGGGTGGCAAGAAAGAGCAGCGTTATAGGAGGAGGCAACGCGACACGGACCAACACACACACACACACACACACACACAGACACCAATGAGAAATGAACTCACACAAAAAGACGACAACGTTACACAGACAGAAAGGAAATCATGTGGACACACACACACACACACACACACATGCAAACCTCCTACATACTCACCAAGACATACATACCTGGCAACACCTTAGACTCACTCACAAACACACACATATTCATACCTGCAGACATTAAATACAAACATATACAGAGACCTTACACTCATGTTAGGACATGACCATTTTATAGACTTATCTAAGGACACTTAGGTTGAACCTGGCCTGGGTGCTGATCCGTCTGTGAGACCAGAAGATCGCCTTTACACCTGGTCTTAACATGCGTCAGGCTATTTTAATAAGCAATATTATCAGTGTTTTATCAATAGTCAGCCCAGTCAGCAGGCAGTGGCCTTATGGTTAGGTGAGCCGGGCACCAGGGTTCGAGACAGCATTTCAACATTTGTAAGTGTTACATCATCTGTCATTTTTTAAGAGATGTCGGAATATGTTCCAGCCACTTTTGCAGCAACAAAACTGGATATTTTTGAGGAGATGTTTGTGTGTCAACAAAAGCAGCTTTGGGTTTTTTTTGTTGTTGTTTTTTTTTGACAAGACGTTGGGATGTTTTCCAGATGTGTTAGTGATGACTGATCCAGGTAAACCAAAATATTATCTTTGACAAAACCCTGACAGTGTTTTTGTGTCTAAACCTAACCACACCGTAAGTAAAGTGTTGTCACAACATGAAATTAAAAATTAAAACTAGAGAGATGCAACATAAGGAAATATTTAAATATAACCATAGTTTGCAGAACATACATCACCAGCAGTTATTCTAGCAATTGGTTTGCTAGTTATCTAATTTCTTTCTCAAATCTGTCAACTTTACAGATCTTGTGGAGTGCTACTGCATCTGTAAAAAATAAAAACAAAAAAAAGTATAAAGCCTTTTTGTGGCTCCAGGAAAAATGCTGTACACTACCTGTTATGCAGTTACTTCATAGGGGATTAGTTTGTTTTCACATTAGCCATACCACCTTAATAAACCAGTGGTTCAGCTGGGCTGCGTTTGCATCAGATGTATTAGCTCCGGTGTTACGTTCACTGGATGTTTTCCAGTGTCACAGCAGTTAATCTTGGGGTAGATGAACTAAACGCTCTTGTGGTGCAGCATCTTACTTCGTGTCCAAAGTACTTTATCAGTAAGCTAAACGGTGTTAGCTTAAAAGCTGCTAATTAAATCTTAGCTCTGAAATTGTTAAACCCCTGCAGTCAGCAGATTATGTAAGGAACTACTTGGGGCGATGCCAAAGCCCCAAACAGAGAAGGTGTTCTGTAAATAACCTCCTCTTACATTTGTGACTGTAATGTTTCTTTGCATGATTCTGACTGTTTCTTTAGTTCATTTCTACATGCGTGTGGGTGGTAAAGTCGCCTGTCTGCTTTGTGTGGAGATCATTTTCCACACACCTCTGGATGTTTTTTATTTAAAGAGCAGAACATTACTGTTTCTTTTCAGGCCCGTCATGTTAGTACCAGGTGTAAACGTCAGCACACAAACCCCCGACCGGACGAACACTCTGAATTGACATGGAGGACAAAGTGCAGTATAATGCTCCAGCACACACACATATACACAGTGAGCATCGTGACATGAGAGAGCACGCGCACTGACCTTTGACCCTGTCTCCCTTATTGAAGGTGATTTCTCGTTCTCCCTGGGCAGAGTGTGACCGGGTGGCTACAAAGACTCGTCCTGGGACGGCGCTGTACAGGCGTCTCCGCTGGCCTGCCGTTTGTCCAGCCGTGGTGGCAGGGGCAGGCCTGGGTGGGAGGCGGGGCAGATGGCGAGAGAGAGGAATATTTGATATGATGATATAATATTTAATATTTTTTGTTGTTCTTTGTTTGTTTGTTTGTGGTCTTCGAAGAATCCTCCAAAACAATCTCTCTGGAAAATTCCCCAAGAAACCATATTTAAGACCAAAATGTAAACACTGAACCATTTGTATAACCCAGTTAAAAATGAGTTAAGCCAAAAAATAAAAATCAGAAAGTCCACAATGCCACAAAACATTTCTGGAGTTTAACAGCCCAACAGTTTCGCAGCATTCCCCTACAGAACTAAAGTCGATGGGGACTTGTTTTAAAATGTAAAAAGACAAACAAACTCATAATATGGCTGCATTCCGCACATCCAGTCTAATCTAAATCTCCAGAAGATCCTAAATTGATTTGGAAAGATGTTAATTTCACCCTCGACGTGCGGTGGAATTCATGTGCACGCTAGCGCTTTAAGCTTAGCAACTGAAGTGACAATTTTAGCTGAATAAAGGGTGTAAAACGAGATCTCTGGGCTCCTGGAGACTTGAATTACACCAGACGTGCTGAACGGGGAATTTTATGACTGTTTTTTCCAGTAGTAGAGTAGACAATTAGGTGAACCTATCATTCAAGACTTTGACCCTGGTAATTCCCTTAAAGAAATGTGAAGGACGGCCTTTAGGACCTGCAGACATCTTGTAGACTTGTCTACTTGTCTACTTTGAACTTGAGAATTCTAGTATTTATTGTATAGCATCTATCTCACCCCTGCCTCCGACTCTGTCTGCTCCTGTCCTCCTTGTCACCGATCCTCCCTCTGGACGGGGAGCGCGTCCTCGCCCCTCTGGGACTGCTGGAGCTCCGCAAGGTTCCCGTATGCTTATAACCCTGTGAGACAGACAGACAAGGAGCAAAGGAATGAAATATGTTCATATGTTACATGTATACAGCATTTAAACATATGATAATCTCACATTATTGTAGATACATGCAACATTCTGTGTATGATAGAGTCGTGATTACAGCAAATGCTTCATGTTGTATGTTGCTTTTATGTTTTTTATTCTAAGTTTCTATAATGTTTTTTGTTTAAGCAGTTTTGCATTTTCCAATTTTCTTTCTGTTATATCTATTATATTACCTTCAATCTATGTCAACCTGGACTGTAACAAACAAATATTTCGGTCAGTAGAGGTTTTCAAAATTAAATCAAATGTCATAAAATGTGAAAAATGCTCATCACAATTTCCCAGAGCCCAGCTTGATGTCTGCAGATCACTTGTTACATCCAAACATCAGTCCAAAACCCAAAGGATCTTTATTTTTGGACATAAATATGTGACTGTTGCACCTCTACGTGGACAACTCTATCTTCTTGTTTCTCCGACTACCATATCTATAATTCATTGCAAACATTCTTTCTCGTGCCATCGACTGTGCTTTTAGGAGCACATAATGTTTACAGACGATGACATCAACACTAATCAAACATTCATCATAGAATAAAACGCATGTGCTGTAAATGCCTCATAAATTATGCAGCTTTAGTGCTCGATGTTTAACATTTATAGGCTGCCATCCCAAAGAAGATCGCTGTGACTGCATGATTTATTTTTCTGCTACACGGCACATAAAAGCTGGAACACAAGCACACAGGTAGGAGCCGCTGCAGTGAGATCTCTCCACCAGCAGAGGTTGACAGAGGTCGCGCATTTACGTCGCTTGGTGTCCCTCAAATGTATCGTTTTATTTATGAAGTGCTGAAGTGTACCCAGTGGGTGCAGCCGCTCAAACACCTCAACACAAATCCACATTCAAGCAGGTTTGGAGGCACGAAACGCTAAAACAAATCTGCGTGGCCAGGCAAATAAAATACTTGCAGCGGACGAATACTAAGTAGATAAAAACCTCCCACTCAGACACATCCAGGGCAGAATAAAACAAGCAGCACATCACGTCCACAACAGCTTGGGAAGACATCACATATCGCAAGAAACATTCAGTTCCACCGCTCGGATTTGAGTATATGAGAAAAAAGCAGGCTTATTGTGAGTCTGCCACTTGCTGTTGTGCACTTTGTTGAAGATGATTGCAAACAGTGTTACCACATTCGCTTCAGCAATTGATTGTTGATGTAATCGTACCTGATAACTAAGCACAGACCGAGTTTTGGCCTTGGGATATTCAACATTTTTCTGTTATCAGTATTGGTGATTATTCCGTCACAGTGCTGATAAGATCATTAAAAAACATGTTACTTTGGCTGTGACATCCAGCATCCTCTCACACAATGTTCCGCCAGCAACAATGTGTAATTGGTTACATGTGACAATTTAAATTGAATAATCTGCAAAGTAACCAATAACTAAATTTATCAAATGCATTTACTGGAGTGAAGTTATAAGTAGCAGAAAAAGGAAATATTCAAACACTCAAGAAAATTAGACATTCCATCATTGGTTGTTAAGTTAAATCCGCTTCATATGTTTCACTCAACTTGGTGCAAGACTTTCTCCCTCAGTGACATTTGCCTCCCGTGTCAGCTCTACAGACTGTAGTCCTGCATCATTTCATCCTTCCTCTTTTTTTCGTCTTTGCATGTTTGGCAATGACGACTCTTCAACACACGCTCTCACACAATGTTTGCATTTAATATTTTTTTGTGATGTAAATCTGATGTGTTGACTTTTGAATGCCTTTTTGTAGTGAGTTATTAGAGCCATGGATTCAAGAGTACTGACAAGTCACTTTAACATCCTTGTATTTTTTTTATATTAGTCTGCGGTGGAGGCCTTTTGCAGATTCTCCAGGGCATTCTCCCTCTTTTTTTACAGCCGAAAGGTGGCAGGTATGGATGTATTAAAACCTACATGTGATCCACTGAATTTAATTTCGGCATTAAATGGGCAGAAAAGTAGATGAAGTCACACCGACAGTCGTATCAACAACATCGTGTAAGTTATGTTTTGTTCACTAGGGAGTAACTTTAAAGTCTTTTCAGAGGTCAAACAGCTTCTTCGTGGGTTTTGAGGGTGAGATCGTTTCGCCAACTGCTGTTTCGGATGCCAAGAAGAATTTAAACTTTTAACCTCATCTGTCACACACGCACACACACACACACCTGCACTGAGACAATGTTAGTCCCCGGGGCGTTGGGCACTGCCATCCAGTCTGGCAGGTTCATGCTGCTGTCACTGTTGGCCCGGAGGAAAGGGTGAGGGTGGGGGATTGTCAGCGTTCGGTTGCTCTCCCGCCTCTGGGGGGCGTACTTTGGCGACTCCACAAAGGGAACTGGAATGTGAGGGAGAGGAGAGAAAGGGATATATCAGTTAAACTTTGCAGATCATCATCCTCAACACATGCAAATCCTTTTCCGTTTAACTGCTGTATCTTTTGATTTGTTGGGGGCAAATGTTCCCTGCGTAGAGCCAATGTATAATTTCATATTAGTTTAATATCTAGCAGAGCCTGATGGACATATCAGCTGGCCACTGTTATCAGATGATATTGGCCTCTCACAAACATCAGAGTTATATCAGTATCGGCGCCATGTTCTCTGATACGCATCGATATTTGTTTTGATTTTTAAGAGAAACTTATGCAAAAAGAAGCAAATGGAATTTAAAATAAGGGGGGTTTAAATAAAAATGCACACAAAAAATAAAGATTAATCTAATATCTTAATCACAAAGTGGAGCAAAGATGTCAAAGATCCAAAATAATAAAGACCATATATCAAAACAAACTATTACATATCTGTGTAACCAATATTGACAGTCAGGTATCAGTCAGGTTCTAATCTCTAATATCACGGGATGTTAAATGATCAAAACTGGCAACTTACCCACATCTGTATCCCGGTGGTTTTTGATGATTTCTCCCAGCTCGAAATGACCAGACATGACAGCAACCTGATAAAAAAAAAAAAAAAAAAAGAAAACACATGTAGAAACAAAGACATGTTTAGTAAATGACAGCACAAAATGAAAGCGGAACAAACACTTTACTATTGGTCTTACAGTGAGAAGCTTTGTGCGTGTTATTGCTGAAGAATCATTCTCCCCTTATTTTCGAAATGACCTCATTGTGTCTTCGCTCTAAATTCACCCCTCTAATAGGAAAATTCACAAATGATGGAAACCAGATCCATGTCTACAGCTGTTTAAAATCATCTTTAATGTAAATAAGCAGATCACATTCCCCCTGATGCAGAAAAAGATTGATAATTTGTTGTTTCAGTGGTTCATTTCGTTGTTTACATGCATCATTTGGGTTGGGTTTTTATGTTTTATTCAGTGTAATTCATATTCTGCCTCCATGTAACATCCCAGCTAAGTGACCACAAAGACTCTCAGTTGGTAGAAAATGAAAAACCGATGAGTTCTTTCACATGAGAACATTCGTTTGTGCGCAAATGCTTTTGACTTGATCTCAACACACCGCACAGGTCAGCACACCACCCGGAAACATTTCGAAGCTTTTCTCCCTGTCGTCTGCTCTCTTGGTTTTCTCTCTCACACTCACTCTCACACAAACAGACTGTCTCAGCTGGCGTTAATGTATCCAGATTAAAGGGTCGCATGCGATCCCGCCGCCTGGGACCTCCGAGTGCATCGCGGCACAATAATGGTTTAAAGTGAAATTAGGCCCCGACGCTTTCTGCTACGTTAACTTAATAAGACACTAAACCATACAACCACCCAGCACGCGTAATTACCCAGCCAGGCACTCAGCCATTACCTGAAAGGGGGTCTGCCCACTGTTGTTCTTTGTGTCTTTATTTGCTCCCCGGTAGAGCAGAATTCGTGCACAGCTTTCCTGCAACAAACAGCGTTGATTAACGTACATGAACTCGTAGAATATAAATGGTATGCTCAGTGTAAGAATGCATGTCATTTGTTTGCACGCAGAAAGTACAGTATTCTCTCTTTCCGTGGATTATGTGTTACACAATTACTGCAAATATGTGGAATATCTGTGAAAATTCAAGCGTGTTATATCAAAATGAAAACATATCAGGGTGGAAAGTTGAAAAGTTGTATGTCTCTGCTTTTATCTTCAGGAAAAATTACAAATTCACAGAGACTTTTCTGTTTTCAGATTGCTCAAATTTCTTTCTTTCAGAAGATACATATTTCAAGAGTAATTAAAGGAATCAGCCTGTTGTCAGGTTCAGGTTGAGGAGGCTGAACTTGGGGGAAAAAAAAAAACCAAGATGAATTATTATGAATTATTCAGCGACCGTAAAGATCCACCTTGTTAAACGGCGTGTTCAAAGATTTCAGGTGTTTGATCGTAACATTTTCTCCACTCTACAGAATCTGACATTAGATCTCCATGAGAGAGAAAAAAAGGAGCTCCTACCTTGTTGTATAAAGCACAGATGTGCAAGGCAGTGTTTCCAGAGGCATTCGTGGAGGAAGAATCCGCCCCGTAGAAGAGGAGGTGCTCCAGATGCTGCGAGTTCCCATTCTGACAGGCCTTGAGTGAGGATGAACAGATCGTGGACAAGAGATAGGAAGAGGGAGAGAAAAGGAAGTAAAAAAAAAAGAATTTATGTGGTTGATTAATAAAGAGAACAGAGAGGCGGAGGAGCAAAACAAGGATGGAGACGAGACGGCGACACAGAGAGAGGGACAAGGTGACAGTTATTAAGTGACATCACATTTAATCAACGCCACCTCCAAACTCAGAGGGCGAGAACACAGTCAGAGGATACACACGTACAGCAACATCACAACTATAACTGATCTCACCACAAAATGACTCAGTTATACCAGCATTAAATCCTCATTTCCCTCCCGTGCCATCAAATATCAGGACTTCTTGAACACATTTTTCAACACGTTAACAATAGATTACATTAAACTGCAGCTAATCATAGTAAGACCACTTCTTCAAGAGTGACTAAGTCGATGTAGGCTCACATGTTATCCTTCGGTAATCGACAATTGTTTAAGCCTGACTGCGAACATGATATAAGGAAATAATGGATTCAGTGGATTCACCACGACCTCATCTATTATTATCTATCATTATTACATAAGTAGCCCACAGGAATAAAAGGAAAAGCACTGAATTTGATGAGAAATTACAACAGAAGGATGAAATTTGACAAGACAACACAAGTTGAAATAGGTAAAAATACGTTTACAGATCAAATTACTTCAGATTTGACTCGCTACGCACAGAAATAATTGAAATAAACTGAATGTTAGCAAATCGGTAAAGCTAACAGGAGAGAATAAGGCCAAGGAACAAGAAAATGATTTTAATGCTACAAATATGATTATGCTGTTACTTAAAATGAACAGGACTGAGAACAAACATAAATTAACCTCATTTATATTAGTGTTGAATTGATCCTGTGAAAAATGTCAATCAAACATTGCAAAGAATAAATATCCAAACCTAAAGATATTCAGTGTGAGTAAAGAATATAGAGATAGAAGTTCAAAAAAAAAATATTCTCAGCTTCGACGCTACATTTCTGTGTCAGATCCCAGTCAACACACACAGACAGATTAAGATTGAGGACACGAGCGACTACAGAGGACAGACAGACGCCGATGAAGTGTGAGTGGGTGATCGCGCTGAGGCGAAGAGGGCTGATACCTTTTCTCATTCTCTGTCCACTTCACTGCCGGAGCGTGTGGCCACAGACACAAGGTGGGTGGGATGGATGGGTGAAAAGGTGCCCAAGGTGAAAGATGAGAGGTGTTTCATGGCATGAATGGTGTTTGACGAGGACACAGACACTTGTGCGTATGCAGAAACTGGAACACAGATGACACTGACACATTTCAAATCATGACGCGTGCACATTTGTGCAAAACCAGCCACAGAAAACCAAAAACCCCCGACCGTCCCGAGGCAGGACTTCTTCTCTTGTCGCTGTCATATGACAGCCCTAAATAGACACAAATTAGGCCACTGACCTCATTAGATTGAAAGATTTTGCCCCGAGCACCCTCTGACTAAAGTTTTGCTGTTTATTTAGTGCAGAATTAACTGTATGCACCATTTAGCATTCGTATCCACATGTGAAAAAGGCTAATCACAAGTGAAAATGTCCAGTTTACATTAACACGACTTCATTTTCACATAATGGAATCTAACGTGATGATCTGAAGATCTCTGTAACAAAAAGATGTCCCAACTGGCAAGTTTTTACCTAGTGACATTGAAAAATGAAATGCTTTTGAATCCACATTACTTATTAACTTCCTTTATCACAAATCTCATTAAAGACCCTCTGACAAGTGTTATGTGACAAGTCTTATGGGACTCAAATGTATACCTGATGTGTCTCGTCCCAGCCGTTCTCATCCCTGATGCCCAGTTTGGCGCGGTGGTAAAGGAGTGTTTCACAGCAGGAGGTCTCTCCCCCTGTCAGCACAGTGTGATAGAGTGGCGTCAGCCCTCGCCGGTCCTTATAGTCCGGAGATGCACCCAGAGACAACAGGACCTGCAGAAAAAGACGGCGGAAAGGCCAAAACCTCACTTACAGGCCTTGTTCTCTAATGCTGGATGCAGCATGATGTGAGTAATGTCATTTATGAGCGAACAACACTACACTAAAAGAGCAGCGAGGACAAATAAAATATTAAGGCGGTTTCCAATTTCAAGTCCGGGAATATTCATGGAATTTTATATCAGGACGGGAAAACAGAGGTTCAGGGAGGTCACGCAGCACCTCGGGCTGGAGAGCATTACGTATTCAGTCAGCGTCTGCTGTAAATCTTTAGCAGCTGTTTCTTTCCTTTGTGGAAAAATATGGACTCTGTCAATGTAACACACAATCATCTCCCCCTGAATGAGCGTCCCGTCTACAGGTATACATTCGGGGGCTGAGATTCTGGACAAATGCCTGAAATGTAAACGTGTCGCACACCTTTAAACCCAGGCAATCTGTATTTTAATGCAATTTTCCTCTCTGGCTGAATAGAATAATAGATCTTTTTTCTTCACGTTCATTCTCTGTGTACGTGGGAGTGGACTGCTGAGTCTGAGGGACTGTTTATTCCGTCTTCAGCTTGTTTGCTCGTACAGTAACACAAATGAAGACAATGCTGCATCAGTGAGTATCCGTGTAGCAGATTTCTACCCTGGTGTAGCTTTTCATGATAATGGAACCTCATTATAACAGCGTTTCCAGACACGTGAGTGTTTACCAGCAGGGCTGTATGGCGGTGGCCTCGAACAGCCTTGTGTATCGATGTGAGCCCGTCTTTGGCGCGGAAGTCGATGTGAGCCCCGCCCTCCACCAGGACCCGGATGGCCTCACCTCCACCCGGCTCACACTGCACCGCCAGGGACAGAGGAGTCTCTGGCAGACACACACACACGCACACACACACACACACACACACACAATGAGAACTGAATAAAGTTTATTATTGTAGGAGGGATTTGTTCTTGAGCAGGAGTCTGAAAGTCATATTATTTGGGGGAGGCTGTGGCCAGATTGTTTGCTCCAAGGGGGGGCTGCTGAGATACTCTGTGGGGAAACCTTCAACAATACATTCCAACTATTTATAGTCTTATAACAGTTAAACACTTCCGTCCTTGCTTCGAGGTTATATTCTCGAAAAAACAACCAGTTTCCTCGTGCAGTAAACAGACAGATTAAACTCTAAAAAGAAATGAGTGTCTCCTTCTCTGGAATCTGTTTGTGTTCCAAGCCAATCATATTTCCACGCAGACATCTTGGCGTCAGGTTCACAGCGGTAAATCCGCTGATAGCAGCTAATGTGTTTGTTGACAAGCTCCAAAGTTGGTTGCAGCAGACACCATGTGGAGTTTTCTTGCAATCAAAACTTTTGTTCACATTCAGTTGATTCTTACCAAAAGCCACACCACGCCAACCTCTGCTTTTAAAATCTTTTAAATCCAACACTGTTTGGTCTCATCTGGACTAGTTCTACAGTCTTCTTCTTCTTCACTGCCTTTGTTTGGCGCATTCATCGCTTCTTTGTGCAGTACTGCCACCAGCGGTTCATCAGCGGACACCAACCTGTGTCACCTACAGGATAAAAACGTTGCTCCGTGGTGCTACCAATCATCAAAAATTCCACTTTTTTAAACAAGATAGCCTTCAGGCTCGGTAGATAGAAGCTCACTGGCTGAAAATAGGCTAAGCAGTGGTGAAGCTGCATCTAAAATTCGGATATGAGGCCATTACGATGTTCACATGAGGTACATGTTTTTGTTTTTATTTTCCGTCTCCAAGGAAGTAGGGGTGCATTTGTTCTAAGATGGCCTCCATTTATGCTGACTTCTGTTGACCTTTGTTGTTGCAGATTTTGTCTGCCGAGCTTGAGAGAAGCCACCCGCAAACCGCTGAAATTGTAAACGTGGTTTCTTGTAAACCCATGAGGGTTGGGCTTGATTTTTGTAATGGATGGATCATTACCATGCTGCTGTCATCTCTAATTTACAAACCCATTTCATGATGGCGGTTGTTCAGGCTGCAGAACTGATTGAGAGTATGAGAGGATCCACAGCCTGTAGCGACCTCATCCTCCTAAAAATGCAATAGTCGAGTTAAATAATTAGAACAGGCCCGGAAACAATCAGTGATCGCCGGTTGGACTGAAGTGCTGCTGCCCTCTTCAACTCACTCAACAAAGTCAGTTCAAACGGCCACAGCCACATAAAGCATCTCACTCGTCTCACAAATAAAAGTGACTATCGATGGCGTAAAGTAGTTTAGGTCTTTATGTCCAGAAAGTCTTTCGCTAGATGCATTTTTAAAAGAATAAAACCCACTAAAGTCGCTAAGCAGTGCTGACAATTACCGCTTTAATAGAAAATCAATTATTTGCATTCCATTTTAACAATAAAATCCTCAGGACGTGGGTGTGAAGGAAGAATTTAAAGAGATTATTCAACCCTGAGACAATTCAACCAACTGTAAAAGCATCCTGCAATGTCACCCACAGAGATTGGCTTCATCCCACAAGCACAACGTTCGCTTCCCAGTAATTGCCAAAAGCAGTTTTCCCTCCCAGTGCACTGGTATGTTTCCAATTACCCTGACATTAAATAAACTCAATGGAAATATTTCAAAATAAAAGCTGTGCTGTGTCACAACACCTTTAACCGCTCTCAGCACACTTGAAGTTCTTCAGCGAGAGAGTTCAATAGGAGCCAAGAAGAATAAAAGCATTCAGAGTGCTCCCAGTAAGAACAGGAAACTGAGCGCTAGCTGCCATGACGACAAGAGAGGTTTTTGGCGAAGAGGCAAAAAACGAATGAGGGCTTTTATCTGAGAACAGCTTCTGTAGATCTCAGGTACAAATAATTTGGGGGGAATGTTTCAGCTGCACTTCCTGTGAAGTTAACATGTCAGGATGACATGGGCGATGCCCATTAAGCAGCTCCCTTGGCAGAGATGGAAGTGAGCCCCCACTGACAGAAGCCACACTGAATGTGGTAGAATAATTTTACGTCCTATTAAAGGTACTCAGTGTGAGTGTTCTGCCGAGCAGGAGGGCACGGAGAAGGAGCTTCAGAAAGATGAGCAGGACAAATGTGAAATGTGTGACAATGGAGGGGATCTCTGCGTCCCAGAAAAGCTTTTTTTTTTTCTCTCTAAAACTGAAGACCTTATAGTTCCTGGACTATAACTGTCAGAACATCTTGACATAACCCAGCAATCTAGAAAGAGGAGGAAATCATCTACATACATTTGCTGTAGGTTTTTTTTTATCCTACAGCTTTTTAAATGCGAAATATTAATATAGTTTCTGGTGCTCAGCCAAAACATGACAAAAATCATAGGTAGCGTGGGGTCATAGGAGCTGTTGTCTTTATTGTTAAACAACAACATTAAGAAGGAAAATCTATCCAATGTCTCTTCCACTCTCCTGGAAGTTATCACGACAGGCAACAAAATGAAGCACATCATTAGAATTTCTATGGATTCGAACACTGTTGGAAGGAATTTAGATAATTTCTGTGGCTGTCACTAGCTAGTTAGCTCAGTTAGCCGTGCAGCTAGCAGGACATGGAACCTCAGGGACCAGATGTGTGTTGGTGTTGACACCACTTGCACAGGAGCTTTAGACCTGGCTGGGCCGGGGCTAGCTGGTTAGCATGCTAACTTTCCTACAACACAACAGACAGACGGCTCAACCTCAACACTGTTGTTTCTTCAACTTCTGTTGATGATTTTTGTTAATTTTTTAAAGTTTTAATTCATAAATTCATACATATTGTCCCTTTGACTACACAGCTCCACAAAATATGTGATAAAGGTCTCGTCGTTTTTATAAATGTTAATACAGAAATGTTGCATATTATGTCTTTAAAACACACTTCTTTTTTAGTTTTACAGCAAACCTTAGTTGTTCTTGTGTCAAAGTTATTAATATGATGAAATTAATACATATGTCAATCCTGATTTAAATTGATCATGTCCATTTTCAACCACTGTTTTTTGCTGGTGTCATTCAAATCTAATACAGAGCACACAAACAAGTGTCCAACATCACACCCTTTTCAAGGTGTAAGGTGTGTATGCACTGTGTGTGTGTGTCTTTCCAATATGGTGTGTGTACAGTATGATAGTAAGGGCGCTCATCAGGGCTCTCTGTTGCCCCCCGGTGTTCTGAAGCGGAAGTGTGTTTCACACCCGTGATGACAGGCTGTGTGTTGTGTTTTGACACTTGCTCCCAGAGTGGCTAGAGCGACACGGAGAAGCACACTCAAACTGTAAATGAGCCGTCTGCTGCGCCCCCTGAGCACTAACAGGATCTGGGAAAAGCCACCAAATTGTAAACAGCACTGGCGCAGATTCTTGACAAAGTGTTAGGCCAACATACTGCAGTGCCGGGAGCAGTAGACGGTGAGGGGAGGCTTGTTATTTGCGAGAGAGTTTAAAGGTCAAGTTTCTACAGCGGAGACACGGGCCATGAAGCTGCTGGACACACAGGTGTGCTCCTGTGGCTGACAGGAGGTGGCTGGAGGTGTTGAATCTCAAGTGCAAGTTCATATATTTGACTGACAGACAGAACAATTCAGTAAGTAGAGGGAGAGATGAGGGAGGAGGTATACATGTACAGTATATATGGATGATGGATGAAATGAGAAGTGAAATCAAACTTTTTAGAATTAAAAAAAAAATCTTTATCTGGCTCCTAAAATAAAACAGATTATTTGCCAACCCAAACAATCTGTCAGACATTTGGAGGCAGCTCTTGTCACTAACCTTCTGAATCACTCGACAAGCAAAGTAAACAACATTATGCAGCCGAGATGTCTTCGACTGAATCAAACTTTCTGTCATTTAGTATTCTGTGCACCATTAAGTCTGGACTCATTCTCTGCATTAACAACTAGGACGGCACTCGATAGAAGGCGTTTCTCCACCCATAGCTAAGCTCACCAGATCTAGAATCCACATCAAATTGTATTCACTCATAGATTAAACAAACAAAAAGAAACAGCAGATATTCATTCTCTAAAATTGACTAAAATATTGAAAATGTCAGATGTCCTGTTAATCAGATCTGCACCAAAAGTTCATGGGACTCCATCCTCTACCCAAGTTTTATTGAAATCCGCTCAGTAGTTTTTGTGTCACCCTGCTGATAACACAACCAACAAACAACGCCAGTAAAACATTACCTCCTTGACGAGGAGCAGAAGGTACTGCAAGGATCACAACCTACGCAAAAAGCTGGAATTACACAACTTCACTCCAGTGCAAAAATCCAGACACTGGGGAACTGTCACTTTTATGATTAATCTTGGGGTTTTACATTTAATTTCAAAAAGGTTTTTACTGCTTTATAAAATAAATCATCTCATGAACACACTGTTTTGGTGTGGTGTGGTGTTTTGGCTCCGTAGTGATCCTTACCGCCGGTGTCAGAGTCCTGGAAGTTTGGATCGAGGCCTTTGTCTATGAACTTAATCATCTTGTCCACAGCGCTGGTTTGGATATAATCCATGAATTTCTTCAGGCTGGCCTGCATGCGGAGAAAAAGCACTGCTGTTTTACAGAGAACAGATAGAACTCTTCCTGCATCAGAGACAAATGGGTTTCATACCTTCGTGTGCAGTTTGGCCAGTTGCTTCTCATCCAGATTGGTCTGTTTGTACACCCTGGTCTTGTATCGAAACTGAGCCCCAGAGAGAAGAAGAGAAAGGAAATGAGGAGTTAATCCGAACACAGAGAGCGTTTGTCCTTAATTCTCATAGCTTTTGGCCTAGATTCACAAAACGGGGCCTGCAAATTCATTGTACAGAGGAGCTTTATCTGGTTTGCTTCACAAACCTCCACTTTCACTTCACAGAGGACGAGACTTGTGAAAGAGATGGTCTGGCTTTACTGCAGTTTAGAGCCTCCGCTGGGCCATAATGTAGCTTGAAAGGAAGGCGACTGTACGGACTGGATAATAGATTAGTGGATGTTGCTGAGCAGTTCTGTGACACTCCTCTGTGAAGTGTGTATCAAACTTCATTCATAAACCAGATCGGCCTTGAATAACACAAGGACCAGGCAGAGTAGATGTAGTCTTTATTTTAGTCGTCTGGATGTAGAGCAGAAAAATCTGGGCTAAGTCAAAAGAGAGGATGGAGTCGTACCTCTAAATATGGCACCCCTTTCTCAAAGGACTGTGGGTACTCTCTGAGGAGCCTCTCCTCCTCCAGGAACTTGGCGTCATGTCCATCCGTGGCGGGCTGGAACAGACCGTAGTTCAGGACGTCCCGAAGAGATTCGGTCAGGGAGCACAGCACCTGCTGCTTGGCCTTCCACACTGTGGCGTCCGGGTTGAATCGCAAACATTTCTGTGGGAGAGACAGAAGTAGACGTGGTTAAACTTTAAGTTCTTAAAGGAAATGATTATTTTTGAAAGAATAAAAATTACCTTTACCTATTAATATACATATTACCATGTGAAGAAAAAAATCATTGGACAACGTAAGTAATTAAAATAAGGTGCTTTTTTTTGTAAAAAGGAACAAAAGGGAAGTCGATGACTTGAATAACAGTCAGAGTAAAAGTAAGGTGCAGAGCCAGACCTCCTGGAGGAATAAACACCCGCAGCCTCATCAGATTCTGCTGTGATCCAGATCAACCTACTGATAAAAAAAGCTAATTTAGCTTAACTCCCGCTCAACAACCTGAGAGCCGCAGTGATCCATAGAGGTGATCTCCATTGTCGGCTGTTTATGTCTGTTATCTCATTCACTGACTTCCATCCTTGCCTCTGACTCCAGCCTGGAAGTCATAGCAGCAGGGAACCAAATGAAACTGATACATCGAGCAAAATGACAGTATCTCTGGGATGGAAACATTTGAGATAAATTATACAAAACTCATTTAAATGTGTGACTAGTTGGGCTTTTTTAGACATGTTAATGTAGAATTCTTAGCTAATGTATCTTGAAGTAAAAAACTACACTTTTTTTAACCAGTGGTAGAGGAGAAGTCTTGGAAATTCATATAAAACATTTTGTTCAGCAGAATATCCTGCTCATTCTCTGTCCCATGAATCATCTCATGACCTCTTGCAGAGGGCACCCATCCTGTGGCAGTACAGTAGGTGCTCTAACCTGACTGACTGCAGCACACAGAGGCTCTCCCCCATCTGAACCAGCAGGGGGAGACAGCGCCGGAGTAAAGACGGTGATTCCCAGTGGCCTCAGTCAGCACATAGGATGTGAACGGCTGTTTGGTGCAGCTTTGAGTGTCTCTGGCGGGGGTCGTGGATGGCCAAATGCATAACGGCTCACAGGCTCAGTCAGCAAAGTGGGACGTAAGTCACTACACAGATGGCTGACAGAAGGTTTTTGGCACTGCTCTCTCTCTCTATCTCTCTCTCTCTGGCTCTCTCTCTCCCCTCAGAGCTGAGTTGGGTTGTTCTCTGACCTTGAGGCAGCAGCAGAAGGATGATTGGGCCGTGCACAGTGGAGCCAGCTGCAAGGATCCTTGCATCCAACTGCATTACTGCACAGGCTCAAGACTCGCTCAGTCACAGTCACTTTCATTGTCATCTTAATCTTCTCACACACACATACATGTCTTTCCCTGTGTGTGTTTGCATGCATGTGTGCGTGTGTGTGTGTGTGTGTGTGCCACAATGAGAGATAAAAACCCCGCACAGGGTTTTTTTTTTTTTTTGTGCAGAGGAGTAACATCACATTTTCTCCCTCTGTTTTATCCACTGTGTCTCCATTCTCGCACAGCCAACACGGTCACCACGGCAACCGGTTCATTAGTGGAGCAAGCTGCTTGTTGCCATAGAGACATCCCTGTGTTCCCTAGGAGATGGGGTACTGGGAGGGTGTGTGTGTATGTGTGTGCGTGCGTGTGTTCGTGCGTGAGTGTGTGTGTGTGTGTGTGTTAGAGCAGTGTGGCGAAAGACAGCAGAGTAAAAGCGAGGGGGAATGTCTAAGACTTTGAGTATGAGAGCGAAAAAGAGGATGAAAAGGTGTGTCTGCTTGTATTTGATTAGGCTTCACACACACACACACACACACACACACACGGGCAAATGCACTTACAAGCCTACACACACACACACACACACACACACTTAAAGCCCCAATAAAGGATGCAGGCAAACACAGTCTGAAATGAATCAGAATCACAGCAGGAGAGAATGAAGGTTAAGGATTCACTTATCTCGCATGAGGAATATTCCCACAGTCAACCAATTATAACACTGATAATTATCATATATAGCAAAGATTTAAATGTATCTAATAACTTTGCTTTTGACCTGAGAAGCTGCAGATAGTTGGAGGTTTTACCAGAGGAGCCATGCTGCTTACTGATCTGTATACCTCCAGGAACATGATTGATCCTCCCGCAGCCAATTAGGGCTAATCAAATTCCTCATCCTCACCAGGTCTGTGAAATGCAACTTAGCACTATTAATAGTTTTTCACATAGTTATATTTGTACTGTAAGCAACGCAGCCTGTACACTGCACTTCATTAAATTCAAAGCTACACAGTCTCAGACAGCCATGACCCTTGATATGACATGTAATGTGTGTGGTGCCCTCCAGTGGTCAAAGAGCTTTGTGTGTAATCTGATGAGACTGAACGGCTTCTGAGCTGTTTGGTAACTCCAAAGTCTTGGGGTGTACAACTTCATATGTGAAAAACTAGAAAAAAATCCTCTTGTGGCTCCAGAGGAAGCTGCATGTACTGCCTCCAGTGATGTCACTCAGTGGCTAAGTTGCATTGTAGGTAATGCTGCATCATTTTTATAAAAACTGTCCATAATGAGTCCAATAAATCCATTAAAAGGCTTTATAGAACTTGTCTCCCCGACACATGCAGTAGCACTCCACATGACCTGTATACACACTTTAATGTGTAAAGTTGGTTAGTTACCCTTTAAGGTGTGGAAGAAGTAAAAATATCAGTATAAAGGTGTAAAAACAGCTTTTCAGGCAACAGTCCTCCAGAAGTATTGTCCACTAAACCAGCGATTGTCCCTCTAGGAGCACACAAGAGTGCTAAAAAGTACAAAAACATTTTCTGAGTCTTAAAGTATAATGTAGAAAAAGATGGAACTGGACAAGTGAAGAGCATCTACCGCAGGACATGTATGCATGCAAATGTACTTGTACCACTAACCGAGCTGTAATTAGTCATTAAAATAAGATGATGGTATATTTTATAACATTAAGTATTATAGAAAAGTACAGAGGTTTGTGATCTTTTCTCTGCAGGTGTATCCTGACTCCTCATCATCTCAGCCACTTGTTTCTGAGTCTGAACACATTTCCTGCTGCCAGAACTCTGTGCTGCATTTACCACCCTGCAGGATTCAGCTCCTCCATCTGATCACTGGGAACGGAAAACAAGTTACAATACAAATTCTGCTCAGCGAAGCCAGGCCTTCTGTCTCCAGCACGTTTTTCATCCTTATGTGCCGCGATATTTTCTTTTTCCTGAAGAACTTTGACTAACTGGAGTTGACGATGTCCATGCACACATGACAGAGACGCCAAATTCTCCCGGTGTTATCACAGTATTCCAACTGGTGTTTTCTGCTTTCTCACAACAAAGATAAGCGTTAATTCGGATTCCTGAAACTAGGAAAAGGTGTTGATGAGGTGAAAGTGATAACGAGAGCTGTAATCATAAATTACTCCAGCATCTTTTTCTGCATTATGACCTATGTTGGACAATATTTATGTCGGCTGACAGGTCTCTCGTTTTCAAGTACTTGTACTTTCCTTTCCATTTAATGCAACTGAATACCCTGTTATAGTCCATAACATCTCAGAGGGAAATATGACTTACACATTAAAGCATCAGAAATAGTGATCCATTCATATGATGTATAATAATGGGAGACTCACAGGAGGCAATTTCTCAACATAAAAAGTATTTTTACTTGTAATACTACAATACTTTCATACTCTCATGTCGGTACTTCCATCAATGTTACACATTAAAGTGTGTTTACAGGTCTTGAGGAGTATTTCTGTATTGTGAAGAAATGTAGTACAAGCTCTTTCGTGGCTCCAGAGGAAGCTGCATGTAATCTGATAAACTGCACCCAGTGATGTCTCTGTGGCTCCAATGCATTGTGGGTAATGCTGGCGACAGGTTTTGCAAAGCAGTCCACTCGTCTGGATTGCACTCGTATTACACTGTTGGACACTTTGAAATATCACCTTTTTCATTCACCTTTTTTTTCTTCCTTTTAAAATAAACACAATCCCTACATTACCCACAATGCAACATCACTGGAGGCAATGACCACATCACATGCAGCTTCCTCTGGTGCCACAAAATGCTTTATACTACTTTTTTTTTTACATATGCGGTGGTACTCATACTGCAAGTCCTGTAAACACACTTCAATGTGTAGAATGGTGGAGTTAGCCTTTAATTATATTACTTATACTCGCTAATTTTACTCAGAAATCTGAATATTTCTTCCATCACCTCTGTATACTGGCGTGAAATTTTCAGGATATCGCAAAAAAACCCAAACTTAACAGTGATACTAGTCGCGCATACATGCACTAAATGTCACACCTTTTATATAGCCTGTAGATTTTTCACATGACTTACAGATTTCATATTAATATCTTAACGCAGCTTTAAGCCCTTCTGTTTCTCTCGTGCTTTTTATCATTATGCAGAACCGAAAAAAAATCCGCCTTGCCTCCTAAAGCTGTGATCACACTTTCCCACTCACAAACGCCCACTCACTCTGTCCATGCTGCTCTTTATCTTCTCCTGCCTATCTCTATCTTATCCACCCTCCTCCTTCCCTCTCCAGCCATCTCTCTGTAACAGCTCTGTCACTTATCTATGCAGAAATAAGAGTCACTGAGAAGCCTGCTCTCTCTCTCTCTCTCTCTCTCTCTCTGTTTGTCTGTATATCTACCTCGCTCTATCTCGGTCCCCCGGGCCTTTCTTTTCCGCAGGCCAAGTGCAGGGGGGACTAGAAGCCTTTAATGAGATCTGTTGGGAAATAACCCCCCGCAAAACACACACACACACACATACACTCACACACACTCACAGACACAGACACACACTTGCCCGCCATGTCACCATTTATGTCAACTTCCCCTCATATTTCTTTCTCTGTCTCTCTCTCTGTCTCCCTCAACCACTCCAACCACCCCCTTCCTCTCTGCAGCAGTTCAGAAGAAGAGCAAATTAACGTCCTTCAAGCGTTTCTGTCATCCCATCTCTTGTTCTCCATTGTCACCCTCACCCCTCACCCTCACATGCTCATACAACCTCTACACAGCTGTAGAGAGACACGGTGGACACTGTCACCGTACTTGAAGTCTGCAAAGTCTGCATATCTTTAATAGGACGCTGCAATATTGTGTTATCTTTCTGTATTTCATGTTTGTGAGGCCAGATCCTGCCTCAGGGGGCTGCTGCTTATACACAAGAGTTTGCAAGAATTTCAGCTCAAGACAAACAGCCGAGATGAACTCATTTGTGTCACGCTGCTTAATGCACTTGGCAGGCGAACAGCGTCGTGACTGCGCGCGCGCGAGTCTGACAATCCAATAAAACCTGCAGACAAAACTGCCTTGACCTCCTGCGGTGACGGAATCATACCCACAACTCGTGCATCCACAGATCTGACTGTCACCGAGTTAATGGACCAGTGTTTTTCTTGTTCATCAGTGGAGGAGGAGGGATCAGCGCAGGGCACATGGGCTCACAACTCAGATCCTCCTCAGCAGCGTCACCGCACAGTTTTCATTTGAGTGATAGTATATCGATGTAGATCAGCCCACAAAATGTCGAAATATAGTTGTGAAAATGCCGTTAGATGAAAACTAAGACCTCTAAAAACAAGTTTCAACCAAATATAGTCCTCTTTTGACATGCAAATCACAAAAACAATGCTCACTGGCAGCAGTGGAAGAAGAACACTGCCGGTATCTTTGTATAGTTTCTAGTCAGAATATCTTATCACTCTTGATATGAGAGACAATCATCCAACGAGCAACGTTTCAGTGAGACGTGAGCGCTCGTTTTTAGATCGCATCTTGTTTCGAGAAATCTTAACGAACCAATTTTCACTTTGTCCATCGGTAAACATAAACATCCCTGCGTTAATCATTTTATTTTCACTTACTTTGGAAAAGGCATGATTTTTATTGCGCTATAGTAGACACCATGTAGACTCATGCAAGTAAAATCCCTCATCACTTATGAGTCATTAGAAGAGTGTGGTGGTATCCGTATCCGCTCTTCTTTTTTTATTTGCTGTGTTTAGGACATTTCAGGGGTTCAGTGTTTTGGCAGTGGTGGTGTAGCCCACAGCCATCATAGATACTTAACAGCCAAGTTCCAGATCAGAAGCATACATCCGGGAGAAAGCTTCAAAACCTGGATGAGCCAACTCGTAGGGGTTCAACAGTCTGATAACCACATTATATCCTCTGTTTAAATAAACTACATGTGCCACCTCCTGAAAACATTTCAACCACATGTCGTGCTGTTTCTAGAAATCAGTCGACCTGCACGTCACCAAAGCAGCTCTCACTGGGTTCTCTGAGGGTTGTATAAGAAAGTTTTTCTCCAACACAGTTTCGGCATGCTGAAGTGCTTTGACCTTCGGTAGATAAAATAGGACAGAACATGAGCTGTCACGCTGCAAAATAACTTTCCACCGGGCACCCTGATCTGCCTCCCTCCTTCCTGCATGAGACGATTGAATCCATCCAGCTGAGTTTCTCTTTGACCCATTACAACAAACTGCGAAAGATTTTCCCAACATGAAGCGGTGGCCTAGATCCCCTGTTGACAAATGTAGTAGGCTGATCTCTCACTTCCCCTCCGTCAGTGCACCAGCAGCGCCTTCTTGATTGACAGTGGCTTGAGAGAGATCTCCCCCGGCAGACTTGTACGGCTCAGATTTAAAGCAGTGAAGGTATATTCCACTGAGGGGAGGCAGGACAGATGTTTACTCCGAGGGCTCAGGGGAAACACTGACCTCTTGAAAAAAAGGTCGGCGGACTTTAGCCTTTCACTAAATATCCAAATGAAGACGAACCAGTCTGTTCAATCTGTGCACAAATAGAGGAAGAGAAAGATTTGAATTCCAAGCCTCTTTCTGTGTTTTCACACTTTTACCAAAATACCAAAATATCCTGCTCCCAGTGACAGAACATGACTAAGTTCATTGACTTAAGGACTGTATTTAAGAAAAACATTCAGGCACTTCCATTTTGATTTTCAGCTTCTTTATACATCCACTGCGCTTCATTGCTGAAGGCAAGTATTGTACTTTTGACTCCACTACCTTTATTTCAAAACATTAGTTACTTGTTACTCTTCTGATTATATCCTGCATCAGAGTACTGCATTTTTGACATCATTATTGATCATCAATCAGAAAAAAAACATTCTGTTAATGACTATATTATACCTAATAATATATGTATTTTCTTATCATTTGATCATTGTAATCACTACTGTTTTACATAACTATATTTGCATTTTAATTCTACTTCTTTTGTTTAATGATCAAGCTTAGGGCTTAAATTCAATTTATTAATCATACATGTCAGGGTTTTTTAATTGAAAAATGTGACGTAAAAAAACATATTTCTAATGTTTTTAGCATAAGACTGTCTATCGAGAAGCTTATTGATTGATTTATTGTTTTCTAAACCTTTTCATGGTTTTATTTGATAGAACAGAGAAGAGTGGCAAGAAAAGGGAGAGGTATCCTCATCACAACTCTTCTCTTCTCAAGGGATCCTTGCCAAAAAATAATTGGTTCTAACATCTTTAAAATGTAAGGGAATATAGAATTCTAGGTGATATATGATTATCAGAATACCTTTTTTTTCATGTCAAACATCAGTGTCTAACTAATGTTCAGCAGTGCCACTGGAACCGTAACACAAATTCCCATATCAAAGTCAATCAGTGAAGGTAAAGTTAATCAAAGTGCGTCAAATTGAATCATTTCAGGGCAGCAAACCACTGACTGGTGAATATCGAACACAGTTTTACAGCTGATTCTGTGTGTGTGTGTGCGTTCTCTTTCGTCACCAAACCCTCCTCCCTCAATTCATAACATTTGCATTTGCGTGCTACAGTCACTCCCTCGTCTCATTACAACACAATTAACAAGCAATCAGAGTTTATTGAGGGTGAATTAGCTGACATGTAGAACAGACCTAATGTACTGGGAGTGTAAAGGGATGTTACCCAACACCAGTGAGAGGAGGAGGAGGAGGAGGAGGAGGAGGACATGAGATGACCCAGAGTGTGGAGAAAAAAAAAAGTGTTGAAAATCAGAGGCTTTCACTCTGGATGGAGCAAATGAGAGAAGCAAAGTGACAAATGGCCTGAGGAGGCTGAGTCAGGACACGACGAGAGAGAGAGAGCGTAAATGTCACGGTGACAGCGGGATAACTCTCGTGACCTTGGGGAGCGAGACAGTATATAACGAGAGTCGGTGCGTCTCGGCAGGAAGTCTGTAAGGTTGTTTTTATGTTTATATCTGCATGTCTGATGTTATGGAGTTACTTAGTTCAGACAGAAAAGAAGAAAAATGCAAAACAAATTAATAAAAGGTGAGATGAAGAAGATGTTTTCAGATCATTGTACAGTGAAACTGATATATTGGATCATCGTTACTGTGTCGACTGTAGAAAAGGATCAATATTTTCTGTTTTGCTATTATTCTCCAACAAGTCATGATTATACAAGTCAGTCTTGAAAGTATAAATACTGCATTACTGTACTTTTCCCAGGTTCCCAGATCACAGATCCAAAGTTTTTGTACTTTACTTGGGAGACAGGAATAAGGATGTCTTGTATCGGAGACGCTGCAGCCATCTGCCTGGATTTTCTTATTTAACATTTTTTCTTCTGTGCTCAGGACGCTTCATCAACCCCAAAATGTCAGCATTTGACGTCCAGGGAATGACACTCAACAATCGACTACCTTTCTGGTGCATTTAGGAACCACTCGGACAAATCCGACTGATTCTTATCTTTACCTTGCACAGGAAATGTCCTTCAGAGGGATACTTTTCACTTTTTTAAGCATCTGCACCTCTACCTGATTAAAGAATGTGTGTACTTTTGCCACCTCTGCTCACTTTGCACATAATCAACTGATGTTGAAAATGTTGCACATAAAGTTGGCTCGTGGTTAAAAAGCTTCAGCACTGATTCTTTTTAATGTAACTTTAAAAAAGAAATACATATTCATAATTTCGTTTCCACCTTTTTGTGATTTGCATAAAAATCTTTCCTGTTAAACGCTGAAATTGTCCTCCCACGATGACTGAATTAATTCTTTGCCAACGTGGTCTTTTGTATTTTATTTCATTAACTGATCCGTACAGGCATTGATTGTCCAGTGGGGCGATTATTTTTATTTATTTATTTATTTTTATTTGTCGCTTTTCTTAACGAGTAAAATTGACAATGTTTCACTTTAACAGAATGTCTATGAGGTCTTGGATTTATTCCCAGTAGTCTTAGTGTTCATGCTTGAAAGGCTGAAATTGTGAATTAATCTGACTTACCCCGGTTAAATCTAAAGATACAGAGAGTCGGCATGAAATATGCCTTCAAGTAAGCTTCAAAAGTCAGCATCAATCAACAGACAAAGCCTTTTCTGTTTCTGCGTACTTCAATCTAATTCCACCTCTGTCTGTTCCTCTCTGCTTCACGTTATCCGTCTATATCTGAGTCTGTCTTCCTCCATCTACCTTTATCTCCTCCTCACCTTCCCTCTCTCCACATCAGTCTTCTTTGATCGGCCTCTACCTGCCTCCACTTTACCTTTATCTGCATGCTCTTACATATCCCACTTTGCTCTACATCTGCTCCCAAACAAACCCCAATTTCTAACGCAGCCCATTCTTCCCGCCATCTACATCTACGTCACTTTCAACGGCCTCCAAATCATTTCTGAGGTTTTAACCCCCGACTTTGAGCAAGCGCTCTCCTCCTGAGCATCCCAACATTTATCCCTCTTTTCACAATTAATCTTTGATGCCGATTTGTTAGAATAAAAAGGGAGTGGTGAATTATTTATGGTTGGGTTTGAAAACACTGAATCCAGCACATACACACACACACACACACACATACGCCGCTGAAAACACCCATGCACAGATCAATAATAAATCACACGGCACCAAGAGGGAGGAAGAAGCGTTGAGCGAGGCATTTATAGTGCGCTGGGATGGTAAATATAAAATATGGACACACACACACACACACAGGCCCTCACATATACACTTATTTCATTCGCTGCTTTCATACTTGCCGATGATTTATAAAGCCTTCACACCAGCAGAAAAGGAGAGGACAGAGCGCTTAATGTCTGAGGAGCGCGAACTTCTGTGTGTCGAACACAAAAGGCAGTCTGGTTCAGCTCTGATCCAGCAGTGAGCAAAGATGCACTCTCCCTTTTTTTTTTTTTTAATCTCTGCTTCACCGTTTTTCTTCCTCTGCACAAAGACACACACTTTGGACGCAGCCTTGATCCCCTTGCAAGCCAGACTTCGTAATTTCAATTACCTCTGCGATTGAGTAACGACTCATGATTCACTTCAACAGATCACTCATGAAGGAAACACAGGAGGGAGAAGAAGAAAAAAAAACTGCCTGGGTGTCTGACGCCTGAAGAGAATGGCGAACAGTACACAGAGGCAGCAGCATCTTTTAGCCCCTGAAGCCAATTTAGACACACTTCTGGTGTGATGTAAGACTGGGATATAAGGAGCGATGGCGAATCGGTCCATCATGATTCTGGACAACCCCTCCTACAAACCAGTCGCACTGAGGAAAAAAAAAAAAGGTCATTTCACACCGAGCTTTATCTCACCACTTAAAAGCTCGGTGGCATTAATAAGCTAGAGGCAGCGCTTTCACCCCCCGTTACCCTCTCTCCTCTTCACTTCAACTCCCCTCTCTCTCTCTCTCTCTCTCTCTCTCTCTGGCTGGCAGTGGTTTTTTTTTTTTTAAATCAAATTCTTGCTCACATATATTCTTATCATGATTGCTGTTGTGCGCAATTTGTCTCTCCGTCTTCCATTTTCTCTGAAGCTGGGTCACCTTGAAAGTCTCTCTCACCCTCTCAGATCAGTCACTTTGCTGACGAGTATTTGCGCACCTCTCAGTATTGTTTTGGTTTTTTCCCCTGCTAGTGATGCAGTGTGAGAGAAAGAGAGAGAGGATCTAATTGGCATGAAACGCCTCAATCCCCTGAGAGTTGACGTGTTTCTAGAGCGCCTTGTTTGCGTGGCAGGTTTTGACCCAATGAAGGACTGTGAGATGAAGGGCCCCGGGGGGCAAGACACACCGAACATGGCTCCCTCTTCCCTAACATCGCTCCTCAAAGTCTACAAGCCCAGACTGCACAGAGTCCACTTCAAGGTGTCGAGAAGTTGTTCATGGTGCAGCAGCTTTAAAGTGAAGGTGAAAGCTATTCAGACATTTGGATGTTTTTTACTCTCTCTCTCTCTCTCTAATAAGAAATCAATCCACTCATGCATTTGTTTTACCCAGGTATCCTGAGCAGAGTGACAAAGATGACGTCAAACAGAGGCATTTAAATAGAGATTCGTCAGCACATCAGGAGTGCTTTAACACACTGTATGATAAAGGAATAGGTCAACATGTTAGGAGATAACTTTTTTGCTTTCTTCCAAGACCTTCTTCCAATTGCAGTTTTCACATTTTTTTTCCTACAGATTAACACTGGCGGCTCCTGAAGAGGTTAGGGTGCATTGCAGAAGTCAGAATTTCTGGGTGATACAAAGAGCTTTTGTTCTTGGGGTGGTGAAATTGATAACCAATAATTGTGGTTTCATTGATCATAACTGTGTTTAAAAAAAAAAGGGGGGGAAACAAATGGGACCAGAGCTGGGTGGGGATGTGACCTGTGTCAGGGATTGTTGTCATGATTGTTGTGGTCGTTTTTGTGTGTTAACAGCACTGACCGTTTGCTTTATGTCTGGGATGCCGATGCGAAACACCATCATGGCAATGTGGGTGTCCTCAGATGGCGCTGAGCTGGAGCTGCGCTCCTTCAGCCTCCTCTGCTGCTGCTGCTGCTGCTGCTGCTGCTGCTGTATGTGATTGGCTGGCTGTTGGTGTGTTGGTCCGGGGTTGGACGAATAGGGGTTCGCGGTGTGTCCGGGGTTCCCTTGCCGGATCTGTCTGTCCCCGGTGGGTCGTCCAGCCAGTTTACCTGACTGCCTGTGTCCCTCACCCCTGCCCCCACGTGACAGGCCTCCTCGCCTGACCTCCTCCACCATCTCCTCCTCATCCTCATCCTCTTCGCCCTCCAGCTCCCCATTCTCCTCCTCCTCCTGGTCCTCGTCACGCTCGTCCTCTTCCATTTCCTCCTCCTCCTCTTCCTCCTCCTCCTCCTCGTCCTCTGCCCCTGGATAGAGATGTCGATTGTTTCCCAGCATCCTTTGTTGCTCCTCGTCGCTGGACAGGGGGCTGAACGGCATCGTCATGGCGACAAAGAGGGCGGCGCCAGTGGCAACACCATCATTCCCAGAGAGACACTGCAACGGGGGGCAGAGAGAGAGGACAAGTTAAAACAGACAAAGAAGAGGTAACGCTGTATCAGAGCCTCGACAACACATCACTCCAACAAACTCTGGTCTCTATGGGAACAGACTGCTTCAGTTACAGACATGCAGTACTTCTAACCCTTGCCACATGATGACATATCATTCATACCTCATCTATAAATGAACCCACTCGTGCTGGTAATGTTCAGCTTCCAGGCTCTCACCAGACACCCTGCCTGTGCTGTTAAACTCGAGATTTACCCACAGAAGCTTTCAGTGTCTGATGGCGGGTAGCATGATACTATAATGGAAGGAGAGCACCCCTGTGATAAGTACTGCTGTAGAGAATACTAGTACAAGAATAATCTCCGTGTTGATTGGTCTATTCATACGACCACAACGATGGACATGGAGACGTGACGTCTGGTGTGATTATCCCGTCCAGTGAGGATGAATCATTAAATGCATTTACAATGGCCCTAATATTCCACTAGAAGTCTAAACAATAGGCCAATATCAATTAATTACACAAGCAAATGGAAGAAACTGATCAGATCCAGCCCGATCTCTCCAAGGTGACGTTGCAGAGTTACAAAGTCAATAAGGTCGAATAAACGTAAAGATTTATTTGTAGGAATCTATTTCGTTTTGTCTGCGTCAACTACAATGCTACTGTGTGTGGGAGTATCAATAAATCTATACATCGTGCAAGGTACATGTAGGCGTGTGTAGATATGTGTGTGTGTGTGTGAGTACAACCTTTAATCTATCCCCTGTTGTGATAAGAATACTTTAACTACAACAGGAATCCCCTTGTTGCTCTTTTGTTGTGTTTGTTATCATCTCTGTATTATTTTTTTGCTCTTGTTCTTCTCAGAATAAAATAAAATAAAATAAAATAAAATAAAATAAAGTTTAAAAAGACAGTTTCTTTAGTGGTCAAAAGGCTCGAAACAGGTTGTTTAAACAAATGATTGAATTTAATTTTTGCAATAAAGTAAAAAAAAAAATCATAAAAAGTTATGTAACCACAGCTTCTGCAGCTTGGTGACATCTAAACTTGCACCTTTGTGCAACCACTCTTCAACAAGAGGTATCAAAATCTACTGGGCAAGGATTTCCTTGAGCCAAAATGAATTGTTTTTGATTTGGGACATTTCAAAAGCTCTCCCAGTGGCCTCTTGAGACAAAATAAACAATTTCGCTCAACAAATCCATAAACTCTAGAGGATAGACCTTTATGTGTGAACAACTCTATAACCTGCACTTCTGTCAGGACAGTCGTAGCCTCACCTGTTACAGCAACAGAAAACCAATAGAAAGAAGCAACTGTGCATAGGTCTCCATGTCCAGCACTGTGTTACTGTCAGTCTAAATAAACAAGGACCTTCGACTTTAAGTCTCGTCACACTGAAGCGACTGAGAGCTGAATCTCAGTCAATATGCTTTAACAATTTAAGTACCCGCCTTTGCAACTGAAGCAAATATCATGAAATCATTTAGTCTGTTGAGGCAGAGATGAAACTAAAAGTCACTTCTTACTGATCCAGCTCCTTGAAGGAAACTCAATCCTCTATAAACTAATATATCGCTCTACATCATCACACAAACTATTCATGGCTGCATATCTGATATATAAACACTGGTAACGGACAGCAGTTCTTCATATGATCAGCTGTAGACTATTTTGCTCACGCCGTCACCCCTGAGAGCCCCAAGGAGCCACTCCAGAGCATCGGTGATGCAGCGCTGCGTTCAAGTACAAGCTGAGCAAGCTCCGTCCCTGGTGGCTCCCGGTCGGCTCTGCGCGCTGTTTCAGGATTTTCAGCACCACTACATTCTGGACAGCTCCACGCAGAACCAAACAGCAGAATAATAAATGGCGAAGGAGAGTCGACATTCAGAGTCCCACCAGAGGACTGACCAATCAGCAGAGAGAGCCTGAGAAACACCAAATAAACTTCTGATCAGAAAGTAACTGTAGAGTTTTAAGGTTTATAGCTCTTCTCTACCGCATTAAAAGGTCCAGTGTGTAGGATTTAGGCATACCTATGGGGGTAATATAATATAATAATACATTTAGTATGTTTTCATTATTGTGTAATCACCCAAAACTAAGAATATGTGTGTTTTTATTACCTAAGAATGAATTTATATCAGATGGAGCAGGACTTCTGCACTGCATTTCAGCATTTTTAATCATTAGCAACAAAATTCTGGACATCTCCAGCCGTGTTTGTGGTGACCAGAACAGGTATTTTAAGCTGAAATTTGATCTTTTTGAAACCGTAACCATAACCAGATCATAAGCACTGCGTTGTAACAATCTAAAAATAAAAAGTAAAGTTGCAACATATCCTTGGTTGGCAGAGCATCATTGCCAAGATTTATCCTGGTGATTGAGTTGGATTCCACCAGAAGACGGTGCAAACAAAGCAAAAAAAAAAAAAAAAATGTCCGAAACTAAATCATTAATGACATCTTCTCATTCAAACATTCATCTATTTTTCTGGAGAAAAGATCAATATCAAGATGCTGTTTGTTTCCATTTGACTTCAAATGTATATCAAGTACAGAGAAATGAGGCAACTATAAATTGCAAATTGTGTGTGTGTGTGTGTGTGTGTCTGTGTCTGTGTGTGTGCGGTGAGACAGCTGAGAGACGGGGGAGTCAGAGCCATGTTGTGAAGGCAACAGAAGTGTGAGACATATAATGTCAGGGCTGTCCTCGTGGGACGCTGAGACAAAGCAACAAGTTGTCCAGTTTGACAAGAAACAGGAAGGGAGAACAAAAAATGAAGATGTGCCAAAAGAAAATGAAAAGGAAGAGGGACCACGCGTATTACGAAGATTATTCCTTTCAACGGGCCAGTTAAGCGGGTAGTTATTCCTCTTGAATACTTAAAACATGAGAGTGAGGGAGATTATTACAACTTTCTCTGTGAAATTTGAATCAAGTCTCATTTATTTGGTGCCTTTGGAGTAATAGGTGTATATTTTGTCCCACTTGGAGGCAACGCCTAATATACAAATGAAACTGCTTTACAGAAAATTGGACGTTTTGCGACGATCCTCCACTTGACCTCCCAAAAAACACAATATTAAGCCTGAAAGTGAAGCTCAGTGACTCATGTGGAGGATGTACGTCACTGCGCTCGCTCTTTCCATTTCTCTTCTCTTCTCACCGGCATGGTTGTTACAAACACTGACCTTCTGGTAGCATTTCTGCCTCCAACATTTTTTAACGCCCATTAGGCAGAAAACAGCTGTTCAGCAGAGGAAATGGCAGACGAGTGTGCAGCAAACTGTAGAAGTTTAGCAGACACGACATCCAGATTGTATCACCCACTGATGAAGACAATAAAACCTCTGAGGACACAGACTTGTGACACTCCAGCGAAAAGATTAATAATCATTGTTATAACTTTGTGTCCCATCTTTAATGGTGTATTAAACGGCTTGTGGCATTTTAAACATCACACTTACTTGGAATTTAAACGTATATCTACAATATATCTTATTCATCCTATGTTTTGCATGTCAAATCCTTTCATCTGGAGTAGTAAATATTAACCATGCGATAAATATAGTGGAGAAAGAAGTGTGGGATGTCAAGTATAAAGATGCATATAATGGAAGTACTTAATTACAGTCATTGAGCAAATAGAAACATAAATGAGCGTGAACTGGACTCCTACTAATAAGCTGCTTCTGCGATGTGTAAATTGCATTTTTTAGAGCTTCACAAAAGGTTAAAAAGCCTCCCTTAAATTTAAATGAACATTAATGAGACCTCTCATATAAAGCTGTTTCTGATAATTTAGCAAACGGCTGGATGAATGGAAGAAAAATGGCATTATTAAAGCAAAGCAAGGCGAGCGTACACAGAGAAAGAGAGAGAGGAATGAGAGGAGATGACGGGGGAGGAGAGGAGGGCTGGAAAACCACATTGTTGGAGGGAAGTGATGAATACTAGAGACAAGGGCACTGAGACAATGGAGGGAGAAGTGTAGCACGGTTCATACAGTCTTGTCAGAAAGCTGACCAACCGAGGAGAGGTACCTAAAGAAGATATGATAATAGGATGGAAGTGAGCAATCCATATTTTTACATAGTGCTGAGTAATCAAAGATAGAGGAAGCCAGAGAGGAAGGAGAGGGAAGAGGACAAAGGAGAAACCAGAGGGGTGTGATGAGAGAGAGAGAGACAGAGAGAGAGATGAAGAGGAAGGGGGGAAAGACAGGAAGGCAACAATATAATACGAGTTTGCCAAGGTGAGAGAAGGCGCATCACAAACAAGACTAAAAGCTCAGCGCTGACATTTCCTTAGCGTGCAGTCGTTTAGAAGATCTTAGGTCAGGAAGCAAAGTGTTGGACAAATAAATAATTTATCCTGATGCTGCACAAGTGGAAAGGTTAAATCACAAAGTTATTACAGGTCGTCGGAGGGGGACATCAAAGTTTCATGGCAATCCGTCCAGTTGCTGAGATATGTGGGTGAGATGCTGTATATCGTTAGAATGTGTCCTCGGAGAAACCTGAGTATCTTGACAACTGTTGGATGGTAAGATATTCAGGTTCCTCTGAGGACACATTCGAATGATATATACAGTATCTCACCCACACATCTCAACAACTAGATGGATCAGTTGTTGGGCGCTCACAGGGCGCTGCAGGAAAAGGAGGAATCATCTGGAGAACTTGAATATCTTAAATGAAATTTCATGGCAAACCATCCAATAATTGTCACAATATTTCCTTCTGAAACACCAGTTTCAACCTCATGATGGTGCTAAAGGAGAGGTCAAAAGATGCCGAAAGTCAGTGGGATGTTTTCCTCAGGGGACCACGAAAAATGTCACATCAATCCATCAAATAGTTGTGAAAGCAAAAATCTGAGGGGTTAGCTGGGGAGAGAGGGGAGCACACTGCAAGAGGTGCTGGAGAAAACAAGAAACTGAAACACATGGTTTGAGGAGTGAGAGCAAGAGAGGAAGTGTGAGAGAAAGTAAAACGAGAACAGGAAAAAGAACAGCAGAGATATTACGACGGAGATCAGCGGAGGACAGGAGTTGGATGTGAAAGGTGGCAGTGAAATCACAGGTGGGGAGTCACGGGGCCGGATGGTGCAGAGCGGCAGATGAAGATAGGGTCGGACTATCATACCAACGCCAACATTTTTTGGCAGAAGTTGCCGGAGCCAGAGCTAGGTTTGATATTCATTGTATTTTGATTTGGCTCGTTTCCACTTTTTTCATGCCAAAAAATGGAAAGGCATTCAGTATTTTTGTGGCGTGTGAAGCGGCTTTTAGACCCTCTCAAGATGCTACAACGCTCCACCGAAAGCCCGAAAGAATTTTATTTTACTGACACGTCGAAGTTGTTGCGTAAAATCCGCCCACAGCACACTGCGATCATGGGCCTTCTCAGAGCGGCTGGCGTGACGGACCTATTTGTCACGCGCTCTTAGTTATCTATTCAGATTTTCCAAGCTTGATATTAGCCAGATATTAGCTGATCCCGAGGGATGGAGCGCAGAAAAGGAAGCGTGGGGCTGACGGGTTGATTCCTAACTTTTTGAGAGCATCGCTCACCGTCAATTAAGCCGGAACAGGTCAGGGACAGAGTGAAAATTATGAGAGAAAGTGATAATCAGTTCCCAAGAGAAAAGTCATGACTCACACATAAAAGACCTTCATAATGAATGCTCTGCGTGTGTGTCTGAGCGAAGATGAAGAGGGCGATGGAGAGATTAGATATTGCCTAATGCCAACAAGTGATAATCATCTCCTCCGCTTCATATCACGCCGCCATAAATCTTTATCTCTCGCTATTCTCCGAGGAGAGCTGCTTCAGTTTCAGGTCACATCATTAACACGTTCAGTGGGCTCGGAAAACTTAAAACTATATTAACCCTGCTAACCCTGCACCTCACGGAGCAATCAGAGACGTCAGCTCCACTAGGAAGGTAAGAAAGCCCCCGTCTGAATGATTTCAAATTAAAAACGTGGACCACGAAGAGCAGAGTACATGATCTCATTTTACAAGGGATGTCAGTTTTGGTTAATTTTGCTTTCGACCGCCTGACACCTATTAACCGGTAAATATGAGGTTAATAATGTTGGAAAAAAGATGGCGTGTGATTGACTGAAGGAGCTCTGGCGCAGTGCGTTAGCTTGTCTGACATGTGACAGACAGAGGCTCAGCGTGAGAAGCACACACGTCTCTCACAGCTGGTCCTATTTTCCACATTTTGTATCGTCACTGTTCCAGCGCTGGAGAAAAGGAGCGCGCTGGACAGCATCTCCCAGTCAACACTGACAGAGTCACAGGTAGCTGTGCCCTGGCTAGCTTTGCTTCTAGCTCATCATTCCTCTTTTCATAATACCTTTGCATGCAGTCACAGTAGCTCTCGATGGCACAACGTACACGGGCTCGAGGTAACGAACCAGCCCCTCTAATCCATCGCCTGGCAGCATGTCGTCACAGAACATCACGTCAGACTTTCTCCCCCCAGCTAGCTTCTGAAGTCTCATTTAGCCACCTGTTAGCATCCACTGTTTTGAACGCAGGTAGGCGAGGATTTCCAGGTTTCAGAACTCATAAATACACTCTATCTGAAGTTCTAATAGTAAAACTAAAGAGTAGCATCACACATGTTAACTTATGCTTGACTTTGTTTCTTTTCTGGAGGAAAGTTCCCACACTAAGCGTCTTTTGTTATTTCTGGACGGAGCTATCTGTGTCCTTTCCTAGTTAGCTTAGCCTTTGTGTTAGGCTACATGAGAGTCTTGGAAAGAAACAATGTCATCTTATTTAATATAATTATGCTACAATTATTGATCTCCTGAGCTTAACAGCTATGCTAAGCTGTGAGTTAATGGGCATTTGGAGATGGAAAACTATTTATTTTACCAGCAGTGTGATGTTTGATTGCGTGCCCCTGCCTTGGAACATTTCCCGTAGATTCATTTGCAGGCTCGCGAACATCTGACAGCTTTTATGTTTATCTGTTCTGTCAGCAGTGTCACTTTCAGCAGTGTTTGTTGTTGACTCTCAGATTTAAGGCGCAGCAGTGTGTTATGCACTCGCGGGCTGTCATCGCGTGCCTCTTATGATGTGTTTTATATGCAGCCGTGTTGTGAGTACAGTAACGTTATTTCTGAATTTTAATCACCCACTGATGTGGGACACTATTTTTGGTCACCCATTGTTGCTTTGTCGGCAGATTGTTAAAATCTGTGAGACACATTTATGGATTTCTCGTGGATTTATTTCATGCTCGAACCAATGACACCACTACCAACCAGTGTGATGTTTACTGACAGGCTGACATCATTTAATTTACATTTCTGGGAGTTAGCATTAAAAAAAGACCTAGAAACAATATACACATCATGACTTTTATCCCCCATATAACATCCATTGTGAATTGGCGCGCATGTGAGTTGCAGTTGTAAATCTACCCAATGTGCACTCACGCTAAAATCAACAGATGAAACGTGGCAGGCAGCTCGGGTGGTAACATACTTGTCAGGATTCAAATGTTAAGATATTCATGGATGGGGAACAAGTGAGATGAGCCATTTAACATCTGTTTTTAAAAAGACCCAAAGCTTGCAGGAGGAAGTGGCATGTTTAACAAATCTGTGTCTTGGCGAGGGGAGGATGGATCTGATCCCCGTTTGTTAACTCAAGACACAGTTGCCAGGTGTAAATTTAATCCATATAAATCCTGTTTCATAGAAAGCGATCGTGCGCTTGAACCAGCAGCTGGTGCCAGAACACGATGAGCAGAGGAAAAAACGGGGTTATGAGGCAGCATTTTCCACTTCCACTTGAGGAGTTTTTCATGTGACGGAAGTAGCGGGGGGAAATTAGGTAACTTTGCGGGGCGACTTGCTGGAGTCTTGACCTGGTTCTACTAAGCTTCAATCTGTCAGAGGTCTGCGCGATGCCATCAAAAGAGTAATATCCTACCAGCACAGTGACATTTAACCTCCCGCTCTCTCTCTCTCTCTCTGTCTCTCTCTCTCTATCTTTTTATCTCTCTCAACACACATGTATCCTCATGTGCTCTCTCTCTCTCTCTCTCTCTCTCTCTCTCTCTCTCCCTCTCTGTCTCCTCCTTTCTCTGGTTCACGTCTCTTTTATGTAGGACATAGCTTGTATATAGATAGATATTTTCAGTGTCTTGGTCCCCAGGAAATTTCACTGGGAAACTTCCAAAGAACAGATCGCCCCACTTTCCTGCCACTAAACTGGAACGGCCAATTTCCCTCCCTCCTTGTTTGACATCGACACACAAAATAGCGCTCTGATGTGCACTAATGGACACCGCAAACCTCCTGTACAGACCGTGTGTTTGTGTGTGTAAGCACAGGCATATAGATCCACCACACAATCCTCGTGTTGCCGTGAATGCTGATGGCTAAAGGCTAATAATGTGTGTAACCTTTGACCCTCTGGTCAGTTGCGCACATATGTAATCATCCCCCAGCACTAAGGTGTCCGCACGGGAGCTGTACATCACAGAAAATGTCGATTTAAACTGCGGGGGCACCCAGGGGAGCTCAAGCGAAGGAGAATGAAGCCATCTCTTCTACGCACATTCTGATGTAACCATCCCTGGTGCTATCAAACTAGGGTGAGCGCCGGTGGAGAAACCTGGTTTGAGTTTGAGAGTCACACATTTCAAAGAATTGGGCCCAGGACACCTCCAAAAAGAGCACCAGCCCATTTGGTGTCCCAGAATCACCCGTCTGTGCACCCGCCGCTCACTCAATCACATCTGCTCTCAGCGTGCTAACAGGTACACTAACAAGCACACGAGCAGCTCTGTGAGACTACACTCATACAGTGGTGGTTAGATTTAAATGCTCACAATAATAGTGCTGACATGCTAATGCGAAGCAGGAATAATGTTTATCGTATTCACCATTTAATTTTAGCACATTAGCCTCCTAATATTAGCCGTTTAGCACGTAACCAGCCCCAGTTCCCCAATAAAATGTTGGCAGTTAACGATCTGAAAACCAACAATTGGTTCGTATTTGTACATGTCATTCATGCGCGTTCTTCAATACGTGTCATACAGCATTCACATTACATGTTTATGACCTGACTGTCATATCCAGAGGCAGAGGATGGTGGTGGAGTTGGCAGTTTGAAACCACTGGATGTTTTTACAGAAGCCACATTTGTGGCGACAAAAAACACATTTTTAACTGGGAGACATTTCCAGCTGTGTTTGTGGTTTAAGGTGTTTTTTAAATAAGACATTGCCTCCGGTGTTTGTGACAGCCAAAACATGAGCTTTTCCAACCATGACCAAGTGGTTTTTGTGTCTAAACCTAAGCAGACCAAACACAGCGTTGATAATTGAACCTAAAGAGACGTCAAGTTGAAAGATCAAGGGATGCAAAGTTTCAACATGTCTGTGGTTTGCAGAAACGTACATTGCTGACATCTCTTCTACTGATTGGGTTGCACTGGGCAACACCAAGTAGGGAGTTAACCTGACACACCAGATGGTTTGTTACAACCATGTGGGCAGTTGTCATTGGAAACAGTTTGGAAAAGGGCAGGCACCTCTGAGAACATACTTGGCAGGTCATTGGATTAACAATCTCTCTATCACCGTCTATCAGATCAACAGTAGGAGAGCTCCTTCAGTGGAGCAGGCTGCCTCGCAAGGTATGATAGGAATGTCTTTGCCAAGTCCATCTTTTAGATGTCGAAATATGTCACCGTTAAAGTTTTCATTTTAAGACAAGCTAAACATATCCAGGTATCATGGATAAATGTGAAAAATGTCACGCAATCCATTTTACTAAAACGTGATGGCAACAAACCAACTCTGTCATCTCTTGAAAACCTGTCCTCCTACTTTCAAACATCCTCTGAGACTATACACGTATTCAAACTGTCTTGTAAATGTAAACTGAGGCCAAAACACTCCAACCTGCGATCAGCCACCGAGACATTCATGCTTACAAGAAATCAAAAACCTTTTCACACCGACAATAAGCCCGAAGACATCTATCTAATTCTGCCTCTCTGATTTTGGAGCATCAAAAGAAACTACTGTAGTACAGGAAGCGGATTTAGAGACATGTTGGGGAGAAGCAATAAAACAAAAGCCCGCAGGGCTCCCTATATATAGACAACAGTGGATTATAGTGAAGATGTGAGTGGGTGTACGAAACTACATGAAAACGCAAGAAAGAGAATCAGCGTGTGAGCTCTTCCTTAGGGGGAAGAGTGACCTCATAGCCCATTTCCCTGTGGTCCAAGATGGTGTTTAGCTCAGGCGACCAAACGTTGCCTCACAACACATTGATTTTCCAGACTATTAAGATCAGTTTAATTAAATGTTGCTGGAAGGCTGGCCGGTTGAATCAGATGAATTATAATCAGCATTAGTAAGATTTCTCTTCTCATTTGCTGCCTTACAGCTTCTGTTCTGCCTCCCCTTTGTGGACTGCAAAGGTCAACTGTGATATCATTCTGTAAACAAATGTTATTACACAGTTGCTGTTGTCCCTCGAGCCAGAGGATTGCTCATTTGCTATTGATCAAACAGAGGTTTGGTTGTTTACAAGGGCCTGTCAGGTCTTGACAGCTGATGAATGTCAGAACCGCACACAAAGCAACCCCGCTTTGACTGAGCAGTGAGCGTCATTCGAGAATGTGAAGCTCCTGAATCCTTTTAGGATTCCCAAAGTGGTGCATTTACACTGAATTTCTCAGAGGTCACTTGCTTTATAGGGTACTATTTTATAGTCCCTGTGAAGACAGAAAATGTTTAGGTCAAATCCAGCCTGACACTAGGATAAAATGTTGGCAGTTAACATTTTTGCAAACCACTAAACACATCCACATTTGTATATGACATTTGCTATGTACCATATTGGTATTTTCACAATACGAGCAATATCGCGTCCACATTACATGTTTAGGACGTGACTTTTATGTTGGTAATTTTAACAGTTGTTCTGGCAATGAATCGGTTAAATCACTCTAATGTTGTATGTTTGTGTGAGATGCATGTGTATGAAGGTATCATAGGAAGTACAGTGAGTACAAGTTGTGTAATATCTAGAGAGCTCAAGTGTGTACACATCACATGATAACACTGAGATAAGTCAGCCTGTAAAGAGTTAGACTAGAGAGCTGATGCAATGCAGTGATGGATAACAGCCAAATACTGTGAATCTTATTGCGTGTACTGTTTGTTACTGAAAAGTAGTGCAATTATGCGTGATTAATCATTTTTCTCCCACTAAATGTGGGAGAAAATAACACTTCACAATTTCAGAGAAGCCAGAGTCACATCTTTAAACATCTGGTTCATTGAAACTAACAGCCCCAAAGCTCAAACATATTCAATTAACAATCCTGTGAAAGAAAAAATAAGGCAGCAATTCCCCACAAATTAGAGGCCAGAACAAAAAAAAAACAAAAACATAATGCATAACTGACTAATCACTTCACTTTATAATGAAGCACTCATGTACAAGCACAAACAGCACTTCTCTGCACGCATGTAAGTGGCCGCGCCGTTTGTTTAAGCTTCTTTATTTTCAACAGAAGAGACGAAGACAGTCAATCAGCTGGGGAGCCAGAGTGCTGAGATCTCATTCAAATAGCCTGCTAATTAATTAGCTTTATTCGTCATCGTCTATAAATCTCTGTGGGACTGCTCAGAATCTGTACTTGTTTTCTGCCAGCAGCCATATAGTATATGCTGCCTGATTCAGAGGGCTGAGTAATATCCTAAATCACACAGACTCATGTCTCTTGTGAGGCTGCAGAGCTGGAGCGGTCGCCCGGCTCGGAGTGACAGGACCCACTTGCTGCTATCTAGGGCCGGACTGCGGGCCAAGTTGGGGCTATTAGTTGGCAGCATGTGGGGGGTGGGGGGGCTCATGAATAAATAAGCCAGAATGGGAGTAGCTGTAGGGGAGGAGACTGCCGGAACATACGAGGGGCTGTGAAATATTAAAGTTGGGTGCTGTTTCACGGCCGCAGGCGCCAAATGGGAGCCTGACCATGTGGCAACCTCCAGGTCGTCGTTTTTGTTTCTTACAGCATCACATGTCTCGCTGGCTCCCATTCGCCAGAGCCTGCTGGATTTCTGTTTTCTCCTCAGTACAACGTCCTTTGAAGTCCTGTCAGAAAGTACCAACCGTCAGCAGAGTCAGTGGTAGCAGCGCAAGTTTTGATGTCGACCCGCTGGGACTGGACCAAAAGCCCGGCTTGTGATGAGCATGCAGCTCTGACGAAACTTAAAGGCCAGCGGTCGGAATTAAACACATTGAACCAGGGAGACGCGATAAGAGCTGTGATGCACACTCGCTTGACACTCTCACAAAAAGAGGTAGAGCGAGCAGACGGCAACAAGCTGGACAAAGCTGTCATGGTTTGAAAAAGCCTTGTTCGACCGAGTGAGGTTTTTTTTTTTTTTTTTTATTAGCTCCCTGCGGTTCAGCAGCAGCTGAATCAGCACTTCTTCCAGGAGGGTCGGGGGTTCCACTTTTCAAAGCCTTCCAAAGGAAAATCTATTTCCTCTGACTGATGCAACATCCCAAATACACACATACTACCACTCTGTACTTCCATCATTTCATATTATGTCAGTTTATCATCAACACTGAGTCAACAATAACAATGTCAGTGTGATATCACCCAAGCTTTGTCACGAATAAGCTGCACAATTCTCCTTTCTCATGCAAGACAATCAGCTACATCTATCTTCTCAAGCACAATATTTAAGTAAGACCTTAAGATTTGTATGCAACATTATATTTCACTACATACGGGGGAAACTATTCAAGCCTCAAGGCTTCTTACACATGAAGGTATCAGTAATGGGAATTCTGTAATATAATATTTTAAACCGATGATACAACAACATCGAAGAGGCCGTTTCTGCAGAATGAGTTCTTTTACTTAATAATTTAACTTTGTTCAGCTCATTAGGCACTTAGACAAAATCCTTTCCTTTCGCACACAGCACAACATCTGTATTTCTATGCACAAGCACTGTTGTGCCTTCCCCGCACTGTATTACGCGTCTTTCTGACAGCAATGCACAGCACCAGAAATGTTCAAAATATAGCTTTGATATAAGTTAAAAAGATATATATTGTAGGTGGCTTAAATACTTCACAATGCTCTGCTTCCCTGTCAGTGCTATTGCTGCTTCTCCACACAGGTGGAGAGCTGAAGGTCATCTACTGCAGAGTAACACACTGACTGGGCATAAGTGCCTCATACAACCCCATATCAAAAGACCCGAACTATCACTTTAAGTAAAATTTTGAAAATACTTTAATTTGTATTCTTACATTGTGGTTTTTTGTACTTTTACTTAAAAACATGATTCTGAAAATTATACCACTTATACGCCAAAAATTGTGCATATAAGGGGTTTTTTCAATGCGGATAAACCCCTTTTAAAAAAAAAGGCATTAGAGGATTTTCACATTTTCCTTTCTGTTAACTTTCCTTCATCATCACAAACAGGCCAAAAAGCAGAGAAAAGTAAAACGCAACAGATCAGAAAATATCCAGAAGACAACATATCATGTTATAAAAGCTCTTAATCAATAAAATGTTGCTTTAGACACTTACATTTTTTTCCAGAGATGTCTCCAGTTGCCATGGAGTGAGACATCTCACTTCTTTCCAATCTCTGTTGAGAGTTGCACATGCGCAGTATCGATCAGGCAGCCGAGGCACAAAAGCCACAAACAACAGTTACTTTTCAAAATATCTTCTACTTCAGTCTCTCTTTCAAACTCAGCGTCAACTGAAAGATGTTCGAGCCAAAGATATGAAATGAGCCAGCGTCCTTCGTGGGACATCACGAGTCATATCATCAAGCCTGAAAGGGAGCAAAAACTAATGAGTTCACCCGTGTGTTGGGTTTTCATCCTCGTCGTTGTGCACCAACAAACACACTGACTAAGTCAACTGATGCAGCAGCATGGTTGGATTATACAAATTCAGATTAAAGACAAAAGCCAGAGGTGAGCGAGTGTGTGAAAGGGGTATTAAATTCTATTTCTGCCAATACATCCCCTAAATCCTGCACACTGGACCTTCCGGTAAAGGGTCTGAGTCCTTCCATGGCCAGTCAAAGAGCTGAGGTCGCTGTGTGTGACACATGGCACTGTACAGTTGTTGTTGCCTGATATCAGCGTCTTGTATTTCCTCACATCCCTTCTGTCTTGTGTGCACACAAATGCTCACTTCCTTGTCTTTTTCTTCAGTAATCCAATGGGGACTTTGATGCGCAGCTGTCATCCATGTCTTGTTATCTGGCTTGAACGAAAAAAGTAACAAAAGAAGCCGAGGGACGATTGTGAAGCCACAGATTCAATCAGACTTCGTAAAGTCCAATCCTGGAGGGGGAAAGCCGTCATGTGACCCCTGTTTTAATCTACGCTATGTAGGCCAATCAATATGGCTTCGCATCAAACGACTCCTATATCCCATATCTCCTTTGCCTCCATTCATGTATGTCCCCCCTCCATTTTCAGCTCCGTGTACCCCTCTCTTCCATCCCTCTCCAGCTTAGACTGACAACCTCAATGACTTTCTCACTCTCAGCACTCTAGCATCGCAGAGATCAGAGAGACTTGTGTTGTATCGCGTGCAAATGTACTGTTGAGTATGTTTTAGTGAATGTGTGTGTGTGCATTTGTTGCCATCAGATTCCCCTCACCCCCCGTCAGCCAATTTCACATCCAGCGCTGCCTACCGTGAGGGAACTCACACTCTCTGATGTCCAGGCGAGAGCTGGCAGGATGTACTGTATCTCATATATCACCTCCCATTCATGCTGCCATGGCCCTCTTCCATTGTTACTATAAATACTGCCAGCTGTGCTTCCATTATTAATGCAGCAAGACGCCCAAACCTTCCCTGGCCCCCGAACATCGCCGATTCATCATCTCCTATAAACTTTAAAACACCCACTGCTGCCTACTGCTGGTGCAAACCAACACACACAAACACGAGGATATGGTGCGAGTGCACGCACGCCGACACACACTGCTGTCCATGACAGGTTCACTGGTGGAGGAGGAGGCAGGCTGAGAGGCAGAAATCAGCAAGGAGACCAGAAATAACACATCGCATCTTGATGACAGATCAGTTACTGTTTGAACAAGACTGTGATGCATCATGGAAGCAGAGGGCCGTAGCTCTTTGGAGGTGAACTGAATCAGCCTTTTTAATTATTCTTTTTTTTTTTAAATTCAATGGATTAACAAATTGAGATGTAATAATACTGTTATTTAAAGAGGTCTGCACTGATAGATGGGAGACAAAACAATAAACTGTTTTTCATCCGAGCTAATCGCTACATTAGAACATGTAGAGTCAAAAGCTTAACTGCGCTGGCTGTATTTTCCATCAGCTGCAGCTGTTTCCCCGGCACGCTGTGACAAAAACAAGGGAATGCAGCTCGACACCTTTCAATCACGAATAGCAAACCTGACACCGATTTGAGTTTGCACAAAGCGTCGAGTCACAAACAGTGACAGCAACGTCAGGAGGAATCTCAACAACACCTCAAAGGTCCTGGACTGTACTGACAAGCTGACTGACATCTATTTAAGCATATGGACAACTTAAACTCCTGACTGAGACGTCACAAAAATTGGTTAAATGGAAAATGAAAGGGTAAAATACATGGGAAATGAAAAATAGAGTGCTAAAATATGAAATCATTCCATTAAATTAGCAATATGGTGCAGAATAGTCATTCTTCATTAGTATCTGTTTGGAAGTACAGTACACATTGTCAAACAAGATCAGCTCCCAACCAAACACCATTTGATTCCAGTCTATGTCACAATGCTGTCCTCAGCTAACGCAGATCTCAGACATTTCACTGTGTGTTTAATCAAATAAAGCGTCCCACAGATAAAAAGAAAATGAAACTCGCTTTGGTTGGATACTCTTTGAGCGCTGCTCACGATCCTATCACGCTGTGAGCTGCTCTCGAGGCTCATGGGAATAACAGCGAGAACAAATTTAGGATTTCCAGCATAAAACATGGAAGTGGTTGCGTGATAGATCTCGTTTGAAAATCAAAATTGAGGAGTTAATGTTCATACTGAAAATTACTCTCTACACTTTGCTTTGCAAATCCGTCAGAGCAAAATCCTCTCAAGGTCTTAATAGCATTTGTCAGATGTTTCTAAGAGATGTAAACATCACATTTTTGACTCTGCACAACATTTCGCCAAAACAACAACGATGGGTCTTTCATGTAAGAAGCTCATGTGTGCTGTCTTTCCCACAGGAGGTGAATTCAGCATCAGATCCTGCAGCTGGAGCTTGTGCTGCTGCCTTCAATTGTGCACACACACACACAATCACACCCCACCCTACACTCTGATCATCATCCCGGGCCAGCACTGCCTCACTGCTACCATGCATCTGCTGCTGCTGCTAAATATAGCAACCCCACTTTGATGATGCAGCGGTGACTGTTGGGAGAACTCTAAGCTCCTCTCTTCCCACCCTCTCCGCCTCTCAATAGCGCAATTAGCCCTAATAAACTGAGAGTGAATTCATGATGCATGAGTGGTCTGGCCAGAGCCATCAGAACCCACCCTCCCCCAGCCCCCCCTCCATCCCCCACTCCAATGAGCATCAGTGGAGTCTTTGCAACTGGAAAGATTAGATGCGTTTGTGAGGAGGCCAGGTAGGAGAACATGAGAGAGGTTGAGTGACGTGGCATTTGAGATTAATGGTATAGATACAGTCACAATGTGTGTTGTGTGTGTGGTGATAGTGGGGATAGTGTGGGGGGGGTTTCCCCGTGGGAACCAAAGCCAGGAGACAGGAACATAAACACACACTTACAGAGACACACAGCAGGAATCTGTGTTCTTGTTGCAAATAAACAAGTTCTCTGTATGATCCCACGCATCACGATAAAACTAAGATTTTTTTTTTTTTTTTTTTAATCGTTTGACATGAAAAATGCAACACTGCGGCTTTCAGGCGTGCCGCTGCTAGCTGTTTTCAATCTGGCGCCAACACTTTTAGGGCGTTTCTTTTTCACATGGGTGCTCCCTTTTATCGTCACTGTGAACATGTTAGCATTCAAACGATACCCTCTAGCTCACGTCACCGGCATGAGTTAGCCACCTTCACAGAGTCACTATGGCTGTAGACACTGTTTATGAAAAATGTGTGATCAATACAGGGTAGAACAAGGCAGGATATTTTAGATTAGAACAGTAGGAAACACACAGTAACAGCAAATATGATAGTAAATTGTCCTGGGAATAAAACTAAATAGAAATGATATATTAACTCTGACTTTACTTATTTTCCAACTTACACACACATAGAAATATATCTCAAACCATAATCCTGGAGTTCCAAAGGTATTTATTGTTCGAGCTCCACAGAGAAGTGGTAGCCATCAGTGCACCTTCAGAGACACCAAAAAACACTCTGTACAAAAGCAGCCACAAAAGACATCACATTATAAAACAAGCTGTTTTATTGAGGTCCAGCAAAGCGATGAGTGCCTTCTGCTATCAGAGATGGAAACTAAATTTCCTTGGCTGATTCTCAACTCATAACACAGCCTTTTCTTAGTCGTGACATTATCGCTCTCGTTGAATGAAAGGAGAGGTGTTTCACGGCGGACGAGCATCAATTTTCTACATCAGTCGGCCCAGGTAGAGAAAAAATGTATGGTTGGTAATGGCGGCGCCTCTGTCTCCCAAAACACCCTGACAGCCTATTAACACCAGACAGAACCATCACTCTGGCATGATGAAACAGTCACAGACGGTGAAGATGATTAATACAGACTGAGACGGAGTAGAATCGGTGAGAGATAGGTGGATAGAGGTAAACGACAGAGGGAAAGGAATAAGTAGAAACAAGAGAGAGGACAACGCTGAAGTAGGACAGAGCGCAGGGGAGGTCTGTCTGTCCCAGATCAGTCGTTTACTGCCGGCAAGAGAGAGAGACAGGGAATGAGTGAGATAGGGAAAAAAAAGAGAGAAAGGGAGGAGTGAGAGAGTAAACGAGATGGCTAAATCTGGAGATATGAACTACATCCCCCCCTGAGCAGTGTGGCAAATATTGAAAAGAAAAGTTAAGCTCCTCTCCCTGCACTTGGGCAAATATACACCAGGAGAGAGAGACTGGAAACAATAACGCCGACAAAACCTCAGAGAGAATGAGGCTCTGACTAAGAGACTCTGACAAGTTGTCAGCACGGCAGCAACTGAACAGAGGGATAATCAGTCCAAATGATACAGTGTTTACCTCCTCTTTCTCCAAACCCCTCTGGAAGAGGGTTCTGAATAAACACGGCTCAAAATAATTAACAAAAATCAAGCAACAATTCATCAACGTGCATCCTTGTCAATGCCAGTTTTTTCTGCTTTAAGACAGGTACGCTCTGCTCCTGTGTGTTGATAAATCCTCTTCTTGCCAAGCTTTGCCAAACTGAATGAGTGGAGAGGAGAGATTTTGGTCCCTTGGGCCCCGAGGAGGGAAACTGTCCAGGTGGAAATGTCAACTGTGTGATCTGTCCTCTGTGTGGTTAGTGGAACCTAAGTGAGGCACTCCGTATCACTCTCCGATCACGAAGGAATTAATGGTATTTCCCCGCTAATGTGGGCTGAATGTTAATTCATCTCATCGGGTGGCAAATCATGGGGGTTTTGCTGGAGCTTGACCTTGTCTGAACGACGTGACGACAGTTAATCAGCGCTCAACTCTGGCTGCATCGGCCTGTTGGACCACATCAACTAGACTTTCACAGGCCAAGATAACTGAGCTCCCAGGGAGTCGAACTGAAGAGACCGGGATCAGGGCCAAACCTGTGAAACCTCTCGACGCTGACATGCTCCTGCCTGTGTCTGATTTTTGTCTGTTTCTCGCATCACTCAAGGGCATCAAACATGACACAAATCGACCTAGTTTGAGGAAAAGGGAACAGCAAGTTGTCTCATGTCACACTGGATTGACAGAGAAGAAACAGCATCAACTAAACTGACAAACTGATTCAAGTCAAGATGAGGTGAAACTAACTTTTTAACCTTCACGTCTACAAACATATTGTGCATTCAGTAACGTGTATCCATAAAAAAACAACTTTTCTTCATGTGAAATAAAACTCACACTTCTATCAACCAATTTAACCAATATTATTAAGACATCCACCCATCAATCAATCTCCAAATTAACAATAATGCATTAAGATCATTGGCGCAGAAGAGAGCCGGATCCAGCATCAGAGGTGGAGCCCCGTTCATTGCTATGAGAGCTTCTCAGCGCAGCCAAAAAGTTTGACTCGCTTGTGCGTCTCAAACCTTCTTCCTACCAGGGTTACCACCCCGCTGGCTAGAATTAGCCTACTCAGTTTGAGGAAAGTAATATCTGTGACAGCTCCATGTTCTGTGCTAGGCTTTTTATGGTAGACTGCTTCAAGCAACTAGGTCCAAATGGAGCATATGATGGGATTCGTCTCTGTCCCTGACAGATATTGGAATGTCTTGTTCGCTGCCACCATTGTTTAGTGTCGACCCGATCACATGAAAAAATGGCGGCAATGTACATTTCTGCAAATCGTGGATAGGCAGTGTTGAAAGTTGACGTTTAACGCCATGTTTGTGGTCTGGTTGGGTTTAGCTACAGAGACCACTTGACAAGAGTGAGGAAAGGATTGGTTTTGGCCTTAAATACCTGTTGCCATAAAACAGGGCTGGAAATTGTCCCGAGGTTTCCATAAAAATATCCAGTAGTTAACAATCTATAGATGGTGAAACGCAGTCTTGAGCTGTGGTCACTGGCTTGGTCAGTACCTAGCTCCACCACCATTCTATGCACTTCCCAACATTAAAGTCATAAATGTGTGCTGTAACGTAAATAAGGCAACTCTAGCTAGATACTCACAAAATGCCATTTCACCTGGACAGAAAAGACCATCTAGCTATCATCTGGTCAACCACAGTTGGCTTTCAGCACCATAAGGAGTTGAAACAAACACCACAGGACCTTAATAGATTTCACATTTCCACATTTTCTGTTGGCTACTGTGGCTAGCGAAATGCAAATGGTGATGGGAAAGGGACTACAGCAGTGTTTAGCCTATAGCTAACCACGAACAAGAATGAGACAATGATAATTTCGGCCCATATATGAGGAAACACAACGTCATCTGTTTACTACAACACAATGGAAAGTGTATTAATGCAGTCAGACATGAGGTAAACTATTTGTCGCAATGTAGTCCAGTTTCTGTGATTATTACAATCAATTAATTAGCCAACAACATAAGCTGAACAGTATTGAATTTCAGCCTCCATCCCATCTCTGGCAGACTGAGACTCTTTATTTCATATGACCACTGAAGGCATGAGCACTGATAAGTTAGCGTGTAGCGACTCCTTGACATCAGTTTGTGTTGAGTGTGTTTGAACTCGGAGCACCACTCAAAGCAAAGACTGAGTCATGTGTCTGTAGCACCAACACTTAAAAAGAACAATCACTACGCGCCGTGGAAAGCACCTCGCGTTTTATACATCAATACAGACTATACGCTTCTCCACCATGAATGCGCTGACGGCGGCGTTCGAAGTTCCTCGCTGTCACAAATCGCACTGTTGGTGTGTAATGTTGGCTGTCTTCTCTGATGATCCGCTCTGCCATCCTCTGCCTCAGCGTCCCCGAGGAGACGCATCACATACAGAGCATGAATGTGCATGCGTGAGTTACTATGACTGTGTGTGGGAGATTGTGCTCGGCGTATGCCATTGTCCTAAATCTCTGCGAAACCGAATCCTGAACACATGTTCATGTCTCTTCTTTGCTTGAACGCCTCCAACAACAAGTTACTCCCGGTTTTAACTTTCCTGCCGTGTTATGCCGAAACCGTCCTCGCCACTCTGCGCTACGCTGAAAGTGTGCAATTATGTGGCCCGTAAGGTGACCTGCCCTCACCTTCCTGTGGGCTGTGTTCAATAGAGACAAAGGCATCTATAGATAGACTAAACTCATGTGGAGAGATAATGACAGGGGCAGAGCAAACACATGTTCCCTGCTGGCAGGGTGACCCTTTTCTTGTAGAGGCGGCAGCTCAAGTGAGAGGACATCGGGTTTGAATATCCACTATCAGATTCATGTGCTGTTTAATGCATGGCAGAACACTTACACCTACATCTGTTCCCGTGTCCACGCAGGCATTAAGGTGCATCTGCGCTCATGTTCGCCCATGCATGCCCTGCCTTATGCACTACAGTCGACATGTCAGGGGAGCCAAAGTGGGATTCACTGGGTGATTTTATGCACCGGGTCAGCCTTTGAATGTGAACACTGAGCAGTGATCTGCCATCCTTGGCAGGCATGCAAATGTATGTGGGAGGGATTATCAGTTTGACACTGTGATGAATCCAAGAGCTGATAAGAAGCGTTTTGTTTTTTTTCATGCATCTACCTTATTACTGATGGACCCACACTCTCTGAAATTCCCCTCACATGTGTCCATCCTCTTTTTTGTCCTCCCACTTTTTATCCTCTCTCTCTCTCTCTCTCTCTCTCTCTCTCTCTCTCTCTCTCTCTCGACCCCTCTTCATCCTGCCTCCCTGTAAACCCGGGGATACTGTATTCATCTGCTGGCATCAAGGAGTAATCCGTTGCCAAACACCGCTTGGTTTCCTTGTGCCTGTGCATCCCTCAGCAGATCATCTCACAGCCCGCTTCTCTTTTCCCCGCTTCGTCTTTATTTTCCCTTCCCGTGTTTATTTTGTGCAACTGCTGCATATCTTCCTTGCACGCCCAGACTGCCATGTGAGCACAGAATTCATGTTTTTACATCATTGCAGTAAACTTGAACATGCAAACCTCCTCCCACCTCCCCCCCCCGCTGCACACACACACACACACACACACACACACACACACACACACACACACACACACACACACACACACACACCCTTTTGACTCCAAAAACATAAAACTGTTCTCTCCTCTGCTTTGCCATGCCCCCCCCCACCACCACCCTGTCCGTCTCCATGCATGTCTCCATCAGAGAGGAGAAGAAAAAGAAATGCAGAAAAGACAGGAAACATTCTTACTGTCTTCTACAATCCCTGATGAAATACAGAAATCCCTCTTCTGGAGAAAAAGGGGACAGAAGTAGAAAAAGAGAGGAGGGGGAGCCCAGCGGTTGCCAGTTGCAGAGGAGCAAGGAGTGAGGAGGGGCGAGCAGGAAGAAGATGAAGAAGACTGGTGTAAGGAGGAAAAAAAGAAAAAACAAAAAGGAAAGACAATCACTGCTGCAACAATGAAGACCCTCCTCCTCCACAGCCGCTGCCACCGCGAGAAATTACAAGGTGTCCGGCGTGTCGCCGTACGCTGAGGGATGGAGCATTATCCTCGGCTCCCAGCCCGTCTTCCAGCAGCGGCAGCTCTGTAGTAACACTTCTATCCGCTCGGTCCGGCGATCTCCCCATCCCTCGCTCACAGTCCTCCCTCCTCCCTCCCTTCAGCATGTTCAGAGTCCCCCCCTCTCTCTTTCTCTCTCTCTCTCTTTCTCTCCTTCTACTGGTTGGTCGGTTTTTCTCTCCCTCACCCTCCCTCCCATACCTCTGTCTCTTTTTTGTCCCCCCCCTTTCCTCCTACTCCTCCTCCTCCTCCCTCCATCTCTCCCTCTCCTCCATCAGTACCCGGATACAGGGCATACCCCTCCCACCCTTTCTCTCTCTCTCTCTCTCTCTCTCTCTCTCTCTCTCTCTCTCTCTCTCTCTCTGTCTTTGATGTTTTGGAGTTAGACTCTTAGCTGTGAAAACTCTTTTCTTTTTTTTTCCCTTCTCAGAGAGCTGAAAGCACCATAGAACAGAGTGGGATCCACCCAACGGTGCAGAGATATGCACACCAAATACACACACGCACACACATGAGATTACCACACAATATCAACAACCAAACCACACACATCAATTAGAGACAAAAAGAAAATCTTATTCCTAATTCATCCTATAAATCCAGTGATTGTATCCATGTCTGAGATACAGAGCAGCATCTGCAGCAGTAGTGTGTGTATTCCCTTCCTCTTTCTCTCTCTCTCTCACACACTCTCTCTCTCTCACACACACACACAGAAATATGAATAAGGAATGAAAGAGATGTGTATAAGAGGATGAGGGAAGCCACTGCTGCAATGCTTATTACCATACATAGAGGGGGGTGAGAGGACTGTGGGTGGAGAGGGAGCCTGACGAGCTGAACTGAATAGCAATTAGAAATCAACTCCATTATGCCAATCATCGGTGAGTGAAGCATGTCAAACTCCCCTCACAGCCTTTGATGAGCTAACACCCCTTTAATATTCGGGCATGGGGGGGGGGTCATCTTGGTCGTGTCTAATGACAATGATCACAGAGAAAACAGATGTTTTTTTGTTTTGTTTTTTTCCAGCAGTCAGATCTCCCTCGTGTTGCTCAGGGTGATGAATATAAAGTCTGCACTGGCTTGTCTTGACACTCGGTTAGTCAGAAGCTTTGGTGGGATTATTCGACTGAGATCCCCCGAGCTCCAGAAAATGCCAAAAAAAAGAACATCTGCCTGGAAAATTCCCTCTGCGGGAAAGCTGTCTGGTTACAGCTGTGTTGACGAGTGCTACACTTGCGCATCAAACGCTGACAAAATGAATCTCTGGTTTCAGAATCTAAGATGGCAAGCTCTCCTTCATCACTCTGAACAACATCCATCAGGTCGACTTTTGAAGCCATTTACTTGCCATTTTCTCAGGCGTGGGTACTGACAAGCATTTCATGTAAATCTCGTCTAATGTTGGCTTTTTCAACAAAAATTGTGTTTTCTTTTGTCCTCCTCCCTTCTAGAGAAACAATGTTTCTAGACAATTTGAGATCTGTTGGGTTGAAACGTTGACGTTCGGGGTCCTGACACGCCAACATCAGGACCAATCGGTGAGTGTCTAGCGTATCCATTGGTAACTTTTTGGTTGATTAAGCAAGTTCAATTGGCCGTGGTTTGATTGGCTGTTCAGCGAAGCGAGTCATTGCATAAGAAGAGACACCGAGAAAAAAAAGGAGGACCCCTTGAGCGCCCACCGTGCGGTTTCTCCTTATTTGTCTCCTCTTCACCATTTGCAACCTTTTTTTCTTGCTTTTCTGCTTTTCAGTCTTCATATCATTTCCTCCTTCTTTGGCTGGCTGGTAGCAGGTGGGCGGATCAATTAACATATTTTTTAAAGTATTGACAAAGCTAAGCAAAGAGTTGGCCATCAGCTGTAGTCTTCGCGGTGTGTTCAAGTGCAGCTTTTTTGGCTGAGGCACAGGCGAAGTGTGGCGGTCAGTCAGGTCTTTGATGTCGGTTTAATGTGTCTGGGTTTGCTAGCAATTATTTTCTCAAGTAATCAATCAGTTTAAAGAAATTAAATAAACACTATAAATCAGTGAAAAATGTCTATCAGGGAGCTCAAGATGTTACAGCTCCAAAGATAATATCAGGAGAATATATCACAATCAAGAAGTTGCATCAATCAAATATTGGACATTACAGCTTGCTATCAATCGACTAATTGATTGATCGGCAAACCTTTTGGCGCTAAATATCACCAGTTTTCCTGTCACTGAATCTGCCACCCAGCACCTGGACTAGAGATAACATACCGCCTGTCTCACGGTGTTAAAACGTGTGAAGCAGATGCCCTGGCATCATATATCTCAGGCGGTGTGAGGCAGCCTGCGCTTCCACTCAAGGTTGCATCGACCCCGTCGTCTCAGCTCTCGATGCTGACATTAATAACTACAGAAATCAACATCCCTCACTGTATTTTCTCTCATTAACATTCCATCCATTAGCTCTGAGCTGGGCATTTGGAAATGTACGTGAATGAAATGAAAACCTCAAACAGAGCGGGGGCTAACCACCTCTTCGTTCAGCCGGTGACTCATGCAGAGGTAACTTTCGCGCACAGTATTAAAAGTATCACACCATCCGATCTATTGGTTTTCTTTAAATTGAGTTTGCATTGATTAGTCAGGCTGCATCTGCCGGTGCTGCTGCTCTGACTGATGGAGTGTATGTAGTGAGAGCAGGTGTGTTGTGGTGGGTTCTCTTCATTAGGCTCCGGCTGGACCAACAGTATTAATTGACAGTAAGCAAGCAAGCAAGCGGGCTGAGCTAAAAGCGATTGCCGTGCTTCATCAAAAGCCCCACACACGACGTTAGCGGGCACAAAGGGACGGGGGAGTCGCCCTAATGGCAGACAGACCGACTTAATAAAGAAAGATGGCCATAATAATGATAAGAGCAATATCCCTGCTTGTGCAGCTGACATATTTATTCAGCCCCCTCCGTCAGACACACAGGGTTTTGTTACAGTCATAATTTACACTAATGCACTGACACCTCCGCCGGTCACCAGTCATTTGGAGCCTCTGACACCTGACACCTGGGAAATAATGTGCGATGCCAGTGCACCTTTCCAAAGCTCTCTCTTCTCTCAATGTGTTTTCCCCTCTTCTCGTTTTTTTTTTTTTTGGGGGGGGGGTCACACACCATTTGTGTTTCATTGCTCTTTCACCAGGAGGGTGACTGCACTGCTCCTGCTGCTGCTGCTGCTGCTGCTGGTTGTTCCAGCACTATAGAAAAGAAATCAGTCAGCCATTCCACACAGCTACCTCTGCCATGTAACACTCAAATCTCATGATATCCCAAGAGTTCTGAACATGGGGAGCAAGGCCATGTAGCTTGATGCATATATAGGGGTTAAGGTTTAATGGAACTGGGATGTAGACAAGAGTGGTAAAGAGACAGTGAGGTGACACCTTAATGACAAATCTAAAATTGGGGAAATTAGCAAAACAGAATCCTGAAAAGCAACACTGTAGATGATGTTAAAGGTCCGGTGTGTAGGTGCATAAACGTAAGATAACAGTCATAATTATGTTTTCATTCCTGTATAAGCAAGGAAATGTAAAAAATGTTGTGTTTGTGTTACCTTAGACTGAGCTTTTTACATCTATAGAGGGAGCGGGTCTTCTTCCACCCTCCTCCACAACGTTGCACCATCATGTTTCTACAGCAGCTCAGAGCGGACGAACCCTGACAAACACCGGCTCCAAAGAGGACCTTTGGCAAAACACACATAATGATTTTGTGGTATTTCTACCACACAAGGTGCGAACAGGACCACATTCTGAAACGATTGCGCGCTGACTCAGGAGGTGAAAACATTTTACCTGCCTCGCTGTCGCAGCTGGTAATTATGGGACAGCTGCTGCCTCTAGTTTCTCATCATGTTAATAACGTTTTACATACACATATATATATATATATATATATATATATATATATATATATATATATATATATATATATATATATATATATATATATATATATATATATATATATATATATGTACCAAGAAAAGAGTGCCAAAGGGTACAATATATTATATCATTTCAAGACCAAAGATCACCAAGAAGTATATCAATTAACAATTTAATGGCATATATAACAATATAGTGGATTCAGATGATTAATTTTAATATTAATACTTACAGCTGACTGGATCTTCCACCACTGGTTAAAAGTCATCTTTTGATAAACTGGAATAGATTTAATGGGTGCATAAAACAATGCAGCATAAACCTGTGTACTCTGTTATGACAGCAGAGAAACACTGTTTTAAATATTTATCCTGTGTGTGTCACCATTTTTTTTCCCCCCGTGGTTTTTCTGTCCCTTTAACTGAACCATCTCCAAGACCTTCCCTCACTACTATAAGGGATAATCCCTCCCTCTCTTTCCATCCTCATTATGAGAAAAACTGGTATACTTGGCACCAGAATTAACTGCTCTGCTGCTACTGAGAGCTGGAAAGAAAAGCAGAAGTGGGTCACGCACTGGAGGAGAAGCGGGGATCGAAGCAAAGAACACAAATGCTGGTTAGGTAGGATGAAAGCGCAGGTAGAGGGGGAGGAGGGAAACACTGAGCTCCACACCAGGAGGATGAGCCCTCGCCCCCAGCTTTGAAATCAACCAGAGGAATACAGAAGAAAATCTTAAGCGACAGGTGTAAACAACTTTCTCTGCTGTCTTCACTGCAGCTTATGACAAATATGTAAGGCCACAAGAACAGCTCAAATGTCAACATTTCATCTTAGTGTCTATTTAACAGTGGCAAAAGTACCAGAGCCACATTGTGTTAGCATTAAGTAATACTCAAATTAACAAAATTAAAAGTGTTTATCATGGAAGAATCATATATTAATGTCTTATCAATGGATTAATGTGTAAGCATTAGTTTAATGTTGTTTTTTGTGGGTCTAATTCTAACTATTTTATACACTGCTGGGTAGCTCAGTACATAATACATAATCACTTTATAGTTGATTATATAAGAGTTTTTTTTTTAATCAATATTTGAAAGCTTTCTCATGTTAAGCGTACCTCTGAATTTCCAAGAAGTAGTCTATAAAGTAGGATAAAAGGGATTACCCAAATTATTTTACTAGGGTCTTAGTTACTTTTGACCATTTATATGTATTAGTTTTATGAATCAATGTCAGGTAAAGACCATTTAAGCAAATTATATGGTACTTTCCATTATTTCCAATATTTTATGACACTTCTAATCAAGAAAATAATCATTCATTGAAGCCTCAATCTAAATCCAAATTACAATGGAATGTAAAGGTATGTCAATATATTTGGGCACATAGAGAAAGTGACAAATGCATCACAGCCTTCAGAAGTAGTACAAGTATTGAAATGGATGTCTTAATCAATCAACTAATAGATTATATAGATAACCAATCAAATTAACAAGCTTGTCTTCATCCATTCACTTCAATTTTCTCTGATACAACTGAAGGAGTTGTACCACTAATGGATTTATAATTACTTCCACCAAGGAGATTACGTTCTCACATGTCTCGGTTTGTTGGCTGGATTGTTAGCAGGATTACACAAAAACTATTTAACGGACGTCCCTCAAAAGGCGCCGATAATGTGAAATATCTATGTGAAAACAATGTCATCCAGAGAAACGCAGACAATTAAAATCAAAGAGGAGTCAAAGAGAGAAAATACAAAAAAAGAATTAAGCGTCTTTAATTATATAGGCTACATTTGTACATTTCTACAGCAGACTTTCAGTAAGACTAACTGCCAATTAGAAAAGAGACAGAGAAAGTTTTACCTGTAACAACTGAAAAACTGGGTAACATGTCAAAAAGGCTCTGAAATTAAATTCTCAATGTAAATATTTAGCTCAGCATTTTGTCCCATTAAATAATAATAAAAAACATTTAATAGTTTGAACAATCAATGTGAAATATAAATTACATTAAAGCACCATTTCAAGGATGAGGATATTAAAATAAATAATTGGCCTTTCCATATCAAGACAGTACATTTCATGGTAGTAATGTAATGGCTGTGCAGTCACACCCAACACTCCTCCCCATCAATGTCAAAAGGGTTTAACATATAGTACATCATGACATGAGGGGAGTGCTCGCTGTGACTGCGCAGCCAACAGCAAATAACTCTGCTTACAATATAAACACCTATTAATGTGTAGCTCCAACAACAAAATAACAGAGACTGTAACCATTGATGTCGATGAACAAATTTTCTTTCTGTTCTTTCCATGTAATAATCATTAACACCTTTGAAAATAAAAGGCCAAGAAGTGACAAAAGTTAGTTACTCTGTCAGAAGATTGTCAATTTTCTTAATGTAACATGGAAATATCGCAATGTTTCTCTTAAAACATCCAATCTCATTAAAAAGGTTCTCATGTTGTACTTTGCCTTAACTGGCCTGAAGAAGCAATATTGCAGTTTCTCCCACTCACTCACTCATTCACATAGGTATGTCTTCACTCAGAATATATATTGTGTCACGGCAGGAAATCACCTTACTGTTCATGCACAAACCGCTCATTGTTGCAACGACTAACGATCTTACTAAATTTTGGTAGAGCAACCATCACACAATCAGGTACCATAACACACCTTTTACTTTGATCCCTCGAGACCTGCCTGCCAACTGCATGCACACTCTGGCACGCAGATTTTACACACACGACATGAGAAAAGAGCTTACTGTGAGTATAAAAAACGAGGGTGAACTGTTTTTAAACAGGTGCTTCAAAAAGTCACAAGAACATATCAAAGACTGAGGCACAAAGCTGCCTTTTAAAACCAATACAAGTACCAGCGACCAATAATGGTGCTCCTGTCTCTACTGCCATACATGGTATAGAAAATTCATACAGCTATGTTACAGTACAGTAAAAGGGGTTTTTTTTTATGTTTACAGGGCGTTATAGTTCAAACTCCTTGTCACAAATATATTAATGCTTTGTTCTCTTTACGCATTCTTAATTTGGTATTCTCGGCAAATTGTAGTGGATATTTCATTTCAAAATCACGCAGTAGTTAAAACGCGGCCGCTGTACAGAAAACCCTGTACAAGTAATTTATATATTAACAGTCCAAAATAATGATTTAGAAAAATGTGTGTCAATCAGTCAGCGGGATTTCATAACTGGCAGACTTTGAATTACAGTGTTTACAAAACTCCCCCCCCCCCCCCAAAATATATTCTTGGATCCACACTTGGTGACACTGGTGGGTATAAATCAATCTGAGTACTGGAGATCTAAGTCTACTGTGCCGTCCGTCACCACTAGCCTCACTCTCTTGGGTTTTGCAGGACCCATGGAGTGAGACGTAGTAGCAGGTCCATAGTGTGGTGGCCCTTGATGGTCTCCAGGCTGACACTGTTGCTGCATGTCCTTCCTGCAATGGTCGTCCTGCCCTTTGAGCCCTGAAAACCCGCCCAAGGAAAAAGATGCTGGGTTAGAAAGCTGAGGTCCACAGGGCTCGAGAACCAGCCGCCCTTGGGTGCCCGAAGGCTCCATCAGGCAGTGGTAGGTGTAGTTTGTCGAGCCTAATCCAGAATAACCCTCAGCCCCGTCCCTGAGACCCAGGGTCAACGAATGATCTCCACTGAAGTTTAGAACGTATGGAGGACCCTGATAGCCGTAAGGGAAAGAGGCTGAGGACTGACTCTTGTTTGCTGGTGCTGGTGTACCAGGGGGTGTACTGTGGTTCACTTGGGGGCTGTTGTGCTGAGAAATGGGCGAAAGAGAGGAGCCAAAACTAAAATCAAAAGGGTCTTGCTGGGTGTAACATGGCTGGTGCTTGTCTGAAGTCGGCATGGTGGATTTATCCTGCCTTAAAATCTTTTCTTGAGGTGAAGAATAACTGTCAGACATTTTGGTAGGAAAGAAGGGTCTTTGCAGCACTGAATGGTTTCTGTATGTCATGTCGACACTTTCATGTTTGTCAGATGACATCTTAATTTTACTAAAAGACTGAGGGAAAGAGGAGTGTGTTTTGTTGAAATGAGGGCTGGACCTGCTGGGGTTGTTCGGGGAAACTAGATGGCTGACATCTTTTCCAAACCCCTGAAGCGTGATGCTGCCTTTATGATGACTGTCTGCACTAATGCCAAGTTTCTTCTCGAGATCACCTTGTTTCGGACCAAGTGTTCTGGATGTGACGGTCGGGCTGCCAGCAGCCATGGTGTCTCTACCAGGTGCACTATATAAATTCTGACTCGGGTTGCCCCCTTGAAACTTTAAGACCCTGTGAATAACTGTAGAGTTTTTCTCGTGGAATTTGAAGGGGCTGTCGGGATGATTGGGAGTTCTCACAGTGAAAAGTTGAGGAGAGAGTAATTTGTTGGGCATTTGAGGTGCTGGGGCAGGTTTTGTTAAGCAACTCTGGGGCACTCTGACTGTGTTTGGCTGACTACTTACAAAAGGCTGGGGTTTGTTGGGAATGGATACACGATGGAAGGGGCCCTGGGCCCTAAGGTTAGACTGGGGCTGGGTTTTTGACTGACTGGTGCTCGGCTTGACGTTTAAGGGGTGTTGGGCTAAAGCAGCAGGAGTTTCAAGTGTAACAGAAGATGACGTTGCACCAAAAAAACGAGGCTTGCCAACTACCGATATGGGCTGAGATTTGAGGTCTTCTCTGGGCAGCCTCATTCCTGGATTTTTATTTATAATACGATCTCTAGCAGCCAAGTCAGAGTTGCCAAGAGCTGAAAAACTGAAACTGGGGTTGGGCAGGTTTCTGTCTTTGGAGTTATCCTTCGTTTCACATTCCAGAGGAACAGAGTCACTTTTGGAAGAAATCAAACCTGGGAAAAACTGCAGATCCTCACTGGTAAAGTTATTTCCTGGACTGGGAGGGCCAAGGTATGGTGTTTCAGTGGTCCATGTATCAGCCGGGCTGTGCGAGAGCGGGCTGCTGAAAGGATCTGTGGGTGGATCCAGTGAACACAAATCTGATGGGGAGGATGGAAGTATATTTTGTGGTTGGTAATACCCCTCAAAGTTGAGACACTGAAAGTCCAGAATATCATCGCAGCAGTTTGTGAAGCTAGGCTCACCGGACAGCATGTTATCTGCTGTTGTGAATGGAGGAGACTGGGACGGAGGCTGGATGACAGAATTAGAAGCACCCGAGCAAGCTGTTGGCTTTTCCAAAGTCTGAGATGAGCACAAGCCCTCGGAGAGCTTCGAGAGACTGTTGTCAATTTGTTGGAGAGTGTGACTAAGACAAGTGGTGGGTGTTTCTACAGGCCCACACTTGCGCGGTCTCTCCATTTTGTGCCTCGGTTTCCTTCCTCCGCTGTTCATCTCTGGCCTTTCAATGACTGTATGTGCAGCTGAAGATATCGCTTCAGTTTTATTGTCATTAAGAGGGGAAGACAGAGACAGTGGTGACAGAGATAAGGAAAATGGAGGCGGTTCTGCTTTCAGGAGGGCTGAGTTGCGGTTCACTCTCAGCGAAGATGGGCACTCTTCTTTCAGCTTGCTGAAATCAAGACATCCTTTTGTTTGTTTTGCAAAAATGTGACCCTTCATCTCTTTTTTAACATCAGGCTCAATCTTAAATTCCACTTCTCTGAGCTCCTCTTTGCTGTCCACCTCCCAAATATCCTCAACCTTTCTGCGTAGTTTAAGGACAGGTAATGGAAGACCATTTGAATCATATTCAGGCTGCAGTTTCTGTTGTGACCCACTTTCAAACAAGCAGCAAGTCTTTAAACGATCTTCAATTTTGGTTTCTTGCCCTACAGCTGACAACACGTCACCATCATTTCTATGACTCTCGATTTTTTCAGCCAGCAGCTTGACTCCATCCTCAAGGTCTCCATCAAGCTTTTCTTTCATTTCTACTTTGTCATCAGCTGTTTCACTGGCTCCAGATACAATATGAGGTTCATTTCCTGACTTTCCATCGTTGACATGCCTGGAGCCACAAAGCCTCTCACCTCTTCTTTTCAAACGATGCAACCTGTTCTTTGACTTCCTACTAGCATGCACATGAGCCTGGGCTGCCTCCATCTCCATATTTAAAACTGATACAGAATCCATGATGGCTTTAAAAGGATCACATGCCACCAACTCATCTCCCTTTTCTATCTTTAATGCTATATCTTCAAGTCCTGCTCTTTGCATCTCCCACACTCTCCCTCTCCTCCTCTTAAAACGAATCTTAAAATCAGTTTCAGGCTTAGTGTCCTCCAAAACACTTTGCTGGATTAAGCTTTCCACCTCATCATCTGTTTGAGATTCATTTGGACTTGCACTTCGACCACACTGCTCTCGGATTTCAGCAGGATCTTCGTCTCGTTTGTCCTCTGGAGGTTTATCACACTCTAGTGTCTCAGTATTGACGATATCATCCTGTTTACTCACTAATTTACTCTTTTGAACTTTCCTCAATAAATGGCCTCCTTGAACTTCATTAGCTCGGGACCGAAGCACTCGGTTAAAAGTTGTGATCCTTTTGGGGGTTAACCTCTGGATTTCTGTTCTCCTCACTCTACCATTAACATCTTTTTTCACTTCGCTACTGTCCTCTGAACACGTACCAAGACCCTGCCTCAGCTCTGCCGATGAATTTAATTCAATGAGTTCTTTAGGAGCTTGATCTGAAGCAGAATTCAGAACTTGATCAGAGTCTATTTCCACAGAACTGCGAAACGTACGTTTCTTCAGAGGTATGTTGGACTGTATGTGTGCCTGCGGAGTGGATTCTGAATACAGATTAGTTGTGGCTTTTTCTGAAATTTGTGTCTTATGAGGTAGTGGGTTGAAGCAGGTAGCCAGTGGGTTAATATGTCCCTGTGGTGACTGAAGCTGCGAAGTGTCCTTACTCAGCTCCGTCTTTGCTGGAGCTGTATCGTCTTTGCTCAAGTGTCCCTTGGTGCTTTGCTTACCTTCTGCTTTCGTTTTCGCTGCTCTTGGCCTCATCTTTCGTCGTCTCATAATCCTCCTCTGCACCGAACACTGGTACCTGCCTCCATTTATTTCAGTCTCTTCTTCTTCCTCCTCGGCAGTCTGTATTTCTTTGGAGGCCAAGGTAGAAACCCCTCTTCCTACAATATCTGCATGTAATCTTTCATCTATTAGGGATTTATCTTTTCTTAAAATATCAGATAGCAGAACCTTCGCCTGCTTTATGACGATATCTTCTTCATGCCTACACACATGCTGTTTAATCACACACCTTGCTTTCTGCTCTGATAGCCTATCAACTCCCTCTTCCTTACATGCTTCTTTGACTTCATTTCTAGCACCCTGCTTATCATTTTGCCCTCTGGGTTTTTCACTGGACATTTCTTTACATTCAGACTCTTCTAGGGCTTTGTTACCTTTACATTCCACAACTTTAACTGCTGCATTTCTCTTTTCTTCCAGCCCTTCAATTTTGCCTTTTACAATGTCCTGCTGCTCCTCTTGTAAATCATCTTTTCCTTCTGACAAAGTTTGTATTTCGATAACCTTGTCAGTCGCCCCCTTCTCCCTGTGGGAGAAATCACCAACAGATTCACTTGCTTGTCGCTTCCTTACATTTACTTTATCTACAGCCTTGAAAAACATCTCCCTCACCCCTCTGTTACCTTCAGCTGTACCGGTCTCTGAACTGCCTCCCTGCTTCTGCTGCGATCTGGACACTCTCCTTTCTGCCTGTACTCTCAGAGGCGCTGGTCTATGCACCTGCCTGCTCCTTCCTTTTAGCACCACACTTCCTTTCTTGTATTGAGAGGCCTTTTCTGCTTCTATGCTTTGCGGCACTGATAACCTTGTTAGGCTGACTGTAAGGTATTGCTTCAGTGATATGAGTCCACTGTCCCCAGCTTTCTGCAATATATCCGTGACACTCTGACAAACTTCTAACAGGGATGAAGCTCCGGTGGGCTTTAGCTCCGACGGTTCCGCTGCTTGATTGTGAGCCGTGTTGGTGCTGCTGGATTCAACGCTGCTGCACTTGTTGGTTTGTTCAGCAGCTAGATTCTGAGTTGTGTCCTTGCTGCACTTGTTTTTGCTGTCTGCTGTTGCCTTCTTATTCGTCTCTGCTGTAGCTTTCTTAATCGTCTCGTTTTTTAATGCATTGCAGTTATTGTCAATTTCAACAGGCTGACAAACAGTTGTAGTGTTGACTGTTTTACTGGACCCTGTTTGATGTGTGATTGGGGTTTTAACCATGTTTCTTTCTCTCGAAGAGGTCCTCCTCGGAACTGCCAGCTTATCTACAACTTTAACAGACTTTCCGTTAACGCCTGCGCTTCTTGCTGCAGGTCTACTTTTCTGATGGGCAGACATGGAGGAATTTAGAGTGAAAGGCTTCAAGTTTACCTCACTTTTGCTATTTTCTTCACCAGTCGAATTTAGTTCACTCAACTCGTTACCCTTCAGCTTCACTTCCTCCAGTTGCTGAAGTAAGGCTCTTTCTTTGCTTTTTGGATCCTTACAATTGAGTAAGAATTCCACTGAGTGGCGTCGTACTTTGATTGTAAGGTCCTTCAGAGTAACTTGGGATAAATGAGGAATCGTCCTCCACTGTTTGACTGTAGAGGAATTCAATGGGTGCTTTCCTGATAGTCTGTGCTTCTCTCGTCTCCACTTTTTTGTTTGACAAAATTTTCTGTTCTTCAAGGCATTTCTCCTCATCTGCTGGGTAAAGGAATTCCTTGAAGGGATGGCTATGAAGGAAAGACAACAACAAAGAAGCAGTTAAACTTGCAGCTGCTGGATACAAGCGCACCTCTTTTGCTAATGTCAATGTTTAATCAACATATGCAGTGCATGAAAATAAAGCTTATTTACACGATGAAAACATTGACATTTTATAGTATGAATCACAAAAAATGTGATTCAAGTGACCAACCCATTAAACTGCTCTCACTAAATGTGATCTATTCAATAATTTACAGAACAGAACACATCGAGGAAGCCTGTGGTGCCAACAAAGCACTTGATGCTTGAAAAAAGGTGAGGGATAAAAGTATTCAGGGCGTACACTCATGCTGTAATATTTACAGTCAGCATCAGTGAAATACATCGATGATAATATTTCTGCAGTTCTGCAATACCTGTGGTTAGTGCCCTGTTTTATTTATTACCATTTATTTAACTATCATTACTCACTGTTTTATTTCACGTATTTTAAGTAGCTGGATGTGTGTGTGTGTGTGTGTGTCCATATCTTATTATTTGGACTGAGAACTGTGTTTTATCCCCTAAAATTATTATTTTAGAGTTTTAAACAATTTGGTCATGATGCTGTTTTTTTTTTCACAGACGTCATCAAACTTGAAGTACACCTCTTAATTTTCTGTGGTTACACAAGTATATGCTCCATCAAGTGCTGAATTACTGTTCTGTCCTAATAAACTAATTAAAACAAGGTAAACAGAAGTCCCTTAATATTACATACCAGCTACGTAAGCTATTTCAGTGAACTTGTTTGCAGATTTCTTGATATTTGACTCCTAACGTCAAGAAGCAACACGATCTGCCCTCTAAAACAGGCCCAGTGTACCTGTAGATCATATTTCAAACATGTGCTTTAAGAGGCTACCGTGGACATAGACAAATATAGATGTAGTCATTTCCAAAGAGTGAGACAAAACTGTTCATTAAGAGCTGCCTGACTGCATTAGCTTGATCTTGTTTCAGATCTAAAACAGTACAAAGAGGCGTCTGCTGGACTTGATTAGTGGAAATGATCCAAGGCAGACAATGCAAGTTGCAAATCAGTTAAAAAGGTCACTGAATCCCATCATGTTTTATACATGCAACGATGCCATCAATATGATTAAAGCTTCACCATAATTGTTTGCACATTTGTCACCATCATTCAGGTTACATTACAAGCAAAAATAGAAAAACATTTGTGGTAAGAACTTCAAAATCATAGTGAATATTCTTAGATCTTCAACAGGTTATATCTAACAATTCTGACAGTTCTGAGCTCTGTGTTGTTGGTCTATCACTAAAGTTGTAAATATAAAGTCATCTGTGTCATCTGACTTTTTACAAAAAGTATATTAAACTGTATTTTGTTGTCTTAATCAGGATGTATGGCTGTTTTAAAGCTGAATTTCCAACAAAGTTTGCACACATTCTGTGCTGAGTGGTACAAATAAGCAGAAATGGTTGGCCTTACGGCTTTCAATTTGATGGTGCATTTAACAACCACTGAAGTGATGAGTAAACTGTTGAGCTTTTAGCATTATGAGCTGTTATTCTTGACATTACTGCTGTGTAATTGCCTTGTGCAGCTAATATTCCTGTTAGTGCGTCTTGAGCCATTTCTGTAGTGCTACTTTTTGTTTTTCGGTTAACAAGTATTTTGAGAAAGACCATTTCAGAGAAAATCCTAAAGTGGTTACCTTTAAAGATACCTGAGTGTAATCCTGGTATTATCGGCCTTGCAGGAAAGTGACTCTTCTCTCTGTGATGACGAAGATATCTCTCTCTCAGTCTGTACTTTTGGCCCACAGGGTCCTTTGTTTCTTCACATTCAGGCTGCTTCCCTCGATGTTTGAAGTGCCCCTCGCCGTTCCTGAAGAATAGTTAAAAATCACAAATTTAAATTGCAACATCTGCCAGTTTTTTTCATAACAAACTCTTTACTTTTGAGAAATAAAAATAACAAGCTATGAAACAGACACTGTCTGATCGGATGGTGGACACACCTTTCACAGGTGCAGCATTCACACATTTCATTGCCTTCCCCAAAAAAGCTGGCACCATAGTAACAGGTGATCTCCTCCCCAGGTGAGATGGGTCGAATCACTTCAACACAAGCGATATTCTTCTCACCAGGGAGAAACTGGGCGGGTGAAAAAGGGAGAGAGGAAAAAAAAATCAGCCGAAGACAAAAGGTTGGTGGCCCATGGGATACACACAGAGCAGGTGTTATTCTGCAACTAAAATATAAATTTCACCATGCAACATTTCAATATAATTAACTCAACTTGTGCAATAAGATGTAAATATCTGTCAGAGTAATACTTCAATCTCAACATATTCAGTCTTGCATGTAATTAATAAATATTGCTGTTTACCTTGCAGTTTGGCTTGCAGTCTTCAATACAGGAAGGAGGAATAAAGAGAGAAAAACAAAAAGATAAAAGACTTTAAGTTATTAATTAAATCACGACAATGAATAAAGGACTCAGCCCTTTGTTGATCGGCTTGCTTGTGTTAAATTAATTTTGCAAAGGCTCAAAGGATAAGCTGATTAACTCTCAGTGTTAAGAGATCTTGTCAGAAAGCTCTGAGTGGACCGAAGAATTAACTGTAATCTATAATTTCATTGGACTTTTCGTATACATTACAATTCTGTTCACACTGTGCTGACACAGATCACTGTGCTTGTGCTTAACTGCTATAACTGATGTTTGACAAAATGTTCACATAATGAAATTATGAATTTAAAAAAGAAAAGTGTATTATAAACCGGACAAGGGCTGCGACTAAATATTATTTCATTGTTGATCAATCTGTGTTTTTTTCTCTTCTGGTTAAAGCATTAATCATTTGGTCAATACAAAATATAATGTGTTCATCACATTCACCCAGAGGACTGGTTTTAATGTCCTTTTTTGTGCAACTGATGAATCAAAAATCAGCAAATATTCACATTTCAGAAGCTGGAACCACTTACATTTTTGTTTTAGTGGTTATGAGACTAATTTTCTCTCAATCAAAGAATAAATGAATCAATTAACATAAATTACCAACTAATTAAATTGTGTTGAGAGGAGTGATGCTAATGAAATAGTCAGAAATGAAGCAACACACTCATGGAGAAAAATAACTAAACAAGATGGATTGTATGATGTGTCTGGATTCTGATCAATGAACATAAACAGCAATTCTCTATTCAGAAGTTTCTGTAGTGGTGTTGTCAAAAAGTACTGAAATATATATTTGAAATACTCATATTTACATGTCGATATTAGTTGCTTTTTTTTCCTCACCCCTCTTGACACACCCTAGAAGTAAACAAACTGAGATGCTTCATGATTCACATACAGTACAGACTTTATAATTTTTTTTTTTTTAATTAAAAAAAAATCTGAAATTGTAGTCCCTCAATGTTGTGGCAGTTCTGCTGTGGTATTGAATATTGCTATTTTTCAAGGTATTGTACTGAATCTGTGTATGAAAGTAATGAAATCATTAACAAACATAATTAGAAAAAGAAAGGCTTATTGTTGAACAGAGGCAGCGTCTAATCTTGTTCTTTGAAAGTTGGTATTTGGATTACATTGTGTTGACATTTGGATCACAAACTGTGCCTTTAAGATTTACGCCCGGCAGGTGACAATGTTGTGCTGATAAAACTCACAGGTGGTGGTGCTCCTATCAGCTATGAAAATTTGTTTGAGTGTTGAAAAGAATGAGTCATGAATGCACACAAACGCACCGTGGTTAATAAAAGCTGCAGGCCCGAGCCAGAGCTGAGCGCAGCGTTTGCGCGTGGAATACATCACACTGAAGTCGTTGACTCCTGCCCTCAGGACAGCACTGTCAGCGGGGCTCAGTTCTGCTATGCAGCCCAGCAGGACCTCCACCCGCTCTCCTGCAAACCTACGGAGGAACAATTCAAGCATCACATATCCACTCTCAACCAAAAAAAAAAAAAGCAGTCCAGGACATACAGCACTCAGTGCATCTACACACAGACTTGAGAGATACAATGTTAAGAGTGTGAGGGATTACCAGTGCCTTGTTGAGGTTATCTTTGCTCCATTGGTCTCTGATGAGTATCTGTCGCAGGACTCTATCTTGATACCACTATCCAACAGGAAGGCACTGAGGTAGCGATACACCTGCAGACATCAAAGAATGTTTAGTTTGCATTCAAGGGACAAATTCAAGAATCAACTGTAGGTTTCTATGCACAGATACTTAAAGAGGGAGAAATCCATGAGTTTTTTTGCTAGATTATTTTATTCATTCTAATCTGTCAACATATTCTTACATGTTGCCTCAGCAGTTCCTGACGATGGCTTCCCAAAGCATTGAAGTAGTCGCCAGCCGGTTCACCGACTGTCAGCGCCTCAAACGTAGCATTGAAGTCATGCGTACGCTGAAAGCGCAACAGGGTCTCTTTGAGATTACCCCATCGCCGGATCTCTGGTGGGGGACTAAAACAGAAAGGCAAATGACAGCAAAAAAGAAGAGCAGAAAAAGTTACAGGATAAAGTCTGAACACAGCTGGTGTTTGTCTAAGACATGCATGATGTCTTGATTTTTAGATTTACTACATCCCCATGTATGCTTTAAATCATGTTACACTTTCGTGTTCAGGCTTGTTCGTTAACACTTCTTGGTATGATCAAAGAGAACACAATATATTGATAAAAATTCATTCTTTCATTTCCATTACTTGATATGCCCAGAGAACCTAAGCTCATGAACACAACTAAATCAATCAGCAGTTAAATTCAAGACTAAATATAATCACAAAGACATGTTTAAATTGAGAATAGGATTGTTAATTCTTTGTGCATCTTTCCCAGCAAAACCATTCAATTGTATTTGAATATTACAATCTGTCAGAAAACGTATCTACCTTCATAATGAATTAGAAAAGATTAAAAACATAAATTCAACTTGCTTTAAAAAAATGTTTAAATTAATCTATACTAACAGCTAGCATTATCTTATCATAGAATATTAGATTCTTTCCTGCACAGAAAATCAAGTTGCATCACACTTGCAGCCACAATGTTTTAGAAGCACAAATCAGCACATGGTGGAAACAAATCACAATATTATTACAGTTCCTGCAGTTCAATTGTTGTGGTGAGTTAACCAATAGTTTTTAATACACCCACTTAAATAGTAAATGCAGCTGACCCTGAGCAAGAGTAACCTGCAGATATAGGACAGTGAACTTTTGCTATTTACACACAATCTTAGGAATAGGCGTCAGTTAACAAGAGACCTTAGGGACAGGTCTGGGTGTCATTACATGTCAATCAATGTCGAATTAAACATACAAAAATTACAGAACAGAAAAGGTAAGAATAGTTCTGCAACAACTGTTTATTGTAAGATGTTAATTCGGCTTGATTACAGTGTAAATGCGCGCCCTGGCTTTTCTTGAGTGACAGGTTACCTGATATTCATTTTATGTGTGCTGAAACCCAGAAGAGGGTCCAGCACCAAACCGGTGGCCAGGTCATCGGTCTCACACAGCTCCTTCACACTCATTCTAGTGCATCCGTCCATTGCCTCCCACCATCAGCATGCTGCGATCACAGGGTCAAAATAACGCCGTGTCAACAATAGCAACAACAATAACAACAACAAACTACAATCATCATGAGTTGTGCGCGCCAGCTGATCCAGTCAGCGAGTGATATAGCACTGGCATAACATTAACGATAGTTACTTGATCACTTGCTAAAGTTGGCCCACAAGCCCGTATTACAACCCGATCTCTATCTGTATCTTTTGTTTGTAAAAACCGGCAAATGTAATGTCGGGTGTAAGTTAGGGCTGTCACTGGGATACCCGTTTGTTTCACAGGCATATTAGCTTAGCACATCGGCTTGCTGGCAATATGCGCTAGCTTATCAGCTGAGGAGTGGGGAAGCTAACGCTGTAGTAGCACTGGCGGTCCGCAGCTAACGGAGCTAACATGACTGCATCAGATTGTTGATCAAATTCAGAGACTGTGAGCTGACCTGTGCAGCGATGTAATCTCACAGTGATGCATGCTGGCAATGCGGTTTTCGAAACGTACCTGGGAGTCTTTAGTAGTCAACGAAAGTCTCGTCGGATAGACAATTTATCGCAAGCTACTCGCTTGCTCTGGCTCCCGTTCGCCTGGCAGGGAAAGTTAGCCTAGCAACATAACCAGCTAGCTTTCCGCCGTCTTGCTGGGGACCCCGGGCGCGTACGAAAATGGAGTCTCCTCGTCACTTCTAGAAATTGTTGAATTGTTGATGACTGAAAATCCGAGACTAAATTACAAAAACAGACATGCACCATGCACGACGACAAATTAGCTGAAATTGTAGGCCTATATGTTATGTAGCTTGCTAGCTAGCTTTGCACAACGTTCATCTAGTAGCAAAAGTTGATGGGCACTGTCCAGTGCAACCGAACTATTTTTGGCCACGCCCCCGCGATGCGCTATTCGCTTAGGTCAAGGTCAATTTAACGAATCAAACCCAGTGGCAATATTTTCGGCTCTCTGATTGGTCAGTATTTTGTAGGTGGGGCCATGGGTTTCGGTTTATTATGTTGACGCTAGGAAGCATTTCACGAAATGCCTCACCCGTGCAGCTCCCCAGCCCTGGAGACCTGGCCATTCATTTTTGTCCTCTGTGGGAGACATGACACTGAATTCAAACACCATGCAGTCAATCTGAGTCCTAATGTACTGTGAAAAAGCACATCTTGTGCTTCCTGGCAATGCCACAGACAAAAGTGAGGCCAACAAAGCACATCTTTTTTTCAAAATGGCAGCACGTTTTATGGTAGTAAAGGAGATAAATGATTCAATTTAAAAAGGTATATATCTTTTTGTTTGTCATGGGGATGTTTTTCTTTTATTTGTTAGATTCTTAACTGTATCATATAGATATTTTCAAAGTGTGTATTGATTTTAAGCCATTCAAAACCACATTAATGCACATTATATTCCAAGACAGTGGGACTTGTTTCATCTTATGACCAACTATTTTCCATATTTGGCTTGTAAAGAAGTTTTTTTTATTTACATAACATTTTAATTAGTGACTAAATAAAGATCTTGCGTAAGTGTTTTGGAGGGATATGATTTAATTTTGGACAATTTATTACAAATGACAGGCTGTAACAAAGGATTAAGCAGAGAGCTTTTATAATAAGCCAGTTTTAATGAGTAATGTAAGATTCATAGCTGAAATCACAATGTGGTCCATGTTAATAGGGCAAGGTTTTTGTTTGTTTGTTTGTTTGTTTGTTACATCATAGACCTTTGAATAACACTCATAAATTGGAGGGGCTTCACAACATCAAAAACACTAATAAGAGTTTGAGGCGCAAATTTATTAAATAGCCAATCAATCAAATTTGAAGGTTTTGGGTCGTGCTTACATTGCATGTGTTTACACCATCACCACATCATCTCCCACACTGTCTGAAATACAAATCTTTGATAACTGATACTGACTCCCCGATCGCTAGATAAAAATTGTGCCTTTGGAATCCATTGTGTCAAAGTCCAGGTTGGCAGATCTTGACATTCTAAAACAGATGTTAAAGTTGTTGCGAAGGTGAAACTTAATGGGGCTACAGGCCAAAAGCAAACATCTGTTGTACTGTATTGTTTGGTGATGCAAAATGCTACTTGGAGCCCCAGTTCCATTAACTGACTGACCTCCTGCTCAAACTGTCTCTGCTCGCCATGTTCAGATTATGAAAAAAAAACATTAATAAAAGGGATCCGACATATCTAAAGAGCATTTTATACAGACATTAATATAATGTTTTAATAACTTTTTCTTCATTTTCAGCCAGAAGCACCTGGAGGGCCAGCTTTGGCCTGTGGGTGCCACTTTGGGCCATCCCGAGTTAAACTATTCTATCTTGTTGCAAATCTATTTTAAGATGCAGACACTACATCTATAATTTTAATACATACAAATCACATCCATACTCCTCAGTTTACCAATAAAACCCTTCAAATGGCTGCACCCTCAAGGGATATTTAACCAGAGCATACCGAGGAAGGACTGGGATCTTGCCAGTAACTCGAGAGTTGAAATGTTTTGGAAATCGAGATGCCCGGCTGGACAACAATCCAGAGCAGTGTTACTGCATATTTTATTTAAGGGAGTCAAGGCATTTAAGCTCCCACAAAACATCATAAAACATCAGCCTGTCACCACAAAAGCTCTGCCGAGAGATTTCATGTGGCTGAAGAAATCAATCCATTACAGATTATGATCCAGTTTACAGTTATTAATGAGTCTATCCTTCTCCTCCCTAGCCCAGAGGGAAGTCGCTTGCACCCTTCAGATCCTTCACCCTTGTGAACACATTAATCAGGCTCTCCTGTCACTATCCAGTGACTCTAGCACTGTATATTCTTAGCTGCTCATACATTTATATAGCCTGTTCACACCACCCAAGCTATTGTTCGGCTTTTAAATTTGCAGTCTGATGAAGACTCACACATAAGTCTGATTCATAAATCAAGAGGGTTATTTATGGACTGACAGGTGGCGACTCCACTGCGGAGGACATCAGGCTGCATCGTCATGAACCGACAGGACCATCACAAGCATCAGTCCACCAGCCACCCGATGTGAATGTTGCAGGGACGGCAAATAACCCCACATCCGGTGTTTCATCAGGAACGATGGCTGCCAATTTTTTTTTTGGTTTTGTTTTTTTTGTTTTTTTACAAATTTGCAGCTTTTTTCAGTTACATTATAACTCATACGGAAGTCCCAAGGGGAAGTAAAGACATTTTTTTCCTTCTAGTGAGTATTACAAAAACAATAACTTAAATGAGCCTTACAAAACATTTGTATTTTCTCCAAAGTTGTTTTTTTTTAACTTGGTTTCACACATGAAAAAAAAATCACTCAGTTTCACATGAGGCAAAGAAGATTCCTCCTGAAATATTAATGCACATGAATTTCTTTCTTCCTCAAAAAATATTTCCTCCTCCCTCTCTCACATGAAAAAATAAATTGCTGTGTTTTCACAGATGGAAAAAAAATTTAAGGAACTCAGATCATCCTCGGAAAACTTTTTTTCCACCAGTTCTCAAGTCACTGACACAGGAGAGAAAACAATTTAGATTAGCCTTGTATCACCAGAAAAAAACTGTAAACTGTAAACTCACAAACATCATCTGTTTCCTATTTCTACTGTGGACTGTGGCTCAATTTCAAGTAACCACTCTAACATGTTCTTTAACGCAGTTGTTACGGCTCATTGCCTCTGAAATGTTCTCACCGCACTCCCAGCGTGCTTCACACTTATCAGCCCAGCAAGTGACAAAAAAACCCATAAAAGATAAGCAAAGGGGAAATGATACAGGCCTCGAAGACAGACGTAGAGCAAGCAAACAGTGCTGCCCAACCTCCGCCCCAGTTTTAAAAGAGAAGAGGAAGGAAGAAGCTGGAGGTGTGGATAGAGAAAGACTGTGTTGTCTTAAACAAGTTCACACTTACATGGCCAAATGAAATGCTCTTCTTTGATATGGTGAAGTGTTTGAGTGCTGCCTGAGCCAGGTGACATCTAATAAATAAATAAGTGAATACACACACAGGAAAAAAAAAAAGAAAAAAGAGGCCACCCATGCTCCTGACTCATGCAGGAGTGTTTGATAGACAGTGAAGTCAGCCTACGCCAAAAAAAAAAAAAAAGGAGAACAAATCAGCCTAAAGGCAGAAAAGACGTGTAAAAATTACAGTACTATGTTCCCGGTGCCGCTGCATGAGTCTTTTTCCAGCCGCTATTCTTTACGTGGCCAAGAAATGTTCAGATTCAATATTTCCCACACTGCAGTCATGAAAGAAAACCAGACACAAATATACAAATTCTATGTTTTATTTCTACCTTGTAACAGAGACAGTTGGTGACCGATTTTGAAAAGAAAAGAAATACAAATAAAAAATACAGTTAACTTCTGTTTTTTTTTTCTTAATTGTAATAATCTAATAATTTCATATCTACCCAGCGACAGTGCATGGTGCAAAACATCCCTGATCGATTAAAAAAATCCTACACTAATAAGCTTGCAGAATCTAGCGTTAAATTTGTCCGTAGAAACAATATGAACAACAAAAAAAAGTAATAATAAATGAGCAGATTCTTAGAGGTACTAACAGTAAATATAGAGTCAAACAATTTAAAAAAAATGTTAGAAGCAGAGGTTTGTACAGCTATGAACATGGGAATGAAAGTGGCCTTTTATTTGGGCCACTTGGTTAGAAGACAGATCTATAAGTTTCCATAAAGTTTCAACACTATATTATCTCTTACAGGAGCCGCTTGCATCGCTGAAGACACTCTCTCCATTGGAGATGGTCTCCGCAATGTCAGAGCTCTCAAAGCCTTGTGTTAATGTTTATTGTCCTATGAATTAATACCATACATTTCTGTACATTTTCAGATCTCCTTCAACACCATTCCATCCACAGAAGGCAGGTCTGCGTGGTTTACAAATCCAAAAAGAAATGACCTTCAAAGCACCAGATCGCTCTGAACGTTGTCCCCTGAACCCACGTGGGCTCTCAAGGTTCGATTCAACTCTGATTGAGCCACCTTAAAAATGTGAACATCTGTCTATTTGTCGGACTTGGAATAAAAGTGTGTTTTTCTTAGTATATGAATATAAACACAATGTCCTCATACCATTTGTTTGAATTTAAATTTCGCTTCCTGAGTTGATCTTACTGGATGTGAATTGAACGTGAGCGCGCAATGGGGTCTGATGATTTCTTCAGGTTTTTTTTCCTGTTTTCACCTGCCCTCTCCCGCACAAAACACCCGACGCCGTTATGACTATGCAAATTGTTGGAAAGCCAAGCAGGATTCGGAATATAGCTTACTTACATTGATTTTTTTTTCTTTTAAAAACAAAATTATATTTCTGAGGTACTGAGTTGGAAAGAAATAAAAAAAAACCTCTTGCCGAGAATGTGGAGGGAAAAAAGGCCGGGCAGGTTCGATGGCTGAATTCCAGCTTTCCCCACCCTCTGCTTTAAGTGCGTGCTTGTGCACCTACACTCAACTTGGACCAATATTTACTGTCATTGCAATGTGGAGAGCTGCGGTCACATGTGTTCCTACTCGGACACAGGGCTGAAAACTGAGGACACACAGCAGACAAATAAAACCAGACACGGCAATTTTGTAACGGGGGGGGGGTATTACTTTGGATTATAAGAAATGGGCAGTGAGATACCCTGAAACACTGTAGAAATATATTTTTTCGCCAGTTTCAAACAGCCTGTGCTGGGCTGCTTTCACTTGGGGAACCCTGTTTGCCAAATGAGCTTACATTTGTGACAAAGTGGTGAAAGAGATACTTTTAATCTTTTTTTTTTTTAAAAAAAAGCTGCATAAACAAGCAAAATGTCCCGGAATTTGAATTCATTCACGGGTGACTGTGTGGTTTGAGGGTTCACAGTTGTCACAGGATCCACTTTCATCATTTAACAACACAGAGTGAAAAATTATCTCCGTCTATGGCTCTTTTTATGCTTATTTCAACAGCGAGCAGATGAAAGAAAAAGCAGAAAAGCTGTCACAAGCGATGCAAGCGCTTTATCTTTGCTCATTTACATAGCACAATCTAAGAAGCTTAAAAAAATTATTTACTAATTGCTGTACACTTGGGAATTACCTGATGTTGCAAAACAAAAAACTGTACGCTAGATTCATTTGGGAATTTGCTGTACATGATTATCTTGAGTATAATATATTTGTCTTACAGTAAAATGATGATTTTGTGCTCAGATTCTCCATCAAGTTTAAAGGACAGTCTGCTACTAGGCCATTAATTGATCCATTACTTGGTTTTATCCAAACACAGCTGCCTTTAGCGCTCATTTTCCCAGTTTTATCTTACATGTAACAATCATTAGCCGTGGGTTTGGATTAAAATAAACCCACTCTTAGTTTTATGATGGACTCAGCTGAAGTGGTCTTGACTACGGCACTTCGAACTGGAAAGGTCAGAGCAATGATTCAGCATCTCAGCTCCCTTTGATAGATGTTTTGTTCTTTGATCACAGCAGAATATGATAAACCTACAAGCCACTTTCTCCGCAGCCTGCACCTCGAATATGCCGTGTTAAAGTTCAATACAGATTAAAAGCCAGATAAATGGTGGAAATCTACCCGTGAAACGTGTCAACTACACATGGTGGTAACAGCAAGGCATCGTGAAACAGAAGCTCGGAGAAAGGGCCGTTCGCTCCTTAACGTCACAATCAAACAATTATTAGAGAAAAATAAACATTTTGCATCGAAAAGGATATATTTTTTGTGATAAAACAGGCAGCTTCTGGTTCTCTGCTGCAGTCAATGAATTTCCAATGAACATCTTTGGCTAAATCACACTGAAGTAACATGTGAAATGCCCCTTTGTTTTGTTTTAATTACCTAAATGACACTTTCCAGCCTCTAAATTTTAATGTGAGAGTTGATCTTAACTTCTCATCAAGTTGCTGTGCTGTAAATTCAAGGCGCCACTCAGGCAAGTGCCGCCACGAAGCATGGCAAAGGCTGCTGACGAACATGACAAAGCAATGGCAAACACAAAGTGATCAGCGTGATGGCATAATTCCAATAAATGGTTAATTTTATTCACTTTTAACTTTCAATGAACTAAAAAGAAAAATGAAAAACAAGAAAAAGGAAAAAATAAAATCAAACCATGTAGGTTTCATGTATCTACAAAAAAAGAAAAGAAAAAAAAAAAGAAGCAAAACTATTTCACATCCATGATCGCATTCTCAAATCATTGGTTTACCAAAGGGAAGAGAAAAAAAGTTATTATCTCCTTGTGAATCCATTTCATTCAAGGATTCACCTGCACATAAATCCACCTATGCACCCAGTGTGTGTGGTATGTGCCATTACCTTTGACCGTGCAACTTGATCCCACCCACCCGCCCCTTTACACAGACATACACAGACCTCTGAAACAGGATGTACAAAAGCTTGTGTTTAGCATTAAACAGTGCAGGGCCTTAACATAAACAGCTAAGGCTCCTCTTTCTCTCTTCCCCTTCCTCCCCTGCACCCGGGTTTTGAAAAAACAACACGGATGGGCAGGAACCCACCTCTACAAAAAGACAGGAAAACAGAGCAGAGGGTACAGGAGGAAGAAAAAAAATAACAACATACATACATACAGAATACAGCAATTCCTTTTGTGTCATTCACACGCCTTTTTTTTCCCCACGCAAAAAAAAAATTGCACACAAACAGCCAAACAAAGACTTAAAAATCATTTTAGAGAGAAAAAACATGATTGAACCCTGGACACTTGTCTGCTTTGCTGCCATTTGTTGACGAGGGAAAAACAAGTTTGGGAGGTAGAGGGAAAAAAACAAAAGAGCGTTGGGCCGACGGGGGGCGGGGTTGCAGGTTGTGAGAGGGGGACCCAGCGGGTGTTATTTCTTGGCCTTGGCAGACTTGGCTGAATTTCGTGGTGGGGTGACCGGTCGCCCAGATCCCATTCCTCCCCCTCCGCCATAAGGATACAATTTCTTATCTGCTGGCTTCAGAATCTGTGACAGAAACAACAATTCTCGTTTAATTTGACAGACTGACCTCTGTAAGGACTGACAGTATGTAATACTACTGGAGTAAAAATCAGAGTACAATACATGCAAAAAACACATCACTTGATTTTCTGAACTACATAATTTTCAAAACACAATACAGGCAGAAGACATAAAAATTTGTATAAACACGGGTTCAGTTTTACACACCTGGAAGGAGCACATGAGTGTCTCATCCACACTCATCATGGCACCAGCATTGTCAAACTCTCCACAGTAGTTGGGGGCCGAGAATAAGGTGACAAGTTGCCGCTTTGCGAAAAACTCATAACCATCTTCTACCACCTCAAAACAGAAATAAGACTGTCAATACCACATATAACAAAACCTGCCTAAATGACACTCAACTTCTTATTGACACATTTGGTTATACAGCACATTTAAATATTAGTATATTTGAACAGTCATCTGCCTTTCTTGTATATTTATAGTGAAACAAATCTAGAAAATTAAAAGAGGACAAATGCACGGCTTCAATTAGCAGGGACAAAACGCCTCTTGGCTAAACATTACCTGGTGCGCCCTGCATATTAGGTCCATGTCGTGTTTGTGCAAAAATTTGGCCACCACATCTGCCCCGAATGTGAAGGAGACACCACGGTCATTTTCACCCCAGCCTAGCACGTCTTTGTCTGGATCAGCCCACAGCAGGTCACACAACAATCCCTGGTCAGGCACGTCTGTGGGTCGCATTACTCTGCGGATCTGCTCCATAGACTGCAGATCAGGAGAGAGGCCTGGAGAGAGATCATACCCCCAGTTTAGTCTGGCTATAATGTGTGTTATCTAATCCTCACAACATCTTATATTAACAAGGGTTACCTCCATGACAGCAGAAGATTTTCTCATCTACAATGGCAGCCACAGGTAAACAGTTGAAGCAGTCTGTGAAGGTCTTCCACAGCTTAATGTTATACCTTCGCTTACCTACCAACACAAAAGGAAAGATTAGCACTGTGTGCAACAGTCAAGAGAGCAGATTTTACTTTTTACCTGTAAACTAAAGTAGTCTGCACTTACACTCGTCATAAAAGCCATAGATTCGATTAATAGAAGCGCATTCATGGTTCCCACGCAGCAGGAAAAAGTTCTCTGGATATTTTATCTTGTAGGCTAGAAGCAGGCAGATAGTCTCCAGTGACTGCTTCCCTCTGTCTACGTAGTCACCCAGGAACAGGTAGTTGCTTTCTGGAGGGAAGCCTCCATATTCAAACAGCCGGAGCAGATCATAGTACTGACCATGGACATCACCTGCAGAGGGCAGCAGAGGAATGGAATTTAAACACTTTACTTTCACAGATACTGGGTGTAGCTGCTTTTCCATCTAAGAGTGCACACTTATCAGCTGATCCCGATGAGCCAATTATCTAGTTGATCATGAACAAAATATCAGGTAATAATCATTTTGTCTTGCATAAGAGTCTGTCTACAGTGTAACCTCTTTATGACTTTATGTTAGGTCTTGATGCATTGTTGAAACTCACTCACCACCACATTAAAACTCACCACAAATTTTGAGGGGAGCTTCTAGCTCGAGCAGGATTGGCTGGCTCAGGAAGATTTCACGGGACTTTAAGCAAAGGCCACGAATCTCCCCCTCTGTCAGCTGGACATTCTTCCCTGGCCGGGAGCCTTTAACTGAAAGAGGGGACATTTTTTAAAAAAAGGCAGACGTTTCATGTAAAGGTATAATAAAACCACAAAGACACACCTGTGCTCAGAGCTGTAAGAAATACTGAATGAAGAAGAAGGACATAAGGCACCGGAATGAAACGTGATCTTAGGATTTAAGCCAGACTACCAGACTGTCAAGTTAGCACCTCCTACCAGCCAAATGCTGGTAAATTCTGTTAGCAGTCCAGTCTAACAACCATTTCAGCAGGTAAACACATCATTGGGATGTAATATATACAGCTCCCAATTTTTGAAATCACAAGTAAATAACACAAGATACCATTCTAATGTTTCTCTAACCACAACAAGATGAGACTGTGCAGTGTGCACACAGATGCAGTAGGAAATGGAAACTAGCCTGACGTTGTCAACCTCAAAAGCACATCTCTCTGCTTAGGTGGCAGTACAAACTCGAGCTTGGAGAAAGACATGAAACCCACTTCCCCTTTTAGCTGATGTGGCTTCAGCAAAAACATTGCAAACAAGCAATTAGGGACTCTTAGTGTGCACTGTCAAGAATGCTATGCCGGCAGCTGTAATATCATTGTTTCAAATCCAAAATAAGGCCAAGTAACAGGTTGTACTCTGTAATTTAATCAAATATAACCTGTATTTATAATGGGATGATGGAGGTAACAAACTGTTCTTGTACTTTCACTGGTGCCATCAGAAGAATCCAGCAGGTTTGACAAGTCTCTCCCTGTCATGCTTTTTCACACTTACCACACACTGAACGGCGCCAAACATGATAAAGACTTGAACAAGAAATCCAATTTATTTTCCTGACAGATCATTTGTCTTAAAATGACACATTCCAGTGATATGTGCTGTCATGGCTGAAATGCGAGAAAAGGTAGGAGTGTGATGATGACAGCAACAGAAAGACGATCGTCCACAGAAAAAGAAGTTAGACACCTCACAGGCGTTCTCAAAGGATTTATATCAAACTAGAGCTACTTTTGTAATTAATAGCAAAATATTTTCACATTGGCAGGCAAACCATAGGGTGTGGACCTGATGCCATGCAATTGTACCTCAGCGCCTGTGTGTATACTGTGGTCTTATGCAAGACTGCCCCTGACGGAATTTGGAATCGGGTTTGTTTGTATCACTGACAGAATCAATCACACCCCCATTCCTACATGTACTGCTTGATGCCAAAGCAGATCCCAATACAAACTGCACAAGCCTACTATTAAGGAGTCTCTTTACAAACAGATTCTACCACCGCCTGCTGAACAGGTAATGTTGTATGGTGTAAATGGGAGCTGCCTCTAATCACTTTCAAGCTTCATGTGAATCGAGTTCCTCTCTGTTGTCAGGTGTCAACCAGTCAACATATAAATAGACAAATGCTTACGCCTTTAAATGTCACGCAGGTCACAGGTGAGTGATAACAGAGTAAATATAGCTCTATTCAACATTAACTGTAGCGTAATTAACTGTACTTTCAGCTACTGGCAAAACAAGAAGCAAGCTCAGAGGCTAAGCTACACCACTATGGCTGAAATAATCAAGGTATGCTGTGGTATTCATCTTAATGTGTATTAATCTGTATTACCTGTGGTGTTGATTTCTGCAGTGTTTCCTTCTTTAAAAATGTACAATGTACAAAATGTATGAGACATCTCAATCAAAAAAGCCTTACATTTTCATTCTTTGCCAGTTAAAATATGAATAAGAACTTGTGTAATATCATAAAACCCTGACATGTATTGAAAAGGTTTGCTTGTTGTGAAAATGTTACCATTGCAACAGAGATCATAATCACTCAGGAATCCAGTGAACAAGATAATCCAGTTAAACACTGACAGAAAACTACCACCACTTTCAAATTGTAACCATGAGGCAATGACCTAAAACCTGTTTCAAATTTAGTCGACCTCCTTCACACATTTACCCTATCTCATTCCCTTTGACCTCATAAGCAGACATTTAATAGTAATAGTAATAGTAATAGTAATAGTAATAATAATAATAATAATAATAATAATAATACAATATTAAATAATTCATGAAGCCAGGGCATTATTCAAATAAGTGAGGATGCAGAATAATTTTGTGTTTTCAATTATCTAAAGTTGTGGATGGTGCTAACAGAACTGCTCAATGCTGTCTCCATTACTCTTTTGTTGAGGTACCTAGTACATTGATCCAATAATAAGGGGTGGGGTTAAAAGACTGCCAGTTTGAGGTTCAGTGGGCACTATACTGAAAGCGTTTTGGTGGAAACAAATCTTTGTAGAGCAACTTTTGATAAACTGTCATATATTGAATCAAAGTACTGTGACAAACAATATTATCTATATCTGTCAAAATAATATAATTACAGACCATCTCTCACTACAATGGTTCCACAGAGTATAAACCAACAAATGGATGCATAAATAATGAAATTCTTAAGGGCAGGAACTAAAAGTGAAGCACTAAACAGTGAAAAGTAGTATAAATACTGCAGCGCTGCTTGTCACTTTAAACCTGGATTACGGAAGGCTAAGCCCTGACAGAGCTTACTCCAAAGTTAGCCACATAGCCAGTGGGCAACAGTGAGCACATCATGAGGGCCACCGACAAAAGGCTTTCCACTACACTGATCAGGGGACAGAAAACAATGAGCTGGACCAGCACATCAGAAAAGCATCATTGGATAACTGGAAACAGTTGGTTTGGTCCAGCCCCCCTGACTCAGTGCTGGGTGTTCCGGCTGTTCTGGCTGAGCTTATGTGATGCAACAATCTTCAGACATGCTATTACCAACACACATTCTCAGAGTTCCCTTAGCTCTAGATCTTCGACAGTAATCCAATTGAAACCACTCATTATCCAAACACATTTAATTGGCTTGGTCTTGAAACACAGTCGGCATGCAGGTGGGTTGTTGTCCACACAGAGTCGGTAAGTTATCAATCTTTTGATGTAGCACCTGCAGTGTGATATGTATTCTTGCGTCTATTGTTGTCTTAAACAGAATAGACCAACACAGTAGTAATATTTACTGGCAAGTGGTTAATCTCAGCAATAAAACCACAATGCCTGACAAAAAAAAAGGTCAAGTGAGTTACATAAGAGGATATAAATACTGCCACTGTCAGACTTGTTTGTCTTCCCCTGTGTTTGGCAGACAACCTTATCACGGTCCAAGTATAACAATCCATGTACAAAACACACCAGCAGAAGGCAGGGACCACAGTCAATGTCAAACTCCCAGAAGGCACTGTGACTGCCTATGCATATTAGTGAATAATCCCAATCACATCCACCAGCTCAGTCTAGGCTGCTCGTGCCGGGTCTATAGTTAAGAAGGTAAACAAACAGGGATATGGTCATATTTATTAACACTGTTGTTAGGCCTGAGAAAATTCTTTGTACCAAGCATTCCTCAATTACCAGCCAAAACATCTTTTAATACTGTGACTAAAGGTGCATTTTTTGTGAATCATAACATATAGAGACCTTAAAACCCTGAACCAACAAAAGTGACATCTAACTAAAATATATGACGTTGCTCTGTGAAACATTAACAGAACGAAGTCTCAACCTAAGCATTTCCATAGATACAAGTGTACACGTGAAGCAGGAATAAATTCCACAATAATTTCCTTGCCTTGCAAGGACAACTACAGAGGTCATAACCTTATTTCTTGTGCTCTGTAGATGAACTGTACAGTTGGATATGAAAAGATTTATGCTACTGTTTGATGTCCTTGGGACTCCTGTTACACAATCATGTGAATTTAAAAAGGTAAACACACACACACACACACACACACACACACACACACACACACACACACACACAACTCAAATCATAACAAATCTGCCAGCATATATTATATACAGTGGGCATTCAGACAGGTGTTGGTTTTATAGAATAACAAAAATCACTCCATATCTGCCGCCTCAGTGTTCTTTGCCTAACATGGGTAACAGCTACTACAACATAAAAATGACTTAGAAATGGTCTGCATGAACGCAAACGTACATTTTCACAAGGAGCACATATTTTGCATGCAACGCTGCTTTACAGGGAAAATATTATGCATGCAGTTCATATCTTGCTTTAAAAACAACCGTGAAGAAGAAGAAATGACCAACCAGCAGTTTCACAAAGTATTAGGAGGGAACATGTGCAAATCAAAGCATCTTTGATTGTACGGCTCATCAACAAGACAGCATGAGGAAGGTTGTGGCTGTACATTGTGATCAGATTCTCAACAAAACAATGGGCCCAACATGGGACAGTCCTCCAATGGAACTGAGAAGCTCTGGTGGGAAAGGGGCACGCAGATGGGGTAAAAACTGAACATAAGCATCCGCAAGTAATAATCCCACAGTCCCACACACGAACACATTGCAAAAAGCCAGTCTAACAGTAATCATTCAGACTGGACATTTTATCTTATTTTGAAATGTGAGTGTGAAATCTCGTCCCCGCGTCATCGACCTGACGCATACAGCCTAAAACCAGAAAGCCAAAGCCAGTAACATGTCACACGGTGATAATGTTCCTCCCTTTTCATGCTAATTCAACCATCCTACCTTGATTTTCAAACAACGCCGTAACACCGTATCTCTACTGACAACAGAAATTGATTGATAACGCAAGATGGACAGTCTTGCCAGAGCAGAAATGGTTTGGCTAAAATCTTTCATCCAAATCCAGCAATCAAGTCTGAGAAAACAGCGACCTTAAGTAGGCTACTACAACGTAACGTGACTGACGCTGACTAACTTTAGCCGGCATACCTGTTATATAAAATATACATTTAATTCACTACCATCAAGATATACCCTAAATGAATACAAGTATATTGCTGTTTAATCCTTCTCACCTTCCAAGAGACGCTGAATTATAGAGTCGATGTTTAATTTGTCTGGCTCCGCCATTTTCTTTATTTTCTGACGTTCTCGGGCAGTCAAGACCTTGGTTTTCCGTGTTGCACCCTAGATTCAAGAACAGGGACAAAAAAGAGACGGACAGTAGTAGTTAGCTACTCATAAAATATGCTGTACTGTACATCGATAAACTAACGAGTGCCTCGCACTAGCTAATCGCGCGATATTAGTGTACGGGATAAATGAATGAGCTTGATGAATTTAGCTAAGCAAGCTAGCTAGGTAGCTATTAGCCAAGTAGCGTAAGATACACATACAGCTAACTGAACGGCTAGTAGCTAACGATAGCTTTGTAATATACGTTAGAATCTGTATAAGAAAAAAAATGTATATCCCGAACCTTATCTTCAGATTAACGGCAGTCCTCCTGGGGTGAATAGTGTGTAAATATCTCTCCCTTCAGCTCAATCTAGGCCCTTTTCCCTCGGTTTGTCCGGGTCCCTCCACTCTTCCCCCAGGAACTTTAAAAGAGGGCCGTTTCTACCGAAGTGTCTACCGTAGGAGGCTGAGTCAAAACGAGGGCTGCACACGTTCCTAAGGAGATGATTGGTCCATGCTGGAATTTAGAATCCCGAATCGTCACATTTGATTGGACTCTTGTTTGGTCCGTCATTTATTAAACCCCGCCCCCAGCCGTTTCCCAGGCGCATCAATGGAGGGAGAGCTCAAAGCACGCCACCGAGTGTTTACAATTAAAATTGCGGTGTTAAACCTTAAAATTGTACTTCTTGCTATTTCATCCAAGCCGCTGCAGTGTGTTCAGTGGGGTCGCAGTCAGTTTGACTGCCTAATTTTTGCAGCTATATTTTCTGTTGGTTGTCAAACGTCATCACAAGCTTCAGCTCACCTCAGCCAGGGGACTTTGGGGAGGTAGTTTAACTTGCTGCCATTTTACTTTTGCACTAAACAAAAATAGCAAAGGAGGTTCGGCCAGAACGTTTTTTCTCTTCCGCCCACTAAACCGCAATGAACAGGAAAAAAAAAGTGTGTTGCTACTTCTGCTTCAATACTTTAAAGACTCACTTAAAGGCACCACCTGATGACAGAGGCCTACAGCACATTTACAAAGCAAAGCATCGAACATGAATTAAAGGGTAGCTCCACCAATTTTATACATTAGGGTGTGTTTACAAGAGCTCTAGGGCTTAGGTGAAAAAGTAGTATAAAGCCTTTTGTAAAGCCAGAGCAGTGTGTAATCTGATAAATTGCCTTCAGTATTGCCATTTAGTGTCTTGGAATTGTGGGTAATGGAGGCACCAGGTTTTGAAAAGGTAGCAGTAATGCATGGATGAGGAAGTCAGTCAGTCAGGGGTCAGTCTGTATAATGAGGTCCTTGCAAATGGTGCGCAACTTTCATGGTTTTTGTGTTTATTTAATGGTCAGGATAATTTATATCTAGCCGTTATTAACAACAATTTAACTACAGTTTGCACTAAAGCAGATGGCAAACGTGAACACAAGACACAGTCAACAACAGCAAGAAATTGAAGAGGGCGAGACACTCCACAGACTCAAATGTAAAATCACCAAAGAAACTTTATACACTTGGTGAACAGCTGCCTGTGACAAATGGTCAGTCTCAGTGATGTACCTGTTTACTTACATATAAAGCGGCGAAGTTAGGTAAGATCACAAGCAGTCACTTCGAGGTATATGTAGAGACGGCTGATGCCGGGGGAACTGACTCAGCAAAGACACATGTTGATCTGCTGAATTGAATTGAATTATGGAAGTAAGAGACTGCTATAGAAATTACAAAATTATTCTATACTGAAGTAATGTGATGTCTGCTTTATTAGAAACAATATAAAAGAGTCAACAGAAGGAAATAATAGTAAAAAAAAACACTGTAAGAACAACTTGATTCGTTGCCTAAGCTGTCACTTAAAAACAAACTCTTATTTCCACTGGTAGCCTGGCAAAGTGAAAAGTGTCTTGAGGGAAGGGATGTAGTAAGTAGTAGCTAAGACAAAAATGTCAAATGGGCAACTTGATTATTAGATGCAACTTCCTTCATATTCTGAGATAAATCTGAGATGATAATCTTGTTATTGCAAAGAAACAGGGGTGAACACCTTAATCTCCTATAGGCTGTGTGAGTTTGTGCTGCCCTAAACATTGAATCTTATTGTATTTATTGTATAGAAATACTCAATGTGCCTCATCATCTTCCAAACTACAATCTATTTATGTCTGTATGTTAAGTGTCAGTGTGTCTGACTGTGTGTCGAATGAGGACATTCATAATTTGGTTTCACAACATTCCTTTTCATTTCATCATTTCTCTCAATCATATGATCCATGAAACTTATATTCTTACGCAAAAAACCCTAATCCCGCTCTGTCTCGGTTTCCTAGAGCAGCATCCTAAATTCGTCATCACAGTTTCGACAGAGGTGGGGGTTGTCTAGGATCTGCAGGTATGGAATCTCCGGTGGTATTCAGTCTTCCAGGTGAGTCATTTTTCCCTTCGTTTTATTTTTATCAGAGAAATGATTCACTCAACATCACTGATGTAATCACAACAACACCTGTGTGTGTTTTCTGGTCAAGTTTGGCTACTGATGCGAGCGTATAACCGCTTGATTTGACAGGAAACTCTGAGATTTATCCATCGAGGTGAGGTGCGTCAAAGTAAGAACTCCTGAGATCCACAGCAGGTCTAAGATGGAAAAAGAGAGGGAAACAGACGTATAGGACAAGTCCAGTCTGGTCTTTAGGTCGTTCCCTCCCGTGTTCTTCCCCCTTAGACTTCAGCCCCACCCTACACCTCACATTCCTCCTACAAATACACCCCACCATCTTATCACGCACCCTCTGCATAAAACTTGTGCATCAGACAACAGCATCTTCAAAACAACGCAGAGGCAGGACAAAAGAAGGAACCTCAAGAATCATCTCCCCTCATTTTTTCAGAAGTTCAGTGGACACTTAATAAAAGGTAAGCATGTTTTTTTTTTTTTTTTTTTCTTTTAAATCCACTTTATATTCAGATGGACAGCCTGAGCTTTGACAATAGATATGATTCGGCAAAAGCTTGAAATGACAGAGGATGAAAGGATTGTTGGAGGATTAGCTGAATACCTTTTTATGTGCACCAGCAGAAATCTGTTAAAGTGCAAATAAACAGCTGTGAGAGGAAAAAAGCAGCAGCATGTTTGTGATTTTTTTTTCTTTCCTGGTAATGTTTTAATGTGTGTGATCCCCCGTTTTGAGAAAGGTTTGATGAGACTGATGTACCCCTTAATTTGTAAAGAGTAGAAATGTATGTTTATATGCAATATTCAGTCATTTTGAGGAGGAAATTAGTGAACTTTCAGGAGCGGGAACAAAAACATCTGATTATGTAAGATCCCGTGACCCACATCAGATTAGTTGTCAGTGTTCAATCTGCTCTGAAAGTTTGTGATCTGGGGCGAGTCACATATGCTTACAAGTAAGATATTTTTGTCTTGGTCTAAATTCAGCCCAGAGTTACCCCCATCCGATCCTGACTGGGTTATTGGCTCTCCTTTGTTATTTAACAAAATGTGTGGTCTAATTTGGTTTAATGGTCACCTTTAAGTATATGTTCTATGTTTACAAAAAAAATACACCAAAATGCGCTGTGTGTGTTTTCAGCTGGTAAAGAATCATTTGAATTGTTGGTATAGACGAAGAACAAAGAGAAGGTCTTCCCTGTGCAAAAAGATTATCCACGATGTATTAAAAAACTAGCAGCAATTAACATAAGTCTTGAAAGAGTAAAGGCACATCTGCTCTTTTTTGTTTTTTTTGTGTCCTTCAAGTTTTCATTTTGTTATTTTAGTTTTTTTTTTTATTTTTCCGATATCAAAACATACCATTTATCAAAATAATGCAACAGTAACTTAAGGATTAAAACATCTTTTTCTACTCGTACTTTAATTCTTGCCTGTATGAAGTTGAATGAGTGATCGTAAAAAAAAAATAAGTATAGTTTATGGAAGATTTTCCGAGCGCGAAGATCTGAGGGAGTGGCTGAGTCTGTACTGGGTGGAGATCTAGGGGCCGTGGGCCTGTCAGGACATGAACTTGTTTTAAAATGTAGCCCTAAGCCACATAATCCTGTGAGGGCCTGTCGGAGGGAACGGGTGTTTGTCTGAATTTGCAGTCAGCTATGCGATTACAAAAAAAAAAAACAACATGGATCAACAGTTACACCACAGTAAAAACAGATAGACGGCACTTACATTTGAGATCTGTGAAAGACATTCATGAGCGCCTACTCCCTAACCAATGAGGGAAGCAGGTGGCGTTTTAACAGCGCTGAAGCTGCACTACTTGGGTGTGAACAGTAGAAATTAATATAAATGAATCATGTGTGTACAATTTGAAAAAACAAATAGTAACAACTGTTTTAATTATCAGCTTCATGCCTCTGATCCTTCCCTCCATCTTGACTTTTTCCAGGATGGCATCTAAGGGCGTTCAGATTGTATGTGTGGCCCTCGGGGTCCTCGGCCTGATCGGGGTGATCATTTGTTGTGCCATCCCACGCTGGAGGGTGTCGTCCTTCATAGGATCCAACATTGTGACTGCGCAGGTAATGAAAAACTTCAAGCTCTTTTAATGAAAGGTCTCGAATAGGAAGAAAACTGAGAGGTACGACAAGGATGTAAAAGCCAACATGAATTGTACTCCTCTGCAGTGCACTGACAGCATGTGTCACAGAAAGGAGCATTGATTTAAAAACTGTCTCTCCTGAATGTGGAAGCATTATGGATCAAGTTGATCTTTGTATGTAAAACCTTTTAAAAGAAAGTACATTTTTTTGAGTAAATGTGCTGCCTAAGCCCCACAAAATGACTGACCCTCCGTTTTGCTTTCTGTGTGTGAGTAGAGCAGTCAGGGGGGCCTGTGGACGACCTGTGTCGTGCAGAGTACCGGCCAGCAGCAGTGCAAGAACTACGACTCTCTGCTGGTGTTGCCCTCTGACCTGCAGGCCGCCCGCGCCATGACCATCATCAGCGCCATGCTCAGCGGCCTCGCCCTCCTCATCCTGTTCTGCGGGGCCGAATTCACCACCTGCATTGAGAACGAAGACGCCAAACCCAAGATCAGCCTGGTGGCCGGGATTGGCCTGCTGCTGGCCGGCCTCTTGGTGATCATCCCCGTCAGCTGGTCCGCCCACAACATTGTGCAAGAATTCAACAATCCCTTGGTGGCAAATACTCAGAAGTATGAGATGGGAGCATGTATCTTTATTGGCTGGGCAGCCGGCGTGCTGTTGCTAATTGCTGGAGGTCTGCTCTGCTGCTTCAGCAGACCTGGATCTGGCAGCTCCGGTGGAACCGCCAAGTACTACAGCAACAGTGCCTCCGCCCCGAATAAAAACTACGTGTAGTGGCTTTATGAAGGGGACTGGTGTTTGAGAGAAAGGAGGGGAGGGGGATTTAGTTGGTAAAAGACTGGGGTGTGACAAAGTAGATGATATGGGGGATAAAAACGGAATGAAAACAATACAAAGTCTGTAAATACTGAATACTGATCTTATTTTTTCTGTCACACTCATATGCTGGAGATGTTTTCAATTTCAAAGCTGTTTACAATTAGGTGGCAGGTTATGCAGAAGCTATTTAAAAAATCACATGGAAAATAAAAAGTATAAAAGCTGTAAGGGTCAATAAGCTCAACATTCAGTATATAAAAGAGCCACCCGGCCTTAGTAAATGAACCAGTGACTCATATTTTACATATTTTTCAGACCCACCTTGTTTATATTGCATTGTCTGTTTCTCCACAATCTTGTCTAATGTGTAATTCTCATCTTTAACCAAATGCACCTCGCGAGGCCTCAGGGAGCATCTGTGTGCACTTGTTTCACTGATGATCCATTCTTAAATGTCCACATGACATTTCATTACATTTTATATAACTCTCGTTATAGCTCTTTTTTGTATGTTTCTCATTTTGTATGAGTATAAATGATTAAAATCTGGTGTTAATCAAAAGTGTGTTTCATGTGTGTTTCATGTGTTTTTTGAAAAGAAAAGTGAAAACAATATTTTGAAAATACAGAAGACTTTATTTCAAACTAAAAGCATATATTAAAATAGGGACTTTTAAAATTGATCGGACAAAACCAAATAAACAAATTCAAGCTTCAAGCCAAAAAAAAAAGATGTTTCATTTGTTTCAACTGTTGTCTTAAATCCCTCCCTTTGTCTCGCTACAGTCAGAAGTTACAACAGTCTTTATATTCACTCTTCGCTCCTTTGTTTCTTTCTTGACTTCTGGTCTTTTTTTCATTTTTATTTTTCTTGTTGACCCATCTCTAGTTTAATGCTTGCTCTCCAGCTCACTCACACGCTTGGTCAGCTCCTCTATCGCTGCTTTGAGGTCTTTCACCTCCTTTCTCAAGGACTGGACCTCCTGAGGGACAGAGAGACAAAGAGAGACAGAGTTAGGATGTGATAAAGATTTTGATTAAGCAGGTTGCGGATCCATATTTTATATTCAAGTTGAAATGAAATCGATCTTCATTTGTAAAACCTTATTAAACAAAGTAAAATAATTATAGTTGAGTTAAAACTACAATATTTCCCTTTGAAGCATAACATTGAAATAATCAAGTGAGTCTTATAACCAAGTTACATACAGTATTTCAGTAGATGTACTTAGTTACATTCCACCTCTGCAACTTCCTGAAACAGTCTGAACCCTAAACATAATCATGAGAATGATCTTTAATCGTCTCACCCCGCTGCTGTCCTGTTGATTCCCAGCCGAGGCAGTCGTGGTCTTCAGGAGACTCTTGTGAACTTTGAACTCCTTGGCTTTGGTGGTCGCTACAAACCCGTCCTTTAGAGAGATCATAATAGGCGGGGCATCTTTTCCTTGAAACCACTCGTCTGCTTCGACTGAGGGCTCAGGGCCGATGGTGTCTGGGTACAGATCCTCCTGGAACAGGTCAGACTGTGCAAGAAAGAGTGAGTTAAAGATAGTGATGCACAAATTAACCATAACCCGCAAACTAATTCTGACTGATAAAATTACATATAGGGCGTACTGTACCTTGCGTGGGACCGTCATGACTATGGGCTCACATTTCCTCTCATGAAGTTTGTAGAACCTGAAAGTATAAACATAGATTTATATTTTAAATTCCTGAGTTAGAAGCACTAGAAACAATAATATTACCTCACTAAAAGTACAGCTGAAGGCGTCGATGAGGAAGTCGGGATGCACATCGTACCTGGGACTATCTGTACATACTTTCATGCCAACTCATCTCAGAGTCTGGACCTACTGACTGACTGACCAACAGCATTGCCATCCACAGAGCCACACCTCTAGGGTAACTAAAAATACCGACCTACCTCTTGTTTTATAATCACATATATGCCCCTACCTGGTGATTTCACATTTGTTGACCTCCAGACCCCTCTTGGGCATAGAACCAATCCCCTTCTGGCTCTCCTTGCTGCTGTACATGGACAGGTAGTGGACATAAGGAGCTTCATCTGTAATCTCAAAGTAGCGGATACTGCTGTCCCCCTGTGAGAAAGAAATATTAAAGTCAGCCGTGTTTGTATGCGTGGGCGAGACAAACAACAGAAGAAAAGTTATTACCACATCTGATTCTAACCTTGCCACAGAGGTAGACGATTCCAGTGTCTGGGTCGAAGAATGGCAGAAGGACTCCGCTGCTGGTGTCCAGTTCCTGCAGGGTCAGTGGCTCTCCGAAGTTCTTCTGTTGAACGAGATTCAGATGCATCCACAGAGTTACATGTTTGATTATATCCAGCGTGACATGTTTGTGTGGAAAAGGCCTCCACAGCAGACTGCAGGTAAGCCACGGATTCATTTAATTGAGATTCATGTGGGATATTTCAGAGCAACAACGCCCTCAGTGCTGCAAGCTGGACGTTGTGTAACAGCGGCGTTGTGAGTACAGCAAAGAACTCCCTGGTGACAAATTACAAACATTTTGTTGAGTGCCACTGTCAAAGATTCTCATTTCAAGGCCATGATGAAACCGGTTTTTACAATTTTTCTTGTCTAGGTTTTCGTACTGTTGTAGTTGTTTCTTTTCACTGCTCTGACGTTGGGCAGGATTGTTGCTCATGTTGCCAGGCCACTGTTAGTCACATCTGATCTAACCCCTGCCCACACTCTCCCGATGAAGCAGATTAACTGAGTCCTTGAGTGCTACATTTAACAACTTAAATTTAACTTAGTAATGAATATCTAATATTGTAGAGAAATGCTGTCATGGATTTAAGAAATTCATTTTGCTGGAGGTTTGTTGACACTCACCGGGTCCCACAGCGCCACCTGTCTCTCGCTCATGCGACTGAAGCCGGTGGTGAGGATCTTCCCATCGGACACGAAGACGGCCCTGATGGGTCTGGAGCCCTCGTGAGGCTTCTCCTTCTCCTGTAGGTGGAGCAGAGTTGAAGGTGTTACAGACACTTCGGATTTGAGAGATTTGAGGGGTTATTTCATATTTTTCTGTCCTTTTATGGACCAAATAATTCACTTATTAACTAACAAAATAACCAGCAGATCAATCAGTCTTGAAAATAATCCCTTGTTGCCGTACTCATCACTGTCAGTTAAATGACAGTGTTTGCAGAGACACGTGATTTCAGTGACGTTTTGATCGCCATTTTTGCATTGTATCAAGTCACTTTAACACGGACACCGGCGCAGTGTTTTTCGGTAAAAGGACAGTAAGAGCTGGACACCTACAAAGAGGACGGTGCCCTTGCGTGGGTCCAGCACCCGCAGAAACTTGTCCTTGCAGGCGGTGAGAATCCTGGAGCCGTCCCTGTTCCAGCAGGCGCTGTAGATGAGGTCAGTGTGTACGGTGTCGATCCTCACCACCTCCTCCCCACGAGCCACATTCCACAGGATCACCACGTTATCACAGGCTGCACGTACACAATGAGACAAAAGTGGTGAATGAGAAGAGAGTTAAAGGTTTCAACTGTGGCTCATTAATCTCCAGCATGAATCAGTACTGAAGTAGACTAAAAAACTGAGTCTCTGTCTTTTGTCTTGGGAAAAATCCTCAGATACACACAAAGCTGCCATGGATACACAGACAAGTCCTGACAGAGCTGATCTCTGCAATGCAAACAACCTCATTTACATTAGGAATGTAACACATAATGATTCATCACAGGGTTACAAGTCGTTGATTTAACATCCATAAATCAAAAGTTTGTTCTATTTATAATCAGCAGTTAGAGCTGGGTGACCTCTACATCATGACATTTTTAGCTATATCGCCCAGTACCAGGAGCTCTCGGCTGTAAGGAGTTCACCATCACCACAGACAGATTTTGTGATTTTAGAAGTCTCGGTAATGCTGTGAACTTAAAGGTTCAACAAATGAGATTTTCAGCCACTAGATGTCACTATAGCACCAGCGTATCAGACCGAACACACACGGCCACACCTCCAACACCTTTCATGTTCTCGGCAAGAGTTGTGAAACACAGAAAGTGGCCCCTCCAGCCCAGAATAAAATGTTGGCAGTTAACTGTTAAACACAGTGTTCCCCTAACTCTAACCAGGTGTTTGTTTGTGTCTACCAGATGGTAAGTATACTGTGAAAACTGTGAAGCTGCATCATAAAGAAATGTAAAGTTTCAACATATCTGTGGTTTGCAGAAACGTTCTCTGACAACATTTATGTTCTGAGGACTGGGTTGCCTAGACACACAATGGAAATAAACAAAAGAGTACAGTTACCATGAAGTACGTTAGGCAAGTAAGAGGATTTGACTCACATGAACAAACATGCACGTGAAGCCAGAGCGGCTACCAAAACAAAGAACAGAGAAGCCTGTATGTAAGTGTGTCGTCATTCTCTTCTCAGTAGGCCAATACTCCACTAATCTTTACATAGTAAATAGTTTTCTGTTTTCTGCTATATTCACGTTCTAAATCTTAAGTGTCAGTATGAGGAGGTTTCAGATGCAGCCCTGGAAACTCTACAAACCACTCCCCCCTTTAACACAAGCCCATTTCTCCATTTTTTTTTAGCACAAAGGAAGTAAAGCAGCTGCAGAGTCTGTGGCACGCCACCTGTTCAGGACATCATGCAGGACGAGGAAGACAATAGACCTGATCTGACCTACAGGGATTAATAAACTATGTCTGCAGCTGGATATATTTGATCAGGGTTTGAGTGTGAAGCAAAGTGGGTGGGGGCTGTAAGAACTTCCTGTTCAACAAAGGTGTGAGTCTCAATACATTCTGACAATACATCTGTGCCGTATTGTACTTTCAGACCACCCTGGTTCCTCCAGTATTCAAATTACGTTTCTGTACGGAAACTCTACATGAAATCATGAACATGCAGTCAACAGGTGTGTCTCAGCAGGCTCATCAGGGTGTAAATACCTGCACTCATCAGCACATTGTGGGCGGTGGGGTGCCAGCACAGGATGCCGACACGTTTGGAGTGACCATCCAGCTTGACTACAGGATCTGTGAGCGACGTGGTCAGCCCGCCATCTGGGATCTCCCAGATCTATTTAGCAAGGAAACAATTCAGTGAATTCACACACATCACAGTACAATGTCATGTGAAATATGACAAATGATCAAACTGAAATATTCCACCATGTTTGCAGTAACGTTATTTAGTAAAAGGCCTACCATGACGCTGCAGTCCTCAGAGCCACTGGCGATGATATTGTCATTGTGAGGACAAAACTCGATGTCCAGGACCGGCCCTGTGTGGCCGCACACAGTGGGGTAGGACATGTCGATACGTCCTGTCTGTAGAGAGGGTAACATCGAGAAAGGGTGATGAGCACACAACTCATTCATAGTGTGGAAGGCAGCTACAGCTCAAATGAAGCGAAGGGACTGTGATGGAGTCAAAAACATGATGATTTAGTCCAGGTGGGAGTAGGACGATGATAGTCAGCTGATATAAATTCCACAGCTCTGCCTCCAATTACTCTTTAATGTCTCGTAACTGGGTTAGATAGGAAATCAGGGCCGGAAGAGGAAGTCCCATGGCACAGTCTAGTCTGCGCTCCCTCGAAACATCATGTCTGACCCAGGGCATCGTTCATCTTATGTCTTATCTGATCTACTGAAAAATTCAGCGTAGACATTTTTGAAAAAGGCTTACAGCTCACTGACTTTCTGGAGTTTATCAACTCGGGCAAATCGTTTATTGGTCCTTATGCAAGATTGCATAGCAGCACCACTATTTATCTCAAAACAGGATGAGTGTTACCACGTCTACACAGCACACTTCTCTGCAATTTTATGCTCACTGGACCTGTGACACATTTTTGTTCCCTTGACAATTTTGTACTACATCAGAGCTAAGACCATGGATAATGTGGTCTCTGCAGAGTTCACCGAGTTAAATTCGAGGGCCTTTAAGACCTTTTTAGTACCACATAGAATGCAAATTAACACCTGTTTCGCGACTGAAATACAACCCTGATTGCTTAAAACATTGGGATGGTGTGTTAAATGTAAGAATGCAATCATTTGCAAACAAACTGTGTTTACAACATGTTCCTGAGCCCATGTAGGATTAATCTTTATTCAATCGTGTGTTTCACAAAGCGGTGGAACCTCGCCCCATCCTCAAACGCAGATGATGCCTCTTTTAATACCCAGTCATGATACCATCACCTGTTACCAATGAACCTGTTTACCTGTGGGATGAACCAAACAGGTGCTCTATGAGCATTACACAACTTTGCCAGTCTTTTGCTGATCCTGTCCCGACTCGTTTGAAACATGCTGCTGGCATCAAATTCAGCATTTAAGTTTGACGAGTTAAAACATGGAATATTTTGTCTTTGAACTGTTTTCAACAGAGTGTCAAGTTATCGTATTCTGGTTTTATTTCTGTCTTGCAGTGTCTCGACATTCCTGGAATTTCGTTCAGTGCTCACTTGCAGTATCTACCACTAATTCCTAATGATATGATTATTTCAATCAACATCTCTTGCACTGAAATAAGTGGCATAGGTGGAGCTTCCTTGAAGTTTTTGCTGAAAACACTTGCCCATTATGAATCGATAAGCTTTACTAGCCACTGTAGCTAGCAGTAATGACAGTGGAGACTATAGTTTGGACTGAAACCTCACAAAAAAGGATTAAACAGTCTCCTGTGTCTACCAATCACAGTCACAAATATCCCACCTTTAGTATGTAGGTAAATTAAGTATTTTGCACATTTGAATGACATATTAAAACATCATATACCTATATTTTTGCCTACAGCAGGTAGGAGAAAATGTTTAAGACTTTTCTAAATAAAACATATTTTCATCTTTTATGTTTTCTTTTTGAGGAAACTGATCCAACATCTTTCAAGACTTTAAATTTACAAGCCTGAAGGAGCATACCAGTGAACTCCACTGAGATGTTCAAATTAACATGGACAATGTCACAAGGTTTGCAGTTTTCCACTTTTAAAGCACATAAAATCCAATAAGAAAAGGTTCAAGCCACTTTACATGCTCCATAAGTGACTGCAGAATAACCAAGCCCTCAGCCACATCCTGCCTTGACTGAGCTGACAACAAACTCCTAATATGGTGAAAACTTCTCAACAGCAGAGCGAGTGACGTGTTAGAGAGGCTCAAAGTCGACATCAAACTTCCTTATTCAGCTAAACGTGTGATTGTGGCTGGCAAGTTTTCACATTTTTAAACGGCAAGCGTGTTGTTGAACAAAAGAAATATATATATATATATATATATCACACCAACTTTGACCAACTTGAGATTATCGACATGTCCAAAAATGGTATGATGAGAGGCAGACGGTTGCAAAGAGCCATGCAGCACCCACCTTGCTCAGGGGCAACACCATGAAGGCTCCTCCACCACTGGCGTCCACAATCATGGCCACAAATTTGGGGTTGACGGAGCAGAAGTTGCTGTCCCATGTCATCTGGGAGATTCGGATGTCATCGTAGCATTGGTCAGCTTTCACAGCCTGGCCAAAGACGTGACGGAACTTACTGGTCCTCACAACCCTCCTGGACATGGTGAACTGGAAAGAAAGCATATGTCTCAGAATGGAAAACCTTTATGCGTGCATGATACTCTAGTCTGGAGCCATCGTTAGAATGCATTCAGACTAATCATGTCATAAAGATTTACCTGCAACAGCTCCCTTTATGTTTATGCTTTTAGATTTAATGTGGAAACAAACTGACAGACACGAAGCTGACGAAACAGCTGAAAGACACGACAGAGGAAAGCAAAAAAAAAAGAGGAAGCAAAAGCTTTCACAACTGCTTCCTCTAGACTGTCTGCAACTCTGCCCCCTTCTCTTTCTTTAATTTTGGATTCTGTGCTCTGGTCGAATAACTGTTGATTGTTGGAGACAATTAAAAAGACAACAGTATGAACGTGGATGCTGTTCGTCACCGGTGGAGCTGCACATGCTGTTTACCTAAAAAGGTAGAGTTTCCCAAAGCAGCAGTTAGACCACATCCTTTTAGAGTGAGCAACGCAACCACCAACCTTTCTCTCTTGCCAAATTTGTCTTTTGCTCACTCGTGCTTTCATTGATTTTCTCACAGGTATACATACAGGAGACTATATCTGCTAGCTGCAAGTTACAGCACAGGAAAATGAACGCATCATTTACCAACGCAGGAACCACAGTTGCTCGACTAATGAGATATCCACAAAGCCTCAACTTGTGTAGAATTTCAGTCAAAAGCAGCTCCAACCGTTCAGCAACAGCACCGTCAATCAAAAACACTGAATATGTTTTGCTTTACCTCCATTTGTAGATTTTACTTCCTGAAATCTGCAGCCGCGCCTAAGCCTCAGACTCAAAAGCGTACAGCAGTTTTGCTGCATGTGCATCACAAGACCTCTCTGGCTGCTCTGCACCTAATTTAATAACCTTTTACAGAGTGAGCCCTAATTTTATCAGGAGCCTAAATGCATGTCAATAATCTCCCTCCACCACTTTCTCTCTCTGGTTCTGATGGAAAACATTCGCCCGGTACAAAGTAGGAAGCAATTCACTAACTTGAAACGGGATAAACTCAAGCCAGGTGGAACAGGATCAGAGGATGCTAAGTTCAAATCAGTGATGTTGTATTATCTGTACCCGTTATTTATAAATGCACCTGTTATAGACGAAATTATACCCACAGAGACGTCTTGTGGGTTTAGACGAACTGTAGGACGAACTGCAGACAGATGCTCGAGGCCTACCTGGTAGTCGTGTGGGCGAGATTCAGCTCAAGGAGTTTCAGCGGTGCAACAACCACCCTGCCACCAGAATGAGGACGTAGAAGAGTTGGTAGGTTAAAGTACATCACAGAACGACATGGAGGAAGTGACAGTTTCAAATGATGGTGGAAGTGGGAGGTGTCGGGGTTCAAAATCTGCAAGAGAGGACATGAAGAGGAAGACAGTGTAAACTGTATGAGATCGTTGGTAGGATTATATGAATGTAAACATGTCAGGATGATACATACTTACATGTATTTCATTTTTATTTGAGCCACAGGTGCCAACAAATGACAGTGGATTCACGCAGCTGTTGTTAAACTTATAATCAGAGTCACTGCTTTGTGAAGTGTGTAGAACGGGTTAAAAGACATCACCAGGTCACAGAAGCTCTAAAGCATCTCAAGTGCATCCCTAAAGTGTTGCTGCAGCTACAAAATTCTGCAGCCTTCACTGCAACATGATGCGGCAGCTGGAAATCTGCTTCATCATCAGTTATTCTTGGCGATTACACATTGAAGGTCTACTGATGAAAGACTGCATAACACATATGATCCTGGGGAGATGATAACCTTGGATGGATCTCCTTACCCCCTAAGCTTACCAATATTACACTTTGATGTTAACCTTTTCTGATACCAAACCCAATTTTGGTTCCGATCAGATTACAAGTCACGATGAGTCCTAATCAGCCAATCAGAACTGCTGTTTGAGGTCTTACGGCTGTCGGGTCAGCTTTGTGGAGTCTAATAGTAATAACAGACACAATGCTTTGCAAAACTGTGGACAGCATGCTCAAAATATGTGGACATGTACCAGTCAGGGAGGGTCTAATTAAAGACACCACTGCATTATGGGAAATGTAGGATCCAGTGCATTTGTCCAGGTTGGCCCAGAATAGACCTCATTAACTTTTGGTGACGCGTCCAGGAATTCGGAAATTTCCAACTGGGCCTTAGCGCTCTACTGAGTGCCTAGTCCTCGTTATTTTTAATCTGTAGCTCATCTTTATGGACAAGCAACACCAAACTGCCGAAGCACTATTTTAAAATCTTAAACTTGAGCTCTAATCTTCTCCAAGAAGAGGTGAGGTCGAGTAATTACACATTTTTCTGTCATTATGAGGTCAATCGATCCTTATTACACATGCGCTGTAGTGCACCTCTGTTCATGTAGAAAAAGATCTAAACCCAATTCTAACTTCAACTGCTCTAATTGCTTTCAAGTATTTGAAGGCCTCTTATCTTTGTGATTCATTTCCTGTCTCTGAATGGACGCTGCATACAGCTGACTTTGATGCTTACATATTCTAAAACTAAACCCAATTTAATAACTTTAATCCCAAACCCCAAACTATAACTTTTAGCCTATCAGTTATATTACACTGACAAGCTTGACCACTGATTTATTGCATTCTTGCATTGCGGGGCCGTTTGATCCTTATATGAATGCACACGTGCTATTCTTGTGCATGTCCTCATTAACATAATGTATTTCCTGGCACAAGGTTGCTAAATTTGACTGATACCAAGAAGCCAAAAGTATATCGATTAAGTCTTTCAGGCAAAGTTTAACCAAATGTGAAAAGTAGTCATATGAACAGATGTTAACTTTTACCAGGCTAATATGACAGATTTAAAACAACCCAGTATGGATGCTCCGCCCCTGGTCCCAACCGTAACCACCACAACTACTTATACCAACTTAAAAGCCTAGATGCCAGAATAAAATGTTGGCATTTGTTCCTGCAAACCACGGATACATCTAAACGTCTATGTTTCATGATCACCACTCAGATTACGTGTATATCAGCTGATTGCGGATGGCCACCAAAAAAGAGACCACAGTTCAGAGCCGTTGTTCCAACCACTGTAAAGCTGAAACCACTGGATGATGTTGACAAGATGTTGAGACAATTATCAGAACCAGGAAAGACAAACGATGATCGTTTTTTTCTACAACCAAGTGGTCTTCTTGCCTAAACCTAATCCAACCATAAGGGCAGTGTTGTCACAACACAAAATCAAAAGCTGAACATGCGGAAACATAAAATTGCAACATAAAGAAACAAAGTTGCAACACATCTAATGCACGTTTCAACATATCTGCGGTTTGGGGAAACTTACATTGCTAACATTTATTCCAGCAGTTGGATAAAATTAAGACTAAACCCTCTAAAAGCAGTTTGAAGAGACGAGGACATGCCACAATGTGCTCGCTTTCCAGTTGCACAAACCAAATCAAAACGTAGAAGTACAGAGGCAGACGCACACACACAGACTTCACAATAAACGACACTTAAATGAAAGAGAAGGTATAGGCGGTTTTAAAAATATAGACTTCAGTTTATTGCACAATCGTTGCTGGAGACTGAGGAGTGTGAGAGCCTGTCTGTTACACAGGACGTTAATGTTGGACAGACGCGTGAACTACAGCACGGGAACAAACTGTGTCTCTGGGTTCGTGCACATGACTTTGCAAGCACATGGACCAGATAACGAGGCACTCTGGGGATGCAATCAGCCACCCCGTCAGTGCTTAGGGAGAAAGCAAATTTGACGAGGATCTCATGCTTGTATGGGTTCTACAGGAGAGCTCATACACACATGGCATACGTACATGATCCAGGAATCTAAATAAATAAACCCTGGAGAATAACTGCAAGCCAGCGCTGACAGCGTAACAAGCTGTCAATTATTTTCATTTGCCTGCAGTATGGCTACAGTAATGTCTGCATCAGTGCACATGAACTTCCACTAGATGGAGCCACACTTTGTCGTTTGAAAAATGCCGTGACATTGCAGATATGAATAACAGACAGACCCTCCAGAAAGCTCCCTTCATCCTAAAGGAAAGGGCTTGTCTCTATCTGTACACATAGACCAGTGTCATTATTAGGATCCACAGAAGAACAGTAATCATAATAATCAGTATATAACAATACAGGTAATCCATTATAAACAGGTCATTAACAGGCTATCCGGCACCTGTGTTATATTAAAAAAAAACTCGAATTTTGTTTTGTTAGCGATGTACTCAAACATCATGTCATTTCTTTTTCCTTTTTTTTCTTTTTTTTTTCATTTAACATACAGACAAACGGACACATTTTCTGGCCAGGTTCCACTCCTGCAACATGGTTTTCAGAGAAAGACTTCCTTTCCACCTTCTTTCTCCCTTCTGTCCAATCTGTTGCCCAGGTCACAGCACGGACAGACCGGACAGAGAGGACAGGTGGAGGTAGATCATAGTCTCGCAGCCATGTGTCAGACAGCAGAGGTCAGGTCTCGGATGTTACAGCTACTGTTATGGCACCCTGAGAAGTGGGAGACCCAGGATGTTAGAGCGAAGCCCTCCGTCGCAAAGCGTATCGGAGAGCTGTTTTTTAAACCACAACACAAATCGACTTCACTGTTACGTATCCTTCGGCTGATAATGCATAGATAGACCAGTGGTAGTCACGAGGTATTCACATGCCCGCCAAGATTCCCCCACGGTGGTCACGAATGTCTTTCCCGCGCGCCTTAAAAAAGTGGTTACATTTAAATGATCAAAAGCATTCTTAGTTAGGGGTCACAAAAGGGTCAAACAAGTCTACATTAGCACTGAAACCAATTTCAGCATTGTTTTTTTTTCTTTTCTCTGTGTTGTTCACATACATATGGACATAGCTAAAGCAAACACACATCTTTGATATTAATCTGGAGCACCGCGCTGAGCCGTGTCTGCTTCCCTTTTCTCATAACTCGCTTTGGCTGTGAAAGAGAGCAATCAGCACACCAATAAGTTCCCGTTAAAATCCTGTCCCTACATTTTTCCGTATTTAACATATCGTGTATCAAAAATGAGTCAGGGTATATCGTTTGCACTGTATGTATATATAATCTACATACATGTATTTACATTATTTATATGGACTTTAAATGTGATTCAGAATTGTAATTTACTTTAATCCAAAGCCCTTTTTGAGAACGATGAACAGTGCAGTTTATTTGAAGGTGATGTATTGCCTCTGATCATCTTCCTGTAGCGATGAACCCCCGTACGATCCACTACCTGTGCAGTCATCTTCCATCTGAGTGACATGGCCTGTGGATGGCTACGGTGAACGATTAGCTAACACTATGAGACTTCAGCTACTTTCATGCATTTTTTTTTTTTTTTTTTTTTCCAGTTTTCATTCAGTGGCCAAAAAATACATTAGTTTCAGCTTTTACATTGTACCACGGTCATAGCAGTTAAAAATCACTGTGTTAGAGTGAGACTAGCAGACGTACAGCATCTGACTTTTCATCAAGGCGAGAGGGGGGCGGGTGGCAGGGTTGGTTGGGGGTGCAGTCTGAGGCTATTATACATGATAAAGACTGTGGGAAATCCTCCTTCACCTCTGAGTCAGTGTTAGCACAGGAAGCAGAGGATGTGCTACACCTCAGACACTGCTAATTTGGCAAGATGAAGTGAGGCTGAAGGGATTGGCAACTAGTCAGTGGGCGGCTGCGACTGTTGGCATCGGAAACAAGTGCAATGTCGTTAAGAAAAGTAAAGTCTGCCTCTGGAAAAGGAGTCGCACATCAGCCGCTAGTCTTGAGCTTAAAGGAACAGTAACTTAAAGAGTAGTGACTGAAATACCACGCAGGAAAAAAAAAAAAAGGGCAAAACAATCATGACCATTCACACAAAATTTGACGTAACTAAAACGTGCCAGGAGGGCGAAGAGGTTCATTCCAGTTTGGCAAGAATAGCTTAAAAAAATGCAACCATCTAACCTGTATTAACCTGGTTAAAAAAGTGCAACCTGTAACCGTCAAAGAACACAAACACAACTGCAGAGCAAACATAGTGCATCTAAATTAGAAAGCATAAAGTGGCAATAATGACTGACCCTTTTAAAGCATCAAAGTCTGAGGTCAGTGTACAAGTAAACATCTGAACATATGAGAACAATTCAAGTCAGAGAAATGACAATAATAACATCAACATGTTTTAAAACTCATATAACACATTTTCCTTTCTACTCATTATTGTGAACATCATCGATGAGTCTATCGAGAGAAAAACAATGGCCAATTATTTTGATAATCGATTAACTGTTTCAGTCATTTTTCAATCAAAACAGTTAAACATTTTATATTACACTGATTTTGGCCTGCTGGTTAGACAAGAGAACAATTTGAAGGAGTCACTTTGGGCTCTGGAAAATTGTGATGAGCAAATTTTTGACATTTTACAAACTAACCTCTCAACATTTAAGCGATTCCCTGTAAACATGAGCAGCAGTATCTCGTAGTTGCAGCTCAAGTGTATTGCAATGCGTAGCAACTGATCTCATTCAACAATATTACTGTGTGACTGAGGAATCAAATAATCGCTAGGAAAAAAAAGAGTGTGTGCAGAGAAAAATGAGGAGCTAATCCTCCGGATTTGAACAGTTTGACTGAAACAAAAGATTTTCTCTGACCTCTAACTTGATCTGTCAGCCAGCCAGGGCAGTTGACAAACACATTTTTACCGTTGCCAGCAAATAAATACAAATGAATAAAAAACATAATAAATATAATATACTTCATGACAGTATTTCGTGCATATTGTGCTAAAACGCAGGTCGGTTTCATCTCAAGTTTCTCTAAAGAGACTGCCATATAATTGTTTAGAGAGTGACTTACACTTGCAATCAAGTTGAAATTAAGAGGAAATGTAACTTTCAGTGTATCTTGTATGCTACATGTACATCAAGATCCAATGCACATATGTTGGCATTTCAGTGTAAAACTTCTCAGTACAATTTAAAAGCTCATCTTGTTACAATCATCCTGACAACGGGAGGTTGTCATAAATATATGTGGGTAAATAACCTGGAGCAGGCTCCAATAAGCAAAAGTTTGGCCAACGGTTTGGCCACTGAACAACACAAACTGTAAACCAGTGCACTTTCTTTTCTGATTAAAAACATCTGAATTCTATTGGCACTGAGCTCAGGTGCAAACAAAGCCAATAACACTGCACGATTGATTCTAACAACCAAGTAAACTCATTGCCAACATGCTTGCACACTCAGGAATGAACCCCCTCACCCACCTTCATTTCCTTATGCTCTTGTGACCAGGGGAACAAATCAGACACACACACAATAAAAGAGGCAGAAAACAGGAAAACATGGACAGAACAGCCAGTCCGGTAAAACTCAGTCAGGTGGACGTAGTGAAAACTCTATGAGTGCCTCAAGCAGCACTCACGGTATGTACATGTGGTATAAAAATATAGGTGTGAGGGTGTCTGAGTGTGTGTGGTATATGTGATGTGCATGAGCTGAGATATGGATGTGCTGCATAGGTAGCAACAGTGACATCTGAGAGAACTCGAGCACGTGATATCATTTAGCCACAGACTTTCTTAACTAACCATATCAAGCTAATGCTCAAGTTAAACTTCTATTATTAAGTAAAGGCTTTAAACTCAGCAGTGACCTTTAACAAGAGCCTTTACATAAGACTTTACAGTGTTCAATAGTCAGTCATTAAATGTACTGTTTAAAATATTCCCATTCTGCTGCGTGTGTGTCACCTGTGTGTCCATGTTTGCGGCAAGTGAGTGACAGAAAATGCTTGTGCGTGTGACTCGACATACTTTTGCCCGCGTTCGCACAAAGTACCAAGATGGACGAAGATATGAACATTCTGAGTTTGCGTGCACGGTCAACATATCGTCGCACCTCACAGCATAAGTCCCTCCTGATTTCCCTTCCTCCCCCTTCCCTCTCCAGACACCCCCCTCCCCCCAGAGGTTCTTTAACCTTACATCCCAGTGTTCCTTGTGAAGGGCTGGGGGTCGCAGGGGGTGGGGTCAGTCTGAGGGGCAGTTGTAGCTGTTGATCCACAGCAGGTCGTCCAGCACACCCCAGTGCAGGTAAAGGATGGAGCCCACCACCAGTACATGCATGATCTGGTGGCTGTTACACCAGTAGTCAAAGAGGCCCGGGCGAAAGCGCTCCGGGATGCGCGTGATGTTGATGACCCCGCCCAGCACAGCCAACGCGTCCATCATGAGGAAATGGCGTAGCGAGGTGGGGCTGCCGCCGCCCACCCCCACCCAGCGCAGCAGGAAGAAAGAGAAGCGGAACAGCGCCTGCCAGGCGAAGGAGCGCAGCCGGCGAACGCTGCTCCTAGCCGTGACGGCGCAGTAGATGGCGTGGCTGGACAGAAGGATGTAGACTAACAGGGCCACAGTGCGGATGAACGGGTAGCACAGCAGAGTGCTGTAGACGATGGGCAGCGCCCCTGAGACAGGAAAACACACAGAGAAGTGTTAGCACAGAGATGCAGGGTTGATGCCTGAGTCAGCAGCAATGCAACACCTGATGCATGCCACAGCACGAGGAGGTCAAACTGTTTGAAGTGTGGTTAGAAGCCTGGTGTTGCATGCAATTCTACGCTCTTGACATGTGAAAGCCTTTCAGGAAACAGAAACTGGGTGAATTAATAAACTTTCCACAAGTAGAAAATTGCTTAAATGCGGGGAACAAATCATTAAGTCTGCAGGGAGATCACTTTATGTAATTGGATTATGGATTAGTAGATTATGTCATTAGTCGGTTGACAGACAATTATTTTGAAGATAATTATTAGGGGCATTTCACTTTATTAGATAATACAGTTGGAAATGGAGGAGAAAGGAACAGAGAGACTTGTGATTGTGCCTTTTTTTATGTTTTGCTTTATGTTTATGTTAAATGAACTCACAAATTAATTGGGAAATGTAGACATCAAGCATCATGCCATCGTATGTTAAGTATGGCCAGCATGTTTGTTAAATGAATAATTAAAATATATTTCACGTCATTTTTAATAGGCTTATATAGGCAGCATGGACGGATCAATATTCATTTCAGAACTTGGATCATGTTTGCATTGGCCAGTTGACTCAGTAGTCAAATTTGTTTTGACAAATCAATACTGATACACCTCCAAGCAAAACACTCCCGTGGTAAATCATTGACAATCAATAAAGAAAAATTCCACCCTTAACGTAAACAGAGCAGCAATAAAAGGAAGGCAGCTGACGATGAATGCGAAATGATAAGCGGTGAAGAAATCTGCTGAGCCGGCTCGCTCAAGACAGCTCACCCAGCGTGTTGATCATGCAGATTCCACACACGTCGAGTTTGAGGAGCGTGTGGTAGACCGGCTCCCCTCCCTCGTGGTTCATGAAGAGGTGATAGAGCACAGAGCCCAGCTGGGGCGATAGGCAGGCCAGGAAGTGCACCACGCCCAACCACGTGACGCTGATCTGAGACCAGGGAATGTTGAGAGGCAGCAGCACCAGGAAGCAAACCAAAGGGATGCCTGGAGAGAGAAACAGAGACAGCACAGATTGTTAGAGGAGGTTTTACCTCAACTGTAATTTATGCATGTACTATAAAAGGTAGAGTAATACATCTAATTTACCTTTGCAGTGTTGTCTGTTTGTAAGTTCATATTTTTGATGGCAAAATTTGTAAAGCATGAGGTACTTTAGGACATCACTGACAATTCATGTCTACAAAAGCAAATGCTGGAGGAACTGTGGTATGGTCGGTGACCAGACTCATAATTTGGGACTGTTATTATTTTCATAATGGATTAATCTGCCCAAAGTGATTTCTTCAAGTTGCTCTTTTTTCCAACCAAAAGTACAAAACCAAAACACTCTATTGGATTTTACAATTTTATAATCAAAGATGACAAAGAAAGGCAGCAAATCCTTCAGTCCTCATTTATGAAGCTGGAAACTGCTTGAAAAAAAAAGGAAACAATAAATCAATTATTAAACTGGTTGCCAATTACTGTTCTTTCAATCAACTAATTGGGGTTATTGACTAATTGTTGCAGCCCTACATATACTGAAGGACTACTCAATGTTGTGCATTTACTTCTAAGGCGTCACATGATGGAGAGAAAACAAAGTCTGAGGCTCTGTGCAGGTTGGCATGAAAACCACAGCTCAAACGCGATAAGATAACACAGACACTTTGTCAAAACCAAACCAAAATCCAATGTTTTTACTGTGGTTGATAATCTAGCTCAGGACTTCCGAGGCGTGTGCACGCTATTTTTCACAGTGTACAAGAACAAGCGGCTGCAAAAGGCTTCTACAAATGCTGAGTGTGCACAAACACCAGCAAGAATAATGTGGAGCAGAGCAGAAAACTACATGATTGGCACAAACGTATCAGTGTTACCCTGTGAGGGAAAGACACGGGTCCCACTAAGCGCCTACTGTCATGCAGGAAGGGACATATTGTGAATGTCGACATAGCTCCAATTTGAGCCGATCTATCAGGCGAGGGAGAAGACCTTGAAACCTGATCCACATGCAGTACAGCTGTTACAATCATTTATCACTCGACTGCACGCGTATTGCACTCCCTTCTGCTTTTTTTTCTTTTTTTTTTGCTCGCTCTGCCGTTCCCAATGTCAAGGCATACGTCCCAGCCAGGTGATACAGGCAATGCCATCTAATGTAACACATCTATTTTAAGTGTGTTATCTCTGCTCCTCCCCCCACTCATCCTGAGCCGACCGGCCGTACTCTGTTCCACTCTGGGTTGAACACAGCGGAGAGGATCTCCTCAGACGGCCCCGCGGCATGAACACGGTGGAGTGTCTGAGTGCCGAGCATGCGGGCAGGATGTTTTGAGTTTATATGCAAAACAAAACCGACTCATGAAACTTGGCTGAAATGTTTCACCACAGTCCAAAGACAACAACGCTCCACCTGAGTTACAAGCACAGCTCTGCATCTTCTCTTCTAGATTTGGACCAAAAGTCATTAGATTAAAAATCACCTCCTTATATAGCCAATGACGTAAAGAGTGCATCTAAGGTCACATGTTCGGTTGATGTCACTGGAGTGTAATAAACACTTCAAGGGCCACTTCCCAGATGATAACTACTGCAGTTTATTCAGTGATTGCTGGCAGTTGGAGTGCCGTGAAATAATGACCTTCAGAATGATGAAGTTGTCGGATTCTCTGAAGGCGGCGTGCACACAGATGATCAGATGTGCATCTAGATAAATTTGACGGTCGTAAGAAAGAGGGGTGAAGGAACCAAGGCATGTTGCTGTGTGCCATGCTATTGGCAGTGTAATCGTATCAGTCAGAAAACAGAATAACACCATGCAGATTGCTAACAAGCTGACACATCAGTCTCACCTCTGGCTGCACAGATTAACACATTACTGCAATTAATTTTGGCTGGTGCCAACCTATTAAAAGAATGGCATATTGTTGTGTAACCATGACATTTTGGAATGGATGAAAAAGGTAAAATGTGCCCTAGTGGCCTATTAATTGAAATAATAATCAAAAATCACTCTCCAATTAGGCACACACACGATGTACTATGTATGGTACATTCACTCGAAGAAAAAGCAGTTTCAAAGTAGTTCTCTATGTCATCACAAGGGTCATTTTGGTGGAAAACCTTTAAAATGACTGAATGCATCAGCAGTGGTGAAGTATTCAGAGCATTTGTGAATAGTAATTAAAGTGTAACTATACTCCATTACAAGTGACAAGAACAGAAGTACTAAATACAAACTGCAGTTCCAGCTTCTCACACAAAAGCATTTGCTGCTTTGTCATGTTTCAAATGAGTCGAACATCTTTGAGTTTCAGATTGTTGATTGGACAAAAAAATACATTTTGAAGCCATCACCTTGAAGTCAGGGAAGCTGTGATTTACATTTTTCTCAATCTTCTTGATTCATAGACCACTTAGACAAATCGATACAGACTTATCAAACAGAAAATAATATCAGCAGATCCTCTGCCAAGATGGGTATACGTTTGTTTGTTGCTTGGTTTGTCAGCAGGTTTACACAAAAACTACAGAAAGGATTTCCACGAAACTTGGATGGAGGATGAGTCTCAGCCTGGGATGAAGGGATAGATCCAGGAAGTTTTTCTCTCTTTCTCAAACACTGAGCAATAGGGCGCTCTGGGAATAATGCATAGATCTTGATGAAAAAACTCAGACTTGTATCTACGAGGACACTGAAAAACAATATATGGGGCTGATATTAATTTGCAGCAAAAGTGAAACTCGAAAACAACCAGTGATGTAATAAATCTAAGTACAATTTTGAGGTGCTTTGAGTATTTCCTTTTTCTGCTACTGTATACGTCCTCTCTCACATTTATTTGATAAATCAAGTTACTCCTTACTTTGCAGATTCAGATTACTCACTTTTATAGGCTAGGCTGACGTGTTATCAATCAGTTAGTGTTGTGGGCAGCATTGTGTCATCAGCTAGTTATCAGCTAGTAACTTCAGCTGTCTTATACATTGTGTGAATTACAAGTACAGTATTTGACTCTACAATGTAGTGGAATACATGTGTGAGGTAACATAACTTTACAGTAAACCTGTGTTAATGCAATCAGTCATTTTGAACCATTGATGATTTATGTTTTACAAACCAAAACAGGTAATATTTCTAATTCTGCCTAGCTGACAAAGACACAAATGTAAAATGTTTCATCAGTAAGACAAATGTTTTGAGTTTGACCATACATTTAGCTAAAAAAAAAATTATATGTTAAAGTCATGTCTGCCTGCCTTCCTGAATGCAAAAACGTCCAGGCTTCAGTGCAATGTCTGTCCTAGCATCCTGCCCCTCAGGTGCAGTGTGTCTGCACCGGTGTGGCTTCATGCTCCACAAAGTCACACAGAAATCTCACCAGCTGACTAAGCGCTTCATGCTGATTGTCGTACTCACCGTGAGTGTATATGTTCCCAAGTTCATTGTGCAGGTAGAACAGGCTCCTGATGCAGTCTTGCACGGAGGAGATTGGCCGGTATCCCGTCAGGACGTATTTGTTAAACTGAAGATGTGGAGGTGAATTCGCCCAGTCCAGCAGCCTGGGTCCATTTAAAAATGCCATAGCAAACAGGACCGTTAAAAGGACGCCGCCGAATAAGTAAAAAACAGACTGTACACCTATATACACATTTAGTAAGATTATTGCGACTAAAACCTTATGGGATACCATTTGTGTTGGCATTTGTTAAGGGTTTTCTTTTTTTTCTTCTTCTTCTTCTTCTTCTTCTAATATTTTGTGCTGTTAGCCTCCTAGCTTTGGCGCTAGCAGGCTCACGTCAGGTCTCTCAGCACTACCCGGCGACGGTGTATCCGCGCCGCCGCTGTTTGCTCTCAACGGCCGGTACCTGTGTGAGTGTCATCCGCGAGGCTGGAGACAGACACGGCCAGCCACGTACATGGTGCAAGCTCGGGCAGGACATCACATCTGGCATCTAAAAAATGTCCGTGCAGCACCCAAAAGCCTTGAGCGGTCGAGAGACAGTGTTCCTCCTCTTCATGTTAGGAGCCACTTCCCTCAGTGAGCAGCTAGCATTCCGGTGCAGCAGCGCGGGCTTGAACGCGTCCCGGGCTGGGATGCTGTGGGTGTTTCGAGTGCGAGCCGCGCGTCCATCCAACTCCAGATGATGCTAGCTTGATCCTAGCGGTCAGATTTTGCGATAGAGGACTAGCAGGTCATACCTTCACTTGAAATGTAAGCACGAGGTTGGCGTACGCTCAGGTCAGGTCCGTCTGATTGCCGGCTAGGTTTCGTAATGCTGTTTTTTTGTGTTTTTTTTTTAAACGCAAATGAGATCCGTGATTCTGGAGCGCGGAGATTTTTGGAAGGGACCGCGGGCTAGCAAGCCGGGCAGTCGGCTATCGATGTCCTGTAACTAAGGGCTGAGGAAGCTGATGTTTGAGCTGGCTGACTCCAAACATACACGGCCCGGTCCGCAGAGCTTGCATTCGGTTTCTTCAACATCTGTTTTAGCCTATTATTATCCACCATTATTTCTGGCTAGCCGTATTCCTTGAAAATCCCTGGCGGCCTCAAGTCCCCTGCATCGCTTCTACAGAAGTGTCAAGCTACATGAACTAACACGGCAGCACTTCCGGTCATCGTTTTCAAAATAATTGTACCTTCGAGTCCCCTACTTTGATTTCATAACTTCAGTTAATAGTCACTCTGCAGATAACATGCTACATCACACACACACACACACACACACACACAAAAAAAAAAATCAGCAACCAGATTCTGATTATCAGAAACATGCTGAATATCAGATCCAACTATTGGTCGACCCATAGTGTACATGTAAATATATGTTTAGTTCAATTTAACATGTTCTTTTGTCTCTGAGGTATGTTCAGTATCCGATACTGTAAGACTTTTACTCAAGGACTCTTCGCTTGGGTGACTTTTACTTTTACAAATACATATCATCACACAATGTCTTTGCTTTTCATCAAGTCTGACGTTGAGGTACTTTTCCCAACACTGCACAATAGTCCCATTTGCGTTATGCAATAGCAGGTTACAAGAACAGTAGAGGATCTGAGGTAATGAGGTAGTGTTTCTCAACAAACCCTTTACAAGACAGGCACATAAAGTTGCAGCTCTTTAACAAAGTGAACATGCTAGTACTCATTCTTTTATTTTATTTTGAAGGCACACTCTTCCGACTTCCGGTCTAATTCTGGTTGGCTGACACTGGGTTCATGCTGCCTGGCTGCACTTGGCAGCGTGAATGCCTACACTGACTGAGCTACAGCTGCCTTCAATACAGGCGGAAATATTGGATTTACCACCTGAGCTCACATGATGAACGCAATGAACATGAATATTGTTTGTCAGACACACCAAAAAAAAAAATATATATGGTGATAACAGAGACAAAGTGTGTCTTTTCCCTCTGTAGTAATGATATAATTACAGATAAAGATTGAGGTCAGCCTTTCAGGAATGTTTTGAAAAGCCTAGAGGTTTTGTGAAAGGCAGGATTATACCAGTGAATGAAAATTATATTGTAATACCTTTGAATCACTATGATTCATTTTAGAATAAACCTCACTGCTCACTGAAAGCTGCAGGTCCAGAAATGAGTCACAATTTAAGTGCCGTGCCTAACTGTCATATACACTACGTGATGCTTGACTCTTAACCTCAATACTGACAATAGAATACATCATTATTACTCATTATTCATTCTGCTGGTACCACTGCACAAAAGTAAGGACTGCACTTGGAGTTAGGAGTTTCCCAGGAGCACTTGAAGGCAGCAGCTGGTGCCTGTAATCCTCTAACAGTCAGAGGACTGCTGAGGAGCTGGACAAATCACACCACCTCCACCTCTCACACCTCTGAGGGACTGTGACAAACAAGACCCCCTTTGCGGTGGACAAGCCACAAGTTTCATGTTAATGAGAGGTGGCTGAGAAGAAGCAGAGAGGAGTGAAGAATACACAGCACATGTATTTTTTATTTCAACTGCAGCGTTGCTTTGTACATCTTCTTCGCCGTGGTAAAATCACAGTTTTAACGTATGAATCGATGCATTTTTCCGTTTACGCTGATTCTTTTTTACTTATCTGTCATTTTTTTCTTCTCTTAATATCACAGATGTTAATTTATCTGTATCTGATTTACTTTTTAAATGTTAAAATGGTCCCACATGGCTCTAATTTATTTGTTTATCATCTGCATCTGCTGTTGAACCACCCTGAAATCACATTTTGTTTGGTTTAGTCTTGAGAAACAGATCTTTTAAGCATCAGAGTCTTCTGTGCCATAGTTGAGAGATGTGTTTAGTCAAACCAAGTGTTCTGTTCTGTTGAAGACCACGAACACCTCACGCCCCTTTCACACCAAGTCGAGCTTGTCTGTTAACATGTGAACTCGTGCTTTCAAAAGTACTGAGGTTCCCTGTTTCCGTATCCATAATTTGAACAGATTCTACTAAATTAATTTCAAACATGTCGATTTATCTGCCCTAGATTAACCTAATGTAAAATAAACACTCCGGCATTACTCTATTTTGTTTGTATATTGTCAGTATTTGCTGCTAAAACGCCACCATCATCATCATCATCATCATCATCATCATCATCATCATCATTTTATGTTGCCTTTAACATTGTTCTTTGTTCCGTTTCTGAGAATAACGGACCACACTGGTCAAACCGGGAAACCACTTGTTTTTGGTGTCTGTTCTGTCAGAGACCACTTTTTCCTCACACCCCTTCACTTCCTGTCTTGCTTGTCTTCAAAAGCACGAATCCCGATGCAGACGATCAGATTCACACACGCACCATGAACACAGAGGACAAAGGTGAGTCAATACAGATTTGCTCATTTTGAAACATTCTCAAACTTTATCCACACAGAACCTTTTTGCGTAACCAAATATAACCATATGAAATATTAATATCAACATTAATATGTTTTTTAAAATAGCACCTTAAAGGAAAATGTTAGAAAGTGCTTGACAATAAAACATGAAATTTAACATAACACATGACATGACTTTTAAAGGTCCTATTTATTGTCTGATCTCAAAGTGTCAGTATTTGACAAGTTGGGAATGAGACTCAAAAATCAAGTTGCTTCCTGGACCTTTTAAATGACATTTGAAAGAACACACAGTCTTACAGCTGAGGGGTTGGACAAGCGTGACCCTAGTGACAAGGTGAGATTGTGGAACTGCTACAATGCCCTTCAAAGCTAAAGCTACAATCTCGGTCAAAACTGAGTCATGACTGAAACTGAACGTTTAAATGTCTGCTGTATCTTGTGACAAAATTTCTCAGTTTAATCTCGCTCTGTCTTTCAGAAAATGTGATGCAAAATTTGCAGGAACCACAAACTCCTGTTACTACTATAAGCCTCTGTAGTGCAGAATAAGCGGGTCATCACTGGAAGTATTCACTTTGTTTCTCTTGGTCATCATGTTGTACATTGTTCCAATCATAATATTGGAGCTGTATGGTGGTGACAGAATATTGACTGATTAACAGCCTTCCTAGTTTTTTATTTTTTATGTAGAAAATTTAGGGCAGTCGTGTTCTTTACTATTTACCATCTTCTACCATACAAGTAGACTAGTTAGCCCGCAAGGCTGCTAAATATTAGTCTTCTGACACCTTCTGCTGTTCACTCAGTCATACGGTTTGTATACCTGTTGAAAGGTAAAAATCTGTGCACTGTAGCAGAAACAATCTGTTTGAGTGGCTTGGTTTCAGCTAGTCTGTGGGTTTTTACAACTTCAAGCGTTAGAGATGGGTTGAAAATACATTAAAACAGAGAGCCCCAGCTGGGTTTCCTCAAGGTAACAGCAACAGGTAAAACTGAGAGAACACTGGTAGATTGAGAGCAGTTAATTAAGGGTAATATCTGTCCCAATCGTTGAAAATACTGTTTTTAAAAACCAAGCGAAACTGCGGGCAAAGTGAGTAAATATGATCTTAATGCTAAGTTATTCAGTAGTATTTTAGGCCCGTCCAATATGCAGCTTAAAGTGGCGTCGTAATGTTCATGTTCATGTTTATTCAACAAAAACATTTCTTTTTCAGAATAAACCATCAGTTTGCATTCATCATCCAACTTACCAGCAACATGTTCCTGTTGAACGTCTGCGTCCTGGCTGGTCTCATGCTGTCCCTCCCTCAGTGTACATATCAGTCTTGCGAGGAGGGGAAACCCAAAGAGTGCTTGGATGCAGAATTTGCTCCAGGCACCGATTTGGCCGGGGAAGGCTTCGACATCACCAAACTGGAACGTAAGGGGGCCTTTGTGATCAACACAAATCTGTGGAAACGCAAGGACAAGGGGTGCACCCTGTGTAGCAACCCCTATCTGGAGAACAAAAAGCAAAAGCTCCCGCTGTCAGTGGTGGACTGGAGGGCAAAGCACTCCTGCAGCGCAAATGTGGCCAGTACAGTCTACCGATCCAGTGAGGCTCTGGTCACCTCCAGCACCTCTTCTGTGGATAACAGCTGGCAGGCCAATCTTGATGTTCAAGCAGGAAAAAGAGGAGGCTCGCTGATGTTAGCTGGTTCTCAGTCTAAACTGGCTGATTACTCTATGGAAAAAACTAAGAATGACAAGTTCAGCTTCACAAGCCAAAGCATGTCCTGTGAGTACTACAGGTAAGTTTTCTCTACACACTCACAATCACTGTGTTATGATTTAATATTGTACACTTGCTTCATACTGGTCTGTCTCTTATTGTCTTGTGTCTCACTGGGAACAGCTACCGTTTGTCCGGCACCCCCAGGTTGCACAAAGAATTTCACACAGCAGTGAAACAACTCCCCAAAACCTACAGCCCTAAAACCAAGCAACAATTTTACAAACTGATTGATAACTTCGGCACCCATTACATCACAAAGGTGAACCAAAATGATGGAATGGCTCTAACGAATGAAAATGCAACAAACAATCATCTGAATATGATTTGCTAATGAGCTATGTCTGAAAATGTATAATTCCAGGTGAAGTTGGGAGGAAGTGTTCAGTCTGTGACCAGCATCAAGCAGTGCGAGGCCAGTCTGAGTGGCCTCAGTGTGGAAGAGGTGGGGATGTGCCTGAAAACTGAGGCGTCCGCCAGCGTCCACATTAAAGTTAGCATTCAAACAGAACACTGCAAGAAGGACATTGAGAAGACGGACAGTAAGGCCTCCTTCTCCAGCCGTTTCAACGACAGGTATGGAACATTTTCTCACATATTTTGTCACCTTTTGGACAGCAAACTGTGGTTTACTAAATACTAGAATTTAATCGGAATTTTAAAAATTCCTCTAAATCCAAGCTCATGTCTTTATCGTAATGCTGTAGATGAGAAACTCTCTCACATGCATATGAGTCAGCACAGTAGCGTCTTTGGGGCTTTCACGCGGAAAGTCACTGTTCATGTCCCGTGTAAGACCAAAAGTCAAAGTTGGCTTATCATTTCAACCTGGGTGTCAAGACCTTCTGAAAAATTGAGGACAGTCCCGAATTACGGTCAGTTGTCCCAGGATGCAAGGTTAAAAGAAGTGTTTTAAACAGGTGCACAGTGCCAAACTGAGTGGATACATACAGACTCATTTAGTTTTTCATGCTGCCACTCTGATCACCAGCCTAGGTGATGGGCGACCACAACATGACGTCGCGGCTGCGTTTCACCGCAGCTGGCTGCATTTTTAAAACATTTTTTTTTTGTGATTCTATGGTGTTGTTTAAATGTTTGGTTAAATGATCGTCTTTCCTCTGCAGGTTCACAGAAATAAAGGGGGGGCATACGACAGAGCCAGACCTTCTCTTCTCTGCTAAGAAAGATCCATCAGCCTACAAGGAGTGGCTGAACACAATTTCAAAGCATCCAGATATCATCTCGTACTCCCTGGACTCGCTGCATGAGTTACTGCCTACTAAAGATCCTGTCCGTCAGAACCTGCGCTCAGCCATTAGCCACTACATCCTGGAGAAAGGCCTGTGGAGGAACTGCAGCCAGGGTTGTCAGGCGGGCAGGAATGACACAAGGGATCCCTGCGTCTGCCAATGCCATAATAACAGAGCTGTAAACCAAGACTGTTGCCCAACCCGTAGGGGCATGGCGCAGGTCACCATAACTGTACAACGGGCTTCTGGTCTTTGGGGAGACCATTTTACAAGCACAGACGGGTATGTGAAAGTGTTTTTCAACCATCAGATGTATCAGACTCCTGTCATTTACAACAACAACAACCCGAACTGGGCCATGACGTTTGACATGGGCGACAATGTTTTGACAGCAGGCAACAAAGTGAGATTTGAAGTGTGGGATCGGGACAACAACTGGGATGACGACCTGTTGGGAAAATGTGAGCAAATTCTGTCTGCTCGGGTCAAGAATGAGGTCTGTAGCCTGTACCATGGTAATCTGTTCTACAAATGGGAAGTGAAATGTGCTCCAAGCTTGGGTGGAGATTCATGCACTGACTACAAACCCTCACCTATGAATCCGAGTCTGAAGAGTCTGTATGTGTCCCGTCACGCCCGACCTGTTCCAAAGCCCATCCTGTTAGAGATGGGTGTGTTTGTGGACGAAACAAGCTCAGGGAGAAACCAGAGTCTTCGTGCAGAGAGTCAAAAGTTAGATGAGATATAAATAGCCATGTTTGGCTTTACCAATGCCGATATTGTTCTCTATCAAATCTCTACTGATCACAAAAGATGAGAGGTACATCAGTTTGGGAGGAAGTGACTTTGACAAAGTGGTTAAAATTTGAATCAGGAAACATTCCTGTTACACTTTGTGTGTTCAGTTTCAAAACAGTTTAATAAAGGTCTTAATATACTGTAGACGCTGGCCTGGTGTTTAACAGGATAGCAAAGCATATGTGGTCCCTCATCTAAAATTTCCTGCAGTTGTTGAGTTGAACATTGATTTTGGATTTTTTGGTTTTTTTGCATTATTTCTTACCAGCTTTTTATCTTGGTATTTTATGTTTCTATGCAGGCATTATAACATGCAGTACTAGTGTGTTTTATCCATTTTAATCACATTATTGCCTTGTTGATTTTTGAACAGAGTAGTGACGAATAGACCAGTAAAGCTTAAAAGTACTTTAGACATGTAACGCCACCATATTATACATGTTTTATGCATTTTATAGTCTTTTACTCCTCTTGCACTATTTTTACTCCTCCTTAGTGCTGTTATATATATATGTTTTTCAATATATGCACTTATCAGTTTAGCTGTTGACTGGTTTCTTGTTATTTTGCAATCATATGTGCTTTTCTCTGTTCATTTCAAATATGTTAATCTCTCCATCTGGGTTTTAACTTTTTATTATTCTTAAATAAAAAAAAAAATCATATACTCATTCATATGGCGACTGACTGTGTATTTTTTAGTTTGGATTAATTTTCTATTTGTACAGTATTTTATGTTTAAACAATCCAATTCTTTCATACTGACGCCATCACATGCAACTATTACTTAGTGAAATATAATCATTCATGTGAAAGACTGGTTCCTAGTGAGGATGGCCACAGCCCACCACCACTTCAGAGAAATGATAGGTTTGTGGTCTCTAGTTCGTTGCTGACTGGAAAGTCAGCCGGCATTTCATATTGTCACTATCTATTTGAGTTTGTCTACCGACCACCAGCTCCTCCCCCTCAGTACTCGGTCTGCTAAACATCGGTGATGATTTTTTTTTTCCCCTGCTACCTCTGAGACCACTGTCACCTCACCCCCTCACCACCTCCTGCCCTGTTTCTTATACTTTGAAACACGCCGTTGTGCGTGCTCCCACTCAGTGTCACCAGTGCTGCCTGAACAGGCAAGACGAAGGTGAGTCTATGCTGATGTGCTCGTATTCAAATATGCTTTCAATTTATGTGAATATACTAACCATCTGTGGCTTAATATAGTGTTAAGTTGTACTTACTTTTGTATGAACTGTTCACTGCTGTGACAGTGAGAAATCGGTTAGTTTATTTTTGTGAGATTCGTGAGAGCAGTAGCTTTGTTGCATTCAGTGAGCTATTATACTGCAAGTCACGGCCATTTACTTATAGCGCACATTTTAAAACAACAATGTTGGCCTAAGCAGTTATGAAGCTGTGACTGTTGTTGCGACTCAACTGAAAGAAGCTTTATTGCCTTTGGATATCGACTAGGAATGTACAGCAAAAAAAAGATTGATCAGAACATCATAGAAGCCAAGTGGGCTGAAGAGATCTGAAATATAATCGTGTCAATCCCTGCAGTGCTTAAGAAGCTATGCAAGAGACTAACAATTATATATTATGTCGGTTTCTTGCTATGAGTGACAAGAAAGGCCGATGACACACAGTAAGAAAGTCAGCGATCAAGATATGAGACAATGAAAACGTGAAAAACTGAAAATACAGACATGGTTTTATTTTCACAATCATTCTAATGTGGAAAATAGTACTCATACTGTCCGTCAAGTTTCTGGTGCATTTTGGCACAGACCACTGAAGGCAACTGAGGGGCCAGAGTAAGGGGTTTTAACTTACACTCATTTAGCAGTATACATTTTTGCCAGTGCAGTTCATGACACTCTTGTGGAAAAGGAGAAGAGACTTAAAATGGTCCTGCCAGGTTTTCTTGTAAACCAACAAAAGTTTCAAAAAGTTTGTTTGTTTGTTTGTTTGTTTTTTTCAATACATTTCTACTTGAACATCGGAGAGAAAGACTATGTCTCTAAAATTAAATCAGAGTGAAAGTGTAATGAGGTCCTAAAATGTTCCTTTGATGTACACCACAAGAGGAAGACTCAAAGGAAGATAAAGATCGTCTCTTGAAACTGAAATTGCTAAGCTGTGTTGATAAGACTCACACCACAGGATTTTTTTTAAATAAGAGTTTATAACCACATGAGTATGAACTTCATGATTGATACTGCCTAAGAGATCAAAGTGGTTGATTTCATCTAAAGCAGCAGTTGGTTTTCAATTATTGTATAACCAGTGTTCAACAACCAAGTAGTAGTGGTGCATGCTTCACTTTCTAATATCTAAAATGTTATTTTTTTCAGGATAAACCAACCATTTGCATCCATCATCCAACTTACCAGCAACATGTTCCTGTTGAACGTCTGCGTCCTGGCTGGTCTCATGCTGTCCCTCCCTCAGTGTACATATCAGTCTTGCGAGGAGGGGAAACCCAAAGAGTGCTTGGATGCAGAATTTGCTCCAGGCACCAATTTGGCCGGGGAAGGCTTCGACATCACCAAACTGGAACGTAAGGGGGCCTTTGTGATCGACATGAATCTGTGGAAACGCAAAGACAAGGGGTGCACCCTGTGTAGCAACCCCTATCTGGAGAACAAAAAGCAAAAGCTCCCGCTGTCAGTAGTGGACTGGAGGGCAAAGCACTCTTGCAATATGAAAGTGGCCAGTGCAGTCCACCGATCCAGTGAGGCTCTGGTCACCTCCAGCACCTCTTCTGTGGATAACAATTGGCAAGCCAATCTTGACGTTAATGTAGCTGAAAAAGGCAGCTCAGTCATGCTAGCTGGTACCAATTCCAAGTTGGCTGAATACTCCTTGGAAAAAACTAAGAATGACAAGTTCAGCTTTACAAGCCAAAGCATGTCCTGCGAGTACTACAGGTAAGACGATCAGGACTGAAATGTCTGTACACATTCCCGTAGTTCTGAAAATGACTCAAATTCAGTTATACATTTGCCTCACACTGGTCTGTTCTTTATTGTCTGGTGTTTCACTGGAAACAGCTACCGAGTGTCCGGCACTCCCAAGCTGCACAAAGAATTTCGCAAAGCTGTGAAACAACTCCCCAAAATCTACAGCCCTCAATACAAGCAACGATTCTACAAACTGATTGATAACTTCGGCACCCATTACATCACCAAGGTGAATCAAACACATTTTTTTAAAAGCCATTTCATCGAACAAATTACCACCTTGGCAAAATTAGATGCCATAGTTACTAAAGCTGTATGTCTTAAAATATATCATTCTAGGTGAAGTTGGGAGGAAGTGTTCAATCTGTGACGAGCATCAGGCAGTGCCAAGCAAGCCTCAATGGCCTCAGTGTAGAAGAGGTGGGGATGTGCCTTGAAGCTGAGGCATCCGCCAGCGTCAAAGATTCAAAACTCGGAGCTCAAGCAAAACACTGCAAGAAGGACATGGAGAAGTCTGAAAGTAAGACATCCTTCTCCAGCCTCTTCAACGACAGGTATAGAATATTTTCTCCTATTTGTTGCATCTCCTGATCATTTGCATACTTTGATGGAATGACAGTTTTCAGCAACAGAAATCCCAAACACCATATTTTAACAGCTCTCTCCTCTACAGGTTCACAGAAATAAAGGGGGGCCATACGACCGAGCCAGACCTTCTCTTCTCTGCTGACAAAAATCCATCGGCCTACAAGGAATGGCTAACCACACTAGCACAGAATCCAGACATATTCACATATTCCCTGGAATCGCTTCATGAGTTACTGCCTGCTAAAGACCCTGTCCGAAAGAACCTGCGCTCGGCCATTAGCCATTACATTTTGGAGAAAGGCCTGTGGAGGAACTGCAGCGACCGCTGTCAGGCCGGCATCAAGAGCGACTCCAGGGATCCCTGCGTCTGCCAATGCCACAATGACCCAGCTGTTAACCAAGACTGCTGCCCGACCCGTAAGGGCATGGCACGGGTCATCATAACTGTCCAACGGGCTACTGATCTTTGGGGAGACCACACCACAGCCACAGATGGCTATGTGAAGGTGTCATTCAACGGGCAGCTGGTCCGGCGTTCTGATGTCATTCACAACAACAACAACCCACACTGGGGCACCATCATTGACCTGGGCACCCAGGATTTGTCTGCAGGGCATGTCGTGAGATTTGAAATGTGGGATCAGGACAGCAACTGGGACGATGACTTGTTGGGACAATGTGAGCAAATTCTGACTGCTGGAGTCAGGGAGGATGTCTGTGTCCTGCAGCACGGCAGGCTGTTCTACAAGTTTGACGTGAAATGTGCTCCGAGCCTGAGTGGAGGTTCCTGCACTGACTACAAACCCTCGCCTATGAGTCCGAGTATGAAGAGTCTGTATGTGTCCCGTCACGCCCAACCTGTTCCAAAGCCCATCCTGTTGAAGATGGGTGTGTTTGTGGATGAAACAAGCTCAGGGAGAAACCAGAGTCAAATGTTTGATGTGAAATAAAAATCCTTGCTTGGCTTTACTGAGGTTTACTTTTAATCAGGTAAATCGATGATGCTGATTTATTAAATCTCTCGTGGGCATATAGAATGAGATGTGTGTTAGCTCAGGAGGAATGTTTTATGTGGTGACTAAGCAGCTGCAACTCAATTATGAAACATTTCCCTAATATTTTGTGTGATCAGTTTTGTTTCAGTGTAGTCCCTGTACATGGAATGATTTGTGTTTGACGAAGGGCTCTCAGATATCGAGATGAGCAAAAGATTTAGATGACTGACATGAATGGTAAAATGTTCAAAACATATTCAAAATTTGAAAAAAAGCAGTGGCAGACAAGATACTATTGTTTTTATATACTGTATCCATGTATTTACATCACAGTGTCCATTTTACTTTCACATTAGCTAAGCATATGCAGTAGATCATATAAAAGTTCTTCCAGTTGTGAAAATATTATATTCAATGCAACTTTTACTCATAGACTTATATATACCTTATTTTTTTTAAATGCGCATGTATTAGCAGATTCAGACATGTTATCTTGCGCAATCACTCTATAGCACTTTCCTTTCTATCTATGCAATCATTTATAAAAATGTACTGGTGTGTTTACTGTTTTGTGTTTTTTTGTTTGTCTATCATGAATAAAAGCATAATATCTCATCTGTTCCTAGTATCTGATGTTTCATTTATTACATATAGTGTCGATCTGAATGTTTAGGTTTGTCTCAGGCAGTGCTGCCTTCTTTAGAAAGGATGTGGTAAAACTTCCTGTGTACGGATGAGGCTTCGCTGACTCTATCAAAGTGAACAATGTGTGCAGGTAGACATTATGTAACATGTTTTTACTCAGAGGCTTCTATTCAGCATCATTTGACATAATTTATTGGATTCAAACAGTAAAATTACCTTTTTCAATATTCATTTTACAAGCATAGAGACAATATTCTTGCATCTATTTATGTTCATTAATCACCACCAAGTTTTTTTCAGTGTTGATAAAATAAGACTGGTGGGGCACTGCAGGTTTGGGACCGACAAGACAAACAAACATGGATAACAAATGTCCACTCACAGAGAAAGACAAAGGGGTTGAGAAAAAACAAAACAAAAGGCAAAATAGACAACACAACAGGGCAAAATGGAGAGAAACACACACAAAGCTTGAAAAACACAGTACAGCAAGCACATCATGGAAATGATCCACTCGAAGTCCAGGTCATTTGAATTAGCCTGGTTAGAGACAGAGACAAAGAGGACAGGGAAGAAGAGCACAAATATAATGAACCAGGAAATAAACATAGATGAAGGTGATTGGCTGATGACTAACACAAGTATGGTCTTGAATTTTAAATAGTTTTATGATGTTTTAACTGAGCTACACTAATCGTAAACGTCCTTTCATTCTCACCTTTGTATCCGTTCACTCCATATTTGCCAGCTTGCTCTCCTGTGAAAGGATCAGCCCAGTTCAATGTTATAAATGTGCTCAGAGGGAAACTGCAGCAGTGAGAAAACAGGGTTTGACAGCCAAGTCAACCCCTGCAATAAAGGTCTTTGACTTTTTACAGTATGTGAGGACTCAGCCAACACACTACACCCTTAAGTGGAAAATAATCCATAATGCATGCACTTGTGCTTTTTGTGTGGAAGCTATTTAAGTTAAGTACATGTTCAGAGCATGTGAAAAGAACAACAGTGAGTTCAAAAATAGCTTTGCTTTGTACGTTGTAGTCAGCAAAATAAAAAAAGGTGTTTAAAAGTACAGTGCAATTTAGACGCATGCAAAACCACACAATAATTAGATATGAAAGCTATTCTGTAGCACAGCAAAATATGCAGTACACTATGTGATGTCACTGTATTATTACACAACCAGACATGGCTAATAATGTCACCAGCAACGGCGCAGTAACTGGAAATTGATGAAGTGAAATAAATGAGGAAGTCTCGGGTTTCTTGCTTACCCAAGGCATCATGAGCTGCTCCCAGCTGTGCACCGTAACCTTATCAAATACAAGCAAAGAAGTTGACTTGGACAAAAAACAAAAACACAAAATACATTTATGTTATGATTTGGTGTCTTTTGGACTTCAGGAGTAGCTGAAGAAATGTGTGCAGCTAACGGCTGTACTAAAATGTCATTCTCAATCATGCAGGACATACTGATACTGAAAATACATCCTGCTGTCATTCTCATGCAACCGCTAATGCATCGCAATGTGATATACTGGTGTAACGAATGGGACATTATGTGTAAGGATCTGTGACGTGGAAATTCACCTGTTTGCTGAACTCCATATCCTGCACCAGCACCTGAAACAACACAAAACATGTAGATTCTCAGATATCACTTGGCCTAATAATGACAAATCATTATAGACAGAAAGATTATACACATGCATACACCACATTATCACTGGTCACAGTTTCATTATCATCTGTTCTACTATGGGTTCTAACCTCACTCGGTTAATCTGGTTAAACAACTGAACAGCCCTTTTTCCATTACACACAGTTTCTCACCCTCATTCTCACCGTATTTGCTGGCAGTTTTGGCACCTTCAGCCCCGAGAGCAATCTGCTGAGGAGAGTACGGGTAGCCACCATCACCTAAAGGGACAACAAGTAACAAGTGTTTTGTTAGCTGTGGCATTGTGACAAACAGGATGGTTTATTGTGGTCTAACAAAACTGAATTCTTTGTATTTACTTCATGGAGTTTATTCCACATAAGCACTGAGGGCCTCTGATTGGAGGTGTTGACTTTACTCTCTGTATTATATTTTGCGTTTGTTTGAGGTCTTTGAAACTGCGACTGAGGACTACACCAATAAACTGACCTGACTAAAGCTATAGTTATAAATCTCATGTAAATGATATTCCTTAACTCGTACCTTCCAGCCCAGTAGGAATCACTGGAGCATTACCATAAGGAACCTGAGGAGCTCCTCCTCCTGGAGGAAAAAGAAATCATTTGGGTAAACTGACTCATATTACTTCTCCATTTTCACCATTTCACATGCACAGGCAGCTTATTCAAGTTTGACTCTTGCATGGAAAGCCACATTCACAAAAGCCTGACTAATACCGTGACAGAAGGATGAGGTCATATCAGTACTGCTCACCATATTTACCACCAGCTGATTCCAGTCCTGTACCGAGTGCCCCTGCGCCGAGTGCACCTGAACGAAGACAAGAGGGGCTTCAGTGACATGCTTTCAAACATCCCAGAAAATATATTATACATACAGAGTTCTTGTTGATGAATTTGAGGAGGTTGTTTTTTTCTGCAGCTTATTTGCTGGTTTGATAGGATTCCTTAAAAAGTAATAGAAAGTTTGACCGAAATATATCAGAGATTTTGAGCTGTAGCGCTAATTCAGTATGTGTATTCTTATTGGATTGTGAAGCCTGGTTGAAGCATTCAACACTCTCAGTGAAATCTAGCAATTCCATTTTATTTGTACCACTGTATGGCAGCTGGAGGATCACCCCTGTCTGTGAATTTCTTACCATATGCCCCCTGGACTGGTCCAGCATAGCCTCCTGTACTGAGGGCTGGGGGAAAAAGTAAAAATAAAAACATAAACAAGCATGTTAAACATCGTTCATCCATTAACTGATTCACATCTTTCAGTGAAGCTGTGTGAAAAGCTTCTACAAGAGCCAGGAAGTCAGAAACCGCCAGATTCAACTGGTCAGCTTCTATAAATAAGAGACAATAGCTACACCCAGTGGATGAAAGGCCGCACTGGCTGCTCAGCAGAGGAAGAGCGTTTCCTTGGCGGCCTCTTATTTGGACAGCTGTCAGATGATGCAGGTCAAAGGTCCAGTGTGTAGGCTTTAGGGGTATCTTTTGGCAGAAACTGAGCATAATATTGACAATTATATTTACACTGATGTCCTCTTCCACTAGGTCCATCGTGGTTCGAGGCCATGGTTCTACAGGAGCCCAGAAGGGACAAACACAACACTGGCTCTAGAGAGGGCCCTTCACATTTTGTGTATCTTTAGTGATGATGTTCGGCTCAGTTGACACACTGGACCTTTAAGGCATCTGCAGGTTAGTGCCATCACCTGTTACGGTTTTCCGCAGGTTATAACACCTCAAAATTGTTACCTTCACTCTTCCCTGCTTTGTTCTCAGCAACATCAGCTAACTCTGCAGGGTAACCGAGCCCTGAAATATAGCTCTAATTAGCATTATAATCATGACTGTGAGCTGATGACTTCTCCTAATATTTTTCTTTTTTTTTCTCCAAATGGTACTCACCAGCCCCATAGCCATCGCTGTAACCATTCCCATAACCTGTTAAGAGAAGTGTCTGTATGTTAAAACATTTAGAAGCTGTATTTACATGTAAGGACTGAATTCAAAGTGCATCTTTTCAAGTGCCGTATTTGACATTTTCTGACTGTATCAAACAGAATGGAAATGTTCAGGAAAATTCATGTGAAATACTGTGGACAAAGCTTTTGCAGCGTCTCCACATAGAGTGAGAGCAGAACAATGAAAGTCACTCAGCAGCACAAAGGATCAGCCTGTCTTAACTGGATATCATCACTCATGTCAGCGAGGGCTTTGATGCAGATTCCCTCTGACACCAAACAGAATGAAGAATGATCCTCAGTCATTGCAGGCAGACAATTCATGTTTCACGGTTCATGTTCTGGCTTCTGAATTGAAATTGTCCTCCATGTTGGCTTCTGTTACTCAGAGTACTTAATTTGACTGATATAATTTGTTTTCTCTGTGCATGTGCTGAGGACTTTCCTCTTACCCAATCCGTTGCCTGGCACAGCACCCAAGTATCCTGTTGCTCCGTCACCATAGCCTGTGATAACAAACGTTCAAAACCATGGCAGCAGACTCTCACTACTTTTGTAAAGACATTAATATCTAACTTGGAAGAAAAAAATCAAATGAAAAGGCTGCTATAAAAACAATATTTGGATGCCATGACTTTCTGACTTTGTATGCAAAACGAGGGAAAATAAAATTTGACTGGAGATGACTGGAAAGGTTTCAAAGAAATCCTTTGTTGCTGTTGTTGTTGTTGCCTTTTACTTTTTAAAAGCATCATCAATTATTCATCAGAAAGGAGAGTGAAACAGTCTTGCCTGTGACCTTTAAAGAAAGGCGAAGACCTCAGACGCAGCTCACAAGCAAATGGTTGTTTTTCAAGGCAAAGTCTGAGCAACGGCTGATTTTCTGCCGTGCGATGCATCAACTCCTTTGCTTCCTGATATTAGTCAATAAGGCAAATATGGGCCTATAACAATGTTCAGCTGAGGAATCGATGCATCCCAAGAAAAATCCCGATTGTAATAAGTTTGTGCTCTCAGACAAGCTTCTACATTTGTATACAGTCAGTGAGTCTGTGGCGGTAAAGAATCAAACTGAGATTGAAAGGCATTATAAAGGAGACAGATAGAACAATTATCCCACAGTAGACATCCCTCAACACCCTGGGAATCCTCACCTTGTCCAAGAGCAGCAGCAGCTAAGATTTAATTTAGAGGGAGACAGTAAGGACATGGTGCAAAAGTAATAAAAATGAGAATATATACCTGAAAGTAAAACAAAGAAAGATGAAGAAAAATGTGCATCCTTACCTCCGAGTTTGCCAGCAGCACCACCCAGGTATGCTCCCTGTCCCAAACCTGTTGGCAGTACACAGGAATCCTTTACTACAGATGGTGCAAGATCTATTGACATCTACATCTGCTAGCGAGAACTGTTCTTGTGTTCTGTGTCAGTGGTCAACATTACCTGCTCCATAGCCCCCAGCACCCAGGCTTGCTCCCAGACCTGCTCCACCGCCATAACCTGTAAAGGAAGTTAGCGTACACTCAGCCAAATCTCCTGTGCCAGTGCATATTTATAGAGATAAACATGAGGAACAATTGCTCAGCTCTGCTTTTGGTTCAAAGTGTAAATCATATTTCAAACGATGGGACATTATATTCTTTCTCATTCACGTGTTTTCCATATACAGGAAAGGTTTGCTGTTAACAGACTGTTGGACATGTGCAGCTGACAGTGGAACAAAAATAGACACACACACACACAAAACAGATGTCAACATCTTTGCCTGGGTTTGGTGGGTCTAAGCACCTTCTCCATCCGATACAGACCATCCTGAACGGATACCAGATACTGAATGGTCTTTCATGATCTCATTTTCCATTGATTACATTGACTGTCTATTATAGTCCCCTCGTTCCCTCTTCATTTTCTGTACGGCCATTTGTAATTGATGTTCTGAAAAGTGCTATATAGCTCATTCGGTAGAGCATGTGACCCATGTACGGAGGGCCTGACCTTGCTGCAGCAGCCCAGGGCTCAAGTCCAACCTGTGGCCATTTGCTGCATTTCATCCCCCACTCTCTCATCCCCATTTCCTGTCATCCCTCAAGCTGATAAAAAAAAGAGGTGGACCAACAATGACTTCACAAACTTTGACATAATATTCTTTATCCTGAAAGCTCAGTCATTAAGAGCTCAATCAACCAATCGTAAGCAAACATATGAGCCATACGATACATAGCTAAAGGTGTTAGTGAATAAAACAAAACGCTCCATTAAACAAATGTACCAAAGACAAAAGAAAAGCGCCATTGTTTTTGACAACAGGTCTCTGAGCTCTGGAAGGAGGATGCAACATCCTTATTTTACAAAATCCTTCTAAATTACAACACATTTAGGAGTGTTCACATACAACACATCAAACTGGATTATAAAAAATGTCTTGGATGAAGCCTGATCTCAAGCTTGTTGATCTAATACACTTAAAATCATCCATCCTCTTACCAAGAAGCAAACAAATCTTATGAAAGAAAGAGAAAATGCTCCATTTGAGGGATCACTGCAAAAAACTGGGGTATACTGCCTGTGTATTGATATCAGAAATCGACTCTGAAAAGTAGGAATCTGTTAGCTTCAATCTCACAATGAATACAACTTCATTACTGCTATTATTCCCCATCCACACAAAGGTGAACAAGTTCAAGGACAGCACACAGCATGCAAAGCAATACATATAGAGGCTAATGGATTTGCTAAGTATAGAATCATAGTCGCTGCAGCTGCTGGCCCATGACCTTTAGAGACAACTACTATCATGAAGCAGCATATGCACTGCACGTGCTTATTAGTAGATCCTGAAAGCCACAACAACAATTATTGACCAACTCTGGCACAGTAACAATCAGTTCTGTATTAACTGATTACAGTTTACAAACTTGTCAAAATACAAAGAAAAGCAATTCACTGTTGCTTCTAGAAGTGTAGGTGTGTTGATATCATAACTGGTTTGCCAGTTGTGCACACATATGAATGAAAACTGGATAAGAATGAACAAAAAGACATTGTGATAGTGTGTAAAGACAAAGCTTTGTTCTTACTTGATGCATGGGTATTCGTCCCAGTCTGTCCTGGGACAGTGAGAGGATTAGACTTTGTCCCTTCATGTTCAGCATGGGAAAGGTGTTTTGCCTTCTTTCCATCAGCAGTATAGCCATGAGCTTCCTGCCCTTCTACTGAGGGGACACCTAAACTTTGGGTTCCACTTGTGCCTGGGATCACTGGTGCGTAGTTCCCTCCTCCTTGTACTTGAAGATTAAGAGGACCACGACCATTGTTGTCTACAGCAATTGTCCCACGGATTCTAGGCACACTTGTGTCTTGAGCCACAAGCCCAAGGTCTTTGACACCCTGCCTGTCTGCTATGGCAGATACATAGTTTCTGGCTGCCTGACCCTGTGGAGGAGAGAATATATTGCCTCTGACATCTTGGGTCTGTGGAAGAGTTTGTGGAGATGCATGCCCAAGATGTTTGCTGTCCTTACCAGCATGAGGCTGGGGCACTAAACCTTGACCCCTCTGCGTCTCTGGACCCAAATGCTCATGGCGATTGATTCCCAATGCATCTGACAAACCACGAGTGGATCCACAGTTTTTGACCCACTGATTTTGTTGGCTAGATAAATCATAGTCTTGTGCCCTTTGTACCGGTGAAGGAACATGACCAAGACCTCTGATATTATCTTCAAGAGGCAATTGCTGTCTTACACCTCCAGTGACCGGTGTGGCTCCATGGCTTGCTGTGCCCCTTTTCAATGACACCAAACTGTCATAATTTTCTCCTACCTCTCCTTGTGAAACAGCAAGACTTTCACTGTTTTTATCAAAGGGCGTCATACGTCCAAGACTCGATGACTTCAGTTTTGAATCAAGGCTTTTGACCTCTCTTCCAGGTGTGAGTACAGCAGGTCTAAAGCCAATTCCTGCATGTGCTTCAGGAGCAGTGGCACCAAGTATATTGGTTCTCCTCATCCCGGCCATTTCAGGTCCAAGAGTTTTGTCCCCTTTTCCATACGATGGGCCAAGTGCTCTGCTCTTTTCTCTCATCAGATCTTGAACAGTTTGCCCCAGACGGGCCAGCTCAGGTCCACCCAAATCTGCTGTCGATGCACCTGGCAGAGAAATATCATGCATTCATGACTTCTTGGTGGCTCAGAGACAACAGCGCTTCTTTGAGGGTCAATGGCACACCGTGGTGGCCAGTGGCACATATTTACTGATCTGCATTTTGATTGATGTGTGTATCAGAGCATTCAATGCAATATAACACATCATCAGCAGGGTAATCAGTACTCAAACAGAGGTAAATCACGACCGTACGGACGCAGTGAAAAAATCCATTATGGCCTGAATGTGTCCTGTTTCAATGGACAGAATCATCGCCATAATTAGCAAGTAAGACGACAAAGACACAGCTGAGGCCACTTCTCGTTGAGTCAAAGCAATGACATCAACACATAAAACATGACAACATAATGTTGCCATCCCAAATTGTTGAATGCCAGAGACAACAGCACAGAGACAAGACAACAGCTGACTCAGACATCATGAGTGTGTGACAAAGACAACAGACAAACAAAGCTTAGTGAAACACTGATCAGACAAGGAAGCAGAAACCTACAGAACAGGATGAAGGATTTAAAAGTGAAAAGTATTGGCCAGCAGATTGAAATAATTCCACTTTAACGGCACAGTTTCAGTCATCAAGTTTTTCTTGAAACTAAGGACATTTGCATGCACACTTAAGTGAACCAGTGTGTGTGAAAAAAATCATTTATGGCCCAGATAAATCAAATAGGTGACCCAAATTCTTTGTAAGATTCTGCAGAACTTGATTAAAATATTAAGATTATTATAATCAAGTTAGTGTGTATTCAGCTTTTATAATCTGTTTTCCTGTAGCCCCATCAGCTCTTGTAAACTACAGCATTAAGTACTCCACACCGTCAACTCTGATTAACTCTGATTAACTCAGACTGAAAGAGCAGTAATAAGAGCTGGGCGACTCATGCATCATGCAACACAAATAAAACTCTGTTAGACAAATGCTGTCAAACATCAGCACGTGAATCTACCCTGTGCGCGCAAAATAAAATGGAGAATCTGATGGTGATATTACAGTAGATAGCTGAGATTTCATGCAAACAAAAGCCAGCATGAACTCGACTTCAGTGAGGTTACAGACAAACACAACACAGAACAAAGACAGACACAGACTAACAAACACAAAGACCACACAGGTCGCTGTGGTGAAGGTTTTACCAGGTTTCTGTGCCTTAGCCTTCTGTCCAGCGGCATACCCAAGTCCAATTCCTAATGATAGCAGATAAGGGAACTGTCATCGATTTCACTTCACATACTGACTGACAGAGAAACCCTGGCCGACATTATGGCTGTACAGGCAGATAGTCTTTAGTCTAGTTAGGTAAAAAAAAAAAAAAAAAAAAAAAAAAAAGACAAGCAGCTGTGTAAGATAAAGGGGATGATAATATAAAAGCCCACAGTTCAGTGAAACAGGACAAATGGTTATATTAAAGAAGATATTGTTTTGGAAGACTACCCAGCATCCTTGGACACCTCTTTTGTGCAATCTGTTAAAACATGACTGACAGCGTAAGTGTGTGTTTGTGGCAAGCATGAGCTGAATGGAAGAAGTAATGGGGCTCTGAGGTAAGACGCGATTCATCACTTACCTGGTCGGGCTCCAGGGTAGCCAAGGCCAGCTAAAGCACCGTATCCTGGCAAGGAAACAAAAAGCCAAGTTCAGAGGACATCTATAAATCTGACCAGCACTCAGATTACATCACCAGTGCTCTGGGTTTTTTCTCTGTTTTACAAGGACACATAAGTCATTTGCTGAGATGCAATCTGCCCCATATATATATCATGTTCACAGACAATGACAAAGTGCCACTTAGCTGAGATTTATCAAACAAACAAACACAGAGAGCGCTTACAGAGAGAGACTGTGCATACTCTCATTCAGGCAAACGAGATAAAGACATCATAGAACAAAGCATGTGAATACTTACCAGGCAGAGTGCCATGGCCAGCACCATACGCTGCAAAGACACCAAAGCATAAATTTCATTTTCATTTACAAAGAGCTCTGCAGCTGAAACCCAACTGTTTATGTGAGTTTTGTCCTCATTCCCATCTCCATATTTATTTAACAATAACATCCTCATCAATCTGCTTCACCAGAACAGTTTGGGTGGGGTTTAAAGACTCAGTGCAGACATGCGTGACTTCACCTATTTCTAATTGAGACATGTCCACTTGTGTGAAACAGCTAAAGCAAATGTAATTTTAGCAGACAAATGTGGTTGTAAATGTAAAAACTTACTAGTAGAGGCCTAAGATCATTACAGCTGCCAGCTTTTCAAATAGCAGACTCAGGCTTTTACCTGTCAATTAAATGTTTTTCACGAGCATCATGTAACTTGTGTTTTGTGTGTTTTTCTGCCCTGTTTCTAGTATTCTGTTTTACTCCATGTTCATGTTCTCCTCCCCAGTCTGCTTTCCATTCACACCTGCACTGCATTTTTCTTTGTCAGCCCAGCCCTGTTCAACCCTTTGTCAGCTCTTTCCCTGCTGTCTTGTTCCCTCCACACATCACCCCCACCTGTGTTCCTCCACCTCACTCAAACTGCAACTCACCCCATTGTAAGATTAGTTTGTATTTAAGTCCAGCATTGAGCTAAATCTTTGTTGAGTCATCTGCCTTGATCCCGCCTGTTCCTTGTGACGCCTTAATCCTGAGTGAAACTCAATCCACTGATCTTCCTGCCTGCCATCGACTGCATTTGCTTGTGATTTGATCTTTGCTTTTAAGGATCTAATACCCAGCCACGCATACTGAGGGTCAAACTTGATAATTCTTTATCAATATCTTTAGAAAATATTAACTTGATTAAGGCAGATACTCTAATACGTCAGTCTTACCACGTTTCGGTCCCTGGCCCAAACTCAATCCAAGTCCGTTTGTGAGTCCAGTCCCTAAACCCATTCCTGTGCCAAGATGAGCCCCTGCAATCACAAGAAGGATTATCTTCAGTTTTTCAGTACTCAAGAAAGATCATAAAAAGCAAGTGAGCTGTGAGAGTTTGACAAGCTGCGGTCATGCTGATGTACCATAGGCTCCCTGGGTTCCATATGCGCCTGGCTTCAGGCCTGCTCTACTTCCTAATCCAAGAACTCTGTAACCTCCTGTGGAAACCAAAAAGAGCACATTTCACAAAAACTACAATCATTTGAGATACACAAACTGTTTATATGCATGAAGATCGGAAAACTCTCATTCTTCCAAGTTTAATGGTCCCAATGAACTCCAAGGACTTTAATGCCATTAATGGAAAAAAGGGCTTGTATGTCTTGCATTTACGTTTTAATTAATTGTCCTCCTTTTCTGTTATGCTACATAAAACTAAGAATTGTTTTTGGCTGCAACATAAGTATGGGTAGGTGTGTAAAGATCCAAGATCCAAGCTTAGGACAACTTACCAGCACCCAGCTGAGCCCCTGGATAACGTCCCACTTACATTAGAAAAAAAATCAAAAATGCAATCATTACTATCTCAGATGAAATAAGAAAAAGCTGTGAGCAGAAAAGTGCAGACAGAGTTAAACATACTTCCGGTCTTCATTGCTTTGGCGCCATATCGGCTCCCCAGCGCTCCGAGGGCACCTGCTACTGAGAAAAAGTATTAAGAAAAAAAAAGAAACTGTCAGTGATTTTATTAGACCATTTATCATCCATCAGCTGGGTCCCAAACTGAAGCTATTGATATTAATTCCCCTTACATTAATTATTCAGATTAACATTACAAGTCATTGTGTAATATGTCCTTCTAGATTTGAATCCCTAGCACATTTGATAATATGTGTGACTGATAACTACTTTCTCGTCTGTAAATGCTACTACATACAGGTACATGTTACCTCTCTGTATATGATGACATACACATTACACACATCTGATATGATTCACATTACAACAAATATTAAAAGTGGACAACTTTACCCTCCATTTTATCCTGATTCTTCTATAAATCGAATCATTTGCACGGCTGACAATAAACACTTCTGACTCCACAAATCTATAGATCAGTCAGTAGGGGTGCTAATCTTACACCATATTTATTTTTATTGTGCTTATTTGTAGTTTAAGTCATTTGGTATGATGGTTATAAGACATGCTAGGAAATCCACTCACCTCCAGGTTTAACTCCAATGCCAACACCTGACAAAGAAAAAAACAACAACACAGAAATAAAAAGAATATAAATAGTTTTCAGGAGTTAAAAACAGGATACCTACTTCTGTGGCAACAAACTAAACAAAATGGCGGATTAGCAGTTAGCTAGCCAGTAAGCTAGCTAGTAGATTAGCTTGCCAATGTTTCAAACTAGCTAAACAAAAACAGGCTTCCAAACGTGGCTAATTAGCATTCAGAAGTCATAAATTACATGGTCACGTTCCTTCTAAGTCATTAAAACTATCATACAGGAGTTAAATACGTTTGGAGATCTTTGTGACATACCTCTGGCTGGCAGCACTCTCCCCCAGGACACACTCTGAGGTTTAACCCCTGAAAATTGAACACAACATAACACTAGGTGTGACAATTTGTTTGTTGAATTAACCAGAAGTAAAAAATGATCATGTGAAATCATTTGAAATGGCTCATGGGGTAATACAATAATCATCCACTGTATGAAAATAAGGAGAGTAATGCAGATGATTAAGATTAATTCAAGGTCCAGGATGAATTTGTCATTATGCAGACAGTATAATTAGATTTCTTTTTGTTTTTCTTCCTTAAGCTACATATATACAAAAAACAAAAATCATACATTACAGACAAATTGATAAATACTAACTGAATACATTTTGAATGGTTAAGTGTTGAGGATGAGTTCAAGACCCTCGCAGCCAGACCAGACAGCAGCATGTATAGCACATATAATACATGCTTAGATACACAAGATAATAAACATCATGTAATACATTTTTTGGAGTAAATTCTGGTGTAAATAGGTCTATTAGATTATTTATCTACCACAAAAGTGGCCTAGTTTGGAGTTATGTTACAGGGATTATTTCTTGTACATTCAATAAGGACTCCTGTTTGCTGACTTATTGGTTTTCTACCTATAAATGTAAGTACTTTGAGAGGCTATACATGACAATATAGGTCATTTCAAACTACAAAGTATTAAAATCCCACTGTAGTGATTCATGAATAGTGGTCAAAGGGAGGAGAGAGGAACAGATATCCATTGATGCAAACAGAGGAGGAGATGACATGGAGCGACTGTGTGGAGCCTGTTAGTTCATCTCGCGATTGGTCGTCAAATTTTACTCGCCACTGCCACCTTCTCGTGGCATCCTTTGATTCAAAGAAATTAGATGGTATAAACCACAGTGATTTGGCGGGATCGCTGATGTGGAGCCCACGTAGTTCAGCAGTTTTTTTTTCTCCCCTCAGTCTCACAGACATGATATCTTACAAGTAGGTGAGAGGGAGTCACTGGAGACCCATCAGAGCATTCAAGATGAAATCATGCTGCTTTTGACATGTGTCAGCTCCGTGATGAAGTGAATTTGTCACTTAAAATGACAAACAACCACGGCACATACACTAACTGTAGCAAAGCAACGCTGGAAATGAAAATATACCAAAAATAATTACATGTACGTGACTGTGCTTCACATTTTATATAATGTCAGAATGTTATTTTTCCTGCAGAACATTTCTGTTTCTGTAACAATATTATCTCAATTTAACCTGACGATTGGATCTTTTACAACCCAATAACCTAAGTTAAATATTATTACACAAAGATGAAAAGTCTCCATGAATCTGAAAACTCGGATCTAGTGATTTTATATTATGCTTAATTAGAATGAGATGCAGAGTAGAGGAATTGAACATGATTTGGATGTGAAGAAAACCAAAATGGTCCTCCTCCCTAACATTGTGTTTAAGACAGACTGGGAATTCATCAAATCCGTGTGAAAAGAAAAACTGTGATTCTAGTATACAAGACGTGTAATTCTGTGTTTATCTTACCGCCTTGCAGAGTTTGCTGAGCCAGCCAGAGAACCAGCGAGGTCTGGAGAAGAGCTCGAACCAGCATGGTGGAAGAGACAAAACACTGAGCAGCACCGACAGAGAGCAGAGAGACCAGCTGATGGACGGATCAACGGATGGATGGATGCTTAAAAGACGACTACCCCTGATGTCTTATATACGATATTCTCTTTGATACACTCCCACTGTCTGGTCCTGCCCTCTGCACACACATGCACACACACACACACACACATACACATACACACTGGTCTGATTGGGCAAAACCAAAGGGCCCATTTTGGTCCATTTCCATGAGCTGAGAATGCACACAAACTCTAGTGCATCACTCTCTGTAGTTGTAGCAGAACAGTTCCTGGACCAACTGGTAAAGCCTCTTGTTCGGATGCTTTCCACATTAGACGTTCTTCAAACACACGCAACACTGTTTTCTCCAAAGCGACACTCTTGTCAGGATGGAAAAGCACCGGTGACAGCAGTTAACAGCTCTATAAAGGAAGATGATGTCCTGTATGTAAACACTCACACAGTGACATTTACACACACTCAGACATAAATTACAGACACACTCATGGTGAGAATACATTGCCCTCACCCCATAAATAAACTTGCGCACAGTTAATACAAAGACAGAAAAATCGTATTATGAGTTTGTTGTAGAAAATTATGGTCTGACAGATGGCTTGAAATTATCCGTCCTCCGAACAAACTCAGCTGCGTCAAAAGACTGTCAACAAGCAGCTGTTTTTCTTGGGTTTTGTTAATGGAGTAAACATCACACCTTCTAAAACAAGAAGGTGAAAATAATGAGAGCGAGCAAACAGAATCTACTCAAGAAGGGTAAATATCCTTGTTAAAAAGCGTGGACTGGAAATTCTAGAGTAAACATTTCATCCTTTTTGTGTTCGTCAATAAACAACAAATGCCTAATGTGAAAACGGACACACACGCACACGTAACTGCTGTAAAAATAGCCCTCAAGGCTGCCACCTCAATTAAGTCGTAATTTTCAAGGAGTTGCCAAAGCTTTCTACAGAGGAGCTTTGTGTAATCTAATTTAATACAGGCTCTTTGTGGCAACACAGAGTGTTAGTACAGTCTGCTGAGACTGTGTACAAGAAGCATTAGGCCATGGGAACATCGTCACCAAGCTCCAGGATCACCTTCATATCATATAGTGTGGGAGGTCCCCTGTCAAGACAGCTGTTTCTTAATGTAATGTTTCAAGTTTATGTCTTAGACTCAGGAGCACAGCAGCCCCCAATGCAAACGTCTGACTGGAGATCCACATATGATGGTCACGCTGTGAAAGAAGCCAGTTGAGCTGTTTTTTTTCGCTACCTGGGGGAAAACTGAAGTCACATGGGCAGACCACCACATCGTCTTCCCTGGTGGTACTGAACATAAGACAATAACATAACCCACGTCTGACTCACAACTCCCTCAACCATGATTAACCTCTAAACATTTGTCTGTCTGCACGTTTAAGAGGTGCCTAAGGACGAGCATCCATAAGGAGTGTGTCGATTGTTCAAGAGGAGATGTGAGGAGCTGTGACGAGGAGCTAAATGTTGTCAGAGGTGGCACAAACCGTGTTGGCTCATTTACCCAGAGAACAGTATGAGTACAGGGAATGCAGTGTCTGGAGACACATCTGGATGGCAGTTTCACTGTGGTCGGTCATATTAGAAACACTGTGTGCCCCAATATATACATACAGATTACATTCTGTGTGTGATCGTGTGCTGTCCTTATGTGTCATTTAAGGACAGAAGACAAGAGAAAAACTCTGGAAGAAGGGGTTTGGAGTATGACGTATACAGCGGTCGTGTTAGAAGAGGACATGGGCATAAACCCCAGAGGAGACAAGCTGGACACAGCACCCCAATCCTGACACAAATGTGATTTTTCTATTTGTATTTTACATACATGATTTGTATCTTGAAGTAAACATGTATGTAACATTGTGATCCTACCCTCTCACTGAAGTCACACAGTGCAGAAACAAGTGATGGGTGGCATAATTTTAACAAACATGTAGCAACTGACTTCGAACATTTTTTGCAAATCTGCAAATATAAGATGGTCTGTCAACTTAGAGATGGGTCAGTGTTGTTGGTCTCTTTAGCGACTATTTGCTTCTCTAAGACAGCCACCACGGGGCTGCTATTCTGTAAGACTTATTCATGATGCCAGTTTCCTAAAAAAAAAAAACACCAACAAACATCGGAGTTATTATACAGCTCACTGGTTGCTGGTGCAGTATTTATAGTTCATTGTTTCCCTCTCACTTAAAATAAACCGAAACGTTCCACAGAAAGTGAAAAGGAAACACAGACTCTGGCACACCTCAGCAGGACAGACAAAAACAGTGTGCCTCTCTGTCAGAGCAACAACACCCGTACCTCGTTACATAACCACCTCCATTAAGTCATCAGTCATCAGTTATCTCACATTACAGACAAGTACAGACAGATCACTGATACATGCAGAGCAAATGGGCCCCCACAGTCTTGAAGTTTTATCAGAGGTTGGAAATTTGCATAATCTCCAACCTTGAACACTTTCATGAATCCAGAGAAAGTGCAGCTCCACACTGGCTTTGCCCCAGTAAAACAAACATCCAATGATCACTTTCACTCTTTTCCAAAATAACTTAAGTCTAGAATTTCCTGACAAGTTTTTTCTTTCTCAACCTTGTGACTGGAACAGTCATGTTTATTAGTGGTTTTATGCGCTGCTACTTTCCAGATTGTAAGACACTGTGGGCCACCTCCAGGAGGCTTTATATTAGCGTTCAGCTCTATGTAGCGTGTACACATTAGGGGGAGAACACAAAGACCTACAGAGTGATGGTGCTGGCACACTCTGCATGCAGCTGAAGCTGCGTCTGGCTGGACAGATTAGGTAAGGGAGTGTTTAGAGCTGATGGGAAATGGCTCTCTGATGTGTTTTTAATACTTTTCAGAAGAAAACTGAGTTTAATAGCATAAAGGTATGAATCATATCAGTAGCTATGTTGATGTTGTTATGGGTACTCAAAAAAACTACTAACAAGATAAGAAAATTTCAGCATTATTTGCGAATGCTGGCTACCAGAGAGATAATTACAATGAACCCCACTTGAAAAAGGTTGAAAAGTTGGTGTATTGATGAAAACAAAATGCAACAAAGTGCAATGGGAATAGACTGGGCCAATTATTCATGACATAAAGTGAGTGAAGCGTGTGATTTAAACGTCCCCCGACTCAGAGCTCACGAGTCCTTAACGACTCTGTGAGGAAACTCCCACACGGAGTTTATAAGCCTGCAACTCCCCTCCAGTTAGTAAGAACTCAAGAAGCCTCTTGGATGAGAGGTGAAACGTCTTCAAGAAACCTGGCAACAACACAGCAATTAGAATTACCAGGACCTGGATGACTGAGAACCTTCATCGGCATGTCCCAAGACGCTTCCACTGAAGCGGCAGACAAAAACATCAGATCTGTTTGGAGCATAGACCGCATTCACACGCCGGCCATTTTCTGTTGTTCTGCTTCTTTCCAGCACAAGTCCTATAAAGGGCAGTGAAATGGTGACGATATGTCAGTCTTGGAACACAGCAGCATAACATCATCACAGCATTTGAGCTTCCCACCTTGAAGTCTGGTGTGAAAATGGCTGCCGTGTGAATATAGTCTGAACGAAGGGACAGACGAAACCACATCCAACTCTGTATGATGACAGCCTCAGCTGTATTGTGGTCCTGGTACCTGGAACTACACACATCCAGGGAGATGGAAGACGAGAAAGAGGCAGAGTTCAAATAAGAGTCGCCGTCTTCTTCTTTAGCGGGGGAAACTACGGCTTATATACTGCTGCAGAAAAACCCACACAACCAGTGCTTCTCATGTAACACAGCCTCTACATTTGACTCAAAATGTTAGCGCATAGATACGTCTAAACCGAACTAACGAAGGCAACAAATCCGAGGTGGAGTGAGGCGTGCTTTGCGCCATGTTTTGGCCTGTAGCTGAGCCAAACCAATGTTGCTACGTGGGTTTAAACTGGCTTCCACTACCTTCCACCATTAATCAGTCAGTGGGACGGTGCATTTCCACTGCTGTGTGAAAAATTTGAAAATACCTCGAGCTACTCATATAAAACTCGTTGGCGTTGCTTGTTGTTGAAAGGGCCCACCTGTTGTGTCAGACTGTAGGTAAACATCCTCACTGCAGACAAAAGAAACTCTCTTTTCCACCAGCTCTGTCTGCATGGGACTGCTCATGTGCTGGACGGTGTATGAACGTTTCCACTGTAGAGTAATGTTGACCCTCACATCGCTCCAGATCCACTACTTTCTGAGTCTGGGACAACACTGATGGTGGATTCTGGCTCCTCATGGTTTGTTCAAGTGTCTGCAGCCACAATTACCCTACAGGCCAAACATACATACTCACAATTAGAAGACATTATCCCAGTGTTTTATAAGTTATCATGACAGCACTTTCTCCTGAGAAATCTAAATCGATCAGTCAATCGTCCTGAAATGGTTGACATGAAGAGCAAGAAAAAGAACAGTTTTTCTGTCTGAAAAACGGTATAACTTCGGTGAACAACTTTGATGTGAGCTGCTCTGAAGTGACTTCAAGAGTAAGTGCCCAGAAAAGAAAGAGCCACGTAGATTTACGGGGGGAAGAAGGGACAGTCTGTTACAACTGGCACTGGCTGTTTTCACCTCTGTCCAACATCACACACACTTACTGCATTTGCACACAGTCCACAGTTGTCTTTCTCTTGGAACCAAATACACACAGACAGCAGTGTGTGGAAGTTGAGGGATGTTGTGGAGGACAAACCCACCCTGGGCTCAGTGTATGCACCATTTTTGATTCAAAAACCCACAATTTAGGATGACTTAAATACCTTGTACGTGTATTTAATAATTGTGTAAATGGTGTCAAAATGAGGCTGTGGCATTTTTGGAAAATAGAAATGAAAAATGTGTGTTTTCCGGACATAGTTTACACGTTTCAAACATCATTCTGTGTGAGTCTGTGTATGCCCTGTGCACTCTTGCTGTGTTGAGTCTACACTATTTCCTCTGGCTGCCGTGTGTGTGTATAAACTCCACACCTGCCCTCCACCCTCCGTGGAAATGCTGTGCTTCATCAGGTTCAGGTAGAAAAACCTGTTGAATTGTTTCATTTCTTTACGCGGCTGCCCTTCAACATGGCAACACGGAAACCGGCTATGCTCAATACTAAAAGAGGAAAGCTATTAGGCCTGCAACAACAAGGGTTAAAACAACGAAATGAAAAATATACGTCATATTGAAAATAATACAACAATGACACCAGATCTGTTAAGCTCGTCTGCCAAAAGAATGCAGGGACGTAATAATGCAATGACTGAGATATTTCACGTAATAAACAAACATGTCAGTCTCATGGTAGACTGACAGATAGACCAACATCGCCCTCCTTCGATCCACAATCCCGGCATGGCTGAAATGCAGTAGAAATACACGACTTAACAGTGTTCCATACATCTATGTTCTGCCACTTGTAGGTGAACGCAGGCAGTGGAAGACAGTCTTAATAATATGTTTGCGGGTTGTTCAGCTCCAACAGCACACCTGCAACACATGCAAATGTGTATAACTGCCAGTACATGTCCGCGCCGGAGTCTTCAACCTGAGATGGTGTTTAACCTCTGCCCACAATAACACAAGTGCTAGACGTTCAGACGGGCTGCTTGCATGACTGGCTGACATCACCACTGGCTCTGGTGTTGCTGTTTGCACTGCAGCCAGAACCTGCCAAGACGGACGACAGAGGCAACACTAACAGTGTGAATACTTAACGGAGGGGAGAGTATTGTACAACACAATTTACTTCAAACGTTGCAAACAAAGCCTTGTATCTGAAGATATGAAGTGTATAGATCTATTTTTTTTCCCAATCCCATAAATGTTGCATTTTTATGACCTTTTTTGACACCTTAAAGTTGTCACATGGACTTCAAATGTACTACTCAACATACAGACTCTGTGCGGGTAAATCAGCCACAATCCACTACAAAGTAGTAAACTCCAGCAAAGAGGAAGGAAGCCCATTGAAGGAGGGAGCCTGTACTATCAGATGACCCAAGGAGTGTTTAAGGACATGTCCTCATAACACTCATAACAACAACAGTAGCCAAACTACGCCATCTAGTGGATAGTCTGTCTTGTGGTATAAAAAAAAAATGTTTTACGTGTCATTTTTTCCACATAAGGTCACAACTCTGATTACCAAACGATTCTCGCCAACAGTTCAAAAAAAGCTGGGTGGGTCAAATTAAATGTGAAATAATTAGCTGACACTTCACATCATTACAGGACTTAAAGAACCTGAACTTTTACCGTTTGTATGATTTCATGTCTTCATGTCATCCTGTTAACTGAAATATTGAGGTATGATAATGTGGACATAATTTATAGTCATTGTGTTTCGGAGGCAGGAGTTATCCTGAAACTTCTTCTGTAAATAAGACATATACTAATAGTAACTATGAGTGTGCATATATATATACAGTATCATAGTAACTATTATATAACTATAATACTCATAAGTTGGTATGTTATGTGTGAAAATTGTTAGATGTTATGATGATACAGAGTATTGTTCCTGCTCTCAAATAAGTTACAGGGTTTTATCATCATCATGTAACATTTTCAATGATCTTTTTTTTTTTAATCCCATGACGTTTGATTAGACTGATTGCTTTATTATGTTTTTCTCTTTTAATTTGCTGTTCTTCCTTTATCTTCAACAGGAGTATCAACTACAGCATTACTACTGGATGTCAGTGTTCATCAAGTCTTAATGCGGTGCAGACCAAAAAGGACTTAAAGTGATTAAAAGGTGAATTTGAAAAATGTAAATAAACAGGAGGTTGTTCTGAATCTGTGGCACACAAGTGAGCAATGTGTGCTGTCAGTGCACACCTGGCCTCCTGGTCTCTAGCTGAAACCGCAAATACCAGCAAACACACTGATTATATGAAAAACCTGATGCCTTCTCTGTTGATGTGATCCATTAGTGAGGATCAATCCAGAGCTTCTGTGCCGATTTTAGGCAGAATGTGCTCAGTACACCTCCTCCCCTTCCTTCTTCCTTTTCGTCACGTATCAGCCCGCCTCTGCACTTGCCCAAATATAAACTAGCTGGTTGGTGCAGAGACAGATCGAAATGGGGAGGAGTCTGACACACTGAGTTCAGCTTAGGACAGACTGAAGGACAAACAAGCAGGAAGGAGGAGAAAATTCAAAGATAAACGGGTCCGAAGAAATATTTAAGAATATTAGAGCATACTGGTTGTTGCCTGCCTGAACAACAGTAAGTTCTGACCTGATTTTCTTGGATTTCAGCTACAGCAAGGTTGCTAATATACCAATATGCAGCAATACTAGTAGGCCCAGCCTCAACTGCCTGTTGTTTGACTTGTTGCAGAGGGTCATATGACGGGTAACTATCTGCAAAGTACTTTATATATGGCATATAAGGTGTTTAAATGGCAGTATAGAGAGTAGTATATAGTATAGAATAGTTGTATTATGGCTCAGTGTAAAGCATATGAATTTCTCTTGAGGTTGAGATAAATAAAATTAACTTGGCCCAGTCTTTTTACTTCTAAAGTCATTTCCTCCCCCCTGCACCTCTACAGATGTCTCTGCCTACAGCAGCTCGTCGAGTGCTGGCTGCTGCGTCACATTCGAGCCATAAGGGAGGAGGTCAGTGTGTCTTCACTGTAGTCAGTCTCGACTAAATACAACAAAACTGCATCACAGCCGGCTCGTTCGCAGCTTCTACCTGTGTAACTACATCTTTTAACTGAGTCACTTACAGTTGGAGCTTTTTGTTGAACATTAACTGAAATGTCTGCAGAGCTGGCAGCTGTCCTGCACATTCATGCACCTTGGCAAAACACCAAGTTAGATTTTATTATGGGTATGGACTCTGTAGAAAGATGGCTGATAAAATGCTTCCATTCTCCTCTATAGCCTACTTAGAGCTTCAGTTTTTTTTTTACTTTCATGTGTTGTTTCTTAAAGCGAGGACCTGGAAGATTCTGACCTTTGTGTTGGCCATCCCTGGTGTTGCTGTGTGCATGGTTAATGCCTACATGAAGATGCAGGCAGCCTCACATGAGCGCCCAGAGTTTGTGCCATATTCTCACCTCCGTATCCGCACCAAGGTGAGACGCACACTGCCTGTATCTGTACACACCAATCAGCCACAACTTTAAAAGGACAAACCGGTTAAGTAAATAGCATTGATCGTTTTGTTACAATGCATTGTTTTGCCAGGAAAACCTGGTACCTGGTACCAAACCTGGTATTCATATGGGTGCCATTAGTCACCCATCACCAACACAAACATGTTGTAAATTAAGTACACTCAGTCATGGCAACAGCACTCCCTGGTGGCACTGACCCCTCCAGAAGGACAGGCTGCCTGCCACACAAAAACTGCTCGGCAATGTGCCCAAGAGATGTGATTAAGACCTTAACGGAAGGGAAGGCGATCCTTGATAAAGATCCTTGAGATTGCTCTGTTTCTTTTGTCAGTCATTAAATACTGACGTGGGAGTTAGAATTATAGGCCACATATCAACCCAAAACGTCTGTACTTGATGACCTGGGAAGGAAATGTAGTGGTCAACTATCTTTCTCCAGAATCTCAGTTTCTACCTTCGAGGCTTTGACCAAGCCTCCTATTTTTCAGGGGGTCCTCTGCAAATGGCATAGTGCCAGACACCACAGGACACCTCCAGAGGTCTTGTTTTAATGTCTTGACGCATCAAAGCAATGTCTGATCCACGGTGGGCCCTCTGTGCATCAGATTTGTCCTGGCATGTCCCACAGATGCTCAATCAGACTGGGGTTTAGTGTGTGGCAGGGAGTATTAAGCTGCTAGAGGGGCATTTCCATCCGGAGGTGCATGCCAAGTGGCATCCACATGAATGCCAAGACACAGAATTGTGACCAGAATATTGTGTAACAAGATTATCAATGTTATTCACTCCTCCTCTTCCTGTTTAACATTGTAGCTGATCATCAGTGTACTCCTTCTCCTTTAGCATGATTTACAAAACACTACCCCTCCACTAATAAAAGTTGGTATGGGGTGAATATCAAGGTTTTTTCCCCATTGTTGACCTTACATATGTGTTATATCTCCTTCCAGAAATTTCCTTGGGGGGACGGAAACCACACCCTGTTCCACAACCCTCACACGAACCCTCTGCCTGATGGCTACGAGGACTCCCATCACTGAGATGATCAGTCACATTTCTCAGCTGTGTTTCCCGACAGCAGTGTACTTGGCTTAATTATACTGGCCGATGGGCCAAGCTGCACCGCATCAACCGGTGCACCCAGACAGGAATAAAACCACTTTGTGCTCCATAATAATGACTGCTGTTTCTTTTGTTAATACAGAGTAGTGCTCCCTTTAATCAGTCATAAAGACTTATTTGAAAATGTTCTAGTTTTCCAAGTGTCACCTCTATAGCTTACATTGTACTTTTATATGCTACCACAAGGGGTTGCCAAAATCTGAATGGTTCAAAACCTGCACACATGGGCTTTCAGAAGTTAAGAGAAGGTTGGTAATGTTGTTCTTAATGTCAAACAATCCCATGAAAGGACCACAGAAACAATGAACTAGTCTACTTATTTATGATCTACTTAATTATTCTCAATGCTGAAGTATTGTCTGTAAAGCCAAAGCCTTACATAGCAACCTGTGTTGTTTCCAAGGCTCAATTGTGATCCATAAACAAGAGCCACACTATTGCACTGACATGTTCCTTAATCACCATGAATGTACAAAGTTGTTTGTTTTTTTTGTTTTTTTTTACCAACACACTCACAAACCATCCAGCCATCTAAAATACTATTACTCCACCACTGAAAACAGTCCCAGACTAAATAGCTGTAATATCTGATATATTATATTTTTGAAAATATATTAATGTACTATTTTTAAGATTTATGTCCTCAATAGAATTCAATAGGCTTGGGGGTGAGAAAAAGTATTAAGAGGCAGACTAACAAATTGTTGGTTTTGGTCTTTTTACGGAATAAGAAAAATATTGCTATATTACCTTGGCCACATAGTGTATACCCCAACAACAAGAAAAACCAAGAGCAAAGTGATGTTCCAACAATATATTCAGCGGCATAAATTAATATAGGACAACTGGAATCTATACAATGTATATCTGCTAATCCATATTATCTCTATGTACAAAATAAACAACTGGCTTCTTCACCAACCCTGATAATTCCAGTACTTCCAGCTAAATGACATTTATCAAATGCATTGCAGACATTTGCTTAGACTTTATCCTAAATTTAAAAAAAAATAAATCACAATCAAATGTCATCAGAAGTTAATCCAATAACAGTAAATTATAATACAATTACGTCATGCTGGGACAGGCTACAGTTGATATCAGTTTACATCAAAACTAAATATAAATTTATGCCTCCAGTTTATGAAAATAAATCAGTTCTGTTAGTGCTGGAGTAACTGATACAGCACAGTTTTTCCAATCATGCGGTTAATGTGACCTGACATTTGATGAAATCAACACAATAGCAACTTTCCTAGAAGCTTTTAAAAAGCCCCAAAGTTGACTTGCACTTAAGCTGCGGCCTCTGAATTAATGCCAGTCAACATGTCCCTCCTTGTTCAGCTCAGAGCTACTGTGGCCAAACTTAGCAGGTCTTGTTTCAGAGTCTCGGAACAGTCGGCCTCTCTGGCAAATCTGTGAAGGCAATCTCCAGTTAGCGAGGGGGACAGGAAGGGCCGAGGACAGTCCTGACAGCCCAGCAGCAAAGACAGACAGGCTCGACCCAGTGCTGGGTAGCTGTACCGCTGCGAAAACCAGTACACCTGGGGGAGGAGAGCAGCCAGGGTCCTACCTCTGGCGCTGGCTTTTAACGATGAAGGAGAGTCCTGAGTTGCTGATTTCATAGGCTGTGCTGAACTTTTCATTAAGTTCTTTGGTCTCAACTTCAACTTTCCTGGATCAGATGCTGTGTCCAAATCTGACGCACAACTTGATTTGGAAACTGGAGAGAGAATTTTGACGGTCTTGCGGTCTGAGGTTGTATTGATTCCTTTACTTGCCTTTTGAACTGTTCCAGACAAAGAGGTTTTATTATTGTCCGTCTGATGTACGGAACCGTTTGGTTTCTTCATCTGCCCCGTTTCTGTTGGCGCTTCAGAACCAGTCAATTCTAACTCAGATGTTCGATTAGCCAGGTTCTCCTCAGCAGACTCGAGGCCTTCTTGGTCTGTTTTAGATGCAGCATTGTCCTCTGTGGGAGCTGATGCAGCCGGACTAGCAGCCTTGGTGAAGCAGGACAGAAGAAGAGACACACAGAGATCCTCCAACTCTTTCTGCAGCTCAGTCACCAAAAATCTGCACGCTCCGATCATCATTTCGCCTAAAGCTGTTTTCTGGAAAGTCAAGTCTTCTGCTGAGTGATCGCCTGTCTCTTTGTGGTAGATCCCCAGGCCTTCAAGGACCAATGAGTCCAAAATCTGACACTGTCCTCTCAGCTCTCCTTCATCACATTCCCTCTCTGTGTCCTTGGTGAGGCGACATCCATGCAGGTAATGCAGCACTGGTAGCAGCATCCCTGTGCTGACATCTTTAATGCGGATGGCGTCTTCTGCATTACCCTGAGCTTCTCCAAATCCACCTCTCAACAAGGCCCAAAAGTATTCAGAGCCAACCCCACGTTTTCCCTCCAACCCGGCCACAGCTTCCCTGTTGGCTGGTACCCGAGTCCCATCGTCAAGTAGCAACAGCAGGTCAAAGTTCGAGTCTCCATAGGCACAGATGTTGGCCATGCGAGGCTTTTTCAAGGGAGGTGGTGAAGCTCTGTCAATTTTACCGACTGGTGGGGTTTTGACAGAATTTAGGTATTTTTTATCAAACTCAATTTTGATGCCACCCATCAGGGTGGACAGGCATCCAGACAGCAGGGAGAAGTACAGCGAGTGGAGCTGAGAAGTCAGGCCAGAATGCTGGGAATTAAACCAGTCAGAAAGCAACCTTCCACACTCAGCTGGATGGTCTTCATCCTCATCATCGCTACTGCAACCAAGGGGCTGCAGGGCCAAGAGTAGTCCACCGCTGTCCAGAAGGAGTTTCTTCAACAGGGACTTGTTGCTGTTGGAGAAAAAGAGGATGTATAAAGCTCATAGATGGACATTTACAGTTATTATTCTGTATCCCCATGGAATGACATGGAATGTAACTTTTCACTAAATTGCATGCAAAGATTTGTGTTAATAATTCTTTCAATGATTACTGAACTCATATTCATACAGATCTGCCACTCACCTGCTGATCAAGGGCAGAGACAATGCACAGTTCATCTTGTCAGTCTCAGAGCCTGACAGCATCACATGGGCAAGAACCCCGGAGCCAAATCCAGACTCACACTGAACACGCAGATTGTTGAGAAGAGCAACACCTACAGAGAGATTCAGCACACAATTACAAACTGATCTTGAATGATATAAAAAAAACAAGACAGCTAGAAGTTTTATGGGTGAAATAATGCTTCTCATCCATTCTAAAGTTCATGTGTTGCAGATTACTGATCCCACTAGGACGTCTATCTTACCAAGTTGTTTAACTTTGGCTTTCACTCGGTCCGTCTGCCTCTCCTCTCCTCCAAATCCTCCCTCTCTCTGGCAGAGATGGTGACAAATCAGCGCGACTGAGCCGGTTCGGACCAGCGCCTGCAGACAGTTTGGGTTGCAGCTCAGCCGACAGAGCATACGCAGGCACCTGCTGCTGGGATCCTGGTGCTGGGTGAGGTAGTAGAGCAAGCTGGACATGACACCTGAGCTGACAAGAGCAGCACTTGGGTCGCTGGTGTGGGAGAAACGTGACAGCAGCAGCAGGATGGGCGACTCAGGCGTCCATGGTTCAGGGTGGTAGGGGTGTTGGTAAGCTGTTTGGCGGGGCGCAGAGGGAGGTGTATCAAGAGTGACTTTTGTCAAACAAGCTGCTGAATGAGCACGCTGTCTCCTTCTGTGAGGGGATGAAAATTTTGATGGAGAGACTGGTGTTTGGGTTGTTTTAGCAGGAGAGGGGAGAGTGGAGGAACTAGGCTGGATAGACGGAAGGGGATCAGGGATTTTTCCTGAGGATGACGGCTGGGTTTGAGTTGAAGAGGGCATGGGTGAAGGCTGAGTCACTTTTTTAGAAGTGGAAGAGACAGTGGGGTTGGATGGAGAAGAGTTTTTAAGAGTGGAAAGGGAGTCAGAGTTTGGGGAGGGGGTTTGAGGGGATGACGACGGGATCTGAAGACTCCCCCATTCCCCTTCAACACCTGAGGAATCCAGCAGATCCCCCTCTGAAGTGATCAATCCCTCAGACACCAACCAGGACCTGAAGAGACAGCAATAAGCATGTAGAATACAACAGAATGTAGGATAATACAAAATTCACAAGGGAAATAAATAAATCTATGCTCTTCATTTTCCATACCTGAGACTTAAAAAGCTTGATGAACCTTGCTCCTTCCCGGCCCCTTCCTCCTTCTTGCAGCCCTCAGGAGCAGGAAAGTCAAAGGAGTCGAAGCATGAAGCGGGCAGGAGCTCAGTGGGAGACATGCTGGAGTTGAGGCTCACATCCATCTTCTCAGCAGATTGTTCTTCACCTCTGGTGAGCTCAACTAGTCTGGCAACAAGCAGAGGGACCAGCCCCAACTCCTGCAACTGCTCCATAGCAGATTCATCAAAAACAAAGTCTACACAGGCCAGGATGACTAGTCGGGAAAGGGGATGGCTCTGATGGGCAGACATAAACCCAATTAGAACCTCCAGTCCACCGCTTTCCTTCACCTTGGCCCGGTTGACAGCCTCTTTGCAGCACAAGCACAGCGCCTTGAGGAAGACTCCAGACTTTAGTGGGTCCCTCTTGACCTCCTCAGTGAATTTCTGAATGACCCCCAGTGACCCAACGAGAGGACGCAGGCAGCCTTGGGAACACATGTTGGCAAGGGTTTTCAGCGCCAGCTCCTCAAAAGGTTTCCCAGACTCCTCTGATACCATGACACCAAGCTGAGCGAGGACCCCAGACCGGGACACCTCTCTGGCACATTCAACACCACAGCCCCGGGTCAGCTCATGGAGGGTCCTGAGCGCCGCCCGCCTCAGCCCCTGGGGATACTCTGGAGCAATGAGAGGGGCGAGAGCAGATAAGGTCCCTTGGGTGAGCAGGGACATGCGGTTCGAGGGCGTATCTGAGAGGTAGAGGAGAGCCCGAGCAGCTGACTGAGCGCACTCCAGTTTGGGACAGGTGTCTTTGAGTGGAGCAGCAGAGGGGGAGGATCGTCCAGAAGACAGAGACACACAGAGGAGGAGAAGAGAAACACCACCTGCAAAAAGAAAATATAAATAGATTATTCATTGTTGCAGCTTCAGCTGGATGCGTTACTTTGTGCTGCGGTAAGCGTCTGTTCATTTTGACGTCACAACTGCCAAACAAAACAAAATACCAAAATATACACTGTGTTTGTAAGACTGTGAGGATCTTTTCATTTCATAATAACTGATATATCAATACACCTCTCTTTTAGTCCATAAATGATCATTCTTTCACCATTATAACTATTACAACAATTCTGCTGTTACCACAAATTTCCCTCAAGTACCACTCATCTCATTTTAAATGCTGAAGACCTTGAGCTAAAAATTACACAGCGGAATACACTGACATTTCAGACTTACCGGCTGAGTGGATGAGTGCAGAGCTCTCTGGATCCATGGCCAAGTTTCCCAAGGCTCGAGCAGCTCGGTTCTGGACCGTCTCCAGGGTCACATTTCTCCTCAAGATCTCCACTAAAACAGTAACATTTTTATTCAAGATTAAATTCCATTCACTGTGGTTTTTGAGCTACAATCAACTTCCTCATAAAAAAGAAAATTACCACTTACCGACAATACTTATTCCATCAAGTTCACGAACCTACGGTGGAAGACATTTTAAATGTTATCTGTCTGAATGAGAGATTTAAAGAAGAGAGTTTAACACCTTCTCAACTTTCCTTTCATCTTACCTCAATGCGTGTCTCCAGCTCCGTGCAACAGTTTCCCAGGATGCTCAGAGCCAGGTCCAGGGTCTTCCTGGAGCAATCTGGGTGTTTTAGGAGGTCCAGCAGGGGCCGGAGACCCCCTTGAGTTCTGAATGTGGCAATGCCAGCCTTGTCGCCCTTGATGTGCTGTGTCCGGATTGCAACCAGGGCTCTCCACTGAGATACTCTGGATCTCTTATCCATTTCTCTTCCACCGCCTGAGTCAGACTTGCCATGCCCATGATGTTCAGCCCCTGGTCCAGGTTTGGAGAGGTGAGCCAAGCACCAAGCCAAAGAAGACTCTGGTGATGATGGGTGCCCTTCTCTGGAGGGTGTTCGAGATTGTTTGCTGTCACCTTGAACAGGTGACGCAGACATGTTCCCTCTGATTTCCCCCACAGGTTCCGCAATCTTAATCTTACTCCTCTCAGTTTAGAGAAATACCACACAGCATGTGGAGCATCGCTGAACTGTTCCAGTGAAAATCAATAAACATGTCCTTCCACTTTAATTCGTCGGTTTGTTCACTCAAGTGGCAGAATATATGCTCTTAATGAGTTCGTTCATATTTTTCAAAGTTTTTCCTCCAAAATTAACCTTCTGGCGTGGTCAGAGAACTACAGATACCATCAAAATAGGAAAAGTTGTACCACCTGACGCCGCAGTCGCTGTCGGGAGATGGAGTTCCAACAGCCTCGGTCCACTCCCTAAAAACAGGCCTACATCGTGAAAAGGCCGAACAAGCGTTATTCTACGTAGTGAACGTGTGTTGGCTCAATGTAACATATTTCTGCATATCAAATGACGGACTAAAGCTCTATTTCATCAATGTTTTTAACCACTGGCAGAATAATTTTTGTGAAACAAAATGCAATCGCCTGTGTTAGCCGCTAACGCCATCTTTAGCCAAACAACAAAACAGGGGCGAACGAGGGAGGGAGCACGGAGTAAAGAGGTGGGGCGGTTGGAGAAACACTGGGACTTGTAGTTCGAACGCCCCTGCCTGTCACGTCCCCCCCTTGTGAATTCCCTCCTTTAAAAAACTACATTCCCCGTGATAAGTACGAAGGGTCGCTTACGTTTAACCATTCGCAGCGTTTAGGGATTGTAGTCCAGTCGGTACACCAGGTCACGCAAAATCCCGTCCGTATCAACCAAAGCGGACTACAACTCCCCAACTGCTAAGTGACGTTGTTATAATCATCGTTTTACTCGATGCGAGACAACGCATCGGTGACTGCGAGAGGTTGTTAAAGTCCACGATAGATACTCCGCTTATCAAACAAACAAACAAAAAAAACAACTCCCGAGTGAAAAAAAATTGCTAATTTGGAAATGAATTAATAATGTGTGACGGTTTAGCAGCATGGAGGTTATCGAGACAATTGTGATACAGAGTGCTGAAGTGGAAGCGAAGGAAACGGTCGTGTCCAGTGTGGATACCGATAAAACCAAAGCAGGTTAGTGGAACGCAGCCCGGAGTTGGGGAGCTTTTTATCCAGTCACCGCGTGAAGCGAGGAGGGCCTGATGAGTGCGCAGTCTCTAACGTTACCTATCGCAGCGATTATAGCCACAAACCGTGATTCATACGCTGTCACCTACAGTAATCAGAGTTACGTCGTCTGGTCTTTTAATAACCTCAAATCGTTGTTTAAGCCAGACAAGCTCTGTCAAATCAAATGAATTAATTTTAAAAAGAGGATCAATGCTAGGGAGTGCAAATCAAGGTTATATAAAGATGTGTTCATCCAATGACATGATGCACCTTTGTTTTCCCCTGTAGAATTTATATGGACACTGCAGGCTACATGGCACCTTGTCAACACGCGGCTGGAGATGGATCAGGCTTTTGACCAGCCAGTGTGCAAGAAGAAGAAACTCTGGGAGATGGTGGCAGAGAAAGTGAACGCCAAGCTGAGGGAGTCAGAGGTCACGGACGTCACCGTGAAGGCCTATGAGTGTGACCTCAAGTGGAGAAACATGCTGGCCACGTACAGGAAGAACAGCGAGAGGGCCAAGAGGCTCGGGGCGGCCAGCGTCCACTGGGAGTTCTTCAAGGCCATGCACGAGGTCCTGGGCAAGAGCAGTGAGGAGATCGAAGCCCAGCGGAGGGCCAAGCTCAGCGGGACGAGGGTGGGCAAGGCCATAGCCAGCAAGAGGTTCACCCCCATCCTCCCTACACCTCCCGCAACAGCTGCTCCCTGCTCTGCCCGGCCCCCACAGGACATCCTGCAGCTGTACATGGAGCTGCAAGAGAGGAAGATGAACATGTGGGCCCAGCAGAAAGCCCTGGAGGAGAGGAAGATAGAGGCCATTAACAACCTGGCTCAGGCCATCTCCAGCCTGGCTCAGAAGAACAACACGGACCCGTCGAAGGATTAGTCCAGAAGGAGACGCGATCTGAACTTCCACGTGTGTCATCAGCTCATACCAAAAAACTTTTATGATGCCACACAAGGAAAACTGTTGAAGTATGTTTGTTATAAAAAAAAATGTTTAGATCGGTCATGTCCTACACATTTCTTACTGTTACAGTTTTAAGAGTAGTCTGGATAGGCTGAACTCAGAACTCCAAGCTGAACATGACACAGCAGGTAGAGCACAAAGAGAGATTGTTTCGCCAAAATAAATGGAAATACAACAGTTCAGAAATAGAGACACAGGGTGCAGAGCTTTCCTTCTCTGGTGGATGTCATCGTCAGTTATTTTTTATACCAAATAGAAGACAAAAGAATCCTCATAAATAAGGTTAATATGGGCATGCTACCACCACTGTACCAGTCATGTCAAAAGTCAGCAAACCTATGCAAGAGTGTTGTTGTTGTGTTGTCTTTTTGTCATGGGCCCTGGAAGTGAATTAATAAACTCACTGAAATGATCATGGCATGTTTATGATCATTTGATAAGAGAAGTGAGAGCATCTAGTGGTGAGGGTCCACATTGCAACCAAGTGAACACCCCCCTTCTCAACTTCTGCTACATGGTCCCGAAAAAATGCAAAAAATAACTTTAAAAAGTGAAGAAGGAGCAGGTGATTGGTTTGTCCTTTCAGGGCTACAGTCGGTAGTCTGTTCATTCTAAGGTAAAAAAATAAATAAATAAACAAACAAAAAAAAACAATTCTCAGCTTTGGGTAATCATATACTAATGAAAACATGACAACATTATATCCAATATTTCTGACATTTTGTTTGTAAATCTTACTCACTGGACCTTCAGTAGGTACAGATAATAGTATTAATAGAGACGACACAGGCTGTTACAGTTACTGTAGTATTAACTTCACCATGTACTGTGTTCTAATAAACGATCCTGCAATAAACGATACCTTTGTAAATATTCTGTCCACCCCCTCTTGCACATTTGGTGGTGGACAGAGTGTGAGACACACTTTTTCTTTTGACTGGTTTATTTTTAAATTTAAGATCCCCGCAGAGTTTCTTTGCAGACTTGTGAAAGCTCACTGTCCTCCAGTGGTTTCATTGTAAAACTGCAGCAATAAATTTAGTTTTAATATCAGTATAATCAATATTAATATCTATGTACAACACATCATTAGTGTGATTGTTACAGATGTGATAGTAGCAACAGTGTTCTCGATAATGGAATTAACAGAAAGGTGTTTTAAAGACTTTGAGTGGGGAGATTAGTTTATAATGGTTATCAACGATAGGTTTCCTAGAACCCAGAAATAACCTAACTTGCCAGTTTTCTGTGGAAATTATTGTGCTCCTTCTCAGTATTCTGCTGTCACAGTACAGATATTATTGGCTTTGACTCGTTCTTTCAATCCGAGGAACAAAGAAAATCACTGGTATCTCTATTTGTGTCAGAGTGAAACCTGTGTCCATGACAGACAAGTTAACTCTTTTAACAGTCCTCATCTACTCTGTGTGTTTATATCTCTATTTTCTATTTGTAAAATATGGTGAAACAGTTGTAACCTTGCAAATTATTATCATTTGTCATTCCGATTATGGTCGATTATGTGGAAAACAGCAAATTCACAAAATGTAAATGCTTTAACAGCAAACTTCTGTTAGCAGCAGTATGTGTGCAGACAGACCGGGACAGAAGAATTACTGTTAAAATAAAACTTTATGTTACAGAACTGTTCATTTAAAACAAAACACAAGTTTCCAAAAGACCTCATCGCATCATGTGTTCCCAGAATCAGTGTTTTTAAACAATAAATCTGAAATGGCGTCACGTCGTTGTACTCCCTCGTCGCACACCTCCCCCACTTCCTCTCCGGTTACCGCTTCCTCTTTCTCAACTTCTCCTTGAACCACTTGTCCCATGTCCAAAAACACGTTGTGCAACATGCAGGCAGTCAGCACAACAGCTCTGGCTCGATCATAGTTCCCAATATCCAGATACCTGAGCCTCTGAAATCTGGCTCTCAGGCTGGCCACAGCCTGATCCAGGATGTGAAAATGATCCTGCAGCGTCTTGTTGAAGTGCTCCTCTCTTGGTCCGAGACTTCCTGAGTATGGAGTTAAAATCTGAGCAGTGAGCGGATAGCCAGCTCTGGCCACGAGGCAGGAGCCAGCGGGCATCAGTTCAGGATGCTGTTTGAGTTTGTCAAGCACAGCACTGCCTCTGTCCACATCTGATCCTTTACTGATTCTGCAGTGCAGGAAGCGGCCCTTACGGTCACATACGAGCTGAAGGTTTAGCCAAGAGTCTGGATGGGCCTCCTTCTTCATCCTCTTCACCTCAGGCACTGTGCTCTCCACATCATGTTTCCCTATAGGCAGGCGGATCGGGATGTGGGTGTGTCCCAATACTCCCAGGATCTGGGGGACACCTTGCTGCTCCTCTTCATACTCCTTCTCTGGACTGGTAAATGGGAAAAGGGCCTCAGCAGCTTCTGTGCCTGGAAAATACAGAGGAAACATCATTTCCAATCCCCCCTTTTTTGTTTAAAACACTCAAATCACTGACAACATTACACTGATAATCCCACACTGACATCAACCCACCGACTGGCCATCTGATCAGCCTCTCTTCCAGCATGTTGACACGCTCACAGAAAGAAAAGAAGATCCTGTGGATGTTTCCTTTCTCCAGGTGAAAGCGACGGGACACTGAGCGGTAGCTGACACGCTCGGTGAGCAGAGTGAGGGACAGCAGGACAGTGTGGGACAGGGACAACCGAGCCCGCCCAGCCATCCGAGCCCTGGACTTGGAGGTTTGAAGCAGGTCTGCGATGTGCTGATGAAGGGGGAAAACTGATTGTCAGCAGGTGTTTCAGGTGAAAATATTGACAAATGATGATTCTGCTTATATATTGTCGTCAAAACAAGGAGTGCATCTGACAGCAGACATAAAACTGATTGCTGTTCAATGACAAACTGTGTTTACTTGGCAAATTAAAAGGGGCACTGTGTAGTTTGGAAGAAGATATTCAATCTCAGGATTTGAATATTTAAAATATTCATTAAGTAATTATACAAACTCAGAAATATGTATTTTTTCCAGAGGTAAACAACATCCCCAGAACACTGTTTGAAGCCAGATATGTGGCAGGGTCCACCAAATATTAACAAAGTAAAACAGAAATAGAAAATACAGTTGTGTTGTCCTTAAAGGGCAATTTGTTTATTCAGTCACAATAAACTACATGGTGCAACTTTAAACTACATACATCACAAAACTAGAGCAGAGAAACCCCATTTTGGATGTCCTGGCGGTGTTTATATGCAGTAGAAAGCTCTTTCCCTTTTGTAAAGCTTCTTTCAGCGCATTAACAGCTCATGATTTGTCACCACGGACCTTGACTGCAGCACTCTCCACAGTGTCCAGCGGCTCCCTGAGCTCCGGACTCTCCTCCTCCGGGGGACTGGATGTTGTAGTTTGCAGAGCCTGGGGCTGCACCTGCACGTTAGCCTGACTTTGCAGTAACTGCACATAAACAGCAGGAGCAGGTTGAGTTTTAAGTTTAGCCATCAGGTCAGCCTCCAGGATCTCCTCCACCGCCTGGTCCAGCCGCTGCTCCAGCTCGCCCGGGGACAGGGGCTGCCACTCCCGCTCCACCATGTCCTGCACGGCTCTGCCGGCAGATAAAACATACTCTCTGACGTCCATTAGTAGAGACGGATAGTTCCTTTTTTAGGCTTATTTCTCTTCATACATGGAGCACAAAGTTACTTGGCGCTGCGCAGAGGAGTCGCGAATTGTCGCTGCTATCAAAATGCTAACCAAAGCTACACTGCTAGCTAACGTACGCTGCGTTCAAGTGCTGTTGGGAATTTCAAAGACTCATTCTGCAATGATTACGAAGCAATGACACTTTAACACTTTTCGTCCATTAATCAATTGATCAGTTAATGTTGTCATCAACTAATTTGTTTCAAAACATGTTGTTAAATGACTGCATTTGAAAATTAGCCACCCGCTGACACAGTGGCCTTGTATTTTTATTTGTATATAAATGTCCTTATATTGAATTTAATTAATTCAATATGAATGTTTTTTGATTTAGTTCAACTTCAGGAGACACTGAGAAAATCAATCAACAACTGAATCTTTAAAATCTTTAGGTACAATCCCACTTGATTTACTTTTCACACATATTTCTTACTAGTTACCCTGATATAAGATGACCACACTTGCGGACCAAACACAAATGTTTGTCGCTGTATGTATATCAAGTCGTTCGTGCCTTAGACAAACCATCCCATTTTATTGGTTGCAGGTAGCATAAATATTTAAAAATCTTTAACATGGCATCTCCTCATCAGCCTGCTGCTAACCTTTGTACTAGCGTGTTATTGTATTATGAAGGCAACACTGAAATGACCAGAAAACACACAAGTGTGACCAAAGATCAATAACCGATTGTGTTCCTTAAACAAAAAACACTGCATTACTGTGCTAATGTTTACCTTCCACTACGAAAGCATACAAAAACACCACGGAGCACAGGGATGAAAAACAGTTGTTTTAATGTTAAATCAGTTACAAGTGCAACTTTGATCATGTCCCACTGTTTAACAGCCTCAAATTGCAAATGCGGTAATGTCAACAATTTCATTCAACACCCCCAGGTCGGAATATATACTTTCTTGTTGTGTCTAATGGAGGAATTTTTTTTTTTATTTTTATAGTGTAGTTTTATAGATCATTAGATCCACTGTTCAACTTTAAAGTGATGTTATGATGTAGACAGGAGGTCATTGCGCATTCACCTTTAATTTTAGGAAAAGGGCATAAATGGTGTAGAGTAATACAACACAAATTGCAGCATGAACTTAAATGGGCAGTGATTCTGGAATGATGGCGGGTCAGATGTGCAGGTCACTACTCACAGGCACAGTTCATAATTCATCACATGTCAAAATGGGTTTGGTGTAATACTCATCTCCAAGACTTCCTGTGCTGCGATCAAACATTGGAGAGGAAAGTTGATTAGTCCCCACCTTCGTTAGTAACGTCGAACCAAAACAAAAAAACAAATCAATACCATTATCAATTCACTTTTGATTGCTGCCATGCCCGTCGCTCGTTTGTTTTCCAACATCGGGTCCATGCCAGCGTTACATGTGTTGTAGACTGAGTGTATTCATTCAGTCTCAGTAACTTGAGCAGCTACAGTATGAAAACTACAACTACTGATAAGTAAAGTACCAAGAAATGTTCATCTTAATGTCTGATCTCCTGCCAACAACTGAATCTATTTTATTTCAGATTCGTATTGTTCAAATGTTTTTGAAATACAGATAGTAACTTAGAAATGCACAAACTCCTAGCTATTGTCGCAACACATATCCAGGCCAAAGACCAAAAACATGTTAACTCCTATATAGTTTAATAATAGTTTAATAAAGAAAACACACAAACATAAAAGCCTAAAAAGGTCACACCGTATCAACTCCCACGTTTAAGCCAGCAAAATAAAAAACACAAGGAAGGCAGCAATAACCTTTCCCCCAAATAAAGACTAGAATTAATTAAATACGAGGTACAATTCTTTATGTTCAGCCTTTACCAATCCCATGGATGACTGACAGTGTCGTGACAAGTCCGTCAGGTATCTCTGAAGGGTCTTGTGTGAAATTATCAATTTATCGAGCATGCGTTCACCGATTTCAGGACAAATGAACCACTTTGAAGCACCCGCCCTCAAATTTACAACTACAAGAATCCGTGTGTGTAATTCTTTGTGCCCAGCTGAAGATCTGTTGTCGGCAAGATAAAACTCGCCCGCCAAGGCATCATTTCCCAAAATTCAACCCCTCCCTCCTCCACCCCCTCGTGCATCCTCCCTCCAGCCCCCCTGCGCGTCCCTCTCATTTCCCTGCTCCCTCCCTCACTGTACAGCCTGCTCATTGGCTGTGCTGCCCGAGTCCTGGGGCTTCATGACGTCAGGGAGCTCTGGGGGAGTGGAGAAAGACTCGACCCTCAGCTGCTCAAATGAATCATCTGGGAGAACGACAGAGAGGGAGAGAGAGAGAGAGAGAGAGAGAGAGAGAGAGAGAGAGAAAGTGACAATCGTGAGACGGGAGGGCAAGAAGATACGTAATATAAAGTAAAATCAGGTCAGAGCACCAAAGTTCAGCTGACACTGAGTTAGAGTTGGCTGAAATAAAAACAAGCAAGTGACTGGTGCCACGACTACAAGACTAACTGAAAATGGTCTCTGACGAGGTTGGATAAAAGGGGGAAATACTCACCACCCAGACGGAAAGCTAGTCCCACTGTGGCAGGGGCCTGAGGTCGGGCTGTTTGATTTGTGAAGCCACAATTTCCAAGAGTTTGACTGTCATTTAGCATCACATCATCCTGGTGAAGGAAATTCAACAAATAAAAGTGGTTTAGAGCCTGCGGTTTATTCAATACAGTTTTATTTATGTTTTACACAAAGCACCAATGGGGGCAAAATCCATCAATTTCACAAAATGCTCTCCGCTGTGAAGACTAAATGTGTTCCTTCTAACTGGCAAGTTTGTATTTAGTATGTTTCTATTGTCAGTTAAGTGTAAGGTTGGGTTAATTACATGACGCACTTTGGCTTTTCAACACACTGCTATGGATGGGTGTTTCTGAAGAATCGAAAAGTGTCCATTTTTGATGAATCTAGTGAACCAAACAAATTCACATGCTGAAAATGTTATAATATTATAATCCATCTTCAGCATACAGCAGTCCTGCTCATTGACTTGTATCACTGCATACACAGAGTGAACACCAACAGAATTACTATGGTCACTGGAAGATACAAAGGGTTGGATAGAAACCAGTGGATCTACAACCTCTGTAATGAGTATCATATTCTGTTTGAATATAAGAATGTATAATGACTTATAGAATCTGTAAATCAAACTTTTATGTTTGAGTTAATTTTATTATTTTTAGAATAAGATCAGCCAAAAGTTATTTGTAAAAACAGGTGCCATCATGAAAATGTCCTTACATTGTTTAAGTAGTAGTTACTGTATTTTGGTTATATTTTGTAATTGTTGTATATTCTATTTGTGCTTGATTCCATGTAATTATATTGCTCTGAGCCACATAAAAAAAATAATGAAAATTCAAGGAATTCTAAGATTACTCTAGTTGCTAAGAGCAACAATAACAAACCCGGAACCTTTTAGCTATAGAGACCACTAACTGGTCATTACACTACTACCATGGCAGAGACTGACACTTTTATTACCAACTGATGCGAATGTCTCTGTTAAAATGATATTTGTCTAAAACATCCTTTTTTTTCAAATGTACCTTATAAAGCCTCTGATCTTCAGGTGGCCTCTTTAAAATCCCTTCCACAATGCGCTTCAGTTCATAGACTGTGGTCGACTCTTTGGCATCTGTGAAGATGGTCGTCTTGTGACGTCGAATCATTAGAAACACATCCTGTAGTGAGATCAAGTGACAGGGGGAAAGAGTGCAAATGAGACAACAGTGACTCTCACAAACATCAACACAGGAAAAACTTACGGTAATCTTTAACCAAGTTATCTCCATTTCCCCTTCAAACAACTTATTTAGAAAAACATCCCCAAGAAGACATGCTGCGCCTGTAATATCATCGTGTTATCTATCACAGGCCCACGTTCCACACCAAGGAATAAAACTCATGTCAGTGTGGAGATAATTCAAATCTAGTCAAAACACCCTCAGCAGACCACTGAGCCAAACCCGACACACAGTTCCTGATAAAGGTGTTTGATGCAGTCTGAATGTCTCATGATAACGCAGACAAACAATGTGCCCAGTCACCATAACCTCTGACACAATAAGCACCATTGTACAAGGATCTTGTATCGGTGTTGGATAAAGCTACACACTTACAGCGACAACCACTGCTGGCAGAAGCTAAAGCTCTTTAATTAGGAGGCTGCTTCTTGTTTAGCTAACGCTACCTGCACTAGATCAGCCTCTGACTCCACAGAGTAAAGTTGGGTGGCCGCAGCTGTGGCGGTGAAAGCTGACAGTGAGTTAGGATGTCCGATTATATCTGAAAAGAAAGATCACAGCTCTGCTCCATAACGTCACACCAATCTGTTCACCTGGGTGCTTTAAAAGACACACGGTGCGGCAGCTGCCAGCTAGCGTCATGACGAGCTAGCCTAGCTGTGAAGTAATTGCTCAACCAACTGTTAGCTGGAGTAGCTTCCCTAATAGTCTGGATTTGGAAAGTGTGGGCCACAAAGCTCCTACACACACGTTGAGTTGGACACAGATTCATGTTGAAATAGCTACATTCACTGTTAACACCATCTCCGCCTTTAACCCAGGTTGTTTGATGAATTTATAACGTTAGTGCTGCTGCTGCAGCTACTGACAACTTCGGCTAGCTAGTTAGCTTCTTCAAGGCTAGGTGGCCATTTGATCAAAAGCAAAGTTTGTTGGTTGGGCTGTCACTTGTCCTAAACGATGTTAATCCCTGCGATCCCTGGATCCTTCTCCGCCAGCCTTGCCATGGACCTGATCGTTACAATCAAATGTCCAACCAGCATACGCTAGTGTGTTGACGTTCACCAGCGTAGGGAAGCTAACCTCTGATAGCTAGGGTTAGCTAAACAAAGACAAGAGCTTTTGTATGATCGCTTTTCGTGACAGGCTTGGTTCGCCGACTGACCGCGTACCTTTTCACGCCTAAGGAGGGAGTCTTTGGCTGCCTCAAGTAAGGTTTGGTTAGTCAAGAGCATAACATTTAGAGCTGTATCTGTTTTCCTCACTCACCATTTCTTGCGGTTGGTTGCACACAGGGAAAAAAACGCCTCCACCGCACAGCGACAACTGTGAGATCACAGCAGCATCAGACAGCCACAGCTGCAGTGCCGACGTCAACCGGCAGATGGCGGTGAGGCGCCAAAAAAGTGATCCTCCGCCAGAAACTGATTTCCGTCCGCGGGAGCTGATAAAGCTGCACCGTACAGTTTATTTTATCTGGATCAAAGAGTCATAACTACCCATACAAATAACTTTATGTCCGTGATAATAACAAAGATATGTCTGTAACGTTTCTTGTAAACAAATAATCACAAATGTTTGCAATTTATATCGTAATCAAGGAATGACAATTACGTCATCACAGGCAATATTATTGTTTACAGTGTCATTGTGTGTTTGCAAGTCACACAACTAGACTGTTATAAACACGATTTACGGACGGTCACTTTTTGGCACCACATCGCCGAACTTCCTTCTTCTCTTACTGAACGAACTGCAACCGGATGGAACACTATCGCCACCCTCTGGCACCATTGATATCAATCCCGTGTCTCGTAAACAACAATAATGAGATAATAACATATGGCGCTTTTCAAAAGAACAAATACTTAATCATAATAATCAGGAAGCAGGAAAACAAGCAAAAACATGATTCGTTCTGAATTTCCAAAACTGTTTCTTTACGATCCAGCTCGGTCCTTCATAACTTTCCTTAATTTGCATATTTCGGACAAACAAACATGATCCACGCCCACATCATAGTTTCTGCTCGTGTGCTCTCCTTGGAATTAAAGAGCTGAATTTACTTCAGTATATCCAAGTTTAATCCTGACCTAACCAATTTACTCTTTCCTACTTAACTGGGTTGCAAAATCTCACAACTCTACATTGCATCATGTGCCAGCACTAATCAACAAATAGTGTATTTTGGTTCCTCCTGCAGCTCCAGTCCTCCTTCTGGGCCCAGGAGGAGAGGAGTTCTTTTTGATCCAACCCTCTTTTAATCACACTGAAAAGAGCTTTGTCTCGCTTCCCTGCCCAGTGAAACAAACAGGTGTTTCTCTTCACTGGCTGTTTCTTCTTTGTGGGAGGACTTGTTTCCTCCTGCTCTCCTCTGATAGCAGCTGCCTCTGCAGTAAGTGGGACAGCTGAATCGACAGCAGCTGAAACATGCAAATAAACCAGGTGCCACAGACTGTAACAATCAGGATTCTGTTGTTTTTTTGCGATGTTTACGACATTGTGACTTGGTTGGCTGGCCAGTGATTGCTACAAATCTATGAGAGATAAAAAAATATATATATACTTATATATTTTAAAGCTTACACACAGTTGTTATTCAAATGTTGTTAGGATTGTTCACTAAACTGTCCATTTAGGTGATACAATGTAGAAACTGTGACCCTTGATATGTTTTTAAAACTTTTTATGTAGCAACTATTTAAAATGAGCAGTTACTATTACAATGTCATCTGTGAACAAGGCTCCAACTTGTCTTTGCATAACTTGCAAGATGCAGATGCAACTCTGGCATAACAGATAAGACTTTTATGTTGCAGATTCCGACATAAAGCATTATATTTCACCATTAATTTGTAAATAGTGACATGTAAACACATATACAGTTTTGTATGTTTTTGTATGTGACATAAAAGTATGTTTATTGGCATCTTTTACATTTTACTGACATAAGATAACAACAAACAGGAACAGCAGCCTTAAATTTCTCAACTCAAATGCTTGGGCCTGTTTTGACTACAGCTGATTAGTAGTTAGACTTGAAATGCCACTTTGGAGAATTAGTAACTGATTGGACATTTGACAGAATACAAATGAACACCAATTTCTTATGAACGTGACTTCCTCTCTGGTATCAAACTGCACACATTGGAAGAGTAAAGGATGCTGTAGAAATATACAGTTTTATCTGCCGTTCCTGTCCAGTCAGCAAAGTCCTCCTCATTGTCAAACTATCAGGGTTACTACGTCCCCACTGTGACCATGAAGTACAGCAGGTTTCCAGGACTTTTCCATGATGATCCTCGATAAAGTCAAAGCGCTCCCATGAGTGAAAAATACTATACTAAGTCAAGTCTGTCTCTCCATGTGAATTGACCTGAAACATAATAATGCCAAGTGAGACAAGTTATACATTACTTCTTAAAATCTCTAATATTCTTAAACGTCAGTTTGTTTTCAAATTCTCAAAAGCTTAAAATATCTTCAACTCACCAAATAAACAGTAAATCTCTATCTAACTATAAAGGCACTCTCTCGGACCTGGGAATAATCATACTGTGGAACAGAGAAGGAAGAACACAAGAGTCATTTAACAGTTTATACAAAAATATATTATATCATAATTCAAATATTCCAAATCTGCACTTACATTCAGACCTCTGGGGGATTGGACAGGCTCCAGTCCCTTACAGCAGAGTATTGAAAAAGGCCTCTCTTTAGTCTTTGCATGTTCTTTGAAACACAGACTGAAAACTTTAGCAGGCAGGTAGACATCCCAGTCACCTGCATGCTCCGTTATTAGATCACCTACCATCCTGTTGGGCAGCAGATATGACACAAGTTAAAAGGGGGACCAGGGAGATCCCTAAATGCAGTAACAGAAGAGTAATATGAGAATTAATATCGTCTGAAATTCCGAGTCTTTTGCAAATACGACATTGATACAAGACAACGTGTCATTGTCTTGCCTTCAATCTGATAGGCAGTCTCAATTTGGCAATCATCAGGACAAAAAGAAGGAGAAGACTGAGAACCATCTTCAGTGTAAAGTGATAATAACTTGTGTAAATAGAAAGGAAAGAAAGGGAAAATGTTGCAAACAGCAGTAAATCCAAAACCTGTAACACAAGTAAAGACCTGTCAATCAGCTGCTGTGTGATCAGATCCGCAGTGCCTGTCTGCTGATGATAGATGACCAGAGCGACAGTGACCTTCAGCTGATCTTTCAGTTCTTTGTTGATCTACCATGAGGATACAGAAACATCCATGGGAGACATGACCTTATTATAAAACAAAATGTGCACTGTGTAGTGAGATAAAGCATCTGTAATGTAGTGGAATTTCTCATGTTTCTCTCTTCAGCATCTTTTTTTTTTTTTTAAAAAAAGAAGCTTAAACTTGTTGCTTGGGTTTTCTGTTTGTGCTCTGTTCGTCTAGTAATGTACTGGCAGTGAAGGTAACATCTTTAGCTCTTTATAACAATGTGAGCAGTTTAATTGACAGTACGCTCACTTTTTGGACAATGTCATGAGGGAGTCTGGAGAGGATCCTGATGGGGTATCCAAAATGGGCGATGATGTCCACGATGTGCTTCGCCACAACTGAAGGGAGGCAGGACTGCATGGGCACAGCTTCAACCCACTTGGAGAAGTAGTCAGTCACAGTCAAAATGTATTTGTGTTCATTCAATGTTTTGGGCAGCGGCCCTCTGATATCCAGACCAAGCCACTCCCACGGCTCTTTCACCTGCCACAGAAATTAAATGCGATTGCAGTAATTATCCCACAACTGTTGGTTGCAAGATAGTCAGGAATTAAGAAAAAGGTAAATCATGCTGTAACTTACCTCAATTACTTTTTCAGGATCTTCACTTTCTCGCTGTGAAAATCACAGAGGAGCACTTGATTAAAAGTACTTCAATAATAAAAGACAATATTGTTGTTTAAAATCATGATGACTACTTACACTGACATTATCATCTGGAGCCCACTGAATATCCTGTTAGTACATGTAAAAAATAACACAAATACAGGACAATGAACAAATTGGATATAAACATGAAATAATAATATTTGATAATAAACCACTATAATGAAAGTACAGTTCTGACAACAAAATGCGTTTGATTTGCTATAATTAATTCCAAAAATAAACAAAAATAATGAGATCACTTATGAAAATATATATAATACAACTTACCTGTGGTACACAGTAGTCTCCATGGAAGAAATGTGGGAATGAGTCAATCTTCATCAGACCTTCATCTACTATAATCCTCCATCTGTCAGGATTTGTTGGGTCTTTGTCTCTGAACATGAAACCAGAAATGGAAACAAACAAACAAACAAACAAAAAAAAACCAGTGTGAATATAATGCAAAACCCTTAATGAAGGAAATTTGGTTTGAACTTGCGTGTGAACACACAAATAATCACAAAAACACATGAATAAATTATATATCACTGAACACACTTATGCTACTCAAAATTAGGATATTGGGATATTTTAGTCTTTCAATTTATAATGATTATTTTGTGTTTTGTAAATATCTTTGGTCCCCAAAAAATGAATAGAAATGCATATATGCAACCACATGATGTCCTCAACTAATTTTAAATAGTGTATTCAAACACTTGTTTTTCAGAAAGGGTCTTTCAGTCACCCTTGTACAGTAGAAATCATATGTAGTGGTTGGTTCCCTTTTCTGCTTTTTTTTGCTTCCCATTCATGTATTAACTGCAAAATAATTATTTTTCAACATAACTCTTCTTATTTTATAAACATATATTTTCATAATATAATCTTATTTTTAAGGACAATGTAACACTTGTAACTTGTTCAAAAAAGAAAAAACAATCTACTTCCTGTTTAAACCGGGACGCGCATGCGCAGTGTACACAAACCGTCATGTGATACACGTTTTCAGGTGTGTTTTGGACGATTATTTGTAAAAACTGCTAAAACGCCCGTCTGGACATATATATTTTGATTTTATTTTAAAGCCCCTGTTTGAACGATAGCCGTGTCAGGGCAGCATTTCAGGAAGAAATGTCCATCGTGACTGAAGAAGCCGAAGAGCTGCTGGTCAGCATGGTTCAAGAGAGGCCAGCTCTGTACGACATCAGGGAGAAACACTATGCCAACAGAGCGAAGAAAACCGAGCTGTGGGGGGAAATACAAAATAAACTCGGGATACCAGGTGAGATTTATTAACGTTACTCAACCACCGACCCTCTGTGTGGCTGTCGTGCTGCTTTTCATGCCAGTGAAGGGAAGCTGCTCCCACTTCCAGTACAGAGCTAGCTAGCTGTTGCTAACAGGCAAACACACGGAGCGTTTACACCGACTCTGACACTGACATGACTCTGACTGTCGCCAGTAAACACTGTTGCTATCACATGATTTGGAGATGCTGCTCGGTTGACGTGTGGTTATTATGACCTCCAGAAAAAGAGCTGAAGAAGAGGTGGGACTCTCTACGGACTCAGTACACCCGCTACAAGAAGTTTGCAGAGCCAGGGAGCCGTGGAGCGATAACGACCGGGAGGCAGCAGTGGATCCTGAGCCATCTGCACTTCTTAGAGCCCCACAGAAAAACAAAGGAGGCCAACTCTAACTGTCTTACTGTCAGTGTAAGTAGAGTGAGCAGCACTGAATTTACTGCTGCTGTCTTTTTCTTTTGTTTAATATCAATTTCAGTATGACTGGATACAAAACACAGTGCACACATGCCAGCTCCATGAGGAAACCGACCAGTGCTCCTATAATGTATTACTACACTGTAACAACAGTATAAAGCTATGACATGACAATAATGTGATTGTCAGCTTCAATTATTGTCCTGGAGCCACATTAATTCGATTTTCTAGGAACAACACCATCACAGGGATATCAAATCACAGCACTCATCAACTTTAAACGAAACATGTCTTGTCTTGTGATCATAACTCGTCTACAGCGCCGGCCTTGCTGGACATGGAAAGAAAACTCATCGTATCCCTCAACTTTCTCCCTCTTTTACAGGAAACTTCAACTATTCTTTATGATTCAACCTCAGACGGCATCAGCTACATCAAAACTGAGGTGCCTTCCAGCCCTGGCAGCGAGACCCAGTGCAGCAGCCCCACATATGACGACTGCACATCGGAAACAGATATGAAGCCATGCGCTCCCATTGAGGAGTCAAGCATCTCTGACCCGGAGTACACACCCACACCCATCAGGGAGGAGCCGTGGCCTAGCACTTCCAGAGAGTCCAGGCCTCCAGCTAAGCGCAGCAAGAAACAGCCGGAGGAGTCCCCTAGTGAAGAGTCAAAGAACTTATTACGTGTCATCAGTAAAACTCTGGAGACTTTGGCGTCTAAGGATGACAACAACGATGACATCTCGGCATACTGCAAAAATCTAGAACGCAAGATGCGGAAATTGCCACCACACATTCTCCCACATTTCCAGCATGAGGTGGACACTTGTCTCTACAGATACCTAATTATTACTTCTTATAATCATACAGGACAAACATCAGGGGCTCACTTATCTCAGCATCCAATATGATGTTGAGTCCAATAAATGTTGAGATTCCCCACTGATATCATGATGAAATAAACTGGTCACTTGCTTTTTATACTACATTAACCCCGAAGCATTCTTGGAATTGCTGAATAACTTTTGTTTGTTTTTAAGCAACAGTATTCATCTTTTTATCATTTAAAAAGGTCTACTAATGTATCCAAATGTTAATACAACCTCAGTTCTTCGAATACTGTGCAGCTATCTCATTTTATTGTACACAGCACACTAAATAAAAGCTGTAAATCTTTTTTTTTTCCTGTGACATTTATATTATATGTAATGACTTATTCTTACTATCGATTTTGTTTCACCTTGGACTGTAGTAATAGCTCTTTTTATTATTTTTTTTTAAATCCCACGTGACATAATGGTGGTACAGCGAGTATCAAATAAAAACAGGTGGGTGAAGACAGCACCAAAACATAACATACCCAGCAGGCTCTTCTGTCTGGCTGGGCTCTTTGTTCTGGACGCTTTGCTTCGATGTAGCAGGAGTGGTCACTGGAGACGGTGCTGGACTCTTCTGTGAGGCTTTAGCACCAGGTGGCTGGATTCACAATACAGGGAAACAACAGATACTGTTCAGAAGTTTGCACAAGAGCTTGACAAATAACAGAATTTATGTTCATGTCCTTGATTTTTAACCCCAATCCAAAGAAAAGACCCATTTTAGCAAACAATGTTTTTTTTTAATTTCAGATAAACTGACCTTCTAGATTGCTAAAATGACCACAAATGAATTACAGAATTTTAACAGATAAATGACAACATAGTGCTCTCACCTTGTTCCTTTTACTTCTGGGGTTTACAGAAACCTACATCAGAGGGACAATGACAGTTATTGCATGATAGATCTTTTTTGTAGAGAATTCAAAGCTTTTACTGTCTTGTACTGAAACTGAATCTGTCCCACTATGAGGCAGGTGGTATTTTATACTGAGCAGCCAGACACAAACCTTTCCTTTCTGTGTGTCGGCAGAGGTTAAAAATATGGTGGGAACAGCATCGTCCCGAAGTTTCACACATTTGCCTGTTCTGTCAATGTACTGTTCCTCAAAATGACTGCTGCACAGCACTGAGAAGCGGGTTGGCGTCCAGTCTTTCCATTTCATGTTTGCAAGCCATTTCTTGAGTCTTCGAGGATTGTACAGTGGAAACCTATTGCAGCACACATATCATTAGAACAGTACAAACGTTGTTGAGTGTCAGTATTTCCTGTGTGAAGGAAACAACACTGAACTCCATTTAAAAGTCAATAACTTTTAATTCTCACAATGTACTTATGCTAAAATATTTTTAAAGCCATTTTCTGAAATGCTTTTATATTTGGTTATTGTTACGTGTGAAACAAAGTTGTGCATTCTCAGTATTTAATATTTTCTTTGTTTCTCTCCAGTTATCATTATTAATTCTAAAGAGGGTAAATAATAATACCGAAATCAACATATATGTTCATTATTACTAATCTGACGATTATTTTCACAACTAAATGATTGATAGTTACAGGAAAAAGCAGCAAATTGAGAATCTGAAACAATAATCGGTAAATTTCATTGGAAATGTACTTAGGAGGATTAATAGGGTTTGAAAGTAATGTTAACTTAACCGCAGATTTAATCATTGTTTTGACTCAGCTGAATTAAACTTTCTAAAGCTATATCCTTTCTCAAAATCTGTTACTTAAGACGTTGAGACAACCTGAAAAAACTCAATATTAGGCACAGAAAACAGAGAAGTGGCTTCATGTTTACGTTAGCTAATGTTAGCTTGACTTATCACAAATGTATAAGCTGATTTTTAAGCCTGTTTTCGACTGACAAAAGCCAATACTCACTTAAAAAACTTCCCATCGGGGTCGCTGGAGTTTTCGCAGTTGTAGGCACATTTATATCTCCCCATATCCCCCACAAATTAATTCAACTCGCTACCAAACAAAGTGATATATCTAGTGTAGTTTGAGCGACCATTTAGTTAGCAAAAATACATGGCCAACATCCGGTCACAAATTTCAAAATAATAGCCTCACGACAAGTCGAAAGTTTGAAGATCGTTTAAATAATCTATACACAATTCAGCATCGTATAGAAATATTTATATGGTTTCAATTAAATTGCTCAAAAGTAAATATCAAACAGCATTTGTTCACTGTATTCAATGGTTCGAACATGTTTCCGCCATCATCCTAAAAAAATATTACTAACTTGACGCAGACGTGCCACTAACGGATGTTGTTTTTTCTTCTTCGTGGTGTTTTAAATGTATAATGCTCTACAGCGCCCCCCCCCCTTCGGATGGACGATAGAAGCGTCGTCTGTCTTTTTGTGTGTGTACCTTTTATACATTTGTACACAGGTGATTTCATTGTCTTTTACAGAAAATAGAAATAATGACAAGGAAAAATGTGCAAAATTTGGTTGATGAGAAATATTGCCATACAAATATAGATTTTTTTCCTCGACTTGTATCAAACCCACTGAGAATTGAACACAAAATTAATCAAAGTGTACTTAAAAATATCAATGTTTATTTGACATCTGAAAGTGTGATATGACTAGTGCAAAATGGCTCCATGTGTCCGACAGCTCAGTTGCTTTTTGTTTTCCACTCGACCCTCCACTCATCCCAGTCCAGTAGAGTTCGTTTCAGGTCCCATCCTGCAGCTTCCACACCTGGAAATCATACATGTACAATGGTTATTGGTAAAAACTACAAAAGATAAAGCTGATGATTTGTAGTTTAAAACAGTAATTGTGTGCGATAACCTTTGAGGAATGGACTGAAAATTTTGTCCATCAACTTGTGACTCTCATGCACCATATCCCAGTGACCTATAAAAGAAAATAATGGTGTGCATTGTGTAAAAAAGAGAAAGCACCTGTATTAACATTAAGTAATGAAATGAAGGGAGGTATAGGCTTACTTTGCCGTTCTCTTGACATGCTGCTGAGCCACACAGCTTGGCACAACGCTCTGATTTCATCATGAACTGATGCTTCTGGTCCCAAACAAACACATACGCATCCTGAGGAAGACATCTGTGTTCATGTAAAACATTCAAGTATGTTATATAGTTTGTAAACACATGACAGATGACATACCATTGCGTAATCCTAATAGGAAAGGCATGTTGTTGTTCTTCAGAGCCAAACTGAGTTCGTCTGGGCTACAAAACAAAGAAACTACATTATCAACTACGTTTGACTTTTATGGTGTGTAATTCTTTATCATATAAGCAAAACGGTCAAATAAATTACCTTTGTACAACCTCCTGCAGCCTCACTCCAAGTTTGATTGGCACTTGTTTCCTAAACTCTGGAGAAAATGAGTCAAATCCATCATTTCGAATGCACAAAATTAACATGTTACAATTGCAACTTAAGCGCTGCTAGTATCGAATACAAGAAACGGTCAGCAAATCCACAATTCTCACCGAAGAAAACTGGTTCCCTTTGATTGGCCTCTACTGGGCTCAGGATCCGACTGTCTGTCAGGTACTGCTGCAGTACAATCGAAAGTCGTGCCTCGTTGAAGGTTTCCATGACAACTGAACGCACGGCCTTGTAGTTGGCAAAGAGGTGAAGTGTGGTGAAGAGGAAGAAGAGGCTCAGAGTCAGTCTGAGGGGCAGACAGAGACAGGGTAAGGGAGTTAGGTGATGTAACAGACACAGCAGACTCTTCAAAGTCCCTGCGTAAGATTGTTATTGCAATTTGAATACTTTCTATATTAAAATACTTACATTGGATTATCAGTGACGAGGGGGATGAGCACCAAACTGACCAGCAGTCCAGCTAGATTCACTAAAGTCTCCTGTGGTAGATAACAGACATGCAGATGAGACTAGATTAAAAGTCCCTCTTTTCAGCACATATTGCACGTATCTATTAAGAATTATTCGCAATTTAAACTCAGAAATCTGCAGCGCGAAATACAAGTCACAGGTCACTCAAGATCAATAAAAGCACCTGACTGCCATCTTTGGCTGAGATGTCAGCCATGTTATCCCTGCGAGCCTGATGAACAGTCAGAGCAGCTCTGGTCGCACCGCCGGCCACTCCAACAATGGACTGGAGTAGACAAAGACACACAGTAGTAAGAAACAGCCCATTCAACAGTGGATGAATAAATGAGGTGAGAGGAAATATCCATGCAGTCTGATTATCAGGCGATTTAGCCCAGTGGTTTCTGACCTTTTTGGCTTGTGAGCCATTAGAATGAGGCACTCTTATAGACCCTCATCATAGGTTGCAAATGTCAGTGGCTGGTCACCAGAGTGATTAATTTTTTCTGCTCCAACACTGTTTATTCTCAACCTGTCAAAAGTCCTGACCTTGATGTTAGGAATCACTACTTCAAGCCTCTAATTTAAGCTTCTGGGTTTGTTGAGACTGGCAGATGACAACACATTTGTTGGTAGATGGTAAATTCACGGTTCAGTTACTTACCAGAGTTTTCGATTTTTGTCACATTTCGACTTAACTTGTTCATCGTGTTTTTGTTTACCTTGAATATTCCTGCAGTACAAACAATCAGGGTGAAGAAAGCAGGGAAGTAAGGAGCCAAGATTTCCATGAACATGGCAAAGTCGTTGAGAACATCAGCAAAAAGTCTGGGAATAAATTGAAAGTACGGACTTAAATACATTATATTGGCTCATGATCATGACGAGTGACTTTTTAAAAGAAAAAAGTACTGCTTGTACACCATGTATACCTCCATTTTTTGGCCTCAGAGTCCAGTTTACTCCTAGAAGGAGAACACAAAAACAACAACAACCATGAAGAAGGAGGAGCACAAATAAATGTAAGCATCGAATGTGTCACATAGACAGGAGCCCACCCTTTCCGCCAAGCGAAGAGGATTCTTCCCATCATGCCTGTTCCATCTACAGGGAAAAACACGAGTTTGCAAGTTGCACCCACCATGCAAAAGTCATGTAAATGTATGGCATATTTTAAGGCATCACCTCTTAGTAACCAGGTGATCGTGGCTGCAGCTACTGTTGCCTCTTGGTTTCCAACACCGACACCTTTGAGAGAGGCCTGAGTGGCAAGAGTCCCTGACAGAGAGCTGGAGAAAGCCTGAGAGAGAGAGAGAGAGGATGAAAGTCTCAATCTGATGGTGATGATTAAAAAAAAAAAATGGTGCATGATTTACTGTACCTGCATAGTATCCCAAAACTGGTACTGCAGGTAATCGCTGCTGACACTCTCTGGATATCCTTGAGGCAGAAAGACACTCTGAAATAAAATGTTAAAATGTGAGTCTGGAGGGGAGAGTTTGTGTTTGAACAGTCTATGCAGCCGCGTGGAAACGTTTTAGATCCTTACTTTAAACACTCCCACGATAGATTTTCCTCTTGATTCACTTTGGCCCCCATCTCTTCTCCTCTCCATCACGCCACCCTTTCCAAAATACTTCCAGGATCCTGCACTGCCATATCTCTCTGTGGCCAGAACCACACCTCTGTCTCCCTCCATTTAGGCTGAAAGGAGCGAAAACACAGAGATTCACATTAAACAAACAAACTGATCAATAATGTCTCAAGACCACTGCAATATTTTTAATCAAAGTAGATTTTTGGCACATTATACCATAAAACTGAACGCTGCCGACGTGTCGATTCGTCCTGTGGTGTTTTTCTTTTCAGTACTTCCGTGTTTTTTTCCGCCCTCAAAGTTTGGCGGTTTCTGATTGGTCGGTTCGGAGTTTAAGGCGGAGCTTTGATTAACATGGCAACCAACGACCAATAAACGGAGAGACGGGAGGAGCATTCTAATAGTACTGCCATAACAAGGTTTACTGTACAAGAAACTATAGTCATTTATGGCTACAGCTAGGTCTATATATATTTCTAGAAACAATATTGTGATATATGTATGGCACTTCAAACAGAGATACAACAGCAGCATTAAAGTGTCAAATCGAATATGGATAATATGAATAAAGATCTAAATTAACATACATACTGCATGCATTTGCAAAATAGCACAGAAAGTACAGCTGAGGCTCATGGGGGTGTATGTAATTATTTGGTCACAAAAAAAAAACAGTGGATAAGCTTAAATGATGGACTGATGGTTGTGTTTTTATTTAATTTTGTGGGATCACCAAATGGATTTCAACTTATCTCCTGGGCACCACAAATGTCGGATTTGATCCCTGAAATAAAACTCATCGCAGTCATAAACACTCATCCCCTGAGAAATGTTGTTTTACAAAATCAAATGGAAATCCATCCAGTAGTCTGGTGTAAAGTAGTGGACTGAACGACTGACTAACTGATGTTCCCATGCCAGTAGTATTGCTAAAAAAAAAACAATACCAACAAAATACAACAAACACTGTCTCTTTTAGGCTTCACCAGCCAGCTTACACAGTAAAGATTTGCTGCATATTACAAACTTATTGCGCTCAATCTTTTTGCATATAAGACTGTTGTGATATCCAATGTGAATCCAACTGTGCTGATTGAACAGGATAGTGGGATCTGACAGGAAAGGAATAGAGAACTGCAACTCTGGTCCATAAGGAAGAAGCTGTTCCTGAATGTGGATGTGGGAAGGATAGGAATGATTTATGATATCGTGCTGATCAGACTGCTGGCATAGAATAGAATTACTTTATTGATCCCAGGCTGGGAAATTATTTAAATTCCCCATCAAGAATCAAGGATCTGCCTTGACTGAATTTGTGAACCTCTTGGAGCCTCCTGTTGTTTAAGCCAATGCATTTAGGTGTAAAATCTCTCCAGTCTTGCCTTCGTCAGTCCCTGTACCTGTCATTACCCTGTGAAAATGACCAAACTTTATTATTACTTTGAAGCACCGCCAGCAATTTGCTGATGCAAAACAAAGCCAGGATGTTGTTACTATATTTAGAGCAAATGAATCATAACAAAAGTAGGAAACTTGTGCTCTAACTTGTCTGACAGGATTATAATAATTAGTATGATGCAGACACAACTGTCTCGCAGCTGGACGAAAAAGACACAGCAGATCCCTCCCATGTTCTTTCACACAGCTGTCTCAGAGGCTGGCAGAGGCGATGGCGTCAGCTGTGAAAAAATGCGGTCAGGTAGTCATCAATCTCTGAGCCACCGGGGAGTAAATATTTCTTATCTCTGGGTCATAGAGCAGATGGATGGCAGCAGACTAGAAAAATAATATGAATGGTAAGAAGTTTGAACATCTACACCCAGAGAGAAAAGAGCATGTAAGTGGTAAAGCAGAAAGATAACGTGAAAACACAAGATCTGTTTACTTCTCCAAGGTGAATTTAGAAAAAAAGGCAAGACTGGAATCCGTGGCTGTTTCACCCCCAAGGCAAGACGAGTGCTGACACACCTTTCCCATGTCCTCTGGAATGCTGTATGGGAAAGAAGAACAGGAGCAGTTCAGACACTTTACTGCAAGTGAAACTGTGACTAACAAGGAGAGAGGAAGCCGCCGCTGCGAACACAAGGGAGCAGAATATGAGAACTACTGTAACCAAGTGAGGCAAGGGTTCCTCATGTTTACGTGTGGGAGGGAAGAAGCGAGGAGCCTGCACAGTAAATGGGCGTGGAGGTATCACACTGAGTTTCACTCCGGGCTCTCCCTCCTGTCATTCAACAACTTATATGGCACTGAGCTCTCACGGTGGACAGGTTGGCCTCGCAGCTAATGTCTTTTGGACTCTATAACGATGACAGTGGCAGTGTTTGGATGACCACGTGTGGGAATCTTCACTAAAAAAAATTCATATCTTAAGGAAGAAGCAGTCACCTAAATGGAAATAAGTTTTTAAGGAGAGAAGACACCTGCCTACCAACTCTGGATAATACATTGGACGAACCGAGAAATCACTTGTTTCACTGAGGAAGTGTGTTCAGAGCGAGAAGTGGATTTGAAGCTTTTTAAATTTGATCAGGTTTGTACATTAAAGTAAACCTCAAATTAGCCTTCATAGTCTTTGAACTAGAAAAATTTGATATTCCCAAGATAATACTCTGATCATTAAGATCCAGCTTTAAGATTGTATTTTAACTTGAGTACATTTACAGTACAGAAACACTCTTTATACTCATCATTATAACTCATGTTCAGTGATCCAGACTCACAGACCTGAATCATGTTTCTCGATACAAATGATTCACAGGGCTGCGCAATACGACATGAGCAAACTATTCTTAACCAGCTCGCTGTTGATACATTGTCAAGCAACAAACACGTAAAGTATGTCGTTGTGCCACTCTCTGATCAAATCAGAGATTAGATAGGCCCAAGTTGCAGTTTACCGTTTCTCCTTTACTGATTTTTCCATGACAACCAGCCAACCAAGCAGGAAGATTGTACATTAAAGTGTGATCCTACGAGTTTTTCAAGCTTTTGCATAGTTAACCAGAGAACACATGACACTGTGTTCCATGTTGCGTCACTCAAAGGGTACTTTCTGTCCAATGATGGAAATACCCAATCCAGTGACGTCCCCATGATCATGCACTGTCTGAATATTTGGAGAAACATGTTAAGACTTGCTGGGGACATTTGTTTTTATTTCTTGAAACCTGAAACCCAGTGCTGTATGGGAAACAGCTCAGCAGGCAGAACTGCTCTCGGTTAAGTCATCAGCCCTCGTTATGCATTCATAGAAGGTTAACACAGGTCACAAGGGCAACTTGGGAACGCATTTCATCCAACCAAGTTTAAATCAGAGCAGGAGCATTCACCACCTGGGCGTTGCTTACAGCAGTGTTGGGCTGAACACATGCAGGGTTATACAAACATTAAAGGAAATTGTCCACGAAACATTTCTGGAGCACACAGAAAAACAGCTTGGCATTCTCTAAACAACTGAAAAAGATGGGTGCTTGCCTTTAAAATGGTCATTCGGCATAATCTCCCGAAGCCCCTAGATCCAAAATTGATTAGATAAGACGTTATTTACATCCACAGTGCGTGGAGCATGGAGCCATTTTATTCTTCAAAGTCACCATCTGCTTCGGTGTTTCGGAAAATGCTCCAACAACGTTTTGCCATAAAGCTTCAGAAATGTTTTCTGGATGACAAAACTTCCCCATCTTTTCATCAGCATAGGGATGAATAGGTAATGACTGAATTGCCATTTTTTTGGGTGAACTCCTTTAAACGTTGTTATTCAGGTTTAATAATGGAGGGAGAATCTGATAAAAGGTCAAATACAATCGGTGTGGTCATTGAGAATAAAATAACTCTGAGGCCATCTGTCCCCACTGCGCCTGAACAATATTCTGAAAAGACCATACACAAGGGTTCCTCTTAAATTTGGGGCATTCAAGTATACATATTCTGATTGACTAAACATTTACATAAGCAGGGATTGCCCTTCAACAAAGGGTGAAACCGGTCCCTCATAATTCCCTTTATCTTGAAAAACAAACAATTCTATCGAGCAGGAACAAACTTAAAACCATAAGACAGCCACTCAGAAAAGTCATAAACTTGTTCCTTAGTTTTCAACAAGCTTTTGCATGAATAATTATGACATCACTCAGGTAATCAATCCTTAAACATGTTCTTACATTTTACAGAAATGGCTAATTCATCTCGGATGCACGAAAATGAAGTTGAAGAGGTTCTACTGGATTCCTTTCCAGGGACAGCTGATGCACAAAATAATAACACTTGCTGTGAAATAGCTGTTGAAAAGGAAGCTGCCGCCTGCTGCGATGACAAGCACCACAGGAAACTGGCCATCTGCAGCATCATCTGTGGGATCTCCTGCATTGGAATCAAGGCTCTGATATATTCAGTCAAGGTAGTTTTTCATCTTTCACCTGTCAGTCCAAATGTCAAATCCCTGAAGCTGCACTTTACAAAATCCCAGAAAGCTGCAGCCAAGTGACACTTTTACATACTTAATTACAAGAATTCATGGTGGTGATTTCCAGGGGTCACCAGATGGTTGGGGAGGATAAAATAAAACAACATATTTTAGACTAGGTAAGGTTTTCATATCACATTGCCTGTTATAGTGGGTATAATCTGTACTTTTCTTGTGTGTATGTGGGAGTCAAATGCATGTATGCACAAGTTCTGATTGGACACCACACACACATTGCATTAAACATACTGGAATCACATTAACTTTCCATTGTGTTAGGAAACAAACATCCTTAATGTAACACAGAGAGGATGTGTCTTTTTTAAAAGGAAAATCTCGATTTGGCTTTCATTATTAGAATATACAGCGGTGATGTCTGTAGGACCCAAATCAGTACAGAAGTACAGCCAAAAAAACTAAACACAAGGGCTAAATAGTTTCCTTTAAATCACAGAATGTACTAAATGATAAACTAGATTATGAACTAATGAAAGTGTTGTTGTTGTTGTTGTTTTTTGTATTCATGCATTGCCATTTCTGATTTAACCCTTGATTCTTTTTATCATCTTGTCCTTACTTCTACAGGCTGAGACTACAGAAGATACTAGGAAAGCTGCAGGGTTTTCAAAAAAGGCAAAAAAATTTAGCATCATCTCTATTGTGACATGGGTTGCCATAGTGGTTTTGACTCCCATGCTAATGGCACTGATGTCATATCTTTTCACTCTGAGCGACTGATCGAAACCCCAGCAGAAGACAACCAGAGGACTGTGACATAAGATGCTTATGGAGACAGAAAGCAGACAGTTAAAAAAAAAAACTGCTGACTACAAAAAAAACCAAAAAACATAAAGACATGAAACTGGAAGTTACATGAAACAAAAAGACTGCTTTCGCCTCGGTGGTGTTGATAAAATGACCGCCCTCCCAGTTTACACTTTTCTACTTCCTCTTTATCATTTGTTTGTTTTTGTTTTACATAAGGAACAACCACTTGAGAAAATGTTATCAAAAATATTACAACATAAGTATGTTTTTTTATACACTGTAATATTTATTTAACAATATATGAACATATAGACAATTTAAAATCTAAATGACCATAGAAAATCCAGCATGAAATATAGTTTCAAGACATGGCACTACAGGACACACATACATCATATATTAAAGATTAGAATTATCATTCCTCAATAATGACCCAATCCTTAATATTTTTGCTATTACAATTTGACATACTCATGTTTAGATATTGCATGTACTTGCAGATACTACAAAAGATGATACATTTCTCTATCTAAAAAGGTAGCAACGTAAACCTGGTCATTAAGGATTGGGTCTCTACTGTAATACAATGGGATGGTAATGCTTCAGACGATTATGAGATCCTACACTTGTTGCCAACATTTTCTTAGCCTTATTGCATTGTTACCATATTACTTTATTGATGTCAAATGTATCAATATGTTGAACTTTTATACATACAAAGAAAATTTATAATAAAACGTCAAAAACTTGTGTGCTCTGAGCTTCTTGATGCATCTTGACATGCCGTCATAAAACAGCGACGATTACAAAACACACCTACAAAACATCTATCCAAAACAGAACAATCTTACAGTTAAGGCAACCTCATATATAAAATTTGGCCAAAGGAAAGACACTATACATAGGCAGTTTATCAAGAATTTTACAGTTGCTTTACAAATATAGACACCACAAAACAATCCAGAGAGAACCACAGGTAACAAAAAGCCAGCTAGCAGTGGAATCTGGACACTTCCACTCTTGATTAGAAATACTCTTGTACGTTGTATTGTTTCAGATTTATATATCATACAAAAAAAAAACCCTCTTCAGCCATAAATTTACAAACACAAACACTTGAATAATTGGACACGGTCTGCCCTGAGCTGAGTGAAAGGACTCACACGGTCCATGCTGCTTGCAGACACATTTGACTGTACAAAAAGAAAAGAAACTTGAGAACCTGGTTGCAGCAAATAGAAAATCTCATAGTGGCATGTTTAAAAGTTATATTCAGCGTTTAATGAAAAAATAGCTGCCTTTATAAAATAACTTACAAAGATGCTGCAAGATTACCACTACTTACATTTAAAAAAAAAAATGCTTTCTGTCAAGTGCAAAAGAAATTAGACGTAGTCCGCAATGCCATTGTTGAAACATCATTGAAACAAATCTTCATCACCCCGAGTTGTCACACTGCACAGATGTTTGAATGAAGGATATCAACTTCTGCTTCTATACGGTTTCACTTATCACACAGAAAATGACCGGAAGAATAACGGACGGCAGAAGTTTCAGTGCAGTAATGACAGTAAAAAGAAAAGAAAAGGAAAGAAGACTTAACATATAATGCATTTAAACACTATGTTTATATCCACCTTCTATGACGCAATACATTTTTGGTGCTGTGATGTCTTGTTCTTCAACTTGCAGGCTACAAGTGCAACAGAATGAAAATATAATTCTTCAATAATGACTTGTCACCACAACAATTACACAATAATTGTGCAGACTGAAAGCAGAGCTGAGGGACTGATGAAAAACACTAAGTCAACAGCCAACAAACAGCCTTATCATTTGCAGTGTTGTTGTTTTTTGTTTTTTTTTAATGGCTGCCAAACAGTGGATATCAAAAAAGGGAACCTGTCAACTGTCTTTCTGATCATCCATCAACCACAAATTCAGCTGATCCAGCTTGGCACAGAGAAGCGAGTCCACATCCTGTACACTGAGGGACGGTTCGTCTTTAGGGAAGCCCCCGCGTCTCGTCCTGGAAGATGAAATACCTGCCTTTCCAACACCAGCAAGTGGCTTCTTTGGTCTTCTGGCTTCACCAACTTCAAGGAACTCCAAGAATCGCTTGACGCGCCTCTGGCCAAACCAGGACTCAGAACCGTTCTTGCGATTTAGAGCCACCTCAAATATGGTCTCCAGCCGGCTGAAAGATGAGTAACACAGTACGATCAATGAGCAAGTTCAAGAAGTTCAGTGAGAGCAATATGCCATTTTAATGATGCAATCATTCCCAATGCATAGTACTAAACCCTAAATGTCATTTTCCTCTAGGGCCACCCTCTGGTCAAACCTAGCTTTTAAGCTTACCACAGAATAGTGAAGCTTTAGCTGTATGCCGATTCCATACTGCATACTACTTAGAACTTCAACTAGTCATTACTGTCATTATCAATTAGTTTGCCATTATTTTCATCAATTGCGAAATTGATGAAATTTCACAATTGAACAAATAAAACAGACTGAAGTTGGAATCAAAGATTAAAAAAGTCTAGGGTAAAAAGGGCAGTGAGGCTGTGTTTTATGTTGCTGGACTATTCTAACAACTCATGACTTTATAAAATGGCTAGTATGTGTGACTTTGTGCTAATAGGCACCATAAGATTAACAGTGAGTGGTGTAATGATGATCTTACCTTTCAGGCGGTTTGCTGAAATTCTTATTGGTATAAATTTCTTCCAAACTAAACTCCTTCTTTTTTAGCCTGTGGCAGGGAAAAAACACAGTTGCAATCAGTGTGAATATTGATCAGAGAGTGTTCAATAAAATGACAGACATGTATTGACAATGACATACATTCACATACAATGGTAGGCCAGTGTGACCCAATAGGACTTACTTACAATAGGACTACTTTTAAAATACTCCGAGTGCCACACTTGTTTGATTTAGTTACATATGATCAAATTTCACCTTGTATATTTTTATCAGCAGCACATAAGCAGTCCATCTTAACTTAACAGTCTTCATAGGTGCTGCCTTTAAGACTTTTGCTTTTGACCCAATGTTTAGTAATCCGTTAGATAACACACAACAAAACTTACTTTAGATTGATATTTCTGAGCGTGTCACACAAAACATTGACAAGGTCTAGAGTGAACTTGAATGTTCACGTATGTAGAGAAGGGTATTTACCTGATGGGTTTGGGCAGGCCCATGGGTGTCAGGTTGTTCTGAGGTTTGGGTAAAGTTTTCCGAATTCTAATAGACGACACCTTCCCTCGTTCCTCATGCTTTTGGACCACCTGTGATGACGAGAAAAAAAAAAGAGGATTAGCAACCTGAATCTCTCAAAGCTTAACAAAACATAGTTGACAAAAATTATAGTTAAAAAGAGCGAGTCGGGAACAAGTGTCATATCTCCAGTAAGCTGTGACAATATGACTGGTCCAGAATTATGTATAATAAAAAACATGATAGAAATATGCATCAATTTCTGAATAAAAATCTATCCACAATTATTCTGAACACCATTTAATATAATAAAATACAACTTTAAATGGACAGTAAAAGTAAACTACAGCTACAAAATGACCATAAAGTTCAAACAACATCTCTCAAACACATTTAACATAAACTGAGTAATATTCTTTTATGGCCTCTATTTATTTTGCGTTTTATTTATCAAGCACACTATGTGTTATTACACCGGTGTACCTTGATTTCAGAATCAGACAAAGCCTTTTCCTCCCTCAGAACTACATCGTCAAACTCCTGGCTGGATGAGCTTGTGTTCTCGCCATCATCTTCCTCTTCACTCTGTCCCCTTCTCTCAATCTCACACTCCAGGGGCAGTCCACTGCAAAGAAGCCAAGTAAGAAAATGCAGCAGCACAGCAATATAAACATCATTGGAATTATCATGATATATGGTATGTTATCATAAAATTGAAAAAACTGAAAAAAAGCATATCACCTGGTACTAGACTCAAAGGTTGCACTCGAGGAGTCAGTTCTCTGGAGGAATCCTGATAGGCGCCATGGGGAGGTGCTCAATGGGTATGTCGAAGAAGAGGAGGAGGGAGAGGAAACATGACTGCAAGTGCTGGGGCTGGCAGGGCCTCCTCTGTTGTCAGCTTTCTTAGAAAGGAAAGCAAGGGGGCTCGAAAGGAAACAGGAGGCAAGTGCTGTAAGGGAAGTGCTGGGAGACAGTGCATGACTAGGAGACAGGTTGTGGCTGGTGCTGTCATACGGGAAAGATCTTCTGGATGGATATACCTCCTTACGAAGGCAGAGAGGGGCAATCTCCCTCTCCACTTCAATACTGCAGACTGTATGTCGACGAGTCCGACGTAGGGATTTGCTGGACTGATGGACAGGAGTGTGTGACTGATGCTGGTGTGAGGTGTTAATCCTGCTGTGATGTGGTGAATGCACAGAAGTTGTCCAGGGCAGGTCAAGGGGACGGAATGAGGGGATCTCTGGGCAAGAGTAGCTGCGTAACAGGGGCCTTGACGAGCCATTTTCTGAAGAGTTAGCGCCTGATGTGGCCAGGTCTACATCATCCATAGTGACAGACTTTGTTGCCTCTTCACCGTTGTTTGTCCTATGAAAAACCATGAATCTTCTCCTTTGGTTACCTGCCCTTCTTGGCTTAGTGTTAACCCTTCTTGCACTAGACCTTAGCCTACAGACACGGATGCTGCTGTGGTGACTGGTTTCAGCATCAGTGGGACACACCTCACCTGCAACAGAAGCAGTACCCTTTTCTTTCTCATCATTGAAATGCTCAATGCCAATATTTAACTGTACATAACAGTCTAAAGGAAGTTGGGAGGATGAAGGGCCAGGTTGGTGATTATTTTCAAAAGGTGTCATTTCAAAATACACAGGGTCCACTGAGATTTCACCATTGCCTTCTTGAGACTGGTTTTCTTTGGTTTTCAAATGAAGTCTCTTTGTCTCTCGACTCCCACTTGATGCAGATGATTTAACAGCACCTCTTAAACCCTTTCTAGGTCTCTTGGACAGCTGGTCCAGCTGTGTTTTCCCGCTCTCTTCATTTTCAACATGCTGGAAGGTATTAGAATCTGCAGGTGTCACTTCTGCCGGCTCCACTGGTAGTGCTGATGAGGTAGGAACCACAGTGCTGTCTGATTCTGCGGCTTGAACTGGCGATTTCCGTTTTAGTGGTTTCTTGTTTGTATCCCTGCTCTTTCTAGTGCTCAGGAGCGGCTTTATTTGAGGACGGACTAGGACTTCTGATAATGGTTCCTGCTCAGCTTGTTTTGTAGAGGTGATTGCAATGGTGGTTTCCAGATCCATACTGTTATCAATGTTTACATCAGGTTTACCAAGAGTTGTTTTTGTCTTCAGTCTTTTGCATGAAACACTGGATGTCAACTTGCTGCCTTTTTGGTTGTCTTCAGACACCCAGCTGCTTTTATCAAGTGAGCAAAGCAACATTGCATCAGAGAAACTTTCAGTCTGTGTGTTTAACACTTCTTCATTTATCGTACCAAGCATTTCTACCACATCTTTTCCTTTCGTATTTGCTCTTGTTGAGACAGCCTGTCTTCTTCTGTCAGGTCTCAGTCTTTCTTCCCCATTCTCACCGGTATATGTCGAGATGACTTGCTTTCTTGGTGATCTTCGCCCTCTTAATACACCACTATCTGAAGCCACATTTGATAACTCTCGTTTTTTTGCATCTTTAGCACCTATATCTCTTGTCAATCTTTTCCTTTTCACAAACTCCTGGGACTGACAGTCTTCTTTCAGCTCCCTCTTTGCTTTCCCAAGACTTACAGCTGAAAAAGTTTCATGGTTTAGGTGATAGCCAAGCTGCTGAGTACTCAAAGTTGGTTTCAGTGTCCTCCCATTAGTGCTGACATTGAAGTCATTGTGGAGGCTTTGGCGAACCAAGTGGAATCCGTCCATTTTCTTTTCATCATCATCATCGGGCTGCAGACCATCAGTGTCAGGCTGATTACAACAGACTGAGGATGCTGACAGTGTTGTCTTGAAAGAAACGTGATCCTCAGTGAACTCTGCCTCAGGCTCTTCCTTTTTGACTTCAGATGTTAAAGTTTTAGACATAACCTTCCTTCTACTTCCTGAACATTTCCTCGGCAGTGGCTTGAGCCGGACAGCCAGTTTGCTTTTCTGCTCCTTGTTATCACTGGATACCTTTGAGGTGGATTTGTGTGAGGCACTTGCATTGACAGAGGGCTGTAGCTGTAAGAAGGACATGCAAACGGAGCCAGCAGATTCTGAAACATCCTCAGAAACAGTGCAGGGTAAGGGACTGTGTTGCGAAGGCACAGAGTCAGGTATGTCTTTGTCCTTCAGAGTTAATGCACATTCATTTGGCTGCTCAGAGCTATGTGTTGATAAGTCCATGTCAAACGATAATTTTTTTGAATATTTAATAGCAACAGTTTTTGAATTTTGTGCATCTTCTACTTCACTGAACCTCTGCAGATTAGTTTTGGCATCATCATTCCCATTCTCACCTTGTGTTTCTGGATGAAACATATCCCTTGGCTCTGAAGGTTCAACATCAGGTGTTCCATCAGTCTGTTGCTCACAATCATCGAGTATGTCTGGACGGTCCATGGACGGTGGAGGACTGTTAGCTCTGAAGAGTTTAACAGGACTCATGACTATCTCTGTGAAACTGGCCATCTTTGACTTGAAGGACTGAAAAATGGGTCCGATCACCCATCTCTTCGAGGCAGATGCATTTTCAGCAGAGTGTACACTAGGTAATCCCATACATGTATCCATGCCAGATTTAGTGGTGTCAAGATTCTCTGTGATATTGTCAGAAAACTGCTCAACTACATTTTCTGCAGAAGAGAAATGAATTTCCTCCTGTGGGCCTTTCTGGTCTTCTTGTCTGTAATAATGGAAATTTTGATTTTTTTTAAATAAATGGTGTCAATGCAAGATTTTTTACTTGGCATCCTAACACTTCAAGTAAACACAGATAAAATACATTTTATGCATACCCAATGTGAGAAACATTTGTTACAACACTCACCTATTCTGGCACTCTGCTGCAAGGCTAAAATCAAGGCCATCCTGCAAAGTGAATACAAAAAACATTTTAAAAGCTCTTTTAAGAAGACTGGGCATTGTTTGGCTGAGCACTGATACCAATCTTAGCTGCTGGTGTAACCAACAACTAGAAAATACTAAAAAGCCTCTTTATCTTTTGCACAACATCAAAGAAAACACAGTGCATTAGTGGTTAATGAGAAAATGTTATATATCTAAGATCAATTTTAACTCAGCAAATTTCCTTATAATTTAAGATTTTAAAAAGATCTGATGTCTGTGGTTTATGTATTAGTGGGTCACATTAAGACACTCGATTGCTTGTCTGTGTCAGATGCAGCAGACCGTGAAGGAGGATTAAATCACTCAATTAACCCTCACGCCTCGTTCACTATACAGGTCTTCGGTGTTTACATACAGTACAGCTGCTGTACAGTCAGATTACACACTGAAAGCTTTACAACGTGGAAAATACCATCAAGGTCATGCAGACAGACTGTAAAACTGAGATTTAGGGAGGACTGAGAGTCAGAAACTCAAGCAAGAAACGATAAAACTGACCTTGTTTTGTTTCTCATGTCCATGTGTGCTTTCAACTCTTGGCAGCGTGGACTGTGATGCTTGTACCTACAAATCAGAGGGACGAATGTTTGCTGCATAAGTAATGACTCATTCAATTACTTAAGAGTCTCTAAAAAAGGATTTTTAATCTAAACTCATACCATGCTTCCACCGGCCCCTTGTCTTTTTGAGGGGGATGGATTCTGTCTGGAAGGTTTCTGAGCTGCTCCGCTGTCTGTCTTGCCGTGCCTTTTAGGAGTTTGCGTTCTGTTCCCTTGAATGCGACCACTCCTTCTGTGTCCAGAAATTCCATCATTTGCACAGCTATGAATAAAAAAAAAAATAATCAGCACATGTAGTCTTTATGCAGTACTTTAAGTCTCAGAGCTGCACAGTAAACCAGTATCTGTATTAGTCCGTCATATTTTTTGGCCATGATTCTAAACAGAGTCTTTTCTTAACAGGTATCTTCCTGTACAGAGTGATACTTAAGTGAATGCCTTTGACTAGTGCCGCTTGACAAAAATAACACATTTTCTAGAGAAAAAAAAAGTATTGCTCCACACTTTCCTTTCAATTTGTACGCCTGGAGAACTTAGCAGCAAAATATTTTTTCACTTAATGTGACTGGGTAGTCACTTTAGTTGCTGGAGGGATTCTGGTTACAGAGAACTGTAAGCTGAGTTTTGAAGTTTCTGATTCAAAACAGTATTGTTAATAAACTTAACTTAATGATCTGATAGATTAGGGCTACACAATTTATAAACCAGAACTAAAGCTAATTGTCAGTTTTCAGATATATTGGCAAGATTTCCTGTGTGTCAGCAAGTTCTAAACAGTTCAGTCCATTAAGAAATCAAAGTCTGAAAAAGCAAGGAGGGGAAAACACACCTACAGCAAAAGAAACCAAAAGGTGCCAGGACAACTATACCTGGGAGTGATGGAGGAAAGGGGGAGGAGAGGTGGTGGAGGTTCACTGTGGGGAGGTGCACTACAAAAACGGTTTTGGGGAATAGCATCTTCATCCATTGGACAAACTATCTGAGGGAGTGGGTCAGAGGAATAAGTCAACATCCCCTTGCTCCCCTTGTCTGTCCTTCTCTGTGGATAACAACAATGGGGGGAAAAAACAAACATGCAGGGTATCATATCAATGTAGAAAGCACATCAAAATAGGCCTTAAAAATTAGGCTTCACTTACTTTTCTTGTGTCTGGGATGGGGGTTTAATCTGAAATGAAGAACAGCAACAGGATTTTTGTTTTCATTTTATTTTTCAAACTACTAACCCTATACAAATTTTCATCCTACATTAAAATGATGACTTTCTCAATTTATTGGGTCATATGTGAAATGTCAGAAAAGTGAAAAAAAACGTCATTGTTAAGAGTCCAAAACCTAAACATTTTATGTTTAGGGTCACATAAAACAAATCAAATCCTCCCACTAATGACACTTGAATTAGGGATTTTATTTTATTAGGCATATTAGTGAGATGATTTTGTCAGCTTTTGGTCTTTTCCTATGCACATGTCAATCTCCAGGTGTACAAAAGCTGTACTAATTATCAAAATAGTTATCATTAGTAGTCTGTGAATCAAATAACTGTTTCAGCTCTAAAAAACAAAAAAAAACAAAAGCAAGCTGAAATGTTTGGGTTTTTTTTTATGTTTTGCGCAAGTAGAAATTGTAGTAAAATTAAAAATCAACATTTAACCTGTGGAAAATGGTGTTGGAAAACTTGAGAGGCGTCTGTGAGATACTCATGGGGAATTTTACATACATTGTTAGATTCACACACAGTCAGTCTGGTTTACAGAAATAGCTTTCATAGAGTCAATAAAAAGGTTTCCATAGCTCGATCAAAGTGTTTTTTTACAAATGTGATTTTCTCAAATGGTATGAAACGAAAATAATAAACTTTAGGTCAGGTGGATGTTTTTGACTATCGTGCAAATGCTGATTGAAGACTGCAAATGCGATATGAATCGAGAAAAAAAAACCCTCGATCGTCAATATCACCACAGTTTTTAGGTCAAAGGAAAATCTCAACTGATGTTTTGAATTTCAGGTCTCCGTCTCTGATGCTCATTGTCACTGCCACAACAATATTACTGTTAATCAACTAAGTCAGTTAGCTTAAGGTTGGCTACATCTAATAACAGTGGGTAGTGAAAGCAAACCATGTTTTAAAGCTCATAAAATACGAAGGCATTTCAGTGAGAAGTGTTTTCAATCAACTGGAAGCGGCGGTTCGATCAAAACTGAGCCTGGTCTACTTGCTGGAACGAGCAGTTTCATATTCAAACTTTTACATACAAGCCAACGTATCTACACACTGGCCACCGTAACTGTGACTTGTACAAAGGTTTTCTTATCAATACGAGTAAAACATTTTAGCCACACGTGGAGAGGGCTCTATTGTACCCTCGTCCACAATGCATGGTATGGCTAGCGCCGATAATCATAGTGTTTAACACACAGTTTCTGTGCCAGGGAATAGCCGTAGCCGGGAGCTGTCATATCTCCCAACGTTCACACGCTTTCTAAAAGATAACCGGACATATGATATTTTCGTTGTTTAGTTGAATACGGTTATTTAGGCTGTATAACATAAAAAAGACACTTACCAGAAACGTGTAGCTGGACCGCAGGCTAGTATTCCGCCCTTACCGTAAATAAGACATGCCGGACGGCGCCCTGCACTGACTCGCTCATGTATCCGTTTTTACAAATCCAGCAACAAGACAGACGGATCATCCAATCACAGCACGAGTTCGTTTTCCGCCCGGAAAGCGCTGTTGAAATCTGACCAATTAGGAACGATTTTGAAGTGTCGTTGTTGGAGGCAGCCAATGGGAGAGTGGAGGCATTTGGCTCATATAAAACGATGGTTTTGTTTTATGTCCTCGACTGACCTCGTATATTAAAATAACTATATTTCATTTATAAACACCTTCATTTGATTTAGTTTTTTCTTGACGGTTTACTGGGACGTCTAGTATAAAATAACATGTTAAAGTTAAAAATTCTTTGTACTGTTGGTGTGTAAGACATAAAAAAGAGCACACAGTGGTTTCATTAACAGTCTGAAAACGTAAAATGCTATCATGTACAACCAAAAAGGTAGCACATTTTCACATCTGACAACATGAAACAATCAAATGTTCGTCTTTTTCTTTTTAGTGATTTTAATAAAATTTCGATTGTACTGCTGAAGTTAAGTGCCTTGTCAATCACTACCAATATTAAACTCATCCTAAATGTACTACAGATGACTTTATACTTACTTTTAATTTGAAAGAATATAATTTGAATTGCTCCATTATTGTACAACACGCTTCTTGACACTGATGTATTTGTGACTAAATGCAAAGTAAATATAACGAAATGGTAACCTAATGAAACTGTGTCCAGTCAAACTCTATCCTAATATCTTCATTCTCTATTCCACTGAAAACCTCTATTTATTAATGCCACAGGTATTATTTATTTAGTATTGGGTTTGAAAGTAAGCTCAGCCCAGATTGACAAGCGAGAGTAGTAGTAAAAAGTACTATGAGTGTAAAATGCTCTGCAGTAACAAGTAAATATTATTGCTACTGTGGGAAGTCAGAGATGTCCAGGAGCCTTAAAATAAACCCCAAAATTTTATTTGAATCTCTCCGAAAGAAATAGCTGAAGGCAACACCACATACATGACTTATTTATTTAAAAACAATGTACAGAAAACAAAGCCCCTGTTAAAATAACAGATTTGACACCAAAGCCCAGGTTGAACAAAGACTAAGGGAAAAACCTGATAATGATCATGACAGGTTCAAATAATAATCTGCTGGACTGAATCATGTATATAGCTCGAAGTCTAGTCTCTTGGAGTTGTAGAACTGAGAGCCATCCTGGTCCTTCCTCCTGCAGTAAACACCGCTGCTGAAATAGCCTTCATCCACCCAACCCTAGAAAAACAGACAAGAAGAAGATTAAAACCCACCTGGACAGATTGAGGTTAAAGGTAGAACCAGACTGCAACCCAATAATCTAGTGAACATGATGGGATTTACTAACAGCTTTGCAAGCATATTAGTTTACCGTATAAATAAACACAAGAAAAAGAGTAAATTGTAAAACCTGGAGTAGTCACCGGTATTTGTCAAATTACTCTGCAGTAATTAAAATGATTCAATTATCATTTAAACTGACCCAGACATTCATTCAGTAAAAGCAAATTATACATTTATTTACATGTATGTATATAATGCATATTCAGGATTGACTCATTATTGACGATGAATAGATCTGATATTCAGCATTTTACTTTATAGGAATGCTGATAAACGGAATTAATAAAAAACTGTGGCACTTGGCTTTGACAGTCTGTAATTTCCAAAAGTGCAATTAAGTTTCCTTCAAAATGTTGTCCAGTGGAAGAAGTAGAAAAGGGAAAAACTGAAGTAAAGTGTCTCAAGTTTGTATTTGAGAGCAGATCTTAGTTACATTCTACCACTGCCAATTCAGACGTAAAAATGGTAATAATAAAACCTTTGTCAACTAACCACCCTCACGCCAGGAAGTCCCTTCCGACTTTGTTCTGATCCTTCCTAACACTTGCTTACAAAACCAGAAGGTCAATCCAAACTCATGTAATAATCTTTAACCAGTGATGCTTTTATTTTTTTAGAAGGCCACTATTTCTATTACAAAACAGTGCATCACCTACAAACTTAGGAACTGCTTTATGACCCAAATTTTGTAAGACAATACCTGCATCTGCTGACTGGTGAAGGGGCCGTAAACTTCTGAATCATCTTTATTCTCCCATCTGTACTCCCACATCACTTCATCACTCACTGAGAAGAAGACAAAACTTGGTTAAACAAAACGCGATATTTAGTGCTATTGAAGAGAAATGAATACAAGTAACACTAAGTTACCTCTTTTGTCTTCCTCTTTATCATCAGTTCCACCATGCTTGTCGTCAAATTTATCTGCAAACATGTCAAGTTCATCTTCTTCTCCATCATCATCGCCATCACCACTGGCTTTCCTTAAAGCTGGTTGCTTGCTACTCATGCTTCTCATCATATAGGCCAGTTTTTCATACGTTTGCTGATAGATCTCAAACATCCCAGATCCAACCAATCTGTCAGCTAGTGCTGTGAGCCTGTCAAGCTTTTCTGTATCTCTTTTGGCCTCCTCAGTGGGTTCACTCTCTTCCCTCAGCTTCCCCTTCTTCCGTCTTCCAAGGCCTCCTAGCCGACGAAGTGCTGCGGCAACTGTCTCCCCAGGTAGCAACAGTTCGACCACAGCTTCTGTGAGCTGGTGCTGTGTGAGGGATGCCAGGGGGTCCTCTGCAGGCTCCATCTCCTCTTCCTCCTCTTCATCTTCATTTTCTTTGTCTGCCTGCTGCTCTTCTCTTTGTTTCTCTTCCTCAGCCTCATCCTCATCACCAACTCTGCGCTTCCGTTTGGCTCCAAGACCTTTCTTCTTTTTTTTGAAAGGTTGTTCTTTTATTCTCACCTGCAAGAAATAACATATATTGCTGCATGTTGCTTGAAAAGTTGTCACAAAAAAAGCAAGAGTCCCTCAATTCCATTTACCCAATCAATGTTGTCAAGCCAGTTATCTCTAATCTCTTGATCCTTTTTGACAAAATAGTTTCCCTCAGAGTCAAAGTGTCCTTCCTGCATCTCCTCGTCCAGGTTGAAAGGTGTGATAGGAATTCCCTCATCACAATCGATTGTTGCTCCCTCTTGGCCTGAAAACATCATTAGCATAGTGTCAGGTGACATAATTACTGATACTCCCTGTTTAGGCAAAACACAATCTCTCTAAACTCGTGGCACTTGTACATAGATGGACAAATATTTCCCAACGGCTTCTTCTTTTAGTTTGCTTCCTTAACATTTAATTCAAATTCTTAGTCTGGGGAAACACTATGGATTTAGACTTCTGACTAACAGGTTCATATGTACTCAGAATTATACATGATAAAACTAAAAAGAAGTAGCACGTCATATCCACCATATCTTGTCATGATTACAGTTCAAATATTAATCGTGACATACCGTCCACATCATCACTGTCCAGAATTTCATATTTTTTGCTGTCTGTGTCACCCTCTTCATCCTCTTCATCGCTATCAAGGGAATGTTTTCCCTTAAACCTGGAGCCTGGTCCACTGACAGCTTCACAGCTCTAATCGGGGAACAGAGAAAGATAGAAAAGGAAAATGTGACATGTAACATTATTTAACAAACATAACATCTTACTTGCTGGAAGTCCATGTCCTGGTAACACTGTCTGTTTTTGATTAATCTTTATGGCTGAGCTTCTATTCATGATATCATTTAAGGTCTCTCAATCTGACAGATAAATATTGTTCTTCCGCACATTTCAGTCTTGAAAGAGCGATGTACTGATAGATGAAAAAAGAAAGAGGATCCTGCACATGTGAAAAGCATGCAACTCAGACAAAAATGACTTGGGTGCTGTTTGTTATTCTTTTATAAACAGGTATATATTTTGGACTGCACACGTTGAGACTGATCATGTTATTGGGTCGTTATAGCGTCTTTAGAGTGTTAAATTCTGTATTTGTCGACTCATATATTGGTTAGTAAGCAGTGATGTGCGCGGCGCAGCGGTACCTTTTTGTTTGGGACTTCGTCATCCAGGTCGAACTCCCCTTTCCCATCCTCAAATGTTACTTTCCTCTTCGGCATGGTGCTACAGAAGGCAAGACAGTGGCTCTATTAATCCCCAACGCAGCTGTAACATCAGTGAGCGGTTGTATTAGTGAGTACCATTTAACACTTTCACAGAGTAGCTGGATTCCTGTAACGTTGCTAATACGCGCGGTTACCAACAGCACTCACGTTAGCTTTGATGCTAAAAATGTTAGCCGACAACTGCAGGCACGTAGCGCATGCCGAAGACAACTCTTGCTAGCGGCAACAGTTAGTAAACTCCTGCCATTCGACGTGCATGTTCTCTTAGTGTTATAACATACAAATAGATATATTAAACTGAGATTTAGCTGGAAAATATCAAACCTGGTGAGTATAATTAACGCGACGTTTGCTTTCGTTTCTTCTTCGCTTGTTTTCGTCTGCTGATTCTTCTTCTTCGTCCCTTTTGATTCTCTGGTGGTCGGTAAACAACAATATGGCGCATTACCGCCCCCGTCTGGTGACCCTTCTAAAACTAAAATCCCTCAAGGTCCCAGATATTTTCAGAAAAGTTGAGGATTTTACTGTCCTGATTATAGCCAAGTGACAGAATGGTACAGACTAAAAAAAATCTTTCCGTGATGCTGCCAGCCACAAATGTCACTAAAACACATGGATATTTTTCAAAGTTGTAGCCACACTTGAATTATCTGCCTCTAACCGACAAGAGTAGCTCTCAACTGCCCCATTCACTCCAAACACAAACACACAAACACAGACACAGACACAGACACACACAAACACACACAAACACACACAGACAATGTATATGAATATATGAATCATCATCATCGTCATTTGGTTATATTTCACTGCAGCAGTGTGGAGAAATCTCACCTCAAAAATGAATAAACTCTATTAAAAGTATCCTGACCTTTGACCTTATGTCAAATCAATTCCTTCATAGGTTAGCTCATCATTGTATTTGCATCTTTGTGGTGAGGCCTTCCTCTATCACAGGTGACCTTATGTAAAATCAATTCAAGTGTGAATTAAATTGCTTGCTTGTTTTCCCCTCCCTGTCATGATTTTCTCTCTGACTTTAATGTTCATCTTGTAGGAGTATGCCAAACTCCAGGTCACGGAGCCCAAGGTTCTTACAGTTACGGAGCTCGTAGAGCAACCTGCTGAAGACCTGTTCCCGTGTCTCTGCCACAGGACGAGGGTAAGGAACGACAATGAGTGTGCTGTCTATTGCTGTAGAGTGTAGTGTTTCACCTCACCACAGCTGACCTTAGAGAATCTAAGGTGTAAAAGCTGTACTTTGTTAAATCATATTTAAACCGGAAAACACAGATGTAGTCATCCTTGTGGGTGTAGCTCAGTGGGTAGAGCTGGTGGACTAGTGATGGCGGGCCTGAGCTACATGTCAAAGTAGCCTTGAGCAAGATACTGAACCCCAAAGTTGCTCCTGATGTGCAGTTGGCACCTTGTGTGTCAGCCACTGCCATCAGTAAGGGTCTTGCGATGAGCTGGCGACTCATTCAGGGTCCCCTGGCCTTCGCCCATAGAGTAAACTGGATTTGGCCCCAGTAACCCCCGCAACCCCTTAGGGGGGAAAAAGAGGCAACATCCCACGACCCTCACGGATAAGCAGAAAGAAAATTAAAAGAAAGAAAATATTTTTTCGGTGGAACACATTTTTTCCTCATATATATCGAGATAACGACATAAATGCATTCGTTATCACGAGAAAACAGTCGTTGTTATATCGAGATAACGACATAAATGCATTCGTTATCAAGAGAAAACAATCGTTGTTATATCGAGATAACGACATAAATGCATTCGTTATCACGAGAAAACCATCTTTGTTATATCGAGATAACGACATAAATGCATTCGTTATCACGAGAAAACCATCTTTGTTATATCGAGATAACGACATAAATGCATTCGTTATCAAAAGAAAAAAATCGTTATATCGAGATAACGACATAAATGCATTTGTTATCACGAGAAAACCATCTTTGTTATATCGAGATAACGACATAAATGCATTCGTTATGAGAAAACCATCTTTGTTATATCGAGATAATGAAATAATTGCATTTGTCATCAAGAGAAAACTATTTTTGTTATGTCGAGATAACGAAATAAATGCATTCGTTATCACGAGAAAACAAACTTTGTTACATCGAGATAACGAGATAATAAGTTGTTATCACGAGAAAACAAACTTTGTTACATCGAGATAACGAGATAAGTTGTTATCACGAGATAACAGTGCATAAAAAGAAGAAAAATCCATGGCCATTTGAAAAGTTTATTTATATAGAATTTAATGTAGTCAGAAACAGAAATTAATCAAAACAAAAACATAAAGACATTAAAACAGCATCTGAAAGAACAGAAAAAGCTAGTATAATAAGCTACTGAAAAAAATGCATTAAATTAATTTACTTATTTGAAAGCCACAGTTAACAGTTATGTTATATTCTGTGATTTAGATGAGTGACAACTTTATTAAATAAGCAACTATCAGAACAAACATCTCAAATAACCCTCCCAATCCCCCGAACAGGTAAACCAAATGTGTTCAGTCCTGACAACATTTAGTAGTTTTTACACAAGTAGTATGACTTTAAAGTGATTTAAATAACACATTAAACCACAACTGAGACAAACACACTGAGTCCATTCGGTGCAGGCTAAAATGAAGCTGCATACTGTGTGTATGAACTACTGTAGCTGCACGAAATGACCTTCGAGATGCTGATATACTAACATACCAAGACATTATTACACACAACACATGGAGCCTGTTAGTTAACTGTGCTGTACTCTAGTATTAACAAGTTAACATTACACAGCACGATAATGGTGTCATGCTAACACTCTCCAACAGACATGTTTGCTAACATGCAAACCTGTCTGTAAAAACACGATGACTTAGACGTCTTTATAAGATCGTTATAGTGTCAGTACCCGGTTCTGACAATTAGTGTTGCAAGCAAAGGCAGCGCCTGTAAACTCTCTGGACTAAAAAGGTTTTAGATTCATTCCAGGTCCAGTTTTCTGTATTACATTCATAAGTAATAATTTTTCATAACAAGTATCTTTAAACAAATAAAACTTTACTTGAGGCAACTCTACTGATGTGCAGAAGCACCATTCAGACACAAGGTATTTCTAACTGCTTTACATAAATATACATCACAAATAATAAAATCTATATTATTAATTCAGTTTGTAAATCCAGCTATTTGTCTTCTGCAATTAAAAAATAATTAACATTTCAAACTGCAAATCCATTTTTAATTTGAACTATTTATCAGTGGACTGTTATTTTCATTTTTAATCCCTCATTTTATTACATATTAAACATCAAATAATTATACATTTATTGTAATTTAGTCTATTTTAGACTAATACTTTATTTTATTAATGCCTGTATTTATTGAACTATTAGTTAAATGCTTGATTACTATCTTAGGTGACACTTGTCTGTCTGTGAAAGATAGCGGAACAAAATGGCCGACAGCCATAGACATTAGACTGACCTAAAAACAAAGATGGGAACATTAATATTTGACAGGAGTTTCTGCCTTGATGAAAGACTGTTTGTGAGTTTGTCTAATTAAAGAAAATACCTCCTGCTCGTATTAAAAGCACCAAAACTCTAAAATGTTGTGAGTGAGTGACAGGAGATTCTGAATGCATTGATGTAGACTGGGAATGATGGAGAAATGACAAGTTAAGAAAATTGGTACTGGTACTGCGCTCCTCCACACATTTAGGCTGGAAATGAATGCAGCTTCTGAGGGTCAGTGGTGCTCTTGTGTTTGAAGTCTATACAGCCTAGAGTCTGTCTGTTTGCGAGCAGCACAATACTTCCTACTGATCTGATAGAAAACGTTTGACAACACCACGCTTGTAAAATAAGTTTGACTCATTTAATGCTTCATCACAGACAGACAGAAACCAAAGCAGTCTATTTTGTTGATGTTCAAAGAATTTTTATGTTCGGGAGTCTCACAGAAGACAGCAGTTACTTCTGGTTCTTTTAGCCTTTTTCAGTATTCTTTGAGCACTGAGCAGACACGTCGCCTCTCCTCTGTCACTGATGCTGTGTGGATGGATGGATCACCCGCTGCAGAGCCTTGCTCTCCTGGCCCGAGCACCAACCAGACAACATGTCAGTCCACAAAACTTGATTACAGGAAATAAGGATTCAGTTCAGGAAGCTGTCGTCCAACTCGTCCTCATCAGCCCATTCCTCTGCCACCACTTGCAGCTCCTGACTGCTCTCATTCTGGAGAAATGAACAATGACCATCAGCACTCTTCAAACATATCAGCCATGTTTGATCCCCCTCGTAAAGTAAAGGTGAAAGATACTCACACTTTCCTTTCGGGCTCCAGTGGCGGCTCATCTCCATTGTTTGACTCCTCTTGATGATTCGTCCTTTCAACCGTCCATCACCTGCAAGATGAGAAAGCAGAGCAGTGGTAGTTTCACGTCTCTTTGTGCATGTTTTGTGTGTGTTTGTGGAAGTTTTTAGTAAATTTGTGGAGGTTTGTGTGTACTTGTGGAGATTTTGTGTATTTGTGGACGTTTTTTGTTAATTTGTTTGTTTTTTTGTTAATTTGTTGAGGTTTTGACTCTCTTTGTGGACTTTATGTGTCATTGTGGAGGTTTATGTGTATTGTGGAATTTTTTAGTGAATTTGTGGAGGTTTGTAGAGATTTAGTGTGTTATTTTGGATTTTTGTGTTTGTTTGTGGAAGTTTTGATTGTATTTGTGTAAGTTTTTAGTGAATTTGTGGAGGTTTGTAGAGATTTAGTGTGTTATTTTGGATGTTTTGTGTTTGTTTGTGGGAGATTTGATTGTATTTGTGGAAGTTTTTAGTGAATTTGTCGAAGTTTTTGTTTATCTGTGGAGATTTAGTGTATTTGTGGAGATTTAGTGTATATTTATGGATGGTGTTTGTTAAGTTGTGAACTTTTGGTGTGCAATTGTATAGATTTTTAGTCTTTTTTTGGAGATTTTGAGTGCATTTGTTGAGGTTTGAGTATATTTGTGCAAGTTTGTGGAAGTTTTAGTGTATTTGTGGAGGTTTTTGTGTATTTGTGTAAGTTTTTAGTGAATTTGTGGAGGTTTGTAGCGATTTAGTGTGTTATTTTGGATGTTTTGTGTTTGTTTGTGGGAGATTTGATTGTATTTGTGGAAGTTTTTAGTGAATTTGTCGAAGTTTTTGTTTAGCTGTGGAGATTTAGTGTATTTGTGGAGATTTAGTGTATATTTATGGATGGTGTTTGTTAAGTTGTGAACTTTTGGTGTGCAATTGTATAGATTTTTAGTCTTTTTTTTGGAGATTTTGAGTGCATTTGTTGAGATCTGAGTATATTTGCAAATTTTGTGGAAGTTTTAGTGTATTTGTGGAGGTTTTTGTGTATTTGTGCAAGTCTTTAGTGAATTTGTGGAGGTTTGTAGAGATTTAGTGTGTTATTTTGGATGTTTTGTGTTTGTTTGTGGGAGATTTGATTGTATTTGTGGACGTTTTTAGTGAATTTGTCGAAGTTTTTGTTTATCCGTGGAGATTTAGTGTATTTGTGGAGATTTAGTGTATATTTATGGATGGTGTTTGTTAAGTTGTGAACTTTTGGTGTGCAATTGTATAGATTTTTAGTCTTTTTTTGGAGATTTTGAGTGCATTTGTTGAGGTTTGAGTATATTTGTGCAAGTTTTGTGGAAGTTTTAGTGTATTTGTGGAGGTTTTTGTGTATTTGTGTAAGTTTTTAGTGAATTTGTGGAGGTTTGTAGAGATTTAGTGTGTTATTTTGGATGTTTTGTGTTTGTTTGTGGGAGATTTGATTGTATTTGTGGAAGTTTTTAGTGAATTTGTCGAAGTTTTTGTTTATCTGTGGAGATTTAGTGTATTTGTGGAGATTTAGTGTATATTTATGGATGGTGTTTGTTAAGTTGTGAACTTTTGGTGTGCAATTGTATAGATTTTTAGTCTTTTTTTGGAGATTTTGAGTGCATTTGTTGAGGTTTGAGTATATTTGTGCAAGTTTTGTGGAAGTTTTAGTGTATTTGTGGAGGTTTTTGTGTATTTGTGTAAGTTTTTAGTGAATTTGTGGAGGTTTGTAGAGATTTAGTGTGTTATTTTGGATGTTTTGTGTTTGTTTGTGGGAGATTTGATTGTATTTGTGGAAGTTTTTAGTGAATTTGTCGAAGTTTTTGTTTATCTGTGGAGATTTAGTGTATTTGTGGAGATTTAGTGTATATTTATGGATGGTGTTTGTTAAGTTGTGAACTTTTGGTGTGCAATTGTATAGATTTTTAGTCTTTTTTTGGAGATTTTGAGTGCATTTGTTGAGGTTTGAGTATATTTGTGCAAGTTTTGTGGAAGTTTTAGTGTATTTGTGGAGGTTTTTGTGTATTTGTGGAAGTTTTTAGTGAATTTGTGGAGGTTTGTAGAGGTTTTGTGTGTAATTGTTGAGGTTTTATGTATATCTATGGAAGTTTTTTGTGAATTTGTGAAGTTCTGTGGAGTTTTTTGTGTATTTATGGTTGTTTAGTCTTTTTGGGGAGATTTTGAGTGTGTTTGTGGAAGTTTTTAGTAAATTTGTGGAGGTTTGTGTGTACTGGACGTTTTTTGTTAATTTGTTTGTTTTTTTGTTAATTTGTTGAGGTTTTGACTCTCTTTGTGGACTTTATGTGTCATTGTGGAGGTTTATGTGTATTGTGGAATTTTTTAGTTAATTTGTGGAGGTTTGTAGAGATTTAGTGTGTTATTTTGGATGTTTTGTGTTTGTTTGTGGGAGTTTTGATTGTATTTGTGGAAGTTTTTAGTGAATTTGTTGAAGTTTTTGTTTATCTGTGGAGATTTAGTGTATATTTATGGATGGTGTTTGTTAAGTTGTGAACTTTTGGTGTGCAATTGTATACATTTTTAGTCTTTTTTGGAGATTTTGAGTGCATTTGTTGAGGTTTGAGTATATTTGTGTAAGTTTTGTGGAAGTTTTAGTGTGTTTGTGGAGGTTTTGTGTATTTGTGTCAGTTTTTAGTGAATTTGTGGAGGTTTGTAGAGGTTTTGTGTGTAATTGTTGAGGTTTTATGTATTTGTAAAAAACATTTAACATGTGTATACACTGAGAGCCACAACATTAGAACCAGTGGCAGGTGAAATAAGTAACACTGATCATTGTGTTCCAATGCCATGTTTGGCTGTGAAACCACGAGTCCTAGCATTCATGTGGATGTCTCTTTGACAAACACCAGTCACCCAAACACAGCTGCAGACCAAGTAATACCCCCTCATGGCAGCAGCACTCCTTGATGGCAGTGCCGCCCCAGCAGGACAACGCGCCTGCAACCATGCAAAAACTGCTCAGAAATTACCTGAGGAAAGTGGGAAAGAGCTCAAGGTGTCAACCTGGCCTCCAGATTCCCCAGATCTAAATCCAACTAAGTTTCCACTGGATGCAGTCTGAGCCAAGGACGATCCATGGGGGCCCCAACATGGATAGGAGTTGGTTCTGACGCATCCCGTGGAAGCTCAACTGGATTGGGATCTGGAGGATGAGGAGGCCAGTTTGATGCCTTGGGTTCTTTGCCATGACGGGGTGTAGTTGGTCTGAACAGGGTTTGGGTGGGTGGTGTTTGTCAAAGAGGCTCCACAGAAATGACAGAAGTCAAAGTTTCCCAGCAGAACATTTGATTGTAACAAGATGATCAATGCTCACTTCACGTGTCAGTTGTTTTAATGTTTTGGCTGAAAAGTGTAGATACACATGTCAATTCCTTTTAATATTTTGCATAAATTGATTTTTGAACTATATTATTCATACTTTGACTGTACTTTGTCTAACAGCTTTAGTTATTAGTTACTTTGCAGATTCATGTATTCAAAATTAAATATTTGCTGATTAAACATTACATATTATTATAGATTAAGTTATCTAGCATTAAAAGCAGAAAGTTGAGACCTTAGAGAGAAAATGTCAGACATTACACACTGTTTTACACTTTCCTGTTGGGTCTGCTGCAGTGTTGTGCAGTTTGCCTTCTGGGTTTGCTGCACTGTTTACACTTTCCTGTTGGGTTTGGTGTGGTGCAGTGCAGTTGGCCTTCTGAGTTTGCGGCACTGTTTTATACTGTCCTTCTGGGGTTTGCTGAACTGTTTTACACTTTCCTGTTGGGTCTGCTGCAGTGTTGTGCAGTTTGCCTTCTGGGTTTGCTGCACTGCTTTACACTTTCCTTTTGGGGTTTGCTGAACTGTTTTACACTTTCCTGTTGGGTCTGCTGCAGTGTTGTGCAGTTTGCCTTCTGGGTTTGCTGCACTGTTTACACTTTCCTGTTGGGTTTGGTGCGGTGCTGTGCAGTTTGCCTTCTGGGTTTGCTGCACTGTTTTACACTTTCCTGTTGGGTCTGCTGCAGTGTTGTGCAGTTTGCCCTTTGGGTTTGCTGCACTGCTTTACACGCTCCTTTTGGGGTTTGCTGAACTGTTTTACACTTTCCTGTTGGGTCTGCTGCAGTGTTGCGCAGTTTGCCTTCTGGGTTTGCTGCACTGTTTTACACTTTCCTTTTGGGTTTGTTGCACTGTTGTCCTGTTTTACACTTTCCTGTTGGGTCTGCTGCAGTGTTGCACTGCAAAAACCAGATCTCCGTCCAATTGAGCTTCCACTGGATGCAGTCTGAGCCAAGAACAATCCATGGGGGCCACCAACATGGATGGGAGTTGGTTCTGGCGCATCCCATAGATGCTCAACTGGACTGGGATCCGGAGAATGAGGAAGCAAGTTTGACACCGTGGGTTCTTTGCCATGAGGGAGTATAGATGATCTGCAATTTACACTTTCCTTTTGGGTTTGCTGCACTGCCTAACACTCCTCTTTTGGGTTTGTTGCACTGTTGCCCTGTTGTACGCTTTCCTTTTGGGTTTGCTGCAGTGTTGTGCAGTTTGCCTTCTGGGTTTGCTGCACTGCTCTACACTTTCCTTTTGGGGTTTGCTGAACTGTTTTACACTTTCCTGTTGGGTCTGCTGCAGTGTTGTGCAGTTTGCCTTCTGGGTTTGCTGCACTGTTTACACTTTCCTGTTGGGTTTGGTGCGATGCTGTGCAGTTTGCCTTCTGTGTCTGCTGCACTGTTTGACACTTTCCTGTTGGGTCTGCTGCAGTGTTGTGCAGTTTGCCTTCTGGGTTTGCTTCACTGTTTTACACTTTCCTGTTGGGTTTGGTGAGGTGCTGTGCAGTTTGCCTCCTGGGTTTGCTGCATTGTTTTACACTTTCCTGTTGGGTTTGGTGCGATGCTGTGCAGTTTGCCTTCTGGGTTTGCTGCACTGTTTTGCACTTTCCTTTTGGGTTTGTTGCACTGTTTACACTTTCCTGTTGGGTTTGGTGCGGTTCTGTGCAGTTTGCCTTCTGGGTTTGCTGCACTGTTTTATACTGTCCTTCTGGGGTTTGCTGCACTGTTTTACACTTTCCTGTTGGGTCTGCTGCAGTGTTGTGCAGTTTGCCTTCTGGGTTTGCTGCACTGTTTTACACTTTCCTTTTGGGTTTGTTGCACTGTTGTCCTGTTTTACACTTTCCTGTTGGGTCTGCTGCAGTGTCGCACTGCAACACTACAAAAACCAGATCTCCGTCCAATTGAGCCTCCACTGGATGCAGTCTGAGCCAAGAACAATCCATGGGGGCCACCAACATGGATGGGAGTTGGTTCTGGCGCATCCCATAGATGCTCAACTGGACTGGGATCTGGAGAATGAGGAAGCAAGTTTGACACCTTGGGTTCTTTGCCATGAGGGAGTGTAGATGATCTGCAACTTACACTTTCCTTTTGGGTTTGCTGCACTGTTTACACTTTCCTGTTGGGTTTGGTGTGGTGCTGTGCAGTTTGCCTTCTGGGTTTGCTGCACTGTTTTATACTGTCCTACTGGTGTTTGCTGCACTGATTTACACTTTCCTTTTGGATCTGCCGCAGTGTTGTGCAGTTTGCCTCCTGGGTTTGCTGCACTGTTTTACACTTTCATTTTGGGTCTGCTACAGTGTTGTGCAGTTTGCCCTTTAGGTTTGCTGCACTGCTTTACACTTTCCTTTTGGGGTTTGCTGAACTGTTTTACACTTTCCTGTTGGGTCTGCTGCAGTGTTGTGCAGTTTGCCTTCTGGGTTTGCTGCACTGTTTACACTTTCCTGTTGGGTTTGGTGTGGTGCTGTGCAGTTTGCCTTCTGGGTTTGCTGCACTGTTTTATACTGTCCTACTGGGGTTTGCTGCACTGATTTACACTTTCCTTTTGGATCTGCTGCAGTGTTGTGCGGTTTGCCTTCTGGGTTTGCTGCACTGTTTTACATTTTCGTTTTGGGTCTGCTGCAGTGTTGTGCAGTTTGCCCTTTAGGTTTGCTGCACTGCTTTACACTTTCCTTTTGGTGTTTGCTGAACTGTTTTACACTTTCCTTTTGGGTTTGGTGTGGTGCTGTGCACTTTGCCTCCTGGGTTTGCTGCAAAGTTTTATACTGTCCTTCTGGGGTTTGCTGCACTGATTTACACTCTCCTGTTGGGTTTTTTTGCGATGCTGTGCAGTTTGCATTCTGGGTTTCCTGCACTGTTTTAAGCTTTTCTCTTGGGTTCATTGCACTGTTGTCCTGTTTTACGCTTTCCTTTTGGGTCTGCTGCAGTGTTGTGCAGTTTGCCCTTTGGGTTTGCTGCACTGTTTTACGCTGTCCTTTTGGGGTTGTCAACCTGGCCTCCAGATTTCTCAGATCTCAAGCCAACTGAGCTTCCATTGGATGCAAGACGATCAATGCTAACTTAACTTTTCAATTGTTTTATTGTTTCGGCTTAACGTTGTAGAGATACATGTTAAATAAAATATGATTATATCATTTATTATATATATAAATTAGATCAAATAAATGCAGCCGCTCTAAACAGACATACAGTTTATGTTATCTTAATTGTTTTTTTTTTAACAAGATAAACAGAAAAAGAGGCAGAGAGACTAGTGTCCCAACAGTGACACTGTACTTACTGGCTTCTGCCAACCAAAACTATCAGTATTCAACGACCTGCGAATAAGACTCGACTACCCTCCAGAATCATTTACTGATCCTCGAGTATTGATGAACAGCAACTGAAAAATCTCACACTTTCTGCCTTTAATTTTTGCACCTCCATTGCACTGACCTTGTTGGACCAGGTGTCACTTCTGTCCTGGGCTGAGCACCAAGCATACACACTGTCAGTCCACAAAACTCGAATACAGGAATTCGGGATTCAGCTCAGGGAACCGTCTTCAAATTCGTCCCCAGCATCCTGTTACTCTGCCCACACTTTCAGCTCCTGGCTGCTCTCATTCTGGAGAAATGAACAGTGACCATCAGTACTCTGACAGATATATCAGCCACGTTTGATCCCCTTTGTGACGTACAGGTGAAAGATACTCACACTTTTCCTTCAGGCTCCTGTGGTGGCTCGTCGCCAATGTTTGGCTCGTCTTGTTCGTCTTGATGATTCATCCTTTCAACCGTCCATCGCCTGTAAAATGAGAAAGAAGAGCAGTGGTAGTTTCACGTCTCTTTATGGAGGTTTTGTGCGGATTTTGTGGAAGTTTTTGTGAATTTGTTGAGGTTTGAGTATATTTGTGGAAGTTTTAGTGTATTTGTGGAGGTTTTTGTGTATTTGTGTAAGTTTTTAGTGAATTTGTGGAGGTTTGTTGAGGTTTTGTGTGTCATTGTTGAGGTTTTATGTATATTCATGGAAGTTTTTTGTGAAGTTCTGTGGAGTTTTTTGTGTATTTATGGATGTTTAGTCTTTTTGGGGAGATTTTGAGTGTATTTGTGGAAGTTTTGTGTTTATTTGTGGAGATTTTTAGTGTATTTGTGGAAGTTTTGGGTTTATTTGTGGAGGTTTTGAGTGTATTTGTAAAAAGCAATTAACACGTGTATACACTGAGAGCCACAACATTAGAACCAGTGACAGATGAAATAAATGACATTAATCATTGTGTTCCAACGCCATGTTCGGCTGTGAAACCAAGAGTCCTAGCACTCATGTGGATGTCTCTTTGACAAACACCAGTCACCCAAACACAACTGCAGACCAAGAAATACCCCCTCATGGCAGCAGCACTCCTTGATGACAGTGCCCCCCAAGCAGGACAACGCGCCTGCAATGCTGCAAAAACTGCTCAGAAATTACCTGAGGAAAGTGGGAAAGAGCTCAAGGTGTCAGCCTGGCCTCCAGATTCCCCAGATTTCAATCCAACTGAGCTTCCACTGGATGCAGTCTGAGCCAAGAACAATCCATGGGGGCCCCAACATGGATGGGAGTTGGTTCTGGCGCATCCTGTGGAAGCTCAACTGGATTGGGATCTGGAGGATGAGGAGGACGGTGTGACACCTTGGGTTCTTTGCCATGACGGGGTGCAGTTGGTCTAAACAGGGTTTGGATGGGTGGTGTTTGTCAAAGAGGCTCCACAGAAATGACAGTACTCAAAGTTTCCAAGCAGAACATTTGATTGTAACAAGATGATCAATGCTCACTTCACTTGTCAGTTGTTTTAATGTTTCGGCCGAACAGTGTAGATACACGTCAATTCCTTTTAATATTTTGCATAAATTGATTTTTGAACTATATTATTCATACTTTGACTGCACTTTGTCTAACAGCTTTAGTTACTAGGTACTTTGCAGATTCATATAATCAAAATTAAATATTCGCTGATCAAACATTACATATTATTATAGATTAAGTTATCTAGCATTAAAAGCAGAAAGTTGAGACCTTAGAGAGAAAATGTCAGACATGCCAGTGTCATGCATTATGGAGGTCACTTATTAATCAATTGACTAATTGCCTGATGTTGGCATACTCATAAAGCAATTCTGTAGAAAGACAGCTGATTTTTGAGTCTCATTCTCAGGTCGTCAGATAACGCACTTTGTGGTCTATTAACAGGACTCACAGAGAGTCGAGTTGTTAAAAGTGATAAGACTTGTATTTTCATATATATTTTATTTCAAGATATATATTTTTTATATATATTTTTTGTGATTATCCAGTAGCTGTAAAAACGCTTATTGAATCCTGTGGTTTTTCAGTTGGGGCCGCTTGTCTAGCAGACAAACTAACAACTGGATTGCTGTTACTGAACTTCCGTGTCTAGAACTCTACGGTGGTTAATTGGTTGTCTTAGCTTAGTGCATTCAACATTGTTTAGCTAACACTGTTAGCCTGAAAAGCTTTATGCCACAATATTTCTCTAGCAAAACAACTTCCAAGGCTTCATAAAGCTGATCGAGCACTCTCTGAATGCACATTTGGACGCTCGAGTTGAGACGTACCTGAATTGATAACAAACCTTCAATACAATTAGAAGGACACAGACAAACTAACAATCACTCAAGCTGTTTGTAGCTAGCAGTTCGCTACACTTCTACCAAGAACATGACCACAACAGCTACTTCCAAACAAAAAAACGTCACTACAGCACAATCGGATCCTTATTAGTGGCCTGCTGGGCATTGAGGCCGAGGGCCCTGTAACAGCCTTGTAATGATCTCTGCTTGGTGTTATCAAGCAGGAGTCTGTTGCCCACACTTGCAGAGACAATGAATTCCTGCAATTGTTTTTTAATTTGTTTTCTCACAGAGGTTCAACATTATCTTCAAGCAAAGGCATCGCATTACCATGCGCACTGAACTTGCGAGTGGAATCGTCATGGACAGATGAGGACAGAGACCCGAACCGCTACAGTGGAGTCAGGCTAGCTTCTACCGTGGCCCTGAGCATGTCCCTAGCCAGACACAAGGCCCAAGCGAAACACACACACTTTGGGCATGCTTCTACCAACCATAGGTGTCTAGAACATTACCAACCATAGGTGTCTGAACGTGAGGGACCTTTAAGTTGGCAGGATCGCACAAGGGCTCGTAAGATATGCTATTACCAATACCAGCGGCTGATCAAAGGCCTGACTACTGCCATTCATGGAAACCACAGCTTACAGCTCTGATGGACAGCACTCGGGCATTTGCCATTGAAGATAGTTGAAGTCTGGTCAAATTAACTTTTAACTTTAACTTACAATCATAACACCAGGTTTGCCTGGCAGACCACTAACAACTGGATTGCTGTTACCGAACTTATATCCCTAGAGTCACTTCGTTTTGGAGGCACGAGACCTCCAAAACAACACGTCTCCCCTCAGTTCTGCTGTTGTTGTAGCTCTTAATTCGCTGCACTTCTACTAGAGGTGGGAATCTCTTGGCACCTCACGATTCGATTATGAACCGATTCTCAATGCAGCAATTTTTTAATGTACATTTCCATACATGATTTAAAATAATAATAATAATAATTAGAAGAAGAATAAAAAGAATAAGAATAATAACAACAACAATAATAATAATTAAATCTGAGTTTGCTAATCACGTCCTACTTTTTTCTCACTGTGTGACTAATTGGTACTTCCAATATATTTAATTAATGAAACAAATGAAAGAAATGTGGCAAGTCAACTGGAAGGTTATATTTGCTAGCAAACATCCAGCTTTGCGTGTTTTGCCAAAAGGAACCAAAAGGAAAAGTGTGCCTGTAGCAGCATACATGCAGTACATTAGTACATAAATAACACTGATCATTGTGTTCCAATGCCATGTTCGGCTGTGAAACCATGAGTCCTAGCACTCATGTGGATGTCTCTTTGACAAACACCAGTCGCCCAAACACAGCTGCAGACCAAGTAATACCCCCTCATGGCAGCAGCACTCCTTGATGGCAGTGGCCCCCCAGCAGGACAACGCGCCTGCAATGCTGCAAAAACTGCTTAGAAATGACCTGAGGATTGTGGGAAAGAGCTCAAGGTGTCAACCTGGCATCCAGATTCCCCAGATCTCAATCCAACTGAGCTTCCACTGGATGCAGTCTGACCCAAGAACGATCCATGGGGGCCCCAACATGGATAGGAGTTGGTTCTGGCGCATCCCGTAGATGCTCAACTGGATTGGGATCTGGAGACTGATGCGGCCAGTTTGACACCGTGGGTTCTTTGCCATGACGGGGTGTAGTTGGTCTGAACGGGGTTTGGGTGGGTGGTGTTTGTCAAAGAGGCTCCACAGAAATGACAGAACTCAAAATTTCCCAGCAGAACATTTGATTGTAACAAGATGATCGATGCTCACTTCACTTGTCAGTTGTTTTAATATTCTGGCTTAACATTGTAGATATACATGTTAAATAAAATATGATTATATCATTTATATTATATATAAATTAGATCAAATAAATGCAGTAAAATCTACGATAATCTGATTTAATATATGTGTTTTTTTAAAGGTAAACCAAATGTATTACGTCTTGAGAACATTAAGTGCTTTATACACGAGTAATATGATTTTAAAGTCTATCTTTTGAAACACAAGAGTCAGTGCAGTGATTTTAACAACACATTAAACTAGAACTGAGACAAACACACTGAGACCATTCTGTATAAACTACAATGAGGCTGATATTGTGTGTCTAACACAACAGATGAAGCCTGATAGCTACCTGTGCTGTACTCAGATATTGTGATGACGCTAGTATCAACAAGTTAACATTACACCGCAGGATAATGGCGTCATGCTAACACTCTCCAACAGACACACACGTTAGCTAACACGCAAACCTGTCTGTAAAAACACAACGATGAAACGATTCAGAAGTCGTTATAAGCGCGTTACAGTGTTAGTACCCGGTTCATATGTCCTTACCCCTAAGTAAAGGCAGCTGAGTCGCTGCTAACATGTTTCCCAAACCATGCAGTGCATCTCCAAAAGTCAGCTAGCTAACATAGCATAACATAAGCACTCACTTACACTGACCAGCAAACCTTAGCTAACCAGCTTCCATGCCGTTCAAAATAATGAATGAATTTCAAAAAACTTAAAGCCGACGTTTCCAACGCTAGCGACTTGTTTTTAGATAGCGACCTAAATGTAATTAACTGTGCATAATTCATGTAATAAACACCGCAGCGATAAAACGACCAAAATCACAATGGAGGTCTGGTACACCAAGCAAAACATAATGCCCATGGCGGATTTAGTTGGATGTTGTTTGAGGATTATGTTCCAGCCGAATTTACCTCAGCACTTAAGAGTTAAATGAGACTTCTTCAAAAACAAATCTCACCGACATGAGAGGCACGCTGGCTCCCTTTTAACCCGCACATAAGCAGGACTTGCTGGGCTTAGCAAACACATGACACAGCAGCATAATGGCGTTATGCTAACACTCTCCAACAGACACACAAGTTAGCTAACATGTAAACCTGTCTGTAAAAACACAACGATGAAACGACCCAGAAGTCTTCATAAGCTCGGTACAGTGTCAGTACCTGGTTCATGTGTCCTTACCCCTGAGTAAAGGCAGCTAAGTCGCTGCTAACATGTTTCCCAAACCATGAGGTGCATCTCCAAAAGTCAGCTAGCTAACATAGCATAACATAACTACTCACTTACACTGACCAGCAAACCTTAGATAACCAGCTTTCATGCCGTTCACAATAATTCATACATTTCTAAAAACTTACTGTACACATAAAGCAGATTGGTACATAACTGTTTACTCACCTTGTTAGTGTCCTCAGAGAAGGGCTGCTCCAAACAGAATGAAGATCCCTCAGCAGCTGATATTAAAAACGAAGAGTTTTGGAGGGAAATACACAACTTTCACGCGGGAAACGAGTGAGACCGCCCCTTTTGACGTCCACCATCCGCATTGGTTAGAGAGGCTGTGGGCGTGCATGGTTGCATGGTTTACCTGTATCTAACCAGAGAGTACAACTAAAGGTGGATTATTTAGCTCAGTTGGCAAAACAGGTGTCCCTTGATCATAAGACACGCTTTTGCCGGGGTTCAAGGTCCCAGGACTGAGGGCCTATCGTTGCATTTTGTTTACTGTAATTTCTCAATCTGTCTTGTCAATAGAGGGCAAAATATGAATAAACCAAATATTAATAGAACCAACACAGATAAACAATTGTTAATAGGATTTAAAAAGGTCACTTTTTTATTGATATTTCATTTCTTTATTTGTTATTATTCTAATACAAACAGAATGTAATCAAATTACATTACTTTAATATTGTAATTGGGTGAATTCAGGTCATTTTGACACGCCAGCTCAAGTGTTATTGATTTCTGTTCTGTACTGTTACCATAAAATTAGTTAATTTAAATTAAATGTGAATCCTGACTTAATGGGGGTGTGCTTGTACATATTATGTGAGAATCTATTTGTTACCTTTTTATTATCTTGTTTATTTTGTACTGTTATTATTGTTTATTGTTAAATGAAACTATCCTTAGGCTGCTGTGACACACAAATATCCATGTTTGCAGGACCAATAAAGGAATTCTGATTCTGAGTCACTCACGATCTATGGGATTTTCATGAGGAGGTCAGTGATGTAATATTCTTAACAGTCATAAATAAGAAATGTTTCTAATATTTTATCACATTATGTTTGTGTTGGGGCCGGCACATGGTTCTGACATGAGAGCGGCCTAAATTGCACTAACAAACGAAAGTGCATCGACCCTAATGTCCAGTAGGTGGTGCCAGCTTGACACAGTCCACCAGGTTTGATTGGTCCAATTTCCCATTGTCTGAGAGCGCACCTGAATGCATCGTCAGTTCCGCATTAACCAGATAAACGGAGCAACTGCGTGCCCGTCAGTGTGGCCACTATGGCAAGCTGTTTAAACATTTAATCGAACCACACTTCTATCTGTCGACTAAGCTCTGCATGTAAACGCACTCAGTGTGTTAGTCTGACTAAAATCGGACCAGATCGGATTTCTCATAGTCGAATTAAAGCACCCAGATTATTCGATTGATAGTCGCATTACTCCTGCATGTATACGCTCCAGCGGATCGGATCGGATTTGCGTTCTGCGCAGGCGCGAGATTTTGCCCTGGGGCCGTGAGCCGGAAGTAGACGGACGGCGGCGGTGTCTTTCCTCCGAAATCGCCGCAAGCAAGGGCGCCATTGTGCATCTTGGTTGTGTAATTATCATGTACACCATATACGAAGTGTACAAAGATGTAGCTTCGTCTCGCTCTTCGTACGCCATCTTTCTTGAATGCCGAGGCGGCTGGTGACGTAAAGAGGTCAGCCGGGGGTGTTACTGTTACCACTAGTTGAAATGGGTACAGCGCCACCTAGCGTACCTGGGAGTGACATGCTCCGGCCCAATAATCCGCTTTCAGTAGCATAGTCGAGCTATGGCTGTTATCAGACTAAGTATTATATGTATGTACTCTGTATTCTATACAGAAGTATAAACGACATCACCGCGTTCAGCAATGTCTCCTGTTACTCATCATATAAATATTTTGGCGATAAACATTGCCTTCTCTAGTTTATTTTGTCCTCTCTTGGAGTATCTTCAAATGCTTCATATCCCTGAAATCTGTACAACCTAAGCTAAAAGGTAACATAAGTCAATAAACCAAAATAGATTATAAAATCACTGAGCGTGTGTCATAATTTAAGAAAATACAAACATCATCATATTTTTTTACTACAAGAAACACATTACATATTGATCAAACAATTTTGTAATGTAGACTCATGAACAAATTATTTCTCAACACTCAATAATTTATCTGAACAATGTAAATATTTTAGAGCTGAGATATGTTTATTTAGGCATATTTAATATTTGATCAGCAATAAAAATGGTAACAAGGACCTATATTGCTATTTCTGCTTACTGTGATGTTAGTACTACTACATACTGTCAGTATGTTAAAATGCTTCATACCCCTAAAATCTGCAAAACCTAAACTAAAAGGTAATGTAAGTTAATAAACCAAAATAAAGGCAAAAAGCATTGAAAAAAGTGTCATAATTGAAAAAATTGAAAAAAAAAAAATACAAACATCATCACTCACATCACATCATCAAATTTGACTAAATAAACATACAATACATATTGATTTATTAAATTGAAATAAATTCAATGTTGAGGCACCTGCTGGAGGTCCAATTTCATAGAGTTAATTTATGAAGTCATATATAATGAAGGTGTTACTGTTTTACACAGTGAATGTAATGCCAACCAAGGTCCATGTCTGAAATGTTGAATTTTACAAATTATATAAATAATTCACTTTAATGAGAGTTTGCAGGAATTCAACACTTTATTTAGCATGAATACATAAACTAAAACTCTTAGCTGTCAGTGTTGTTACCTTCAGGAGGGGCCCTTCAGCATACAAGGCCATGTAAATCTTTTCGGCCAGGACTCTTAGCTATGAAATTCCTTGAGGTCCTTGAGGATAAAACAGATAAGTGTGTGTTAAAATAGATGCAAAGAAAAACAGAGGCACATTTTCAAGAGGTCAAATAATATCTGTGTGTCTTTGCTTTCAACTGATGCAAAAATATTTTTTATTTATTTTTTTTGTTAATCAAGAGAGACAGATTTGGGCATGCCATTGCTTTTAAAGCAGAGAAGAGAATCTAACACATCTGTTATTGTCATGAACAATATTCATTATATCTGAAACAAAGCTGCACATCTCCCTGAAGAATCAGCCACCTGCCCAGTGACATATTCTCTGCACCGTCTAAGATTAAAATAAAACTCGATCTGAAATCAAAAAAGGCAACACAAAATGCAGAAGTGAGAGAGAGCTGTGACAAAGCCATCAGACCTCAAACTCCACATTCACATCTACTGCAGCATCTCGCTTCCAGGTGGCAGTTCTTCTCAGGGAGGTTGGTTTTCGGCTGTTCTGTTTGGCTGACGAGACAGCTCAGGGTCGGCTCGAGCGTAGAGGAGAGAGAATATAATGTGTCAGGATTTTGTTACCAGGAAGTGGGGCGAGTTATTTATATTTCAACACTTGTCCTCTAGTACCCAGGAGAGAACCAGTGGTAGTAACCTGAAACTATATATTCAAACATTGTCTAGTTCTGGATGCATCGAGCTGATACTGAACAACTGGCATTATGCTTAGGAGCGCTGACGACCAGGAGAGAATATCTGTAAAGTAAATAATGTAAAGGTTGTGTGGGAGGGTAAAGTGACCCTGTGAGGGACTCAAGAGGTAAGTCTGAGTCACGATTTTCTATCTATCTATCTATCTATCTATCTATCTATCTATCTATCTATCTATCTATCTATCTATCTATCTATCTATCTATCTATCTATCTGTCAATATTATCAATAATAATTTTGAAGAGCTTATTGTTCTTCCTATTTAAATCGGGTCACTTGATGATTTATAGTCAGTGTTTTTCTGGTCCAAAAAACAAATTTTGGTGTTTATTCCAGTTTAGGCTTCTGCTCTGAAAATAGGGAACAAAGAAAAAACAAACCTCTGTTTGTAAAAAAAAAAAAAAAAGTTTGAAACTTTGACACTGATTTGATCTTTGATATTGCATTTACTGTGCAAGCTTGTCATGTTTTTCATCGACAAATCTTAATCTGAGAAGTAACTTATTACACTTGTCAAAATGTATGTATAAATGTAGTGGATTCAAAAGAAGAAATAGAGGTGTCGCATAAAATTGATCGACTCATGAAAAGTCAAAGCATCTTGCAGTCATTATTCTATAAGTATAACATAGTGAATAATTACTGGACTTAATGCTACTTTCAAACCTTAAGTGTCCAGACAACTGAAGGATATTAAAGTTAATGAAGGGAATTTAATAGAAACTTAATCACATCTCTAGCGTGTTCTTTTGCTACATGTCATGCAGTTTTCAGTATTTTAGATTCTAAAAGCACTTTCTCTTCTTTAGGTGTTGGGATGAAGCTCCACAAGAAGATCTTGACCCATTACCTCTCATGCACCTCTCCAGTAGACAAAGAGGGATATCTCTACAAAAAGGTTTGCACTGATATCATGAAGGCACTGTGTCCTACATGTTGATACCCACATGACAGTAACTGTAGTAATCATGCTTTCTGTCTTAATAGAAAGAGAGAAATGCCACCTACCAGCGGCGGTGGTTTGTCCTGAAAGCAAACCTGCTTTTCTACCAGGAGCGCCCGGGTGACCGACACCTGCTGGGCGTCATCGTGTTGGAGGGGTGTGCAGTTCGGCGCCCGGAGTCTGACGGACAGTTTGCCTTCTCCCTGGTGTTTGAAGGGCCCGGACTCAAAACCTACAGATTTGCAGCAGGGGATAGTCACACTCAAGAGAGCTGGGTGAAAGCTTTGCTCTCAGCCAGCCACTGTTACCTCTCCCTGCTGGTGAGAGACCTGGGGAAGCAGTACGAAGGTGTGTACAACTATTCCTCTGCAACAGGTGCTATGCAAATATTATTTATTATGAATCATGAGTGGACTCTGTTTTTATTAATTCCCTGTTTTCTATCTGCAGAAGCTAAACAGCAGCAAGGCTCTGGTGAATCCTGCCACAGCTCCTCTGTCAGCGCCCTCAAGTCCCCAACCAGCTTTTTCCTCCCCGTGCAGGGGCCAACAACAGAGGTCAGGGAGGGGAGAAGCCTCAGTGCCAGCACCGTGTTGCAAGCCCCCACTAAAGTGGTGGCCAGGAAGTCCCCTAAACTCTGGCACAGGAGAAATGCTCACGTCACACCACTCAATGGACCAGCACCTTTGTACGGCGAATGGCCTCTGGTGGGTTTCGATCCACTCGAGGAGTTTAGTAAACTTCATGATTATTATGGGCAGGAAGTGAAGAAAGCGAGAGATGAATGGCTGAGGAGTCGCCAGGCACAAGAAGAGCGTAGTGATGGTGATCTCATCGACCTGGGTTGAAAAAAAAAACCCTGACAGTTGAGAGACATTCAGAGAGGAAGTGAGACAGATCTGTTCATGCGTGTTAAGAAGGAACTGAACCTGAAGTGTTGTGAGTTCTACTTTATTTAATGAACTCAGAGTTTGAGGCCCAGACACCTGTAAATGTGCTAGATGTCACATGATGAGTTTAGATCAATTCTATGTTAGATTTGTTTTACAGAAAGTTGTAATTTCCCTGATTTGCTATATGAAATATGAAAATCAGTCAATACTTCATACTCTGGTGAAGATTATTAGTTTACAGAACAAAATAAAATGTCTCCATACAGCCTCTGAAAGCCGGGAGATCGACAACTGATTTGAAAAGACATTATTTGCACCCTTTTTTAAGCCAAAATCTTCAAATTCACTTTAAATTCTAAACTGAAAACATAAGCACACACCCTGTCTGGAACTGGTGCACAAGCTTGATGGAGCCATTTTCTGTTTCTATTTTGGGGCGTTTTTTTTTAAATATTTAGTTTTAAAACGAGTCCTCATCTACTTCAGCTGTTTTGGAGGATAGAATCAGCACAAACGTTTTATGGACAAGAAACTTCTCCTGATGTTCCATCAGCAGGAGGGCAAGTAAATAATGAACTGAATTTTTATTTGAGGGTGAACTTCTCCTTTAAAGTATCCATGAGATTCAACAGAGAACAAGCAACAATCCAGACACAAAGTGCAGATGCTTTTGGTGCCGGCACGTCTGTCATCCGGACATGAAACGATGTGACGATCGGCCTTTTTCACAGCATGTTGCTTAATGTTAATGATATTAACAATGCCTCAGTTCTACTGAAGTGTAAGCAGCTGTGACTGTGTAACAGTGAGGCAGCATCTACAATAATGAGACCCTGAAACTGAAACAGCTATATGGAATCTTTTTGTCATTCAAACCTGCGCTTTTCCAACTGTAATATGTAAAGATGTTTTCCATGAAAAATGCCTTTAATCGTTCTCGTGTACCCCCTGCTGAGTGAAGCTGCACACTGCTGATTGCACAATAGCTCCCTGAGCAGTTTAGTATTCACATATGGTGCAATATAAAACAATTTAACCTATGCCTTTAAAAGCAAAGAGTATTATATGGTTTGCATTGCCTGAGAAATTAAAGTTGATCCGCCTCAATAAATCAGCTGTCATTAATCCACTTCCCTGCTGTGGGTCTATGAGGTAAAATCATTTTACTGAAAAAGATCTGTGAGCCCAGGAAGCATAACAGAGATGTAGAGCCACTGGAGGCTAGTAAACAGCAGAGGGCATCACATCCACACTATGGTGACTCCAGGCTGAAGTGAACCACCTGATTTATTTACACAGCGTAATCTTAGCAGTGGGCTTTGTCGGAAGTCAATCACTGATTTATGGAGGTATGTGAGTGGCAGAGTGACAGGTGACAGGTTCAATATATTGGTAAATCAGATGCCCTTAATTGAGTTGTCCACTCAATTACTCAAACATGTCTGACTGCAATTTCAATTTAATCCACTCTGCTAATTAAGCAAAGCAACTGCTCCAGAGGTTAAAAAGTGGTTATGTGTGACTGTAATAAGCTTTAATAAGTTGAAGGCAAAGCCTGACATCTGCCCTGACGCTTAAAATGTACTGAGTGGTGATCAGTGTAACACAATGCTAAATGAAATCAAATACCATAACAAACAATCTTAGGCACACCAGTGAATGAAACTATAACGTCTCGGATGTCAGGGATGTCATGGATGTCACGGTTCCATAAAGTCGCCTCACTCCACAGGACAAGGTGGGAGCTTCCCCACATTCCAGACCCTACAGACAGGCATACCAGTCATCCAAAAAGTGATAGATGGCCTCAGAGGAGCGTGGCCACACATGTCAAGTTACACCAACAGGCATGTGAAGTGCGTACACATCTGTACATTTACTCCCGACAGCAGCGTGTAAACACATAATGAAGTGTCTTGTCATTTTATGACTCCGTTGTAAAGTCAGGAAACGCCAGCAGCTGACACATCTGTGAAAAGTTTGAGATGTCACACCTAATCTTCTTTTTTAATGTACTTGCACCTCAAAATGAAGAAATGAGAGGACCAAATCACCAGTTATCATCAAAATTGACTTTATTTCATAATCAAGACGTATTTATAAAACATAATCATTTCTGTTCCTTGACATAAGATGAAAATGCATATTAATGCAGATAAGATAAACGTAGTACAACATTTCTCCATAGCTTATTTTGTTTATACCTACAATCTTGTATTGTCTTATTATCAGAAAAAATAATTACAGAAAAACCTTTAAAATGTTTATTATGTATTAATCAACTCTTGATGTGTGAACGATTGTCTTAATTTAAGATTAAAGTCTCTTAAACTGCTGAATATAATTGTGTTTCCCTTAATGTGTAGGATTAAGGGACTGGCGAATATAAACCTGAGATTAAGATTTTAAATCAGTCATTATTGCAAAAGGGAACAAAAGCACAGAAGAAACATTTAAGGCTTGAATATCATATTAATTTGTTAAAATGACTACTTCCACACAGATTCAACTATAATTTCCAAACTTTTAAGGGGCATTGTAAAGTCTAAGGGGTTTTGTTGCATGGTGAATGTGTAGCAAGTGAAAACTGGAAATCAGTGATCAAGCTGATCAACCAATTTGCTCTGTTTTTGAAGAGTCAGAACATGTGTTGTCACATATATCATTCCTGCAACAAGGTGGTGAAAATCAAGCAAACCACGGGTCAAAGGTCAATAGACACACATGGGGAGGGCTGACAGCCAGCGTTGGGCTCTAGCTGTCCTGAGCACCTAGGACAAACAATCGTCTGTCTAATCCAAATTACCACGCGAGTGGAAACCAATGGACATGACTCATCACTGAACATCCGAGGAGATCAGTGGAAACACAAACAGGCACAACCAGAGAGCTGGCGGGAGGGCGCAAAAATAAACTCCTCCAATAGACAAGATTAGCAAAGTTGTTAATGAAATGAAAACAGATTATCTGGTGGTAAATTTGGACATAAAATATGAAAAACTAATGAAGGAAAGCATTTTGCTTCCAGGGCCTGACGCGTTGGCAGACGTTCAAGTTTATTTAGCTATTTTGGTCGCCCTCAGCTGTCCCTTTTATGTTCTTCTGGGAATGTCTGCTGCCATCACCCTGCCAAGTAATCCCCCTTATATTTACGGTGTGGGTGGACGGGGTGAGGGGGGCTGCTGAGGGGCAAACAGGTGGAAAAGTCTTCACGACTGAGGCCAATCACCAAACACACACCTTTGTAGTGATGAGAAAGCATGACAGCAGCCAAAGGTTAACGGTGCTTTCTCCTAAACAGTAGATTGTCAACGAAAGTCATCCTGTCCTCAAAGAAAACAAGAAACAAACACAGGAAACAGATGGATACCTACATTTCCATAAACCAGCAAGTTTAAGTAATGAAATTAGATGCTTTGATATTTGAAAAACTGCTGCTCATAATAAATTATATACATTAATTTATTTATTAGTCAATATAATTGCCTATGTGGTGGAAAGTAACATTAACAAATGTTTAATCTTTTAAATGAGTGATTCTATTCCCATTTTTATGGTTCTTCATACATATTCAGATGTAAATAGTGTACGTTTTACTCCACTGCATCTATTTGACAGTTAAAGTGACAAGTTGCTTTATGCGTTAATCTTTCAAATGAAAAAGAAACATTTTCAGACACATTTAAAATAAAACAATGAATCTTAATGTTTATGGTTTACAAAATGCAGTCTCTACCTGCAACTCACTCAGAAATGACAGATGTACATCTGAAGAAAGAAATTCAAACTCGGATTTTATTCATTTGTTTTTTTCAATTTACAGTATTAATGAGGTAATGACACAAACTTGTATTTTTTCCTCTCCCAATAATCATCCCACCGTCCTTCAGATTTATGTGTCCCTTACGAAGGCCCTGACCCCCCGTTTGAAATCAATGGACTAAACTACCTAACACTATAAAAAGTGTTTAAAACTAGCTCCACCAGCTGAGCCAGCTACAATAGTAAAATGCGGCTTATACGTTGATCAGTATAGTGACTGTAGAGAGAATCATGTCACATATAGTGCAGTAACAAGGCTCATTTTTTCTGTAGAATTAAGACAAGATGTTTCTTTACAGTCTTTAAACAATACCACAATAACTAGCAGCACAAGGCAGGAGAAAATAGAATAAAAACAAACTCAAATATATAAGATAAAGTAAAATGGAATACTTTGAGTACTTTTGGCTAATCGTACCTCTGTACTTTTATGGGTTTTATTTTTTTAGCTTCACAATCAAAGATAATGACGCTGATGACAACCATACCAAACATAATGACAGAAAACACACAAACGTGATGATGATCATGAGAAGAACTGCTATTTTTAGCTGATCGGTAGAACATCTTTATATAAAATTTATAGAGTTACTGAAATGAATTCTGTAAATTACAAATTCTACAAGCAACTGTTTTCTACTGTGTGTTATGTGAATGACATTATTTTATCATCGTAAAAGAGAAGAACTGAAATGTAGAAAAGGAAAAATAAAGATGTGTCTTTAATAAAGTGAATTCCATTTGTATGAACACACCAGGAAATACAGCAGAGATGTTTGTAATAAATACTGTACAGTATGTACATAATTAAACATATCATGCATGTCCAATGACCTGTAATTACTTTTTATATCACCCCTTTTATTTATAACTGCCTCGGGCAGTTGAATGTGTGTTTGTTGTCAGTTTCTTAAATAGGCTACTGATTAATTCAAGTAATCAGAGCCCCCTCCAGCATAACTTCTGTGGGAAAATCCTATATTTGACAATGGCATTAATTTGTCACGACTTAAAATAAGAGAGCAGAGCCGTGCACATACAGGGTAAAAGCTGCATCAGTTGCTGAGAGTATAGAATGCTTGTGTCTCAGTCTGTAATATCGCAATGGACATCACAAACCAAAAATAACGTCAGCGAGCGGCTGCTGTGCCTCTCTGCAGGACGGCAGGCAGATGGAGATGGACAGAGGGAGGGTGGAGAGACAGTGTCCAGAGGTCCAACAAGCATCTATGTCCCGAATGTCCTTATTAGTCCACGTGGGACTGCAGACCTGCAGCACGGTCCCTCAGCTATCAGGTTTACTTAATTCCAAGACTCCTGGGTCTATTTCTGATCTCCTGTAAGGTGATACGCCGTACAGCCATTCTGTCTCCTTCACTTTTGCCATCAGTTCATCCTTGGTCATCCTCTCTCTCTCTCTCTCTCTTTCTCCCTCTCTCTCTCTCTCTTTCTCCCTCTCTCTCTCTCACTGCCCCTCTTTTTATCCCCCATCCAAACTTGAGGCTGTGGCTAAAGTTAGATTGGCTTGCGTGGGTATATAAGCCCCCCGGGATATACGTATAACGCGGCTTCACACCATCTTCTCCTTCTTGATCATCCAAAGCTCTCCACTCATACCGTCTCAAGATGGTGAGTACCAGGGTTCCCACATCTCTACACTCTGCTGGTGGGAATATCTACAGGGGAATCAAACCATCCCTCTGGATTAACTCCACTTTTTGATGAACAAAATTGACAGGAAGATGGGAGCATATGTCATCACTTGCATCATTAGTTCAAGTGTGGTTTTTTTTGTGGATTTTTTTTTTCTTTTCTTTTTTTTTTTTTTTTGCATAATTTGCAGGATGTTTTGGTGCTGATGTGTTTTAAAGTTATAGTTCTATCTAATCCAGCTCACATTGCATGGTAAAGTCAAACATCTGCAGGGAAAATGATGAAAAAAAATGTTATACTACTATATACTCTTAAACCAAAAATGTATGTCACATTGGAGCTAAGATGTGGAGTGCACTTTGTGAATTTGTAGTATCTGATAGAGCAGTGACTCCCAACCTAGAGCAAGACCTCCTGAAGGAATAAATATGGGGGTCGTGACATGATTCACATTACAGTAAAGAAGAAAAATATTCTTCTGCTCCACAAAAAATCGTATTTTTTATTCAATATTTTTGCTAATTTTTGTTTTGTAGTTTTACTGTTTTAATCTTCAAACAATGATTCAAATTCCAATATGAAATAAATGAATTGAATCCAACAAAGTCACTTTTTTTTTTTTTTGTTAACAAACGCAGGTATACATTGTTTAATCAAGCCAAAAAGTTTGTGGCAGTAGCATCACTGTGATTTTAAGGGCAAAATTCAAACTGACTTACATGAGGATTTCACTCCCGTGTTTGTAACCCAGGCACCAAAGAAGGCCAAGAGGAGGCAGGCAGCAGGAGACAGCGGCTCCTCCAATGTGTTCTCCATGTTTGAGCAGAGCCAGATTCAGGAGTACAAAGAGGTGAGGTTCCTCCGTCCACACAGCCATACTCCATCCCTACAGCGGCCCCTTTTTTCCACTGTACGAGCCTCTGGATGCGTCAGATGTACGTGTCACCTCTGGTTAGTTTATAGATGTAAAGACTCTATATCATGATTCTGAATCAAAGCTGGTGTAGTCTCAGTTCTGAGACCAAAATTAGAGTTTTGGTTAAGCAGCCCTTGGATCTATTTTTGCGTGCCCCCCCCCCCATTTCTCCCCTGACAATTCAATAACCACGAGAATGTCATTAGGAGGAGCGCTGAAATTTCTGTCACCATCTGAAGCTCTCCACATTTTGCTCACCTTTGACCTCCCCCCCAGCTGTCACTCACACATCTCCTTAAAGGCTCCTGCTGAAGGCTTGGAGACCAGCTAGAACAACTGGGCCTCTGGATGGTTGTATTTCAAAGCAGAGCAGAGAAAATGAGGAGAGAAAGAAAAGAAGCTTTGCCTTTAAACTCTGTTATTTAATGACTTTTCAATGTGAATATTCAAGGGAAGAGAAAGCGAAAGGGGAAAGTTTCATAGTGAGGTGTTAAGGGCGCGTGTTGGAGCTCAGTAAGGTCAGGGAGATGGGATTTTATAAGGATGGGCTGTCAAGAGATCGGATAAAGATGGTGTCTGTGTGTTCGGTGTGTTGTCAAGGGATATGGACTGCAAACAGAGGAAACATTCCTGCTGCGATAAGTGATACAGGCGTCTTGAGTGCCACTTTGGGAATGCCTGACATGATGATTAGGATGATCTTAGCACATTGCACAGATGGAAATATACCAGCTGGGGTTGATGTAATTTTTTATACGTCAGGGAAAGGAAAAGTGTGTGTATGTATGTGTGTGTGTGTGTGTGTGTGTGTGTGTGTGAGCCAGAGAGGGAGAGGCTGATGGGAAAGGTTAGTAGCTGAGTTCAAGTTCATGTCCAAGGGGTTAGCTTAAGTTTCATAGTTGTGGGTTCTGCAGGGTGAGCAGATCAGACAGCTGTTCCCTTATGATACTTTCCTAGATTAACATGTAAGAAAAGACTCGGGGGTCACCCCGTCCCATGCACCCCCACCAACGACGCCCCTCTTAAGGCTACCAGGGCTTTGGGTGCAGCCCTTTTCTTGCACAATATCCTCTAACATTTGTACCGCATCGTGTCAAAGATACTCTCCAGTTGCAACTTAAATGGACAAACTGTTGACCGAGGAGTCTTGCACACATCTTGCATGCCCTCGCCCCCTCATCTGTCCATCAAGTAATAAACCCTTGTGTGCTTCTCTTCCACTCAGGCTTTCACAATCATTGACCAGAACAGAGATGGTATCATCAGCAAAGATGACCTGAGGGACGTGCTGGCTTCAATGGGTGAGCGGCATTGTGGTAGATCCACGTGTGACTGTGTGTTTCACGGTCGCTTGTACTAATGTGAACATTTTTTCGTGGTTGTGCAGGCCAGTTGAACGTGAAGAATGAGGAGCTCGAGGCCATGATCAAGGAGGCCAGCGGCCCCATCAACTTCACCGTCTTCCTCACCATGTTCGGCGAGAAGCTGAAGGGTGGGCATCTCATTCTCACCAGCTGTCACTCCACAGATGTTGTGCTTGACATTACGTACATTACACAAAGGGTCACTTATGTATTCAGTCATCAGTACATCTAGTTAAATCTTGATGTACTTGAGTATTTCCATTTTATGCTTCTTTATGCCTCTGCTCCACAACATTCCAGAAGAAGAAACTGGACTTTTAATCCACTGTATTTAGTTACACTACACTAAGTTACTTTTCATATTAAGATTTTATACACAAAACATAAGAACAGTAGATGGCCTATGACACATATACAGTGTACAGGCCGTTTACATTATTAAAAACATAATTAATTTTATTGACAAATAAAAAAGACTGATTATGATAATCCAAATAATCCTGAAAATTGGCCGATAATTGGTCGACCAGTTGTTTACTGTACAGACATGAATGTAGCACCTTAACTAACCTCTTCCTCCTGTCCTCACCAGGTGCTGACCCCGAGGACGTTATCCTTAGCGCCTTCAAGGTCCTGGACCCCGAGGGTACTGGAAGCATCAAGAAGGAATTGTAAGCCCTTTTTTTTTTTTTTTTTTAAATTACCTTATTTGTTTATTTGTTTCTGTTGTTGGTTTGTTTGGCTTGATTTTTTTTTTCAAAGCTAAAAGGCCTTAAGTTAATTAATTGTGTATCTGTTAGCGTATTTGTTCATCACGCTTGTAGAGATTGCAAGAATTCAAATTTTGCTGACTGTCTGTCTGAATCTGTCTGAACTTCTGTTCCAGCCTTGAGGAGCTCCTGACCACTCAGTGCGACAGGTTCACCAAGGACGAGGTAAACTCATCAACCTGTTAGAGGAATACTGCTGATTTTTGGCAGACTGGCTCAATACATAGACTTCTTTCGTGTAGTTTATTTAACAACCCTATGAGAGTGTCTGCACGTCACATTCCCCCATTTTTTGAGAGGTTCTCCGGTAATTCCAATAGAAAACGGGTACTGATACATCCATCAGTTTTTAAGACTGAGTGGTTACTTTTTTGATAATATATTATTTGAGCAGAATAGTATTAATCAAAACTATAAAGTTAAAGTTGTGCTCAGAATTTAGAAGTTTTGCTAAGGATGCTGCCTTTAAAGTGTGCGTGTGTTCAACTTAAAAAAAAAAAGAATTTAAAAAAAGGATATTTTGACTGGTTGACCAAAATATGTATCCCTTTAAATAATCTAAGATCCCCTGTCATGCTAAATTTCCTACCCTCATTTCCTCCCTCAGATCAAGAACATGTGGGCCGCCTTCCCCCCAGATGTTGCCGGCAACGTAGACTACAAGAACATCTGCTATGTCATCACACACGGAGAGGAGAAGGAGGAGTAAAGACAAAGCTAGAAGACAAGAAAGACAACAATCCCTTTGCTATTCTGCCTTCCCTGCCCTGTTCTTTCCTCCTCTTCCTCCCTGCTCACCTTTTGTGTACACCCATGTGCTCAGCCGCTCATGTTCAAACCAAAGACTTGTCACGCTGAGACATGAGAGTGCCGATGCCCGTGGGATGTCTGTGTTTGCTTATGGGGAATAGGGCTGATTTTCAATAAAATTATCCTGTAACATCATTTCCATCCACAAGCTTTTCTCAAAAACCTTTTCTTTCCTTGCAAACATCTTCCATCTTCTCACCTCTATTATCTCTACCTGCTGTCACTTCAGCCTCTGAGGTGTGTGAATGAAGTGTGTCCCTCTGCTTCCCTCAGTATCTGAGGAGGAGACGCCACAAGGGTGGGAGGGGGGACATACAAATCGTGAGGGCCTCATTCCAAATTTTGAAGATGTCCTCTCAGGGTGCAACAGGTGAGAGGAGGGAGAACATTTGCGGGTTAGAGAGGAAAAAAGTTGCCTCCTTAAAGTGACGACAACATTTTTCCTTGAAAAGTGAAAAAAAAAAAAAAAGACCGAAGGAGTGGAGAGAAAGGGCCGAAAGAAAACATTCAAATCTTCGATTTTCTTTCCCTCCGCTCCCTCCTACATCCAATAAATCATCTCTCTTTCCATAAGCTCTCGACACAACTCAACTCTTCCTCACCTTTCCTCTGTAAAGAATAAAAGGGACAAACTGTGAATAAAATCTCTTTCCTTTTGTACAATAGTGTCTCTGTTCAGTTGGTTCTGTGGGACAGGGTGAGAGGGAGGAAACCAGTCTGGTGAAATAATTAGCTGAAACTCTCATGAACACAGGTCTAGTGACATCTAGTGGAGCTTCTTCACACCTGCATGTACAGACAGGAGCCTGAAAGAGAAATCTTATCCATGCAAATGCTGCTGCTGCTCTAATGGTAAAGAAAAATGACCAAACCAGTTCCTTTATCTTTACGTAGACACACAATATGACCACTGTCCATGATAATCATCCACATACAAAACACCCTGTATGTCATCCAACATACAAAACAAGGACAAAAACAACATGATTTAATATATTATGGTTTATTACTCATCACAAATGTCATTATCATCATCAATTAAATACATCAGTTGTAGATCTGAAGGAATGAATTCAATTAGCTATGATTTTATTTCACTTTCGCCAGAGAGAGAGAGTGACATGTAAACTTAAAAACACAGAAGACATAACGGCATGGGGAGAGAAACAGCTAAAAACGCCTCTTCAGACATTTGCATCAGTGGGGTCAGTCCCAATCAAATGTAACCAAGAACGACAAATTTAAGGATCATTGCAGAAATGCACAAAGGACCTGTAGAAATGGATTTCCTTGATTCTTGTCCTCCACATTGCAGAGGGAAGTGCTGATTCCACAAGCTAGCGAGAGATTAATTTGAACTTCATGACATCTCGAGCCCTCTGAACAAAGAGAAATGACAACATCATCGAGAAATGAGCTGCAAGGACGTATTGCTCATAAAATATTGAAGTCCACGGGCCTGAAAGTGCGCTCAGAAAAACCTACTGCAGCACAAATTTCATTATTCCATGGCACCAATCTGATGGTCATTATTAAGTGCTGCCGTCTGCACACTTGTCCACAGTCATGATGGAAGATGGTTTGCATAGATGTGTTCAATTTATCCTCACTAACACTACACTAATCTGTGCCTATAAATGCACTGGCGTCGAAATAGAGGAGGGAGGGAGTGCGTGATGTTTATATATTTAAATGACAGCCATGTAGAGACCTGAAATAAGTGAAAAACAATGAATATGGAGAACATGTTGGCTACAATTACACGAAAGTCCCTCTAATCCTTAACTACAAAGACAGCACAGTTAAAGAGCATCTATGTTTTTTGTTTGTTTTTTTTCGCCATCATATGGTTTTATACTAACTACCTGGCACTATTCATCGTATACTGATGGGGTTCAGTGCAGTTTAAAGTATGCATAAATATTTTACAGTACAGAACACTGAGTGTAAATAGGTTAGGGAGTTAGTCCATAAGTCATTATGAATGTTACAACACAACCTGGTGAGACAGACATACTTAAGATCTCGAATTAAAGGACTATTCAAATCACCTCAAAGTATATTATACAGTACGATTAAGACCTTCGACTCCCAAAACTTCTGTCTGAATCACCCATCTCACTGTTTGTTCTGTCGGAGGCCTCGTATTTCCACTCAAGTCTGTTTAATACTGCACTTCAGTAAACTAGAGACTTGTGAACCTAGAGTTGACCCAAACCAACAATGACAGTAAACTTAAATAATAGCAAAGACATGCATCAAATTTGTCATGTAAAAGCAGAGGACTTAGCGTGCAAAGAAAAAAAAAAAAAAAAGGAAATCAAGATAAACACTTAGATGATCCCCCCCTGCAACTACACTGTGTGTAGTCAGCCATCATTCCAGTCAACCAGGTGTCTCGAACTCACATAGAAAAATAGTCAGATCGAAAATAATAATAATAGTAATTCATAATATACTATATTTGATTAAATTAACCACTTTGTACATAAATACAACAAAGCCCAAAGGTCAAAGGTCAGAGGTTAATGCTACATTGGCACACCTGGCACCTCCAGTCAAGTGGCTTCCTATAAGTCCTCGAGGCACAGAATTCAAACTCTGAAACCGGCCTGTCGGCTCTCGTTCTCTACGTTACTAAACTATCGGAGTGGTTGACTTCAGTGGTGCTTTGTGACAAAATCACAAGTGCAAAAAACATCCTTCATTCTCTTAAGATACTTGAAATCACATTCTAATGGGTGGACGAACATAAGTTCTTACCCATACTGAAATTTGGCTAAATAAAACACGTACGTAGGATTTTGTTCGTCAAAAGTAAATTAATACATATTTTTTACGGGTGGACGTTTGGTCTGCAGGACTTGTGCAGGGTCACTGCTCGATATCGCATGTTTTTGCATGACCAGTTTATCCATAATGTTGAAATGTCAGCCTCAGACAAAAAATGTAAAATGAGGCCTGAAATCAAAATAATAAAAAGCTCCCTGTGTGTTGTTTTTATCGAGAGACAAAACACACACATAAACAAACCATTAGGCACCACTGCATGGTGTCCGGTTGTTGTTGTTGGTTTTTTTTTCTCCCCCTTTCGTCTGTGGACATTCCTTAATTTTCCCCATTAGAATGAAACTCTAACAAATTTGGGGAAGAACCACACAAGATTGAATGATGGTTTGAATTTAGAAAAAAAAAGCAGGCAGACTGAAAACAGGGAGAGCCACATAGAACGGTAACACATTTCACTAAACTACTAAGGCACACACTCACTCACAACATTTAACATGACAATAAATACATCCTCAACAACATTACTAGCATTTCTGCCTTCAGTGCCTGCCTGTGAGACGACTTCAAAGGGTTTTCTTTTCTTTTTGTCCCAGGCATCCAAATAACCTGTCCACAGATGAGAACTGATGGGGCGTATGGAGTGTTTTTTTAGGATCCTATGTTCTGTAGGTAGACTTTTTATTTACAAACTCTATGGCACCAGTAACTATCTCTGCAAACCTTCAGTTCAACAATCGTTTGAGTCGATGTTTCTCTAACCACTGCCATCAATCTGATTAAAACAATAAAAATGAGAGAAAATCAAAATAATTTAAAAAAAAACGTTAAGAGATAATGACTGTTATCTTCTGAAAAATTAGCCAGGTTCACAGTCACATGCTCCAGTTGAAAAAGGAAATGTGTCCCATCTTACTAAAACTCTGTGAAAAAGAAAGCATTGAGTGAGGGGCAAAACCCCTCACCCCGAGGTGCTATTAAAACCATGATCCAGTTTTCTCCACCATAGTCCAAGGACTACATTAAGTCTTCAAAACGATGTGTTACACAGGAAGCCATCCCATCTTTTTTTTTTTTTTTTATTAATCACTCTTTCAGTTTCTAGGGGTCTTTTGTTCCCCTGACCTCTTTTTTTGTTCAACGTCCCTTTTCATTATCCTGGAATGACGGGGAGGCAAACTAGGCCGAATCTCTCGCTCCTGTAGCTCCATTTTTGTCCTCGGCTTCTCCTCCCCCTTTGTCCTTTTTCTTCCCCCCTTTCTTCTTCTCCTTTTCTAGCCTCTCTTTTTCCTTCTTGAGCCTCTCTTTTTCAGCCTTTTCCTTTTCTTTCTTCTCCTTCATTTTCTTCTTCTCATCTTCCTTCTCCTTCTTCTTGTCTTCCTTGCTCCTCTTCTTCTTCTTCCCTCCGTCTTCTTCTACAGTTGTGGCATCAGCTGGCGGCGCCGCTTCTTTCTTTGAATCTGGACATGGCGGCAGAGGGGCATTGTTTGCAGTAGGAGAGGGGATAGTCGGAGTAATTTGCTCAGAGACGATCTTAGGCGAGGGCGCTAGAGCGGTGGCTGGAGATGCTGTGCTTTGTGCTGTGGCAGAAGCAGGAGTCTGGCCCTGTGCTGTGGTGCCTTCTGAGGCCGGAGCAGGCCCACGTGATGAGCTAGCTGAGCCCCCTACTAGTGGGCTCTGAATGTGGGGCGCAGGTGCCCTCTGACCTGCCCCTGGGGGAATGGGTGGTTTATGGCTGGGGCCTCGTCCTGGGCTTGATGTTACTGCAGGTGGGGACTGAGGTGGCAGGCCCTCCATTCCTGATGGCCCAGAGAAAGAGCCCTTCTTGTGGGAGTGGAAAGGAGCCTTGGACTTGCGGAAGCCAGGGAGTGACAGGAGGCTGGATGACGCCCTGAGGGGTCCTGGCGGAGGGATCGGGCTTCCCAGGAAAGAGAAGCTGCCGCCAGAGCTGATGGAGGCAGCACGACGTTTGTACTCAAAGATGGCCCTCGTGCCGTGGAGGCGACGGGCCGGCTGGTGTGTCAGCTCCCCTCTGGACTCCCTCCACTTCCTTACTTGGACACTGCACTCCCTCTCTATGAGCGACTCCGTCACCGGGAGCATGATAATCTGTGCGACACATCAGACAAGGACGAGACAGACAGAGGAAGTGAAGATAACTAGACTGGGCACTACAGGACAAAATGACTCATAACTCGTGTAGCTGAGTAAAAACAGAAGCAGGTTTTGTTTATGTACATCGTCTATGAAGACAAGTGAAGAGACCCACCTCCTGTACCAATGTGTCCTCTCTAATCATGTCAGGTGAGATGTTCCTTAGACGCTCCATCGTTTCATACATGCCCTGGAGTTCCCGAAGTTTATCCACAGAGCCGAGCATCTGTTTCAGTAGCACCAGACCCACACGAAACACTATCTTCACCCCTACAACCAGAGAATTGAGTCTTGAGCTTTTCTGACTGAGCATGAATAAAATTGAATTCTTAGTATCTTTTTACTCAAACAAGTCTGAAAATGCATGCTAGATAAAGAATTTCTGCAATGTCCTCCTAAATCATTGTAACTCAACTAAGGGAAAATGCAGGTAAACAGCTCAGCTATAAACAGAAAAGAGCACTGAAACTTGGATCTGAAAGGTACCTTCACAGAAGAACATGTCCCATACACGCAGCACACATGCCCATGGTAAGGTGCGAGAGAAGATACACATGAACCACTCAGTCATGTAGAGAATCGGGTCAATCTTGAACTTCTTAAGGTGACGATACGCCATCGGACACGTACGCCTTAAGAGGGAAAAGAAGATCTCGCCATCCAGCTGGATCGCTTCCTAAAAGACAGAGATTATCAGTCAACAAATCTGAGAAAACTAACAGGACAGTTTGACAAAGACAGACTAACTTTCTTATTCACTCACCAGTCCTGCACTGTAGTAACCAGGAAGGAACTTCTCGCATATCTGGACGAGGCACCAGAAAGCTTGCTGTGAATTAGAACCAAATGATAACAGTAAGCTTGGCAATCAGCTGCATATGAGGTTGAAATGTTATCAGAAAGTAGTGAGTTGAAACACAACGGCTGCTTCTTTTGGGGCAATTCTTATTACTGTTATTAATATTCGTATTATTATCATTATTAATATAATAATCTCACTCATCCGTCTTCCTGTATTTGTTGTGTATAAACGATGGTGAGGCTGGTATATATATATATGGCCTCCACATCTTTCTGTCGCAATTGAAAGTGTGACAACATCTACAATAGATAAAGAAAACTTTGCTTGCTGCTACCAACAGCAACTGCCCTAGTGTCAGTAGAAAATAACACACACTCCCACACACAGACAGCTTTTGGCATACGCCCATTTGTACTGGCGACTCAGTGAGCTCAGGTTTCAAACTGTCTGAATACAGATAAGGTCAGCCCTCACATTTTCAGAGAGATGCAACTGTAACTTGAGTCGTATCTGTTTTGCACACGCTTAATATTTGCAGGACACCTTGTCGACAGTTTCAGCAGCATCATCAGTCTGCTGCTATTTTTAATTTAGTAAGAAACTATGAACCACATTATGGTACAGTTTCGTTTTGGTTTCAGTTTTCAGTGCATTGCTTAAACAAAGACATTACCATCAAGCTTTCCTAATCAAAAAACTCAACTCTTTAACAGTAAGTTGATTAATTTCTTGGACAATCATATCAAAATATGAATTTGTTAATTAGTTAAAATGTCAAACATTTGCTGGTTAAATATGAGGATTTGCTGATTTTCCATGTCATTTATGATGGTAAATGAAGAGTCCCTCCATTTTGCACTGAGTGTGAGTCAATTGTAAGGTGTTCAATTTGTCTATTCATTCTAGACTATTGGCAGTACTAACTCAATGTGTTTATGACGCTTTGTAGAGTAATCAGACTGTACAGCAATCATTACAGAACACTAATGAATGCTTTTGATTTCCCTTCATGCATGAATCTGTACCCCAGTGTCTCCGCCCCTTACCTCAGCTGGCATATGCATAAGCAGCACTGCAGCCACAGGAGCCTGGGCCTGGCAGTAGCCCTCGTCAGGCCGGTAAATGGTGTAGGCCTTCAGGATCCGGTACAGATCCTGTTGCCTGCAAGAACAAACAAGAAAAAATTATCCAGTGGTTAGATCCACAAAAATACCTGATCAGTTTATGCATCTTTCATTAACTCATGGAGGGAACGATACAAATCAAGCTGATGGGAATCAATCTGTAGTGTAGTGCAGACGGAGGCCACTGAGAACACAGAATAACAAAAAATACTGACACTACATCTCGATGAGTTACATTATAAAGGAACATGTATTATCATATTCATAAATGCATTTTGATCTCAGATTTTAAGTTCCTATTTTTCAATATCCTCTATTGCAATCAATTTCTTTTTTAATAAATAATTCTAAAATTAACATTACTCTAATTTCCATCTTCTTGGTGCCAGTCCAATTTTCCATGGGACCTTTGTTTAATTAGTGACAGATAAATGCACATTGGTACAGTTGCATAAAGAGTCATGCAGGATCAAAAAACTGTGGTTCCATAAAATCTCTGGACTGCAGTCAGTGTGAAGCTTTTACTTCCGTCAGTCATATGTGTTTACTCTGATGTAAATCAGATTGAGGGTATGAGGCTTCTCTTTTTACCCGTGACCACCACGAGCAGCAAACATCTCATGGAAGGGAAACTGTCTGTGAAGATCCTTCTCTATAATGTCCAGCCATTTAGCCTCTCCCGGCTCTCTCTCCAGCTCCTGCAGTGAAAATAGATACAAGTTTTAGAAAAGTTCTTAGTAACACATGGAGTCCAAATAAACCGTCAAAGTGGATTAGACTGCAAAGCCCTGTATGAATCCACAATTGTGAATCTTCCCCCGTCAACAAAAACAATACTAAGCACTGGGACCCAGGCCCAGCTGAGGCCAGACCCCCCTCCAGCATGGTCACAGAGGCAGGGCACTGACAGGCTGGATTACCGGTCCTGATAAGAGGCTTACGGCTTGCGAGGCCTGCGCCTGCGCCCCATTAGCACCCCTGGAGCTGAAATTGCCCTACTCAGCTACAACTCCTGATTGCAATGGTCCCATTTGAGCTAGTTATTCAATCAAAATATGGTAGCTTCTTTACTGTCCTTAAATACTTTCAACACAGATACAACCACCTTTGAAAATGCACTTTATTGTAAGTGCATTTGTGGAGGACTGGCCAGAAAAGCATTTTCAAGACTAAAAGAACCTAAATAAGAAGATGTGTCTACTTTTTGTGACATTAGTGTTGATAACATGATAAGAGTTGGAGTTGTGCCTAAAGGTTTATGTAGGATGGTATCTTCTTCCTGAAGATCTTTGTAGCTGCAAGTAAAAAAGAATGTAAAAAAAATACTGATTTCAGAAAAAACTTTCAAATAGAAACGATGTCTTTCTCACCACAACTACAGAAAGACAAGAGTGAGATATACTGGTACTTGATGGTGTGGGATGGTTACTCCCAGGAAGTGAACAATGATTTTCTACATTCTTCCTCTTTTCTAATTTCTGCTTCTAAATCGATGTGTAATGAGCTGTACCTGTGTATTTCTTCTGCGTCAATCGGTGACCCACACCCTAGACCTCATGTTTTCTTTTGTTATATCCTTCAGCCTCTCTGTTAAATGATTATATGGTCACAGTGATACCTCAAATTTTCCAGGGTTGGCTTCCAGGAGCTCTTGACTGTTGGACAGCATCTGCCAAGCTTTGGCTCTGAGAGAAGATGGAATCCCCTTCCTACAGCGCAACTTCACCTATAAAGCACAAACCAACACATGGGGTATTAGCAAGGGAGTAGTATCAGGGTTAAATCATTAAAAAAATACATCTAATTGGTTGACATGCATACCTTCTGGAAGCGATGTTTAACCCACTTATCCCAGTTGTGGAACATGTCAAGCCATTTTACCTCCCTCTGTCTGGCCACTTCAACTCGAAGGTCCTTTTCACTGTAATGGTGAGTAATATAAAATGATTCCATCATTGACAAAACTGGGAAGTACTTTTTTTCTTTTCATACTCCTACACACATTCTGATATGTTAAGAAATGTGGAACTCTAATCGGATCACACAAATGAATGACCTCAATGTGTCTTTTACATTACTTTGCACATTTCGCTGAATTGCACGGTAACAGGACATCTATAGCCCTGACCAGAATGCACTGCCACTACTGATGGTAAATCAATAACATTTCAATTATTCAGCAGTGGGAGAGCAATTAGCTTGTCAGTAAAGTAGAAACAAATCAGACAAAAAAAGGAGAGGAAGAGAGCAGATGGGTGTGAGGGGCGATACCACATAGACACACAGTCAGTCCATACTGAGTCATAAAAACGCTCTCAGCATTATCTGAGTCAGACCAAAGGGAGATAAAGGAGGGACAGATATGTTTAGAGCAGCAGAGAAAGAGAGGACGACAGGACAGAGAGGGTGAGACAAAGAAAAGAGGAAGATCTCTTTGGGGCAGATGGATGACAGAATCAGTGAGACAGTCAGGGACCGCAAAGTGGCTGATTGAAAGGAAGATAGTCAGACAGGATTTAGACTTAACTGTCCATAATCTAATTATGCCTCACGATGCAAATAGCGATGCATCTGCATGCAATCTTAACATAAAAAAGTGTCTTTTTTTCCCTTCTACTAACAGCCACACTGAATATGCCTCTCTAATTTTGCACGTTAAACCAAACTGACATCACACACTGGAAATTATCAATATTTTGCACGTGGCCATGACTGTGTGTCCTTAATTGATGTTCTAATACTTACCCACTATCACTGTACTGATTCCCACCTAGGAAGCCATATTTATCAGTGCGTCTGACAGCAAGGCCATTGATCTCCGAGTCTGAGCCCACAGAGCTGCCATCCTCTCCCAGCCCAGACAGAGACTCCAACGTCCCCGACATCAGGCTGGCTGACTCTAGGTAGCTGAGGGTATCAGGGGCTGGCCGTTTGGGCATTGGGAGAATAGGGGCCGGCTCGTGGATCAGTGGGACAGTCGGGCTGGGGGGTTCAGCTCTGGTGGGGGTGCTGGGCAGTTCTCCTTTCCTTGCTTCACTGGGCATGTCAGGCTTTGGGGAGAGTGGAGGAGGCGGACTTTGAGGCTTTTGTGCTTGTTGCTGAGGTTTCTCCTCCTCTGCTGTTGCTTCTGTATTGGTGGATGCTGGAAGAGCAGGAGTAGGATTGGAGGCGGCAGCGGGTTGGGGTTGGACCGCTGTAAATTGACCGTCATCCATGACAGGATTTGGATTGTGGGTGACACGCACATTGGGGTAGAGATTAGGGCCAGGATTAAGCTCAGGAGAAGGGGATGCCGGTAGCTCACTTGACAGTGCTGGGGTCTCTGATTCAGTATTCAAAAGCCCCGCAGATGCCGGCTCACTGGTTGTCGCCTCCTGCTTTAGGACATGAGCTCCAGTCTCTGCATCTTTCCCTACCGATTCCTCTCCCTGTGGAGCAGGCTCATGTACCAATGATGTGAGCGGTGTCTCAGTAGTGAGTTTGGGAGGACTTGAGGGTGAGTTGGGATTCAAGGCTGAACCCTGAGACTGTGTTGAAGGAGAGTATCCAGTCAAAGCTTTGTCATTGTAGAGCGAGGACTTGGGTGAGGCTATCTCCCTGTTAGACTCTGGAGCAGGGATGCTGGGAGCAGCGACAGCCGATGAGGACGGAGAGATGGATGGAGCAGAGTGAGGATCACCCAACGCAGGGGGTGATGGGGATAGGGTGGAGAGTTCAGCCATGGTTCCACTCTGATCTCTCCTTTACAAAATAGAGAGAAATGGATGGAGGTGAAATTTATTCTGCCAAAGAGCAGCTATCAATTCAATCATAATTGTAATACATCAAACATATAGATGCTTCAATCGTAAACAATTTCTTTAACATACTTATAGTGGATAGAGATATTCTCAGCAACAAATCATGGTAAAACCTGGCAAATCTAAACACCCAACACAAAATGAGCAAAGTGTCCATAAAAAAACAAACCAAAAAAAACACTTCCTCTTCACAAAATTGCATCAGATAATTAGATCAGAGAAGCAGCCATATCATCGTTGCACAGGCATAATGAGTTTTTATAACCCCAAACTACTTTCAGCCTTGAATGGTTTTACTTGCGACTTCAAATTTGACATGTGTGTTACCGTTTCTGCCAACACCAATCAATGTGGGAAGCTATTATCGACTCTTTTGCTCTACAGAATCCTGTATCAAACAGTAAAATCACTTTTCAATGGAAAATAAGCGCATTTAAGTCACATTCATTTGGAAAAAAAACACTGTCAAGCACATTCCTCTGTTCTCATAAAACAATGCACAGAACTATCTAAAAGCTTTCACCAGCTGCATTATTCTGCTTCCCCACAAAGTAACTCTATCAGCGGGCTAGACAGTGACAGATATAACCTTTCTGATGACAGGTCTGCTGAACACTTTCTTCCGCACATGTACCAGTGCGCTGGCATTTAACGTTATCAACAAAGCGTCCACGACAACCTTAGTGATACAGTGCTCTGCTGACGAAGCAGGTTAATGTGTGTGGCGGTGGCTCCGAACAGCTATCGGTTGCATGCTAGCAGCTAATAACATCAGCCACTTTGTTGTCATATCCTCTCTAGAGGCCTCTGTCGAATCGACTCAACTTCCCGATTCAGCACACAGGAGCAGTGGTTTACTAATAGCTGATAGTCAACACCCTCCCTGTCTGCCAGGCCCTCGCCGAACAGCGGCCACGGCCTTGTCCACCCCGCTGCCCCGGTCAACTACAACTTCAACTCTGCTGCTCAACTCACCCACGACCGGCGTGTCACTGTGATCCGTCCGCCTGGATAGCCAGGGGGTTCCTGTCCGCACGCCCCCCCGCCACAGCTCCGGCTCCGCAACCTCCTCCGTAAAATGAAAACACGAAAAAACAGAGACACCGGGGAAGGAGCCGCTGAACTGAGTGAGGACCTGGAAGAGGAAAACGTCCTGCAAGCGGCGAGCTAGCTAGCTAAGTTACCAGCTAGCTATGTTAGCTTATTTTAGCCTAATTTAACTCTTAGCATTAGCGCCGATAGTGTTCTGTTTCTGTTAGCCTAGCTAGCTAGCTGAGTGTTTCGGTTATATCGGTCAGACATGCGGACCCGCTGCGACGATTCTCACCAAATCCAAGCGATCCTTTAAGTAACAGTCTTCATTCTAAAACAAAAAGGACTTTCTTTGTTTAATTTATCCAAGCGCCGCAGCGGGGGGACATCCAACACCCGCAGCCAGCATTTCCTACTGACAGCTACGTGCGGGTTCTCGCCAATGTCGTCGGGCACGGGCACGCTCCGCACAGGAGCCTCCCTTCCAGAGCACAATATGTTGATGTCCACACGCATTATATATTGATGCCTACATTAATGCCGCTTGAAATTATTGTTCCCTCAGATTTTCATTTATTTTCATCACATTTACACACATCCATCATAGTTTCTCAAGTGACCAAATGTGTTTATTGACACCATTAATATACTTTTAACTAGGCTGTTGCAATCAAATAAGTAACTCATACAACATGTAACATTATCCAAGTTGAAACAATGGTGAGAGGGTAAATAAGTAATCGAGTCTAAAAGAAAAAACGGAACATTATTCACGTCAACGTTTTGTTTCCCCAATAGATGGCGCAATCCCCCTTAATTACAAGCGTTGACTGTAACCTGGGTTGTGGTGATCCCCCGGAATACATCAATTGAACACAAGCACACACCCCTCTTATTGACTCAGAGATGTGTTTACATGTGCCATATTGTTTGGTGTGTGTATCATTTTGCCTCATAGTTGCCTTGCAAATTAATATATAACAATAATAAGTTATTGTTATCATTAGCTGTCATGATAGTAGTAATAATAGTGTCATTCTTATTAAACGCAGTATTTACAAATCTCATGTTGCAGTCCTAGGTGAGACAGTTGAATTCAATAATAGTTTCAGTATTACATAAGTCCCACAAGTTCAAATTATTTTGTTTTGTTTGGGAGGAGTATAGGAAGCTTTGTTTCGGGATTGTGAGTCATGTCACTACTTTTGTTTTTCATTCTGCTAGGCATGTCAATGTTGTGTTGATTGCCATGGAAAACCACATAACACGAGGGACACCCAGGCATGGTGGAACAGTGTAAAATTATTATGTATTGTACGAGGGAACTCCCATATACTTTGTCTAAGTCAAAATAAATGGTATCCAGATGGTTGTGGCAGAGTCTGACGACATGTTTCCACAGGGCCTGCAGAGGGGATAGCACTTTGCACTATGTGTAAACACAGTTTGTCTCTATGGAAATCCAGAGGTGGAGCCCTCATGGTAATCACTCAAGGATACATATACACATTGAAACAAAACCAGTGTTTTGGAGTCATGAGTCAGGTCTCCAGGCTGTTCAATCTTTCATTATGACATACACTGCATATTAGTGAATACAATTAATAAATGTGACAAATGATTCTTTGTTCTCAGCCCTGTTGTTTTGCATGTGTTGACATTTTTAACCAACAAATTCATTGCCTTCTATGGAGCTTTTCATAATATTTGTTACAAGAGGCTAATTTATGATGTATATCAAATACTGTACATGGCTAAAAGATAGAATTGAAGCACAGCTACTTTAAAGTAACATGAAAAGTTGTCACTGTGCCAAATAATTGATTGAATTTGGTAAATCCTTACCTTTCAAACTGTCGCCTAAATGCGTCATCAAGTTAAATGCTGTTTAATATTGCTGATGTTTGCTGCCATTAACCAGTGTTGTCATTATGTAATTATGCAAGGGAACTCCCGGATACTATGTCTTACTTGTTAAAATGAAGGGTATCAAGATGGTCATAGACTCTGAGGTCAAGTTTCCACAGGCTTACAGACAGGGATAGCCCTTTGCACTGTGTGTCAACACAGTTTGTTTCCATAGAAACACAGAGGTAGTGAAGTCACTTGTCAAGGATACAAACTCTCATTATGACGCACATGAATTACATAAATGAGATCAGTCATGGAAAGAGAAACTGGAAAATGCGACCTTTCCCTGTAATGTGAATCAAGTGCAAAATCACAAGTAAAGCCATGTAGAATATATTAAATCATCTTTAATAAAAAATTACAAATAAATCAACAAACTTTACATGACACTTCAACCACAACTTCATAATAAAATACATATTATTTAAATTACAAAAGATAAAATACTGATATGTTACTTAAAATATTGCTCAGATTTGGTACACATAAATGCCTGTAAGTTGTGTTTACATTTGTCATAACTAACATGGTGGCAAGAAATCTTTAATATCTAAATTGAGGATGCACAATATGGATTTTTTTTTTTTTTTCTCAGTACATGGCCAATTGTCATGGCTGATGCGGATAAGATAACGGATGTACGGATTTACATTTTTGTATTCTAAAGTAAATTTTGAAAGTATTTTCTACAGACCTGAGTAAAACAGACTAGGATACAACGAGCAGAGATTTGATGTAGTATTCCATCTCTAGCTGTTCCAGCTCTAATAGTATATGTTGTGCTAAAATTCACACTTTCACTCATACTTGACTTTTTCCCTCCTCTCTGAATGAAACTCATGTTGCCTTCCTCTGAAAACGTAAAAAAAAAACGTCCACACCAGTGACGACATGCTCCTTCTCCCTCTTCTTCTTTCCGTTTATTGGTGCGTCACAAACCAACTTTAAAATAGGTGCGTACCACCACCTACTGTACTTGAGTGTGTAGCTGTTGTGCTTCTTAATGCTATGAAAGTGATTAGGCCACCTATCAATAATTCAAATTTCCCAGTATTGGGTTGATCTTCTACTTGTCCAATATTCATCTAAAAACTTCAGCACAGTGCTAACAAGGCTGTTAATGTGAGTGCATCACCATAACAAATGCTTTCATTATATTTCTTTATGACTAAGCTAAGTGTGCTAGACTTGCCTATCAGACAAACAATGAAAGGTAATATTCTGTCAACACTGCAAATACAAATCAAGTTAGCCTTTTATTTGCTACTAATAGGAGGTTTCTCCTTTATACGTGTATATGTATATTCTGATGCATACACATTAGGAGGCTTTGAAATTATCCCGAGGGAATGTGTCAACCCATTTCTGTGTGCGGGCTTTACACTGATCCCAGTCGTACAGAGGCCGGTACTGAAAGTGACGCAGGGCTTTGTCTGTGCGGACAGTGAAGGAGGTAGAGGCCACGGCCAAGGTGAAGCGGTTCAGCAGTGGTGTGTAGTTGTATACGGGGGTCAGTATCCACCGGAGCAAGTCATTAAACATGGCCAGGAACCAGAGGAGTAGAGCGGGTATGCGGATTCTTCGGAAGTTAAACTTGGAGAGGAATAACATGTTAAAGTCCTCGTAGCTCTTGTAGGGTGAGTCATCGTAACAGAAGAAAGCTTCACCGCCCACCGTCTGCGGGCGCTCTCTCAGGGCTCGGGCTGCTAGTAAATGCATCCAGGCCACGTTGCCTAGTAACACAAACCACAAAAAAAACAGGGCTTACCAGATCGAATGAGGGAAGATATTTTACCTTATGAAAGAAATACTAATAATAGCAGTAAAATACACTTGACTGCCAAAAGTAATCAGTGTGAAGAATGAGTCCCTCATCAAAACTGTTGTTTTACACCAAGGAATTTATGGACATCTATGGAGTTTTTAACAATAATCATTTGTTTTTAGAAGCCAATTTAAGACTTCTACCAAATACTGTACAAGGTTTAGAGATGGAATTAAAAGATAACTACTTTTCAGAGAGATAAAAAGTAGTAAGTCTGAAGAATGATTCAGGTTTGTGCCAAATAATTGATAAACGACCATGAACCTGCTGTTTGCCAATCTTTTAATTATTGCCCAAATGTGTCATCCGGCTAAAACAAGACATTGTTTATGTTCTATGCCTTTAACCCGTGTTGAATATAAAATAATCTCCAACTTAACTAGCGAAGTCAGATAATAATCAATTTTGAAACCATACTTCCCTCGTACAACACTTAAGTAAATGTGTTTAGTTGCTTCACCTTTGCCCACTTTACAGTGACTTCATTAATAACGTCAGCTGAACGCTCGCTACAACTTGCAAAACGACCGGATGTCCTGCGTACTAATAGTTAAGTCGCACCCGCAGAAGTTGAGGTTCCTCAACTGTAGATCCTTTCTTTGTCAAGTCGTTCAATATTGAGTTCCGTAACAACATCTTTGAAGGGGCATGACAAATACATCCGCCAGTTCATGCCGGCTCTTACTCATGCTCACTTGCCAGATTGATGATAACTAAATTGGTCATAAACAACAGATGATAACTTGACAATAAAAAAAAAGCTCATCAGATGGAAACAAAATGTTGTGGCGGATTTAAAAACGTCAGCATCACAGCTGGCGAGCGATTTATTTAAGGATGTCTTCACGCTACCTCTCTTTTAATATTGGTGCTGGCTGATGATAGCGTTGTCACAACCAAGACGTCTAGATTAGATTATCTTCAATCTTCTTGTGTTTATCAAGAGAACATCAGAGAGGAACAGTCCTGACTGGCAGCGGTGTGCAGTGTATTAGTTAGAGAGGTAGTTCATGTGAAATGCAGAGGAAGTGCGTGACACTTCTGCTTTTAGTCCTGGTGAGAATATGAACCATCACACATGGCTTTTATCAGGTCCTCTTTTGCAGCTTGGTTTACTTGCCTTTGCTTTTGGATTTAAAAATAGAACAAAAGTCGCCTAGGATTCACAGGCTACATTAGGGAACTCTGACGTATCTTGAAAGTTGCCACACAATGAAAAGAAGTATTTTTACCTGCATAGACCCGTCCATGTTCAGAGTCTTCTGGCACACCCCCGATGATCAAGCCTCCCCTTTCTAAACCCTGCTTGTAGAAATCAAGCATCAGCTCGTGCCCCTCGCCGTAGATGCCCGTCGGCCTCAGAGAACATGTGTTTAAACACTTTCCACCTTTCACCTGGACAGGAGAGGGAAAAAATACATCATGATTTTGTTGTTAAGAATAAGACAGGAGGCATAAATTAAACATTCGCACAGAGGGGGTCAAACAGTAGATTTCTGGACTGCAGGAGTGACACCACAGCAAGGCCACAGAGGAATGATCTGAAATTTCGTGGCAAAGTTGCACAAGATATTCTCTCAAGCTCAGGCTGTAATCCAAGCGAGTACGCAGTTGCAAAACATTTACAGCCCTCTGATTGAGTTTCCCCTCTAACCTTGAGATAATAGAGTACAGAATTCAGAATTATAGACCTGCGTATCATTCAGTGCTAAATCATTAATACACATATGTGGAAGGCAATAAATATCTTTTGTACACCAGCAGCTTTTAAGGGATTCCATTACATCATTTTGGTTTTATGATTCTTACTTCAACACGGTTATTTACTTTTTAGTTTTCTCACTGTGCCATTAAACTCTACTCAGCGGTTAAGATGTGCTTTTAATAAATTCGCCTCACTCAGACTTTTCTTGGAAAAAGTTAGGACTCTGAAATGGCTTATTCAAGACTGTGTTGTGAGCAGTTTCATGTAGGACCTATAGTTTTATTTTTTTTACTGTATCCCTGGACAGAAGGAAGTGTGCATATACTCAGGGACAAGAGGCTCGGGAAGTCAAATTTAATGACATCTTCCTCAGGAGGAGCTGTTCCGTCAGTCAGCCTCTCCTTGCTGATGCCTTGGTGCTTCCTCCTGCACCTTGATTTGGTTGGCAGGTTCAGACATGAAACTTCTTACACCATGGCTGTTACCTCCAAAACATGTCATGTCACACTAAGAACTATCAGATTGTTAAGTAGCCCTACATGTCAGAAGAAAAATGTGTATTTTAGATTTGAACTGTCCCTTCACAGGTGTAAACATTCATTCAGTGTGCAGTTGTGGGCTTGCAGAAGAAAACCATCGCCACTTATTTTTTCAAATGAAAACACAAAATACCTTCTTGCCATTTGCCTCGATCACCATGTTCTCTGCCTTCTTCTTGCTGATGGGATACGCCATTACGTGTTTTACATTGTAAGGTGTGTCTTCACTCCCTCTGTAGAAAAAAAAAGAAGATTGCAACCGTCAGAGGAGCATTCAGGAGAAAGAGTGTTTTCTTGAACTTGCCACATGTATGAGCGGAATGCGTTTAGATAATGCCAAGTGGAAAACTGGACCTCAGAGAGGAAACTTGCACAAAAGAGGGAGATTTCGTAAGATAAAAAGATCAAAACTAAAGAGACCATTATATCCCATCAGATACATCTTTGCTTCCCTCTCTTTCTGTCTGCATTTGATGTGTTTGGGCTGAGGCAGTCCTTCCAACAAGAGCAGACAAAGGATCATTCTTACGCTGTTTCTTATTCTTGTGTCATGACCTCAGCCAGAAAGCCAGATATCGCTCTGTGCCGTGGCTGCGTACGTGCACACTTGAAGGCACACAAACACACATGAAAACAAACACACACACACAATCTGGAAGAATGTCATGATTCCTGCTCACAGCAGATGGAGGCTGGACGCTTGCAGTGTTTTTCTTATCTCTGCCGTTGGGATTTAAGGTCCAAGTCTTTTACTTTCCTAAAGGACCATTCCACGATTTTATGCATAATTTATTCCAATTACTACATATCATGTACGCTTTGATTCACAATACTGTGAATCTTTTGTTAAAAAGTTGCTTGGTTAAAGACTTTACAGTGCGTTTTAAGGCCTGTCACCATATAATAAAAGATATACCTTATTTTAAATCATGCACCTGCATGTTGATCAAGACCTGCTGCAAACGTGTACGCACATGCGAAAACCCTTTTGTAGACTGCAAAACCTGGTTTGTCCATGAACAACATTCTTGAATAACTGTCTCATAGTGTCAAACCCCTCCCTATAGCTACACAACACACTCTGTGGAGACAAAGTGTCAAATCATGTAGCACTGACTCACAAATCTCTGTTTGTCATAGCTGTTTATATCCTAAGTGGAGTTGTTTTGTCGCGGTTTCCTGTTATCCATGAACCAAAATAAGTATTGCTCAGGCAACACTGCACTCTTGAATGAGCCAGACATCCTTGGAGGTGGTCATTATTTAGAAACAGCATTCTTCCAGATGTCAGCAGGAGTGGACTCACAAAGCAGCAGTTACCGCTTTTCACAAGTGGTAAGCAGGATAAATTGTAAATTTGTAGGTCCATGGATACAGCGCTAAAAAACCATGCACATAGATCTCTTGCTTGACAAAATAAAAGCACATGAGTGTTGTGTAATGGAGCTTCTTCATGCTTCATATGTGACAGAGCAAGCAGGTCTATTTTTACCTAGTATGAGGACAACTGATGAAGCACGTCAGCAGTTAAAGCTACAGGCGTTTTGCCAGCTGCAGACACGACGCAAAACCTCTGAATCACATCCATGTGACAGAGATATAAAAGCCTGAATGTGGCTTTTCATTGTCTCTACCTATGAAGGACTTTAAAACTCCCTTGATGAGACCGCCAAGATGCAGGATACTGTGTGTTTTGTCGCCAACCGATCATATCTTTTCTGTACACACTGTGCGTTTTTTCATGATTGTGCATTCAAGAGAACACAAGAGAACAGATACAAGATAGTGACCACAGCAACGTAACTGAAAAAGCTTTTCCAAAATGGGTGTGTAAAGTCTAACCTCATCTGGTCAGTGAGGACAACTTGGACTTGGATGCTTTAAGAGAGTTCAGAAACAAGGAAACAGAGTGACATTTTTTAAGCTTCACCTGACAAATGGGTCTCTGTTCATGTTGGGACCGATCACTTCCATGCTGCTGGTGTAGACCAGGGACTGGATGCCACACTCCACACAGGCACTGATCACATTCTCCGTTCCTGACAAGAGAGAAAATATGGTGATTTAAGAGATGGAGAATTAACTTGTTGGTTAGCTCAGACTTCCATTGGGTGACGCATAAGTTTCTCAATCTTTCATCGAAACACAATTTAGCTCACAGTTCATTTGTTTAAGAGTCAAAAGAAACACACTGGAACAACAGTGTACAGGATGAAAGTCTTGAAATTGCAATTTGACGCCGTGCGTGAGGATAAATAGGAAATTTACTCAGAAGAGACATGAGATCCATATGTGTTCTGTTTAGCAGAGAGGAGAAAAAGATGGATTCAGAAATCTGGTTTCCATTAATCCAACAGCGGTTGAGGTGGAAATAAATATGGTCATCGCAAATCGGAAGAAACAAGATCTCCCCTTATTGCATCCAAGGCCTTTCATGGCCTAAAGATTTCCTTTATAAGACTTTCAGAGTGTAAGTAGCCTGAAGTCAACTTTGTGTCAGTTTAGAACAGGTCACATGCTGTAAAGTTGCATCTGGTGGACTTTGGCAGAGGATTAAAAGAAGTCTTGATGATGTGTGTGACTATTCCAAGAATGATAATTGATGCTTTACACTTCCTATCTTAAAGACACAGGGGCAGTAAGAAAAAAGAAGGCCTCAGATTTGAGAGCTTCAACCATGAAGAGACTGCATAAAAACACCTAATCTACAAAACAATACGAAAAAAAACAGGTGTCTAACTTGGTCTTATATCTGTCAGACTTACATTTTACCAATAAAAGAGGGAGACAAGTCTAACCTCTGACAGAAAATATCAAAACAAAATTACATGACTGCTAAAAAAAAAAAAAAACAAGATGAAGAGTCAAAAGCTATGCTATGGTCTGTGTTCTGTTGCAGCTAATGGGAATGTCATCAGTTCTGCAGGTCTTTGGCCATGCACAGAAGTGCTGGCAGTCATGCCGCCATTTCACTTAAAGGCAAAAACATCTTCCGCCTATCCAAACACAATCAAAAAGTTTTGTTCACTAAAGCTAGAAAGGAGGCATGAAATGAAAGTACTTGTTTGTTAAGGTCACGGTTTGAAAAATAAAACTGATCTTGCAAGTGCACTGCTGTGCTCTGGCACATCTAAAGTCACTCTTGTGAGAAGCGACGTGCCTGAAGATCTGAGGCTGTGTGCTGGCTCTGAGTCGCTGGAATCTCTAGTATGTTGCTGAAGGCCAAAAACACAGGCTTTAATGTCATCAGTAAAATAAATTCTCACTGGTAACCAATGTCTGGATACAATGGTGAAGTCAAGTGTTATGCATGTGCAATTCTTGTTAATTCTGGGAAGGAGGAGGAGATTTTGTCTCTGAGACTGAAGCAGAGGGAGTTAACAGTAAATCGAAACATAAAGTAACAAAAACATTTAAAACGAGATCAGCACAGGCAAGAGGATCTCAAATTCTTGAAATATTTCTCAGCAGGAGGAACCACCCGCTTCGACTGAGTGCAACAGAGTTCAGAATCAAATTCTCTCCCTTGGATCCGCCGCTTTACACAGATGGATATAATCGAACTCTGCAGACGTTTGATGACATTAGGTGCATGAAAATAGACTTCAGATTTAATTTAACTGATTAAGTTCTGGCAACAAAACGCAAACAATTAGACAGATGCACGACAGTCATGAGCAAGCATTTGCTGAATCACTGCAAACTATTCCAGGCCAGATTTTGTACCTAGTCTGAATGCAACCCACGGACAAAAACCCAGACAACAATATGTTGACTGTCATTGCCTTCTCCATCAACATGACCAGTATTTCCTTTTGTCTGGATCTAGATTAGATCATCTTACATTTCCTCCAATTAAATGCCCCACTGTTAGTCTCATTTAAAGCATTTGGAATGCTGTTAAAAACAGGACAAAAGGCTGTGGTGTTTCCAAGCACTCGTACAGCTCAATGCCACAGAGACCTATGAATCATACAAGTAATCAAATCCACCAAAGAATTTATTCAATTTATCCAACAAGTAAAGTCTATGTTCCATTGTTTGAGCACTTACACTTGGTGACATCTTTCTGACTTTGGCTTAACCCCAAATACACTGCAGAGCACCAAATGTGGGTCAACCTGCACATTACAACTACAGATGTAATCTAAATAACCTTGGCATTTAAGGGCCGCATGCACAAGTTTGAGGGTTGTCCGAGTGCCCAATCGTTACAAGACGGTCTGTATGACATTAATGTGATACTGCTTAAAGCAAATGATTGAATTCTTTATCAGTCAGATTTATAGGTAGTTTTTAAATTTTATTTGGCAGCCATTCAGTGAAAACACAAACTACACCAGGATGCCATGTTCCAGAAAAGGGAGGGAGATGTTAGGAAACTCACATCCACGATAAGGCAAATATATTGGTGATTTGTGCTCAAGCCGCTCTGTGGATTGTAGATCATTTATTTAATTTTTTCCTTCCATTCTCCATTATGTTCACCATTTTGTCACTCACTGGAGAACACAAGTCCTTGAGAACCACCCGGGGCAGGACCGGGTGTGGACTTCCTCTGTAGAGTGATTTCCCAAACCTAAAACACCCAATAAACTAAACCACTAATTCATGTTTCCTTCCCATCCCTTTTCTTTAAAATCGTCCGGATCATCACTTCCTTGACACCTTACCGGTAACGTTGACGGAGTAGATGAGGCTCTCTGGAATTCTGTACCAAACATCCACCAAACTGGCCGTGTGGATGACGACATCGGCTCCGTGGGAGGCTTCCAACACACTGCTGTAGTCTGTGATGTCCCCCTGAATGACCACCACCTTTGTCCTCTCTGAGGGAGAAACAGGAATACAGTCAAAACCATGTTGTACGTATGCAATTCGGAATGAGGGCCATTTTCCTCAGAACACTTCAATGGCACACATGTGTGTAATGGAAAAGGGCGGGAGGGGTTGACGGAGTTTGTTTACCAAACATTGCAAAACATCCTTTTGGATTGATTTGATAGGAGACAACATTGTCTTGCTTCAACAAGAACACATACTACCCATTTTCTGGATAATCAGTTGAGCAACAAGTATAGATAAATGACAAAAGAGAATATATTTTAGGAAGCCCCATTACTTAAAAACTGCAGTATACATCATATAATTAGCCCAACTCTTCCACATGCTGGGCACATTCTTTGTGGGATTACATGATGTTTTTCCCTTTAGTGTCGAGTCTCAGCCTCATTTATGAAGGTCTTGCACCTTTGGCTTATCTTGGCTCCCTCTCCTTGAGAAACTGTAGATAACAAGAGAAGACAGAGTTCTTTGTCTTACAAGGAACTCCATCTGGAGCTCGCCTTTCCCATCTGTAATTTTACTAATTATATAGCTGTTCAATTATGTGTGGTTTTCACTAATTTAAATCAGCTTAAACGCCAACTACTTACAACCACACACACACAAGTCAGCGTTTAGTTTTTCTCCCACAGAGAGATAGGCCGCGAGAACGGGTGGGACTGTAAGCTTATCTACCCTGTTGGTGTAAGCCGATCTCTTTGGGGCCCAAAGTGTAGTGCAGCAACAGCAGGCCTCAGTACTGGCAGACAATAAATGATGAAAGCTGAACAAAGCATTTCCACAGTGGGAAAGAGGCGTCATGTGGTTGGGCGCATTGCTGACACCGATGAGGGGGAAAAGGCTTACTGTAGCTGAATGTAATGCGTAGAATGCATTCTCACCATAAAGAAAAACAAACACCCCCCCAAAAAAACTTAACTGGCTTTTTAATTAATTCAGTAAGAGTGTTTATTCTGTTCTTATGAAGTACTGACCAAAAAAGCTGTCAGAAATTGCATGTGAACCACCACAGGGCAGAACCCCTGGTTCCATGGAAAACATCACTCCTCCTATGCATCATCTTTATCCTGGATCCGGATGTGTATGGGAGTTGGCAACGATGGATTCACAGCCCTGCTGTCATCGCTGCAGGTTGTCCGGGTTGACTTTACACAACGTGATCAAAATCCGTGTCACACTAAAGTCCTGTTATTTCAAGCAAACGTCAGGAGGACTAGTTTAACAGCTGATTACTGATTAACCATGTTGGATGTTTTAATTTCAACCACGGACCTGATCTCAAGTTACATGTTGCACATGTCCTTGACACCCCAGGTGTCCCAGTTACACTTGGCAAGCTTTTGTTATCCTTTAGGTAAAAATCAGATAAACCTGTCTTCACGCTGATGAAAGAAGAGTCAACTCAGCTGCCAGAGCCACAAGGGTAACTGCATAATGCACAGACAGTCCTCATGCAATTGGGCTATTTATCAATAGGGGTCTCACCAAAATCAATTGCAATTATACTAACCATGCAAATACGCACTGAGTAAAACTGACAATACAACACTAACATGCACAAGTAAATGTTCCATGAAGCCCCTTGATTTCCTGAAACGGTTCATGTTTTTTTAAAGACGACGGAGGATATTAATAATTTGCATAAAGGCTGAATTCAATGAAAACAACAACGACCTCTAGAGCAGAACATTTTAATGCCGAAATGAAGACAGACTCGTGTACACTTAAAAACGGCTCAAATACTGTCATTAAAACGTGTCCAGCTTTGCCGATATGCCATAGAGCTTTAAATTAACAGAAAAGGACATTGGGTGTCGGTTGTCACTAGGCGACAGCGTCCGCTCGGCTTACCTGTGCTGTGCTCCTTTAAACTGTAGTCTGGGTGTTTGTCAAACACGCGGATCTCCACCAGGTTGTCCTCCTTCTCCAGCAAAACCCTCAGCAGATGCCTGCCGAGAAAGCCGGACCCCCCTGTGATCAGATAGACGAGACCGCGCAGGTCTTCAGACATGTTTGTCAGAGTGTGGAGCTGCTGGTTCTAATCCTGACTCTGCGGACAGTCACTTCTCACTATGACGACTGAAGGCTGCAGCGAACCGCGCCAGCCTATAAGAGTGTTGATAGCCAATAGGAGAACAGGGGCAGGAAAACGCTTGAGAGTCAGGGAGTTTCTACGTAATCGATTGTGAAAAAAAGAAAAATGTTGGCAGTGGACTGATCACATTCACATTAACGCCAATTCACATTAAGTCATAATTAGCTAAAGAGTTATAAGTTGTTCCTATTACCTTTGTTTTTGGCACATTATATTATTTGGTCGAAGTGCAGTTGTAATGGTGTATAATGGCATACTGGTCATCCATTTGTACATTTCCATGGATTTTCTCACTTTCTAAGAAACCCTGAGGTCCACTGTGAGAAATCTTTAAATAAGTCCTTATAACAACGTTTGGGGTGACCTGTAATGATATTAAATTATATATATATACATCTTTAAACTCAATCCAGTCCTTCTTTCTTATCAAAAACGCCCAATTATACGATTTTGAAGATATTTTGGAAGTTGAGCTACTGGGCACAAGATGTCTCCTACCTCCCTATAAAGACCAATGTTTCCACATTGCCTATGAAAGATATTGGACCAGGATTTGGTTTTCAGCATAATATGGATGTGACAAATCAGGCCTGTAGGCCCGCCTCTTAAATTAGTTTTTCAAACAGACCGAGAGAATTGACACTTTCAGAGGTGAATGTGAAAACGGCTTTCTAGTGTCAAACTCCGCACATACATTGTTCTACACAGTGAAGCTGTGTGATAACAAGCAGGAAAGCACATTTTGACTAGAGGGGGACTTTGTTGCAGAAAACATGTGGTTAAACTGGATTTTTCACAACCTGGCAACACAAAAATTGTTCTTATTAGTTGCTTTACACTGATTTCTAAAGTTTGATCAGAGATTAGTTAGAATGTAAAACCCCTTTAGTAAACTTGAGTAAAAGGTGGTAGAGACATCCATTTTGAAATGCATGTCTATGTGAACCGTGCCTACTGAGCTTCATGTCAATAAAGACACTTGTGAAAAGGATCTAATAATAGTGGCTGTGAATATGAGGTCGGCATGCACTTGCAGCTGTTTTTTAATTTGTGTTACAGCTGTTCCAACTGAGGAAACACGCCTAGTTCCAAAAATGACTGTATAATATGAAAGATACAGCATAAAATGTGTGTCTTTAATTACAGACGGCACCTGCTGGTACATCAATTCAAGGGGCAATAATCTGTATCCACATGAGGAGTCCCAAGATGTTCAGAGATGTAAAACCAACATGTTTCTCAAACCTGAAACAAGCAAGGTTTTGTTTGTTTTTACAGTCCATGTGAGTAATTGCCACTTATTTTCACTCAACACTCAAAGTGCTCTCTTCATTCGACAGATATTGTAATTGTGTTTTGGAAAAATAAATGTCTCTGCTGGTTAGACTGAATCATCTGACGTAGTACACAATATGAACCCATACTCGTATGTTACTCTTGGTCTTTGAACTGCTGCCAATTCACTGTCAAGGCCATTACACGCTATCATTTGAAGGTCATATAACTGGTGAAAGGTCTATCCTTGTTTCTACTCCGTCATTTAAAAAGGAAGCAGGTCAGCAGGTTGAACAGTGACAACAAGCATGCACACTTTGCGTATTTTTAAAAATACGGATAAGTTGTTGGGGCAAGTGTTCCTGTGGAGGTTTAAGCGAGACCAACGTGCTCACAGAGACGACACTAGCATGTTGATGTTGAATGTTTTTCATCTAATATTTGCAAAGTAGCAGTGAATGCAAAGTAGGAAACAGCCGGGCATTATTCTCTCGTTTTGAAAAGGGACAGTGTATATTAGTCAACATTCAAACAAATGTAAATGCATCCTTCATTCATCCTCTGGGATGAACATGGATATCTACTGAGAATTTCATGGCCACAAAAAAAAAAAATATTGCAGAGGGGTAGAGTGTTAAACGGACCCACAGTCAAGGAGCCATACTGCTTGTGTGGCTTTTTAGATCTAAAAACATATCAGATCATTTACTAAATCTTGATGTGCAATTGAGATAAGAACAGCTGAAACATCAGGAGGCATATACTTATCTATCTACAAACCATGCCAATATCAAGATTCACTGCAACACTAGCTTTAGGTATGTGGTGAGGTTTAGAGACCCCGAATTCCTGTTGGGACTTAAGGGAGCACTCAAATGATTTAGCATTGCACTGTGTAGATGTGCATGTAGATGAGTGTGGTGGCTGCTGTCTGTGGTATTTGGGAACAATTGCCGTCACCCCTACAACAATAAACCAGAAACTCTGCAGTTCTAGCACGACTAATTGCACGTGACTATCAAGGAGAAATATCCTGCCATATCCAGTTTCAGCCAGCCTTCTTGTGACTCAGAGGGAAACTCTGAATCCCAGTTTCAACAAAAACATCTGAAGTGCTTTTTCATGACTTGAGTTCAGTTCTGGTACAAAGTCCACCTCAGAATGACCAGCCTATCCGATTTTACCATAATGATACACCAGGCAGGCTTTTCGGATGTGTTGTCAGCCTGATGCTGACACACTTTTCAGCCCAGGTCACCATCTGTGCTGTGCACTTCAGCCGCTCTCACCCCGCCTTGTCGTCATCTGGTGACTTGTGAAATCTAGTGTTTGTAGGTCAGATTTCAGCACTTCCTCTCATGTTTCTCTCAACAGGAAGCATCACAGTTGCAGGTGCAGAACAGGACGATTTCAACTCTGTCGCAGAGGAAATAAGGTTGTGTAGTTTCCACCGTGCAAGCAACTTCCTGTTCAAACACCACAGTTTATCAGCAAGTTATTTATATGCACATCTGTCTGGTATGCAAAAACCTCCCTACTGGCTGTCAGGATCCTTGAGGCAAAGAATACTTGACGTCCTCCCACACTGGCTGAACTTTAGCACTTCTTAAAGTAGTATGATACAAAGTTATTGAAAGACAAAATGAGGTTTTCATTTATTTAAAAAATATTTTAATGCACCATTAATAAAGGGTCCAACGCATTAATACAAGAGAAATATTCCAAATAATATTAAAATAATCATCAAATTAAAAGGAAAAACAATAAAAAATAAATGAATGGAAGGTATGTACATGTTTCCTCCTCATGGAGTGAGGAAAAGGAACGACATATTTACAGCTTGAAATCAGTGTGTTTCTACGAGAAACAAACACCTCTACAATATTTACATGTACTTCTTTGATTTTTTTTTTTCCTTTCAACTTTTTATCCTGTAGTAAAGAGGGTTGGTTTGTACTGAAAGGCTTTCACCGCAACAAAAAATATCTTACACATTTTTCCTGTTTGGGAGGGAACAAAATAAAGTCTTCTGCTAGTTAAAAGTTCAAAATGAAAGTTCAACTTTGGACGGCCATAGCCATGTGAAAAACAGAGACGACGTGAGGGCCATATACATCCTGCTGTCTGCAGCGTGTCACAAACCTGCTGAGGCTTATCCATAAATACCTTCCACCCATCTACACTGCAAACAGATAGCAAGCATGACATTTGTTATGTTGTTTTGCCATAAGCCGATTAATGTTTCAGGGAGGGTAGTGTGGAGGGGGAAATGAGTCCACACACGAACAGAATACATACTAATGCATTCTGGAAAGGCCCACAAAACAGTGGAAAAAGAATTTTCTAAAACTAAAACGCTGAAGAGACCTGTACTAATCAAATAAATGTGCCTTTTAAAAACATTTGTAGCACAGACAAAGTTAAACACTGACCACAGCATTTTTTTTACTAGGGACCTGCGAGAGTTTTGTGGTGATCTTCGCTTTAAGAAGTGAGGAAAGAAAGTTTGTTTAAGTAGGCATCTGACATTTGCTGGTTGAAACAAAAATAAAAAAAGAGAATACCATGGAAGGAACAACTCAACACATACAGACAGACGGGCACAAAGAGAGAGATCCTATCAAACAAACAAGTTCTCCTCACGAGACGTTTTGGTGACATAGCTATAAACTGGGGGGAAAAAGAAAAGTCACGGGCCAATTCTCTGTTGTGCTGGTCCTGCAGATGAAAAAATCAGCAGCCATGTAAAAATAAAACACATTTAGCTACAACTTAACTGACAAATATTTTCAGGGTGGATTAAAAACAATAGTTCTAATGGATTATACTTTATCCAAGCAGAGTGCTATGGCAAATCAGGAGAGTAATGCACAGTGGAGAGGGGAAATCGTGTTTTATAGTGGCTGGTGAATCCACTGAGGACAGTGGGTGGGTACACTGAAGCGTACTTTGCTGCAAGATTCTCACAGCGACTGCAACTAAATACCATCAATAACAGCAACAGTAATATCAATATATAATACTATGAAATGAAGTTAAAAAAAAAAAAAAAAGCTCCAAAATAATCTTCACACTTGGAAATCTTGCATAACTGAAGACCAAATTAATTGAAGTTTGTCAGCTTAAAAGTGCGCCCTTAACAGGCGCTTTTAAAAACCCTGAATTTGTCTGATGTTCCTGTGCGTCTATGTGCGGATTTGTGTGGGTGGCGGGCTGCGGGGACACTGGAAGAGTGATCCAGGTTGTGGATAATGTGAGCGGACGTAGACACAGAATACCAGTGTTTTTTTTTTCAGTTTTCTTCATCAAACGGATATCGGCGTTGTGATAGAAAGACCTTTCATGCCAGGCTGTTTGGAACAACCAATTACCCATGTTAGTCAACAAATACTGCCAAAGTAGAGTGAAAGGTGAAACAGAGAACCCCCTCATTGTTTTTCACATGCCAGGTAACAAAAAAAAAAAACCCCACACACACACACTGGCTTGTGAAACTGCCAAGTGAAAGAAAAATGTGCGTGAAAAGTGCAAGTGTGTGCATCTCTGTTTCCTGGGTACTTTGAGGACGGCTGTGAGGCCATCCGGAGGAGTGGCAAGGGTTTTTTTTTTCCAGAGGGTGGCTTTGTTTCGAGGTACACTCTGAGGAGGAGGGCGAAACAGGGGGGTGTCTGGGTCTGGCTGGTTGTTGGCAAGTGAGAAAGAGAAGCCTGTCCACTAATTGAGTGTCCCGCGGCAATTCTCTGTTCCACACAGGCAAGGAATCTTGTTCTCCTCGAGGGGGAATTTGTAGTCGTAGGTGATCTCTTCATTGACAGCGATGGCCTGCTTCGAGTAGATCACAATCTTTTTCTGGGACTCTATGGTGATTACCTTGGCGTAGCAGTTTGGCTAGAAGAACAAAGCAATAGGAGACTGATGAGTGACAAATAAAGTAAATTTCAACTAGTCATATGTAATGTCCTGTTTACTGTAACCCCTATCAGTGTTGGCTGAATACGTTTAGACTCACAGTGCAGCAGTGGTTGATGAATCGGGCCAGGTTGCCACATTTGGTGGCATCTATAATTGTGTCGTGGTCCACTCTGAACAAATAGCTGCTCCCGATGCCCTGCTGTGCGTAGCGCTTCTCTCGATTGTCAGCCACCATCTGGACACATGAGACACATAAACATCTGCTCAATTATACTATATTAAAAACACAACCAAGGATAATAGACATGCACATAAAAAGTTGCACGAGAAATATCTGATTTTGTGTTATACGTACAGAGCTTTTTATCGTAATGCAACAACAATGCAGATGTATTATGAACATCTTGTTGCAACTATATAGAGGCCCGAATGAAATTAGTATCAGGACAATTAACCACTGCATGGGATGTCACTGGTTGTGCACATACTGAAACAGACTTGAAGCAGTACCTGTCTGATGTTTTGACCCACATACTCGATGACCATCTCATCAGCAGCAATGGGCTCCATGGCAAACAGGCCCCACTCGTGGATCCTACTGCGTCCAAAACGAAGCTTCTTCTTGCGGAACTGCATAAAGACAGACAACACTCATTGTAACAAAGGTCTTGGGAAAAAAATCTGAGGAGCATGCAGGCCTTACAGGAATATATTCTTGTGACTACTTAATAACTCTCCAGCCTGGTCAAGGGAATATGAAAGCAGAAAATGCTGATTTAAGTTCTTTCTGTTTAGGCGTCTGTGGTTTTGCAAGTTGATTGTGACTCTGATAAATAACCTCTTAGTCATCAAGACAGTGTTTTCTTTCTGTATGTTCAACAGAGTTTGGCTCTGCTTAAGCCTAGCACAACATTTACTGTGGGCAAACAACAATTGTATGGTGGCAGCGAGAGGAGATAGTCTTTGCTGACTAAATACTATAGTATATAGTATTTAGTCAGCAAAGACTTAAAGTTAAAAATGTTAAAGAAAAAAGCAGAAGGCAGCAAAATAACATTATTAAATATGATCTCCTCTCATTTCAGAAACAATGAACCTTAGACCAGGACCAGACTGGCCTCAGCAGGGACATTAGATCCCATGTTTGTGCCAATATTTATTTCTAACCGTACCTTAAGCTGGTTGAGTTTGAGCAGGTCAGAGTCCATGACAGCCGTGGTGCCAATGACTGTGAGGAGGCGGCGCTGCTCCGATCGTCTCTCTGATAGAACCCGGTTAGCTCCCTGGCAGAAAATAGAAAGCAGACAGCATTATAAGATGTCACAATGTCATGTTATCATATGACCTTGAGCTGCAGAAAAACTTTGACCTAAATTTTAAATCTAAGGTCAAATCCATGTTGGTGTGGATAAAGTTTATTTAGTTATCAATCACTATGAAGATAAGACTGATAAAAATATAGAAAAAACAATAGACAAACAAGACTTGGAAACAAAGGTTGAAGCTAAAACTGCAACACCACAACGGTAAGATTCATGTCAAACCTACTAGAAATCATGAAAACAGCCCAAATGTATGAAATACTGCTTTAGAAGTGATGTAAAAATATAAAACTGAAGGAGCTCAATCTTTGGTCCACGTTTTCATGTTTTCAAGATAATGCATGTTTTCCTACTGTGATAATATATAACTTCGTTGCAAATGAATCCCCTGAAGAGACCCTTACTAATGATGAATATAGCCTAATAACAAGTATTACCACCAGTCTGTGCTTTGAAAAGCTCACTGTTTACACATGCACAGACAGGCCACTAGGTAGACCAAACCACATCCCTGCACACCTGGGAGGCAAGAGGTACAGACTCTTTTCAGAACAGAGCTAATACCATAAAATTGCTACTTTGATCAGGACATCAAAGATGCTGACTGATGTGGTGCTCAGTTACATCTCATTTTGTGCTCAGTCAGCGATATTGTATCTCCATAAACAATGAGGCTACAGCAAAACAATATGCCCTGGGTGACAAAAGACTAAATTGCCTGTGCTGTGAATATAAAGAAGCGTTTTCCTTTCTCTTCTGCTTTTCTCCATGGTGATAAAACACCACACAAAGCCAGGATGGAAAACACACTGCTGGAAAAACCAGCTGTTTGTAAATGATCTCAGTGCCAAAGCGTTCCTGCCTTCCCTATCAACATGTGGCATTGCAGACAATGTACCATGACGAATGTTTTCGAGTGTTATACAGAAGCTGTCACCCCTGATGTGGCCCAATAAACCTCACTTCAAAAAACTAATACCAAAGAACAGATATTTGTATTTAAGATACCTGGAATACATTAATAACAGCAGATGAGCTGAAAATGAAATCAGGAAAATTACTAAAAACGGGAAGGTAGGATGGATAAGAAAAAAGTGTGTAAGTGAGAGACAGTTTAACTACATACACATGACAGAAGGCACACATGTGTAGTGGTGGTTTAGGGTTGGAACAGAAATGTTTTTGGATCTGGTGGATTTGGTTAACAGATATTCAATATTTCTCCCTCCAGAAGCTTTTCATAATGTGGTGGTCAGCTTGAAATCTATTGCTTGATTTAAAGCATGATGTTCATAATTGAAATCCACTGGCAGCAGTGAATGGTGAAATTTTGAGAGCCTTAAGGAAAGTGTGCTGAGTGGCTCAGACCACAGACTGCTACCAAATGTTGCTAAACCAAATGTTGTTAGTCAGTGGTACAGCTTGAGTTTTACTTGTGATGAGGACAATGCTGAATTCCGTGGTTTGTTTCTGTGCACTAGCTCTCTGGCAAATAAGCTTCCCCCCAGTGTTTAAGTAGTTTTAAGAGCACTCCAAACAGCTGTCAACCATCCGGTTATACTTCGGCAAGTGTCACACATCCAGTTTATTTTCAAGTTACTTGTAAAAATTGTGCACCAGGGTTTTATCCTTAGACTTTCAATAAAGTGTTCAATTTTATCATCCAATAAAAATGACTTCAGTTATGAAAGCACCTTTCTTGCAGAGATGCAGCACAAATTTCTTCACAAAAACAGCACGAGGGGCCTTTCCATTCTACTACCTCTGTGTTTGGTCAAGACTTTCAGACTTAACTTGGAGCCAAATTAAAATTACAGGCGTACAAGCTCCCCTGGAGCATTGTCCAGATCAAACAACCTTGGTCCAAAGAAAAGAGGTGCCATCAGTCCAGATCAAATTAAGCCATGGTTTGGTTTGCTTTTTGAGTGAAAAGTTTTGTTGGGATGGCTTGGACAGACTAAATATAACAAAATCTGGCAGATTGTTATCAGAAATGGAAAAACTACTGCAATAGCACATGGGGAAAGTTTACCGGTACTTTTCGTTTATGCTATAAGACAAAGAAAAACAGAGGACCAATACCACAAACCAATAAACTGGAAATGCAGATCACACAGGTGATTATGACCATATGTAGCGTCAGTGTACTTGCATAATTACAATGTCAATTCTGATGTTATAATAAAGATTTAAAATGAATGTCAGATAGTGTATAGAATTTTTCTTAATACCCTAAATTAAAATATAACTCTAGATAGTGTACTTATTGTATCTGTGAGTCTGTCTGGGTTAAGGTGACACTTGAGAAAGTGATTCTGAAAAACCTAAACTACTCACAGTTAGTTTAGGTTTTTCACAGGTTGGGATTAATAATGACTAAAGATTTAAAGATTTCTTATTTTTTGAGCCATATCGTTTTAATTGTGCAAAAGAATCTCAACAGAAATGGTTAAATCACGACGTTGCAAGCCACATCACTGTTCCAACCATGCATCGCCATTCATCTCTAGCCTGAGGAAATCCTCTGCTCCCAAATTGTAACTTAAATGGATCCAAATGACTGTGGCCACTTATACTCACTTTTGTATCTGCCTGCCAATTAAATTCCAAGGGGGGTTTTATAAAGCATTACATTAACCATCAACAATAACCATATTCAGCAACCACTAGACCCCCTGAAGTTTGCTTACAGAGCCAGCACAGAGCTGGAGAATATCATTCTTTCCAAAACTTAGTTCTTTGGAAGTACAAAAGGATTTCTTGTGAACTTTGCCTCAACTTTTCAAAGAATCAAGCCCTCCACATACCCAAAGTTACAGTTTTGCTACATTGTCGGAAACCTGATTGAGAGGGTTTTAATTCACTAATTAACAACCTTGTCTTTATTTTTACAGGTTCTGGGCTGTATTTTCCTCTCCTCTCAATATCTACCTAAAGACATTTCGTGCAAGCCATTGTCAAGATTAAAGCTGAATATCAACTTAACAAGCCGAGTCCACGTAATCCAAGCTGATGCTGGTTGGAATCCAGAAAAAAATGGATAGACCAAACTTGAAAAGCTCTACTTTATAGTTGAGACGATTCTTGTATAGTTTAAAAAGTTTATATCTTCACTATTTAACACTATTTGTCTATTGTTTGTCTGATTATGTCAGAACAACAGACCTAAACAGGCTAATACTTTGAAAATCAATTGGCAAAATCATTGAACTATAGATTCAAGTCCATTGTCCAGTTCAAACCCATCTCTAAGAATTATAACTCTGGTAAACGAAAACTATGACTACACTGCGACAAATAGATAACATTGTCAAAGAATGAAAGTGTGAGCCTACCGAAGTGTCGACATTCTCCACCTCTCGTATGACCTGCTCGGGCAGGTCCAGGTCCAGATAGACATCCTTCTCCTTACGGCTGATGGCGTAGTAGCCCTCGCTCCTGGCACAACCGGTCACATGCTCACGAAGCTGTCCGCCTGCGCTCTTCTTCTTACGCCGAGGGTTCGGCAAGTTGGTTAGTGCAGCCCAAAGGTCAAGGACAACAGCAGTAAACCAAACATATATGAAGCCATCACACATTTTATCCATTAAAAGGCAAAAAAGATTATGTAGGCTACTTATTGATTGAAACACCATCGATGGTCGGAACATTGGTAATTTGGAGTTAATTTTCATGGCAATCACACACACACACATATTTAGAGCAGAAGGTAGTCATTGAAAGGATATTAGTGTGGGTGACCCAGTGAGTATCATTGAGCCAGTCAGAACTGTGGTCGTCCTGCAGCAGCTTCTCATAGGTCTTCTTTAGCAACATCAAGTCTTCGCCGTCCAGACCGGAGTTCCAGATGTCGTACAGGATGGTCATCTGCTCAAACTCACTGCGGTTGTCGAACTTCAGAGTTAATGGCTGGGCTGCTGGGACAGGTTTCGGCCAGCGCTGGGATGATGTTACCCCCGCCTCCTGCAGAAAGAGGCGCTCACTCTTCCTCACCTCTTCAATCATCTCATCCTCTGTGTCAGAGCTGGACAGTTCCCCAGACTCCAGCTCCTCCACATCCACATCTTCCTCCAAGTCTGAGTCCTGCAGACAGGGAGAGGAATATTACTACCAAGTAAAAAATTCGAGCACAAGCAGGCCCAAACACTAAGGCTGTGTTAACACATCTATTGTTGCCTTTTAGTTTCTAAGGGTTTAGGGTTCAGTACAAATTAGCTTACAGACTTGGATTTACCAGATTACATGTACATGTATGTATGTATGTATGTATGTATGTATGTATGTATGTATGTATTAACATTAATCTTCATGGTTAAAATCCACAGAAGAGATTCCTGAGGATCTGTCTGACTCCGGTCAGAAAACGACACTGATTGTTCGTGCACTAAACTGTATAACTATTTTGCAGTAATCAATACAAAAAGCATGCAGCGAAACAGAAAACCTTCTGTTTTTTTCTGTTCAAAGCAAATGGCTCAATTAGATACAATCAGCCTGGCATGTGTGAGGAAAAACTCACTGCCCAAGCATAGACGTTAACAGGAGGTTTAGGCTGTTGGCCCAGTGCCCGCATGACATTAGCTTTGAGTTTTCTGAACATATTTATAAAACACTGAGACAGCATCAGAAGGTTGTGTTGATTACATCAGCAACTCTAATCAGAGTTATGATAGAGAGGTGAACAGGGACACAGCACTGCTCCAAAAACATCCTCCACCAATACTGTACTTTTTTTTTTTTTTTAAATCACATTAAACTCTATTTTTGTAGCACGTAGATACTCCCATTGATTGATATCTTAATTCAATAAATGTTAGGACATTTTACGGGATCTTGTCACTTTTTTCTAGGGGAAAAACCCTTATGGCATTACCATAAAAACATCAAACGTTTGCGTGCCACCAACACAGAACTTGAAACTGGACATTCAGGTGAGTCAGACAGTATTTCTATTTTGTCAGCATGACTGTTGTGGCACATTGTTACCTATGACACACTACGTATACCGTAACAACATCCACAAGCATTTACAAGAACAAACTAGAAGTCCCACGCACCTCTAGTTTACGCTTCCTCTGTTTCTTGCCCGGCTGCTCCTTCTGTTTTTTTGTGTGAGGAACCTCAATGTTTTCTTTGTCTTTTCTTCTCCTCTTTTTGCTTTTGTCCTTTTCAAGTTCATAACCTTTGCTAGCCATGACTTTCTTTGACGATGGAGGTAGACCTGCAGCCTGGCCAGCATCCTCAGAAGGACTAAGCACTCCCATTGAAGGTAAGTATTCTCCTGGATCTCCCCTGGATGGTAGTGCCTCTCCAATGACCTCCTCTGGTGCTTCAAGCACCCCAGAAATTGTGTTGAGGTCTGCTGGGAGCAAGACAGAAGAGTCTTTGGAGGAAGTCCTTTTGGTAGTAGGTGGTACCTGGAGAACAGGGGGTTTGCAGTAGTTGTGCTCCATAACAACGATTACACCCTCGGGGCTCATAACCAGAGCCAGTGACTCTGGTGAGAAGAGATCCTCCTCCATCTTCTGCTCCTCTGCCTCATCAGATGTCTCGGTCTCTTCTGAGTCCCCAGCATCAGGGTCCATTTTCAGGGCTACGTCAGCCAACACAGACAGGTCAGTGGTTGAGGCTGAGGCCAGCTGCAGTAGGCTTGATGCCCCCAGCTGCTCCCTAAGTCTCAACCTCTGCTCACTTTCCTCCTCATCATCTTCCTCTCTGAGCGATTGACAGGAAGAAGCAGACAAGCTGGTCGTCCGCGGCCTTCCTCTGGACCGTTTGTTGACAGGAGGTGGAGGAGGGGCCTCCTCGAAGGCCATTCTGCACATAGAGGCATGGTCCAATGGCAGGTTCTGCACAGTGCGGCACACCATGACGGGAGGACCAGAAGATTTGGGGGAATCTTTGCCTGCACCCCGTTTTCCAGGGGATTTGACAGGAGTGGTCTGAGGAGAAATGGGTAGTCCCTTTTTGGACTCTTCGGAATCTTGGGTTCGTCCAGATGGGGGCACAATGAGGGCATTGCCTTCACCTGGTTTGGAGGCAAAGGGGAGCAGTTGGATGCCCTGTGTGGGACGAGCTGATGGGGTTGACGCAGCAGTGACAGGGGAGTCTGTGGCCTTGCTTGGGGAAAGGAGAAGGGATTCACCCACCACTTGTGAGGGAGATGGTGATAGCTGTGCAGTTGGCAGCAGCGTTTTGCTGTCGTTCTCGCCTGTGGAGAACGAGACGGTCTTCCTGCGTTTCTTGAGAGGAGGTACAAGGACGACAGGGGATGAAGGACGTGGGTAGGGGGGAGATGGAGGACGCTTGGTAGGTGGTGCTGTTGCATCTGCCTTGATGTCCTTGGCTTCACCTGCGAGGAAATGACAGTTTTGAAAGACTGATTCAGACAAAACAATGCAGCTAACAAAGATTTTTTACAGCTGCAAAGGCGCTATAGCCACATTCCAAAGAGTGTATTGTAGTTAATGATGCTGACGATAACTTTGGACTTACCCATTTTGACTTCTACTTTTGGAACAGCAGCTGCATTATTTTCCCTGAGAAAAACAGAAAAACATTTTTTATGAACCATAATGAGAAGCACGTACCCAAAGACATGGAACAAACAACAGCATGGAATAAACACAGAGTTTCTAACTTCATACCTGTCGTCCTCCTTCTCATTAGTGCTGTCCATGGTTGACTCATCCATGCTGTCGAGACCGTCACTCTCAGCCCCCTCTCCATCCTCTTCCTCATCTTCCGAAGATGATGAAGATGAAGATCCTGAAGAGGAAGAGCCCTCAGATGACGAGGAGAGGCTCTCATCATCACTATCAGCACTAAGGGCATCGTCTAAAAGAAAAGAATTTGGTATAATTTCTGCCTTGACTTAAAGTAAACATAAACAAAGACATTGTAATAATATTACAAGTTGTCATTTACCATCAGACTCCTTTTCACTTTCCTCTTCTTCATCCTCCTACAAATAAAAACAGGCTGTGGTTACAACTCTAAAAAGATCACGGCGAAATGCTGCCATCTAGCAATCAGTAAGAGTAAGAGCATGATGTTAACACAAAGCAAAAGAAAAATCCAACTCCCTTACATGTCATATGAATCTAACATTCAAATTAATGAATAATTAATCAATTTTCAAAAAGAACCGATTTATGTACCTCACTTGTATGTGTGCTTTATCTTTAGTTCATTTTGCATTGTATGGTTTGCAAAACAGGACAGACTAAAATATATTCGTTTAAAAAATACACACCTTCTCAGTCGAGGAGCCGTCAGACGTTTCTTCTCCCTCGCTGCCGAGCTCCCATGGTTTACGACTTCTTGGCTTCTTTTTCCTCCTCTTGTTGTCCCTTTCTGCTCCACGCCTGTCTGCCTCTGGCATTCTCCCCTCAGTAGCTGGAAATGAGACAGCAGCCAAAGAGTTATATGCAGCAGAACTATTAATCAAACCACCCATTAAAGATTTTCAGTGCAGGCAAACCTTCATCATCCTCGTCTGGTGGGGTTGAGGGTCGCGGCCTTTTCATTTCTCCCTCTTCGAACTCCTGAGGTTCTTTCCTCTTAACCTGAACAATTTGACACCAACAATTTTTTTAGAGATCAGACACAGTCAAGAAAGTAAATGATTACATTACATACTCAAAACATATGATTAACTGTGCGTGAGTCCTGGCAAAGCAATTAGGACAGTAAGTATCTACAAATTTAATCTGCAACCGCTACTGTGAGGGAATGTCTTCTTTTAAAATGCAAAGTAAAAAAAACTGTTTCCAATGAGGGTAAGCTGTCAAACATGGATATACAGGCTAAGATCTGCCACAGTGTGGTGCTTTTACCTTGAAGGAAGGCAGCCGTAGTGCTCCTCGGAGAGAAAATCCCTCCACACCACCACTCTTTGCCCAGTCCACAAGAGACCCGAGAGGCTCCCGAGGACGGTTGACTTTCTCCTCTTTTTTCTCATCATCCCGTAAGGCAGACACGCCCCTTACCATCGTCTGGAAAGGCTAGAAGTGGGAAACATTTGCAATTTAAAATTTTGGTAGTGACAAGGCTTTTCCACATCTTGAAAGCAAAATTTGTAGCAACCTCGCACATAGGTAAAATGATGATGGGTGTTTTTAATCTGAATTTACAGTACAGTCAATTTTCAAAGATATTCAGTCCATAGTTCAATAAAACAATCCCATAAAAAAGGTACAAAGAAGTGGACAAACACGTTTTCCTACGTTCATACAATGAACACACCAGCAAGCCAAAAAACCAAGACAATGCTTTTATTGTTATGATTATTCTTCCTTACCTTGGCCTTGGTCTCTTTCCTCTCCCACCACTCGTCAAAGGTTGCAAAGGCAACGTTCTCCACCATTTTGCGGTTCAGGTCCCTCTGCATGATGTTTTTCATTTCCTGGATCAGAGCAGCTAGGACCATCTGCACTGTGGCTTCATTCGGATTCTCAGCCAGTATGGGCATTGCCTCCCCGGGAGCCCTGTACTCGTCTCCATCCCCGGGCAGCATGGTGCCATAGCCAGGTGGAGGCATGTACGAGGGGTACTGTGGTGGTAAGACGTGTGGCGGCCAGCCAGAATGAGGAGGCGGGATGCCATGGTGTGGAAGGGGGGGTATCTGAGTGCTGTGGGGATCAGGGTAGGGGTATGGCATGTGAGGGGGCATGTAGCGGTGGTCCTGGTCATAATGAGAGGCCGCACCACTCCCCTCTTGGTCTATGTAGGGATGGTGTGTGTGGGGTGGTGGCATAGAGTGGAGATGGTATGAGGTGTAGTCTGCAGTTGCTGCCTCACCAGGGCCTGGGGTGCCGTTGGATGACGATAGGCGCATCTGGTGTAAGCGACTTAGCATGTGGGTCTGCATTTGGAAGGACATAGGAGCTCCACCGCTGTATTGGTTCATCAGCTCCATGGAGGTGGCATAGTCATACATGTGGTGGGGCATGGGAGGAGGATACTCAGGGTGCAGCTCCATGTGGGGGAGGGGAGGGATCCCCGGGGGAGGCGGGGGCTGGAGAGAGTAACCAGGGGGAGGTGGAGGAGGCAAATGAGGAGGATAGGAAGGTATAGGAGGGTGCATGGAGGTGCCAAAGTGCTGTGCAGAGTCAGAAATAGGTTGGGGTGAAGAGGAAGGGTCTGTTGTTTGTGAAGGCATGGCAGCCTGGGATGAAGACGGAGAGGAACCTGAAGTGACTGAGGGCTGGTGGGTCGTCACCGTTGTTATGGTGGTCGTCTCCTCCTCCTCATCTGAGATCTCCATGTCTTCCCCGGAGGAATGAGGAGAGGACTGAAAAAACAAAACAAAACAACAAAAAACCAATCAGAATTACCTGTTTTAAGTTGGGAAGCCGCACACAAAGTGGTGCTGGAGAGATAAATAATCACTTTAGTTTAGAGTTTAGTGTTGGAACATAGCATATTAATGTAATGCTGACTTAGGTCTTGGAAATGTGCGCTTAATGTTCTTTTTGCTTTGTTTTTCTTCTTTTGCACCAAAAAAGACCAAAGTAAGCTGCCTGCACACATCTAATGTTACAGGCCACAGCAAAAAATATCAGCATTTTTGGAATGACTTGGCAAGTGAGAACTAGAGCTGCATCAATTAGTTGTCAACTATGACTCAATTGCCGATTTGAAAATCAATCAAACTGTTGAGACCCAACAGTCTACCGAGACCCTGTGTTTTCTTTTTAACGTACTACCGATCTTTGAGTTTCAAATATTTTTAACAATTTTCAAAAAAACAGAGGAAAAAAAAACAGAAAAAACGCACAGTTCAATATCCAAGGCACCACCCCCTCGAAAAAAAAAGGAAAATAAAAAACATACAAAACCCAGCAAAATGATACCCCGAACGACCCACTTCACCCTCACCACCTCTCTCAGCCAATCCAACCCCTGAGCGCTAAGACCAATTCAGAAGGTCAGGAGGCCACGTGCTACTGATCTTACCTGACTTTGTCCATTATAAGGTGGTGTGTGCGCTCCTGTCCTGCTGCGTGTATCAGCAGATGCAGCCTGGGAAGAGTCCTCCTGCAAAGCCCCAGTCCCAGTGAGGCCAACCTGGGGCTGGGGTTCCTCTGGCGGCAGGATGTGGGAGGAGTAGGTGGAGGAGGATGGTGTATTTGCTGTAAGTACAGTGGGACTCTTCCTACCTTCTCCCCCCTTTCCCCGTTTCCTTCCTCTGTGTCCATCCCTGTCTCTTTCCCCTTTCCTCCTGTGGTCCTTCTCCCCATTGTCTCCCAACTGATTGCCGCTTGTGTGCTCTCCTGTTCCATCACCCGACCCACCTCTTCGCTCTCCTCCGTCCCCCCGCGTGCCCCTCTGCTTCTCCTCTTTCCTATCTTCCTCATCTTCTTCGTCAGAGGCGAGGAAAGAAAATTTAGCCTTTTGTTCCTTTAGGAGCATCTCAATACGCGAGTCAAGGCTGCTGCTGTGGTAGACAAACGGTAAACTCTCATTTGTGGAATCTGGCTCTGGGGAGGAAGAGTCACGTTGAGGGGGTGGTGGGGAGCAAGAGGAGGTGGGAAGATGGTGTGGGAGGGAGGTAGAGGAAGGGGAGGTAGAGGAGGAGGCGATGGAGGGCTGGGGTGGAGAGGAAGGTGGTGGTGTCTTTGGTGGTGCCGGTGGAGTGCTGGGACGGCGCTTAGGTTTTGTCCACTGCTCTTCGCGGACCGGACTATCCTGGTTGAAGTCCAGTGTTCCAAGTGTCTCAGCTACAGCCGCCGCAATGACTGAGGCTGGAGGGAGGGGAGGCGGCGGCGGAGGAGGTGGAGGCAGAGCACTGTGATGACCAGCGTGGTAGTCTTTTTCAGCACCCACTGAAGGAAGAGGTCCCCTCTCTGACAAGCTTGCGCCCCCAAGACGGGTGGAAACATCCAATCCCTGAGGAGGGGCTGGGGCAGGCTCTTTGGAGGAGTATGCGGAGTAAGATGACGGGGGAGGAGACATGCTGTTTGAGGAAGAGCGGTAAGAATTGGAATTGTATCTGGGGTCAGAGCTGTTGGAGTAGTCACTGTCTCGGTCTCTGTCTCTATCCCGGTCTCTGTCTCGATCTCTGTCTCGGTCCCTGTCGCGGTCATGGCTGCTCCTTCTGCGGCTGCTGCTGCCATGGTGGTTGTGAGAATGGTGGTGGTTGCGGTGTCTCTGGTGGCTGTGGTCACCTGATCGAGAGCCCAGGCTGTCTCGCCGGTACCCCCTGTCGTCCCTGCGTTCTGAGTGGTGATGGGAATGATGGGAATGGTACTTTGAGGAAGAGTTTGTGTCTTGCTGGTGGTGGTACGATGACCTTCTGGAGCCAATAGCGCCTGGCCCATAGCGGCCCCCTGAGTCTCTATCCCGGTCCCGCTCCCTGTCTGCCATTGGGGGCTGATCATACTGGGTGGCAAGAGGCGGTGGAGGCATTGTGGAGTGGTGCGCTATGTGTGGCCCAGGCCCTGCAACATTGGGGTATGGGGGGTAGCATGGCGGCTCATTGGGACGGTATGATGGGGTTGGGGGATACATAGGGCGACCTCGATGATACGCTGGGGGCTCCTGAGCATCCTCAGAGTAGCGAGACACTTTGTATCCTCCGACAGTAGAAGAGACTGCAGAAGACGAGGAGGAGGAAGGTAGCATGTCCTGGGGAGGGTAGCCGCTGCCCAAAGTGCCAGTGTTGTAGCCAGTATGCCTGCAAAAAATAAAAAATAAAAAATGTCACTTTTAAAATGTCATTATTTTTGGACCAAAGCACTACGAAGACAATAATGCAACATCAGAATTTGATTCCTGCTCTTCTACCAACTATCTGTACCACCAGTGCTAGTTTGCCAAAGATGTTTCCTAGCTTTGACTGAGGGATCTGAATTTGACTCATGATAATGACAATGGCAAGGCAAAGGTAAAACTCTGATGTGAAACTCTCTGTGAGCTGACCAGCAATGACTGACCTGGCACCGCTGTAGCCCGAGTCTTGTGAGAAAGGAGTCCCAGATCTGGAGCTGTAAGGTGTTCCTCCTCCACCTCCCTGAGATGATGCAGAGGGAGGTGTATCCAGACGCTGATCACTGTACCCAGTATCGGTAGAGCAAGGTGTGGCGCTACCTGACGTGAGGGCTTGGACACCTGCTGCCAAAACCGCAAGCTCACTGGAGAGCCTCCGCCTGATTTCTGATGACTGTGCAGCAAAAGGAAATATGTTTTTTTTTTTTAAATCAAACAAGAATGATTCACTCTGTGATTGTGCTGAATTTTATTCAGAATGTGTGCAAACAATGACTTATCAAAAAATGCTGCAAAACACTTTATATTCATTTGCAATTCAGCTCTATTTGATCATTAAATGAGTGAAGGGACAATACCGTGTCAGGCTGTGGCTGTGGCTGTGGCTGTGTTGGGGCCTGAGGCTGGACCCTGTCCGTCAAAGCCTTGCCTCCCAGGGGCACAGTCTGAGGAGTGTAGGACCCATTCACTATCAGGTCATAATACTTCTGCCTCTGCTGGCCTAGGTAAAAAAAAACAAAAAACAGAAAGCACAGAAATGCATAAATGCTTTGAAATGAGCTCATCAGCTACACAAATGGGATCTACTTATAATGAGGTTTCCAAGACGAACACCATTAGGTTTAATGGCCTCCAACAAGAATCAGCTCATCTGCTTGTTTTATTTGTCTCATTTGCTTTTAGCTCTGTTTGTAAGTTCGCAAGACATCTCAAAAACTTGTTAACAGATTCTTTTTTTAATTAACTGGGACATTGGGGAACAGAACAAGTGAATTACATTGTTATAACTGGGATTAAGGTGCAGATACAGGAATTGAAAAACAGGATTTTGTTTTAGACGGCGTCGGTAGTTTCTTATAAACTACAGCTCTTTCTTGAATGAAACAAAAAGCTTGCATACAGTCTCTCCCAGTTGTGCATCACTTTGTATGTTACTATGTATTAATATCTGTTTACAGAGGGTTTAATGTGTTTTAAGGTGTTTTAGCTTACCTTTTATATCCAGTTGAGCGTGAATGATGTTACCCATGACAGAAGTATTGTGCAGTTGCTTGACTGTGTCCTTGGCTCCTCTGGTGCTGGTAAACAAAACCCTGGCCAGGCCCAAATGCTTCCTGGTCTTGGGGTGAAACAGGATTTCCATCTCCTCCACCTCACCAAACTTGGCACACATTTCTGCCAAAAAGGGCTCCTTGATGTTGTCATTGAGTCTAGCAAAGGTCACCTCCTTGAGGGGTATGGGACCCACGTAGAACTCATCGAGCTGGGAAGAAAACGGGCAAAATCGGTGAGAAGAATTTGTCACTTCAAAAGATGAAGTTCCTGTGTCGGGTGAGTTTACCGTTGACCGCCTATTCTCACCTTAAACTTCGGCACTGGCAGGGACAGCTCTGTATACCTGGACCATAGTCTCCGGGGTCTTGGGTCCCGCAGTTCACCCACGGGAGGAAATCCAGAGTCCTGAGAGAATTATACAGGTTGCAGCTCACAAAAAAACCCCAAACAATTTAAGGCACACAAATTGCAGCCTGGAGAAAAGTGAACTTCAACTCACTGGCACACTGAAATGCACTCCATCGTATCTGTAGATCTTCTGTGTGACCCGCCGTATGGCTGGGTCCTGGACGAGTTTGTAGCTCTTCCACTGCAAACTGACAGCTTTTTGTGAATCTGCCCCACCGTCTGGATCCATCCTACAACTGAATGTCAAAGGGAAACCAGGATTTCAGACATTGCAGCAGCTACCGTGAGGGAACAAAACCTCCTCAGAGCAGTCACCAAGAGAAGCGAGGATTTGACAAATTATCTGCAGAAGAGAGAAATACTGATGTGAAATGCTGCAGTAATTACAACGAAAAGTATATTCGGCCGCTGGCTGTGGGTACACTGTCTGATAAGGTAACCGAACGTGCAGCTGCGTCACATCAGTTAGCCAACTTTTTGTGATCAATACCGGTTAATAGTAATATTGAAGTCAGAGGGGAAAAACATAATTATGCGGGATAACAACCAGGACCTTTCTAGTCTCGAGTAAGATGCTGCGTGCTGTCAAAACAATGACCAGCGTTACGTCACAAGACAGTTAGTTCGGCTAGCAACATGCTAGCTGCATCAACGAAATGCTAAGAAACTGCATTCTCCAACGTCTCGACAGAGTTCACGTTACACGCAGATGAAACCGGGTTCCGGACAGTTCCCCATGAACCACATCATCGGTAGCTACTGCGTTAGATAACGTCAACCGATGTTAAATTACTTATGCCTTCTCGCGTTAGCTAGGGCAAGTTAACGCTGCCGCTGGCTAATGCTAACTAGCAAGAACATCAAGTTAGGAGTCAAACTCTGATATTATACACCCTCCGCTCGCATCATTAACCATTTATCCGTGACTTTCATGTTATGCACCTATCTTTTAGGCTCTACCTACTTGTTTTGGCTCCAATTCGCCTAAATTCAGACCCCACCTCTTCAAGACCTACTGCCCGCTCATCCGAAAGTAGCAACCCGCCGCTACAGTGTAGGCAGCTACAGCCAGGCCCGGGAGACGAACAAGAAAAACACTGAGCCCCGAACAGAAAAGGGACGTCTCCGATTTTGCGCCGAAGCAAATCCGATGAGCTAAAATGATGTCGCTATCATTCCGGTAGTTAGCCGAGGCAACAACACGCCTCCCCGGGCGGCGAAGCCATTGTTTTCGCTTTAAAATCCCTATATTGTGGAGCGAGCCGCCATCGCGTAACCAACCTGAAAGCCTCGCCTGTTCTCCATCAGTTATGCGAATGCAGCCCACGATTGCTGATCCACACTTTCGTCACTCCGGATAACTAAATAAATTAATACGGAACACAGACGTAAAATATCGAAATGTTATAAAAAACTAAACATATTTTAGTAGGATAACGACTACATTTTTTATTGACGGCCATTTTTTACGGTTGAAAGAATATATTCGAATCTGCGTATGCAAATCCAAGCACAAGAAAGTTATAATCGCGCCCCCTAATGGCCGAACAGTGACAGCTCAGCTAACGCAAATTGATGGTACACTTGATTCACTGGTCCGAAAGGATAATAATAATAATAATAATAATAATAATAATAATAATAATAATAATAATAATAATAATAATAATAATAATTCTAGTAAATATATAGAGGAAATCCTAAAAATGACTCATTTGGTGTGGTGTGTACAGAAGGAAGTTCACAGCTGTATTTAAAGTGCATTCAAATGTTTGATATGTAGAGAATATAAGTATTAATATAATGTGTTGTGATAAAAAGGTACTGTAAGTATCAAAAGTAAAAGTATTCATCAGGCAGCAATATGGCCCCTGAATTTGTTTATTTGTTTAATTACTTATTTATATTTTATTATTGGGTTACTATAAGTGATGTTCAAACATGTAAATTAAATGTAGCAAATCTAAGAGGACTCAAGGACTTATAAATACATTTAACCTAGAACCTTGTATGTAAGCAGCATTTTAATGTTGGGGTGAACTGTAACAAGTTATCCTATTTTATAAACTGATCATAGGTTTTGTATATTAGAGCTGACGTACTTAAACAATGTGTAACTCCAGCAGCAAAGACTTTAAATACCTAAGTAAAGTTAATCCTCAAAACTGAGCTCAAGTTCAATAATTGAGTGAATGTCCCTTCATTCCTCCTCTTCATATGTCTCTTAAACATCTCTAGAGGCAGTGTTACAATGTTTGCCATCAGTCAAATGGCCTACACTGTGCACCATTAATTAATAAAGAGTGAGGATGTAGTGCTGGACAGATTCATTTCCTTTTGTGCTTAAATATGCACATTTGAGTGGTACAGAATGGACCTTTCAGAAAATAATGAAAAATGTCACAATCTAAACTATCACTGGTAAAAACTGGATTTTCCCTTTAAATTGACTAATGGGTTAAAGAGACTCACAATTTTTCCTCTTTGGCCTGGTTATATTATTTACTTAAAAAAAACAACCAGAATGAACCCCATAGGGAAACTGAATAATGTACATACAGCTGATATGGATAACGTTGGTAAGATTATGCAATAAGTTAAGCATACAGTATAAAGACAAATCCAGTCACATAATTGTCAAACTATGTCTGCTTTATGGAAGTACATCAAAGTGAGTCATCTGCAACATTGTGCCTCCATTCTACAAAGGTTAGGATGTTATTGTTCTGAGGAATTTAAACATTATCTCACTTAGTATACCTGCATTATTGTTGAGAAGCTGTCACCATATTTATATTACATGATTGCATTACATTTTCAGATTCTGTGGACAAAAGAAGTCAAGAGACCCAAGAGATACTCTAGGTATATCCATACTTACATTTAGATACAGTCATTGCATCAATTTTAGCTCGTCAACCACACTGATGTAACCAAATCTAGCTCAGGGAATGCTGACGCTACCTAAAAGTTAAATTTAGCGTTAGGCATCACCCATTCTGGTCCCTGTTACAGACCCCCACTCTTTTAGCTGACTCTACCAAGAGGTCTATGAATCAGGGTTTGTCATACACAACTATGGTGCTTTTATCATTGGTCACCACCAACTGCTTTGTTAAAACCACTTACTTGAGATTTATTATTAAAACAAAACAACTGAAACAGTTTTCCAACAGACTCCAGTGCATTTTATTATGTTTGCTCAGATATTCATTAGAAACAGCCTGCAAGAAATCAATTTCATAGCAGATATAAATTAAAAATTTCCTTGATCATATTATATTAATGTGAAAACATTTGCAATGAAACCGCAGCAATGATTTCATTCATTTAAAAATGTGGCTCAATACCACCAGATAGTGTATTCCTTCCCAGCAGATGAAGTTTAACCAAAAAAAAAGAAGAAGCTCACTGAGCTGCACAGATTTCAAACAGAGCTTTGATCATTTTGTAAAGATAGTTTGACAGAGAAAGAAACAAAAACATCCTTGCGCTATTTGTGGTGACGGATTTGATGGTGAAAAAGTCCCTCTCACTTGGCACGGACAGTTCACTCTCAGTCATCAAGGTTTAGCCACGCCAAATGGAGCAGGTGGTGACAGAGACAGCTAAGCTTGACACACCCGGAGGCACAGGACTTCTGTTTAGAGCTGGAGCGACTGTGAGCCAGAGCAGCGGACTGTGGTGGGAGAAGCTGGAGTGAACTGTCTGAGCTGAGCACTGCTTTCCTGTGTGCTTGTATCAGGATCCCTGTGGATGGTCATTCACATGGCTTTCACTTTGATCTGCTTCATCTTCATCTGCTTCTTCTCAATCTTCTTCTGCTCACGTCGCTGGGCAGCTTCCTGAAAAAAAAAAAAATTAAATAAAATAGATATACACATTAAACAGGGAATATGAGCACTCCATTTTTACTTGTGAGCTTTTCTGTTGAAAGAATAGATCAGTATAATGGAAGAAATGCCAGTGAGCTACCTGAGAGTTAGAGAAGATTTATAGGACTCATGTCCCAAGCTCAGTTAAAAAGACACCAGCTGGGAGCTGTAATTTCCTGGGAAATGTTTGGCACATAAATATCTATAAACGTGATGCCGTTTTTATGCTTTAGTCTCTATGAACATTATTCAAACAAACAGGTCATAACATGTTCATTTAAATTTAGAGATGCCTGCAAGTAGTTATTGTTGCTTTTGTACGGAGCCAGTCGAGCTGTTTTTCTAGTCATTAGGCTCTAAGATGATTTTTGCTACCTTTTTGCCCTGAGGTCTGTGTTACATGGGGTTGCAACTAACGATTATTTTCATTGATGAATAATATGTTAATTACTTTCTCACTTAAACACTTGGTTGCTTGGTCTAGAAAATGCTGAAAAATGTCTGTCAGTGTTTCCCAATGCCAAAGATGTCGTCCTCCAATGTTTTGTTTCGTCCACAACCCATAGATATTCAGTTTACTGTCATGGAGAAGTAATGAAATTGAATAGCAGCAACTAATTGATTCATTTCTGCAGCTCTGGAGTTATAAATCCTCTCTAATGACTCGGTTAAAAGCGAATGAGCAGATTTTCTAAACTATTCCATTTAAATATCGTTTAGTGGGCTTTGTGGGAGGAACTTCAGATTTCAGACCTCCAGGCGACGTTGTCTCTCAGGGTCTTCCTCATTCATGATCCTCTCCTTCTCGGCTCTCTTCTTCTCCTCGCGGCGCGTCTGGGCTGCCTCCTGACGCTGAGCGTGAGTCTGCTTGAGGAAGTTCTCCTCCACACGGGCACGGTTTCTGTCAGCTTTCTGTTTGCCCTAATATACAGTGAGGAGAAAATGGACTCATGGCTGCACTTTAAGCTCTCACTTCAAAGACCAAAATGGTGAGTGAGTGATCATTTGGATGTGACACCAGAGAATTCCCTTCACCTCTCTGTTGAGACGGAGTTTCTTGACTTTATCGATGCTGTAGATCACCATGTTCATGAGAGGGAGGAGAGAGTCCATGTCTTTGGGAGAGGTGTTGCCCATGCCAGGCACTACATGCACAAACACACACAAAACAAACAGTCAAAATTTTAACAAATTAGTGAAATAAAATTCAGGGTTTAGGATTTGTTCCAATTGTAGTAAAGACAGGCTTTTCACCATTAAATGTAAACAGCAGCGTCTTCTTGGTCTCAGGCAGCTTTAAAGGCTGACCCTCCCTATAAAAAGAAAACAAAAAAGCACAAGAGCTTTTAGTACCACATTTATAACTCACATGTGAGGGATTAAAAAGATTAAATATAAAACTCACTCTTGCATAACTTTTGGACCAGAAAATTGGTCCGAGAAATGGATGGACTCAATCTTGTCAGCATGGTTGGTGACATAATGCGCCATCTAAAAATCCCAAAAATAGATGCAGACACATGAGAGTACTGTATTTAAAGAGAGGGAGATGCTGTCTGCCAAATAAAAAAAACCCTGTTTTGGTATTCTGAGACTCTGTGGTGCCTTTTATTAAAACAGTGACACTGTATGAGATAATGATGATGATAGATACCTTGTTGTCCATCACTCCATCTGTGACCTCGCCCATTTCACTTAGAATAGCCAGGGAGTCTGGGAGCCCGTACTTGGCCCCAGACTTAGGCTTGTCACCACAGAACTCACTCTATGGAAAAAAAGATTTTTTAAAAGAAGTAGTTAGTAGAAAGAGAAATATGTCTGTGGGTAACACTCTAAGGGCAATAACAAGGACTACAAATTACTGCATAATTGATATTTACCAAGTCCTGCATCTCCTTCTGAAGCCTGGCCATCGCTTTCTTGGTGCCAATAGCAAACACAAAAGTGTCCATGTCCTCTTCATTAAGAGTCACTTTGATTTGCTACAAAAAGACAATGTTGGTAAGACAATGATTGTGACTGAAATATCTGTGTTTTGTCTTCCACTTGACAGGCTCATTGCTATTTGACTGATACGCACCACTTGATCGCAGGCAGGCCTCATCATCCTGGCCAGAACGTTAAGCAGGTCCTGCCTCTTCAGAAACTGGAACAGACCACACGGAGCATTACATTAAGGGTTTATTAAACACAATACAGTGTAAAACACAACACCACACAAACAACAAGTTGCCCAAACCTTGAGCTGAATCAGCATCCCTTCACAGCACACACGTCCGGAGCACCACAGGTTGTAGATGTGTTCATTTTCCTGATTCAGCTTGCCAGTGCTCACTGCTTCTTTACTTGTTCCATCATCACCTATAAATACAAATCGTTGACAATTAACACAAGATCTGCTTCATGATGAGTGTCACCAAGCACATGTTGTATTTTTTTATTGAAAAACAGTGCTGTTGAATACCGGAAACATCTGAAGCACTCACCCACTAGTGCAAAGTTGCTCTCTAGAAGTTCTCTATGTGAGCTGAACCAGGCCTGAGCCAGCCGACTGTTCTTGTTCTTGCCGATGATGTAGTTCATGATGTAGGCCAAGAGGCCGGTCACCATCAGGATCTCCATGTAGTAACTCTCCCAGCTGTTCTGCAGATGTGCAGGGACCTGCAGAGATGCAGCAAGCAATCATCAGTATTATAGCTCAACCAGTACTGGATTTATTAGACCATTAACAATATTGATATTTGGGAGGTTAAAATAAGATAATGAAATACTGGCCAATAACAAACAGATTCCTCATATGTCTTTCAATAAATCATGACCAGAAATAATACTGATTGGGACATGTTGAAGTAAAAAATCCAACTGTCAGAGCACTCTACTTGACAATTATTGACTATAACTCCATTTATAAATTAACTCAAACCTAGACTGACATTTCTGTACCGCAACTTTTTGTTGCCAGCCGGTCAACATATAGACTGATACCAATATATGCTACTGGTGGACATCGGCAGACATATCAGCCAGCCAATTAAACTGATCTACTTCTAATCAGTAACAATACAATGCATGAAATCGGTTTATGTAAACAACCTGTATCTCAGTTAACTAACTAAATCAAACTGCAGCTACAAAACAATGGTGCAATCTGCATTTCTACTGCTCTAACTTTTCTTTGCATTGGCCTCCCAACAGCTGTGAAATTGCATTTTCATGACAATGACAACACGGACAACATTAATGAACCGGTTTTGTGCAAAGTGGCCCAAACTTAAACGCATTTACAGGAAAATGTACTTCTGCGGTAGAAGAATCTGTGAGCAGTATGAGACCCAAGGCAGATCACAATCAGCAGAGGACAGTATGAGAGAAGATTTCAGCAATAAGCCGGCTTACTGTGTGGATTATGAGGGGGTCCTTCATGGAGTGGCCAGGCTTTTCCATGTCCCCCATCCCCTCAAATTCCTCCTGGTCATATTTGTAGATGTCTTGATCCTAGAGAAACACAAAGTTGAATTTGCTTATTTCAACATTCTGTGTAAATAAAAAGAAAGGGCAATCAAATGATTTATTTTGGAAACTCAAAGCTGTACGCAGTAATACAAGGCAGCGTACCTGTGTCTCTGAGTCCTCAAAACCATCCTGGCCGTCCTCCAGCTCCACAGTGGCTTCATCTTCATCTTCATCCTCTTCAGGCTGCGAGGACTGTGAGGCACGAGGCGGAGGGGCAGTTTCTGCCTCGGCTGCTTGATCGTCATTCATGTCCTCAAACTCAGCAAAGTCATTGTCGTCAAAGTCTGCGAGGTCTTCGCCATCATCAAAATCGTCATTGTAGCGTCCCCTGGCAACAGGAAAGGCCAGGAAGAGCAGCAGTACAGGTATCAGGAGGAAACGCGCACTTCGCATGGTGGGACCTGCAGCGAGGTGGAGAGGCGGAGTGAAGGAGTGTTGATGCAACAAACAGGAACACATGTGAATAAGGGTGGTATGGGAGGTTGCGGCTCAGAGGTAGAGTCAGCGTCTTGTAATCAGAAGGTTCGCTGGTTTGATTCCCTAGCTCTGCATGTTGAAGTGTCCTTGGACAAGATACCAAACCCCAAACTGCTCTTGATGTGGTGGTCAGCCCCTGGCATCAGTGTCTGAATGTATGTATGAATTACTGTAAGTCACTTTGGACAAAAGTATCTGCTAAATGCATTAAATGTAAATGTAACTTAAAGAGGATTGACGGGCCTATAGAAGTACTAAACAGGAAGGAAAAATCTTACACACCAGTCCAAAAACAAGAAGTTAAATCAGTTCAGTATGACATGGTGCAACTTGCAAGCACAGGTCTGCCATTTATTAGCTGTTTTTAAAGAGTTCACCTTAATGTAACATGACTTGGAAGAATTGAATTGACCAAGTCCATGATGGGCAATGATAGTGTCAACCTATAGCAACTAATGACTTCAAGCAGTTTATTACTTCAACCTCGACAGCGTCAATGTTTAACATGTGAGTCCACACTGAGGTGTTTGACGGTTGGGGCTATAAAAGGAAACTGTGACAGATCCCACGTTCAACTGATCAACATTGTAGTAACCAAGCCTCGCTCTCACACACACACACACACACACACACACACACACACACACACACACAGTGGGTATTCACGTGACCAATCTCATAGTGAAATAAATCCCCAAGGAGCGAGACTAACTAGAAAACAATGACTAATGAGGAAAGAGGACTTCTGGTGTGACAGCATTGGGAAACGCTGTTTTATGTCTTTGACTACGCTGCTAAATTAGCTCATTTCCAGGGCTAGCAGTGCGAAATGGCTAAAACTACGGTATAATCAGGATTGAATCATACAGTGTGGGATCAAGTAAGCCAATCTAAGGGCTCGGGCTCAGTCAAACTTACCGAGCCATATGTGGCTGAACCCGGAGAATAACCTAACCTACCAGAAAGCTGTGGCTAGCACCACCAACTTTAGTCAACCTGTGAGGCACGCCTGCTAACAGGCTGAAATAACAGGCTGTGTGTGACGTTTCTCCGTTTCAGTAACTCAAACTAACCCTGTGCGTTCACCTGATGCAAAATGCGGGATTAAACCACAGGCTGTTATCATATCACCGTCCCAGACCCATCCCCCCCAACACTCACTCACTTTATCATTATAGCAGTTAGCAAATCTGGCATTAGCATGCTAAAGGTGGCTAACTAGCATGGCACCCGGCTGATCCTGAGGGGAAAGCTACGCTTCTGAAGGGAAATACAACTCAGAAAGTGTGTCTTAATTAAACAAACCGACTGAATAAAGATCATAAAAACTTACCGGGAGAATTACTGTGACAATAAACGACACGCTGGTTGAGCTGAAGTAGCCTGAACTGTCCTTGTTGAAGTGTTACGCCTAGAACAGAAAAGTACACGACACAAGAGCGGCCTTTCAAAGCAAAAGCATAACGGCAGGATGTATCGGCCTCCCTTAGTCAAGTCACCGTCATCTCGCGTGTGTTTGAGGGCTTTTGTTTTGAATGTTGTCACCGGAAGTCTTTGCGATTTGTAACGTAATGTCTGCCTTGACGTTCGTAGTACTCTGGTAACGCGATCCGCCGATTGCCCATGCCAGAAGTAACTGAGTAATTTTATCAAATACTTGTAAACGTAGAGTAGAAAGCATACTCTATGCAAAATGTAGTGGAATGGGAAAATGAAGGAATAAAAAAGGAAGCTAAAATATGTGAAAAAAGTGACAATAAATAGAATAGAATATTAGAATATTATCATATTATTATATTGCTTACGTTTTATTGGTTAAATGGGTTTGTGGCCTATATTGGTTGAACATCTAAGTAAAAACTTTGAATGTCGTTAATGTTTTCAGTTTGTTATTTGATATATTGTAACGTTAACCTATTGTTGAGGCAAGTTAACATCAACAGCCTTCATGAGCGTCATTTTGTGCCTATTACTGCATCGTGATGACAGAAAAGAATCACTCGTGTAGAAACTAACCTTTAAGTTGAAATAACAGATAGTAAAAAAATAATTCTTCCTTTAACGATTGTATGTACAAACAGTATCGCTGCCCCCTCGTGGCCACAGTGGGAAACTACAGCTAATTCGTCAAGTCAGACATGATAAGATAGTTATACTTCCGGTATAAACATTCAAAAATAAAACTCAGGCTAGCTTAACTAGTTGTGCGTGATTATGCATTAATTTACCCCACCTACAAAGACAGCTCTGATTAAAACATTTAAAGGCAGTTGGCAGAGACATGTTATGGCCGCCTCTTGGCCGTGTGAGGTGTATCGTCACTGTATTCATGTTGAAACTACAATTGCATTGTCTGAGTTGGTTTTACTTTTAATGACTTAATCACAACAAACCACAAAAGCAAGAACTAAACACAATGTAATGATAGAACGTACGATTTTGTTAACCACAATCTCGAATATGTCTGTCAGACTTTCGGAGTATATTCACTGCATAAAAGCAGTAAAAGATGTGAAAGTAGGAGAAAAAAAAATCACAAACAGGATGAGATTTAGTAGAAAATCACGGAGAATAGCTCTCCAAATTTAGTTAGTTATTTCTATCGAGTAATCAGTTTGAGTATCTAAAGAATGTACGTTCAATAAGACCATACCATCTGATATAAATTAGCTTCTAAAATTAGATCAATGCAAGTAATGCTTTTACTTTGAAAACACCAACAGGAAATCGTCGGTATTACGCTGGCTTGATAGTTTTCAGGTCGTAGCGAGCAATGCTACTCTTTGTTAAGTGAAGTGGTGAGAAATCTTGCTCTCAAGCAACATTTGTTCAGTTAAATGGTTGTTTTCGCCACATCTGCGGATACTTGCTCTTGCGCGACGGGTAGCTTGTAGTACTTTGCTGGCAGGACTACTTATTTCGTAGTTAGCTAACGCTAGCGTGTTAGCTGCTCAGACAACAGCTGCAGTTCGGGAGGATGTCGCTTCACGGCAAAAGAAAAGAAATCTACAAATACGAGGCGCCATGGACGGTGTACGCGATGAACTGGAGCGTCCGTCCAGACAAACGCTTTCGGCTGGCTCTCGGGAGCTTCGTGGAGGAATACAACAACAAGGTGCGTAGTGTTGAAATGGCCATTGGTCAGCTAACGCACTGCTAAAGACGGTAACGTTAGCGAGCTAGTGCTAATGCTAGTTACCGTGCGCAGCATCAAGACACACGCTCTCAGCGTTTGTTTTGTTTTTATTCCCCTGTAAGACAAAGCAGCAACCGTTTCTAGGGGAATACTCAGTCAAACTGTCTATAAATAGTAGTGTCCCCTAGTAACACCGTATATAGTTAAATGCTATTTCTGACCCTCGCTGCCCTGTAACAGTGAAACAGTGTTTTGGCTCGTCTTGTAAAGACAGGTAATGTTTCTGCTCCTGTTCAGGTCCAGCTGGTGGGTCTGGAGGAGGAGAGCTCGGAGTTTGTCTGCAGGAACACATTTGACCACCCTTACCCCACCACCAAGATCATGTGGATCCCGGACACGAAGGGGGTGTACCCCGACCTGCTGGCCACCAGCGGGGACTACCTGCGCATCTGGAGGGTAAGGATGTTCACGTGACAGGACGAATCAGCTGACATATTTATATTAGTCAGAGAGTGTTGAGAAATGGAATAAAACATTGTATGATTTGCCTTTCTGTATGATTTGATGATAATAACAATGCCTTTGAACTTAAGTGTTCCCTGACTGAAGAAAGCATCATTATCAATCCTACTAAACTGTAGTATAAACACAATGCAGTTGGAGTTTGTCAGTGCAGTTTGCTTGCCTCACCAGCTAACAGCTGTGAATCTTGAGTCACCTCACTATCAAACTTATTTTGCATTTATCCCGCAGGTCAGTGACACAGAAACGCGCCTTGAATGTTTGCTGAATAACAACAAGAACTCAGACTTCTGTGCTCCCCTCACCTCCTTTGACTGGAATGAAGTTGATCCCAATCTGCTTGGTAAGAAACACGCTACATGATAAATCCTAAGGCTGATAGAAGTTGGACTCTGTCGCTCTTTGACTAACTCGTGGGTTCTGTCTGTAGGCACTTCCAGCATTGACACCACCTGCACCATCTGGGGGTTGGAGACCGGTCAGGTGTTAGGACGTGTTAACCTGGTGTCTGGACATGTGAAGACCCAGTTGATCGCTCACGACAAAGAGGTCTGTGTCTGCACTGTAAAGTGAACCCCTCTGTGATTGTGTATACAGCCCAGAAGAACATAGAGATCGATGTCTTTGTGTGTCTGTACAGGTGTATGACATCGCATTCAGCCGCGCGGGAGGTGGAAGAGATATGTTTGCCTCTGTGGGAGCAGATGGATCCGTCCGCATGTTTGACCTCCGACACCTGGAGCACAGCACCATCATCTATGAAGACCCCCAGCACCACCCGCTGCTCCGCCTCTGCTGGAACAAGCAGGACCCCAACTACCTGGCCACGATGGCCATGGACGGCATGGAGGTCAGTTTGCTGTGAATTGTTTCGGCCCCTCAGTAGCTGTGTTTCCATCTACCGGTTTTAATCTGCAAGTTAAGAGGCTTGAAATTCATGAATTCTTAAAGGACTTTGAGAAATATTTTATACATAAAATGCAAATGAAAATGGCTGGATTGTCAACAGGTGCCTCTTGGCGTGTTTCACCTCTGTTCATCTCTATTATTAATATTTCTCTTGGATAGGTGGTCATCCTGGATGTACGTGTGCCTTGCACTCCCGTGGCTCGGCTGAACAACCATCGTGCTTGCGTCAACGGAATCGCCTGGGCCCCTCACTCCTCATGTCATATCTGTACTGCAGGTAAAGGCACATTTTTTGATCGTGGGGTGACAACAGTATTGCAGGCTTACTGCAGGTCACAATAAATTTGTCTAATCAAGTCCGAATTTTGAGGCAGCCAGGAGCCTTGTTACAGAAAATAAATTGTTCCCCATCCTTATCGCCCCTTATTGCCTTTTTTTTTTTCTTTTTTCAAAGTACACAACGGTTTATATAATCCCAATGTATTCTTCAGTAACAAGAATATTCTAAGAGAAAATAGTATCCTTTATCTCCTCCTTAACCTCCTTTATCTGTAGGCCCTGCTCTGTCAGTCTGACACGTCCCTTATAAATGTCTTCTTTCCTCAGCGGATGACCACCAGGCTCTGATATGGGACATTCAACAGATGCCACGGGCCATTGAGGATCCCATCTTGGCCTACACCGCTGAAGGGGAGATCAACAACGTGCAGTGGGCGTCCACGCAGCCGGACTGGATCGCCATCTGCTACAACAACTGCCTGGAGATCCTTCGTGTCTAAAGCCACGGACGCTTGGATGAAGAAAGAAGGAGCTTTGTTTCAGACTTAATTTTCTGGTCCTCAGCCCACGGCTTTCAAGACAAGGATGAGCTCACGAGTGAACTTTCTGAACATGTTTGGAGCAACACACACCTGCTCCACAATAATCTGGTTTACATTTCCTCCCATGTCTTTCCTCCATCCATCGTTCTTCTATTAAACATGTTTAAGCTCTTTATTTATTTTTGCTCACAAAGTAGTGTTTAGCATCTGCACAGCTGCTGTAAGAAGCTTCGAACTCTGAGTGGTTGTCTACGAAAATCTGATTTTTATACTCCTCAGTGTGATTTCAAACAGAAGTCACTGTGTCGTGTGATGTTGTTTGTTTCATCTGTTTGATTTGTAAAGGTTGATACAAACTACTGTAGGTGGCTGAAGATGACTCCTCTGGCGCGTAGGAATGTGTCGTAGCCTTGTTGTGGACTCGGAGATCAGTACAATACAATCTGTTGCAACCCAGGAAGTTCAGTTTTTCAAATGGGTGTTTTTCCAGGTATCCTCTCTCCAGGTGATCGTAGTATTGAGGCTCAAAATGTGACCCTTGCGTTTTTTTTTTTAAAAATTGTAAAATAACCAGAGAGGGATTCATATTGTCACTGCAGTGGTGTCGGTCATAGTATGGTGTGTTTTAGGTCGGCTGGTGATGCCGTGAGGACGCCATGTACAGAGACACGTTTAAAAAAAAAAAAAAAAAAACCTACCAGAGCAATGTTGTTCAACCTTTTTAACTTCCTACTTATTCTCTTCTTCTTCCTTTCTTTGTAGAAGATTGTGCTTGGAAAGCTGCATTTTCTTTGTGTTAGAGTGAGTTGTGAAATGGAAGGAGAGTGAAACAACTTTCTGACTGTGTCTGCCTCTCTTTCTGTTGTTTTTCAATAATTAAAGGGTCATGTCCTTGTAGCATGCCATTACAAGGCAAAGTGTACATACATATAAATATATCAACTTCAGATGTCGGTAAGCCAAGTGTTCATGTTGTAGCTTTTTCATAAAGTTTATTATTGAATTTGCTCTAATAAATTGTATTCCTTTATGTCCTAGGAAACAGACGTGTCTATGTTTTGCTTTGTCTCCTGACATTACAGATGATCCTGATCCATATCGAGCATAAAATATGATTTAAATCTCAGTAAATAGATTCATGTGTGAATGAATACAGAAAGAAATAAAAACGCAAATAATTAAATACACAAAAATAATAGGTGGTAGTTAAATTTGACACAAGTACTTTATATTTCTAAATTTTTGTTTTGCATGTTAATGACCTCGGCTGTCTAAACCTCAGGCAGGATAGGTAAAAGGAATAATTGTTTCACGTATTATTTCTGCACTTGGAGTGGCGCTGACTCATGCTCAGGAGCTACAAGCCTGCTCAACTAGCTGAAGACAAAGTTTTTGACATTTATATTTTATGTAGCACAGGCTTATTTATAGTCACTGCAAATGAAACTGAAGAAAGTCACAGTTTTCGAGCAACATCTTGCAGCAAATCCTCCATTGGAAGGCATTACAAAGTAGTGTTGTCTAGTTTGGCAATATCTGACTCACATAAGGTCCCCTGCAAACTCATTAACACGCGTATAGAATTAAATAAACAGTTGTATGAAAATGTAAAATGTTTTACTTATGTACTGTGGAAATCCAACTTTTTTGAAGAGCATTTATTAATCTACTGTAGTCTTTATTTTAGCATTTATTTGTAGCCGTTCTCCATAAATCCTCAGAATTACAGGAATTTCCAATATTCCTGCATCTTTGGTTAAATAATTTATACTTTTTTTTTATAGGGGGCACCCAGAGTTGAACTGGGGACCTCTTGATCTGCAGTCAAATGCTCTACCACTGAGCTATACCCCTTGCTGGATGCATAAAATGTCTCTATTTTCATGAATTTCTATGATCAGTGTTCACCTTCAACATACTGTATTTATAGTTACTGGTATCTGAGTGAGTAGAACAGAAGTGTGGATCTAGCAGACTAAATATGTTTGATTTGATATAGGATTCGGCTTGATTAAGTGCCATACCAATTGTTATTTATTGTTTTATATATCCCAGGTTTGACAAGATGTGCATTTGTGTTTGTCCCCTTCATTTCATCCCCAGGTGGTGGTGCTATAATACGAGGGTGATCTTGGTCAGCAGGCTGTTTCTGAGAGTTAAAGCATAAGGTAGCATATTATGGTGCGAAAAAGTCTCTTGGCACGCCGACCTGTGTACATCATGTGGAGCTGCTTAACATGTTACACTGGTTCAGCTCTGAATACCCATCATTAAAAATACGCAACCATCCATGAAAACCAGTCAGTTAAGTGACTACTACTGTCACACTGTGCTGACTGTTTCTTCTGCCCTCTGTGTGACATTTGGTGGTGCAGCCAGTGTGCCAAGAGCTTTGTTGAGTCATATGAAAAAATAAAAACATTCAGGACTCCCAGTGTAACTCTGCAGTGTCTTTAATCTAAAAAAAAAAAAAAAAAGATAAATAACAGGAATTTGTGCTTCAAGAAACATTATACAGAATTATAAATGTTTAAAAAGTCATTACATTCACCTTGTGGTTGGAACTGTGAAATCATCTTTAACAGAGGATGCCTTGAGACGACGCCTCTGCATCTGCGTGTGATTGACAGCTACCATCCACGTCACTTGTCAATCAGTCTGCGTAAAACAACCTTTGGCATTTTTTTCCCCTTTAACTGTTTCAGTGTCCGTCCTCTGTCGGCACTTGCAGATGAACACATTAGCGCAAGTGTACAGACAGAGGAAGAGGGGAGATCAAGCAAAGCCGTCGTGATGGAAGCCAAACCTGTGAGAAACACCACCTTCGAATGTTTACAAGAAGACTCTGCTTGATCTGTTGTTTTGTTTACACCTTCTCCTGATCAAACCACACGCTTGTAAGTACTGCTGATTCATGTCAAAACGTCAGAACATGAAATATGAGATGAAAATTACACTTTCAAGGAGTGTCTCTCTGATCCTGAACCCCATCCTTCACAGTGTGCCAGCTATGGTATGCATTTTGATATTTTTTTTCATCAAACACCAAAACAACAATAATGAGTCTCTAACTTAAAACACTCATACTTATTACATTTAGTAGATGTGTCGTCCTTACTGTGACGATACAGTCCCCGGGAACGACTTTTTAAGGAACTAAAAGGGTCCTGCGACTTGTTGTTGTCGTCTGCATTTCCACCACAGTCTAAAGACCTGCGAAGATTTGGCAGGTTTGTTCTCTTACATACGAAAAAAGCACGTCTGAATTATATTTCATTTTAGCATGGGACCCTTTAACAGTAAGGGTGATGAATTCGTAGCAGGTGCTCCTGTTGTATGCGTTTTTCTGTAAGTCAATGCTGAAAAACAACATTTCCAAAAATAGGGGCAGAAATTAATTACTGCAAGTATTTGACCAATCAGAAACATTCAGTTCCCTTTAGCCCCACCCCCAAACTTCCTGAACAACACCTCCAGCTGAGACTCTAATATAATCTTCTCATTTCTCTACTGTGTGCCTCCTCATCTCTTCTCTGCTCCATCTTCTGTAACCTTCAGTGATTTTATTCTTCTTCTTCCTCTTATCTGCCATGTCTACTTTATCCTGTGTAAAGCACTTTGTAACTTTGATAAAAAGTGCCAAGTAAATACAGTTTCTAATTATTCTATCATTGTTTTCATTCCCAGGTGTGACCTGGAGATCAGTCTCAGCACGCCATATTGAATGATGTCTCAATTCCTGAAATGCATCTGGAGGAGAGAGGAGGCTCACATGGGGAGCTGTGAGCGAGGATGCACAGGTTTAACCTTTAGGGAAGTTTTTTTTTAGCACCTGTTACAAAAAGGAGGCAGGACACACATCTGGAAAACAAACCGCTGTGGGAGCAGGACATTTTCCAGCATATCATTTAAGATGATCAAACTTTTACTGTCCATGTAGTGGACCCCTGAGGGGCGCTTTTCTAACTGTATTCCTTGATGACAATTCAACTTGATATCACTATTATTGTCACATTGTCCCATATTGTGAACTGAAAGTAAATATACACCTTGTCGTGATCACTGTTATGCTCATCTGACAGAAATAAACAGCAGCAGAAGCTATAACAAACAAAAAAGACCAGATGACACAGCTGTCTCTGCTAGAATCTCATGTTGGAGGGATGAAGACATGAGGAGAGGAGAGGAGAGGAGAGGAGAGGAGAGGAGAGGAGAGGAGAGGAGAGGAGAGGAGAGGAGAGGAGAGGAGAGTGTGCAAACTAAGAAACGAGAGGAGGGGAACGTCCCGGGAACTTAATTTAGACCCTGGACTCTGCGGTGGAAAAGCACTGAGCTCCTCCAAAGATCCTGTGGTGGAAACACATCTTAACATTAAGAAAATAAATTCAGTTCCAAGTAAATTATTATATATCTCTACAGCTCACGTCTAAATGTGCAATTCTTATACAAAGTAAATGCAGATAAATGTGAAACATTTCAGTGGTCCTTGACATTTCACCTCTCTTCAAGGGAACCTCAGTCTGGGGTGTAGTTTGTGTAATTTCAGATCCACGCATATGTTTGTTTGCTTACTGGCAGCTCATATTTCACAGCTGTCCCACGCTGCTGGGCAGGAGTAATCTCTTCATTGCACAGGACCTTGGGCGCGAGGGGACGGAGGAGCACGGCAGCCTGTGGGGGCGCTGCAGAGTCTTGTATGTGCGAACCAGGAGGCACTCTGCACCCTCAGTGACGTGGAAGGCAACGCATCCCACGTTCTACAGCAGCATCTGAACAGGACGGGCGAGGTTTTAAGGGAGGTAAAAGAAAGTAGCAGAGTGGGGAACGTATGGCTGTCCCGTCCGAAAAAAAAAAAGAACCAGGCTTTGGCGTTGTGGTGTTGGCGGTGGTGTCCTAGCTGCCTGGCAGGACAGGGTCAGAAACGTGCCTCTGGATCTCCTGCATCTCTGTGGAGGTCTCCAGGTGCTCGGGGAGGGAGGGGAAGCGCTGGCTGCCACATCGCAGTCCAGGAGGCTCTTGGGGCCCTGACATTTGAGGAGGGGTGAGGTCCACAGAGGGCAGACATGGTGGGTCGGCATCCGGCGACATGGACATGGTGTCGTCAGAGGCCACAGTGAGATGGATCCCGCTGGACAGGGAGTCCTTGGATTTGTGCTGGAAGTCAGAGTCTGGACTCTGAAAAGACAAAGACAAAAGACAGAAGAAAATGCACTTATTCACCTTCTTGCCGATTTAAGTATTGACAAACGTTGCGGGAATTAGTCCCATTAATGTCTAAAAACTGATGTAATATATAAATCTGTAGACTGAACACAACACCTGTAGGAGTGAGGCGGTGCTGTCGATCTGGACCGGCTGGATTGGAGGGACCGTGTGAATTGTGGGTACTCCTGTGCTGTACAGGGTGGTGGGGTGAGGCGGGTGAGGGCTGGGCGACACAGCACTGTAGGCTGGAGGCACGGGGGCCATCTGCCTCTGCAGGAGCTGCAGGATCACATTGATGTCTGCGGTCATACGGGTCTCCAGCCTTGGCAGCATAAAGAGAGATAACATGACTTCAGGAATGTTGCTTCATGACTGAAAGAACACACAATTTCAAGTCCTGTTGATGTTGTTTTGATGCTGGATGTAACACTATGATCTTTTTTATGGAGTCTCTCATCTGCTTTTTCAAAAAGTGTCCACTAGGTTTCTCTCTTGCTCTCTCTACAGGATCTCTGTCACACGCAATCATAAGCAAACGGCCAATGCAAAGGAGGCACACATATGGTTCACCTCATAGTAGAATTTGTCCTAAATTTTCAGTCTGACCTTTGACCCTTTCCTATCTTTGTTCGTCTCTCGTCATCTCTCTTCTTCTTGCCTCTCATACATATGTAACACACGTTAACACCTGTATGCACACGACCAGCTGGGAGCTGATATGCAAACATAGCAGGAAAGGAGGGCAGAGCTCCAAAGTAAACATTAGTCAGTGAATGACAACAAAGAAGACAAACACCTAGGAGTCACCCATTCATCAGGGGGTATAGCTCAGTGGTAGAGCATTTGACTGCAGATCAAGAGGTCCCCGGTTCAAATCCGGGTGCCCCCTTCTTTTGATCACATTTTGCTCTCGCTTTACTTACCGGTTTAACTGCGACTGCAGCAGCTCCAGCCTGGATTCCAGCTCGCTGGGCCGATCCTCGGCACAGGGCGGAGGGTGGAAACTGGCCCTGACCGACGAGCCTCGTCGCTGGCTGTCTGAGAACTGGCTGGCTCTGCGGCCTGGCCAGTAGCCATACAGCCCTGACATGCTGATAGGGGCTGTTGCTGTGGAGAAGACGAGGATTTTTCCTTTTAATTTGGAATGCAAACTGTAATAGACACTGTACTATATAAAATATAATCCTCGCCATTTTAAAAAAATCCTTCCTACTTACCTGAGTATGGTGTTCCTCCGGGTGGCGTCATCCCAGCTGAGGGTCCGCTGTGAGGTAGGAGGTTGACCACTGTTGGGGGATAGTCTCTTGTGTCGCCCCCCGGGGGGTACAGCTCTCCTTTGCTGTGTCCCATGGGCTTCAATTCCTCATCACTAGACTGCGAACAGATACTACCACTGCTGCAGAGGTCCTCCCAGTGGGATTCTGCCATCGTGCCCCGGTGGTGGTTTGCCATCGGACAGGGCTGGTCGGGGTAGGAGTCTTCGCGGTCCATGCCGTCTGTACAGACAAGACAATATTAGGATGAGATGAGATTAAGCTGAACGAAAACATAATTAAATGTTTAAAACCTTGAACCGCCACTCACCTGGTCGGTTTCGACGACGTAGGGAGCTTCTCCGATGCCTTGTCCGCCGGTAGCCACATTCAGAGTCCCTGCCTGGGGTTGTCTGGTTTATTCTATCTGCCTGATACATATCAGCTTCAGTGATTCAGAAATACACAACACATCCTTCGAGCATAACATATATATATATTTTTTAAGATTGTCTTGTATCGTTTTCTAATTTCTGTGTGTGATCACTACTTAGATGGTGTTTATCTGTGTAACATCACCCTCCGGTGGCACTCACATCTCTCAGGTTGAAGGTGATTTCCAAGTTATTCCAGAACATGTCTGCGAAGTCGGGATACATGTCCAGCACCTCCAGCAGATCATCTCTCAGGATCTTGTGAAGGTCGCAGTAGGTCAGAGCCCTGACATCAGAGCTGGATTTACCTGGCCGCCCGTACAGACTGATGGGTTCACCGAAGATGTCGTTCTTTCCTACAGAAACCAGAGATAAGCATAAATCAGTACCAAGTGAGCTAACCACCGCAAGTTATAGTGAGAATAGTTTACTGACAACATTTTGATGAACAAACTGTTCTCCTACAACACAGCTGAAAGAGAAACGACCTATGCAGCTTGTATCAGACTGCTGGCCCTATTGATGATCAATGCCACAGTGGAATGAGAGTGGAGCCGTGCCCAAAACACCTCTGGCAACACAACACACAAAGAAGTGTGTGCAAAGGGCAGTGAGAGTTTTGGCTGTGGCTTTGTGGGAACGAGATGAGTCCGGTGGAAGAACAAACAAACAAAAGGGACAGTGTAAGCAGCTCTCACTGTCGCTTTGGCTCACCTAGTATGGCCACCACCACATCGTCCCTGAGGATCTCTATAGAGCCTCTGGAAATGAAGTAGACGGCGGTGAGAATGTCCCCACTGTGGACCAGAGTGTCGCCCGGCGGAGCGTGGGTGGTCTTGAATCGCATGGCGAGAGCTCGCAGGCAACCTTTGTTGGCACCTCGAAAAGCTTTGCAGTTCTGCAGCAAGCTGCGGTTCAAATGTAGGCAGATGTCAGCCTGCAGACACTCAGGGAAACCCTTTAAAACCTGCAACAGAGGGCATCAGATAAATACAGTGAAGGCTTTATTTTGAACTACTCTTGTGCATATTTGTGAGCATCTTTAAACCCCATACTTTCTCAAAACACAGATGCAAAAGGAGGCTTAAAGGTGAATAAATATACATTTTAGGGTGGCGGAAGGAGTGCAATGCATCAGATTGATTCAGGCGGGACACAAAGGACAGTAGCTGCAAGTGATTATCTACTCTCACATTGAATTGGCAGCCGCTAATGCTGTTTCTCTCTCATCGTGCTCTGGTGCCGTTGGCAGCCACAGCTGAAGCAGCGATATGACGCACATCACTATAAACGAAACCTCCCAACGCAGCAGATTCTCTTTAGTTTGTTTGCATGAGAAGGGGGCACCCAGAGTGAAATTGGGGACCTCTTGATCTGCAGTCAAGTGCTCCACCACTGAGCTGAACCCCCCCGGGCTAATAACGATTTATTTGGGTGAGACAGTTACATGTATGAATCCCCAAAACCTGTTTCAAGTATAGGGGGAAAGATTTCATCTGAAGATAAAGATGAAAAGAAAAAAGATTTCTCATTCTGGTAGAAAATGTACTTTCAGTGCAACATTGAAAACCTGGGTTTCTGTTCATTTCAGCTCAAGGTTACACAAAAGTTCACTGTGGGAAAACTAGGTTGTTGCAGCGGGACAGAACAACCCATGTAGGTCAAACACAGAATATTAGAGGTACTGCAATGCTGCAGGAAGAGAAACAGTGAGAAGAAGTCGATTTTTATTTAATAGAAGATGTGAAATATTCTGAGGGTAGAACAACAAATGCATATATAGTCCGACAGCAGGAGAAGAAGTAAGTATTACACATTCACTCTTTGCAGTTCTTCATATTTCTTCGGGCTGCGTGGCCAGAAAAGGAGTTGGGATTTTGGAGTATGTAGATAAGGTGCACTCCAGGGGGCACCCAGAGTTGGACTGGGGACCTCTTGATCTGCAGTCAAATGCTCTGCCACTGAGCTATACCCCCTCTCACAAACATGCTTCAAGAAATTAATTACTATTTTTCTTTTATATGACTTACAGCATTCATGTCGATGCCATTGGTGTAGGACCAGGCATGTTGGAAGTACTCCTCCAGCCTCTGTCGCAGGCCTCCTGGGATCTGATGAAAACGGATGAACTCTTTGACCCGCAGCATCTGGGTGTGGTAGCGGGCCGTGCCTGAGTACAGTCTCTGGATGATGGCCGAAACGTTACCGAAGATACTGGCGTACATCAGAGCTGCACAGGACAGAGGACAGAAACATGGCACAGTCCAGGATATGATAAGAAAAAAAAGTAGTTGATTTACTGGTGTAAGTGAGGCAACAACATGAAATGACAAGTCACTGTGATCACAGCATGCAGCAAGAAGAAATTCAGCAATCAAATCAAGATGTTTCATCTTCAATTAAAGTCATTCGGCAACACGCTGGGATAACGTTTCTTAAATGGATTCATTTTACAAACACTAGTATGAGGGATGGAATTGAGGCAGATATTTTGGTCATTAGAAACACAAAGACTGTCCTTCAGATTTGAAGTCTTGAGCTTTCTCACCTTGAGAAATACACAGTTTTTCATACATTAAATTGTTCTATTTTGAGATAGAAACATTCAACTACAGTAGAATTTAAACTGTGATCATGATGACTGGCAATGAGTTACCCTACCATAAGAGGGGTGACCCTGAGAACAAGTTAAATATTTTGTGCATCCTTAGGTCAAAACCCATCACAATCAGGATTCAAACCTTTGTGGCTGATCACACTGATTCTGTCTCTCTCTTGATCATGCGGACATATTCACACCAAACAACAGCTGCTTTAAAAGTGGAGGAATGTTATTCGCTCTACTCACAGCCAATGAGCATGACACAGATGGAGAAGATCTTCTCTGGGTTGGTGTTTGGTGAGACGTTCCCAAACCCCACACTGGTCAGACTGCTGAAGGTGAAGTACAGGGCCGTAACGTACTTGTCCTTGATGGAGGGGCCGGAGGCCTCGTCACTGTCGTTGTACTGTTTACCGATCTGCTCAGCCAGGTTGTCCAGCCAGCCGATCTTCATGCCTCCGATGCGAGCAGAGCCCGTGCGCTCCACGTTGCCGATGGCGTACCAGATACAGGCCAGCCAGTGAGCGATGAGGGCGAAGGTGCACATGAGCAGGAAGAGGACGGCAGCTCCATATTCTGAGTAACGGTCCAACTTTCTGGCCACTCGTACCAACCTCAGCAGCCTGGCTGTTTTCAGTAGTCCAATCAGAGTGGTCGTCTGAGGCTGGTGGAGAGAGAACAGACATTGTGAGCGATGTAGTGTAAAAAAAGCTCAAACTAGTGACGTTGTCTGTTTCTAAGATTTACACAGACTTTGTGTGTGTTAAACATTAAATCAAATCTTCTGGCATGCAAAATATAAAAGCCAAGATCAAATCAAACAACTCAAATCTGAAAGTTGGACCAATGTAAACTATCCTAGACTTTTAGGCAACAAAAGGATTTACTGCACCTCAAACCTCTGAACATTGCTAAAAAGTGTTTAAAGTAGTTGTTTATCCAAAATCAGCAATGGTTCTGTCACTACATGACCTTGTTTTCTCGCTACAGCCAGCAATTTTTATCGTTTTCACTGTGAGAGTCTGTGTGTATGCGAGAGAGTGTTTTGATCATGGCACGCTGGAACTACCACTGAGGCGATGTGCAGTACTTTGGCAGGTGTTTATATGGCTCTCTGTCTTTGGCTTCAATTTTGTCAAGGCAATAACTGTGCAACTGTGCAAAATGCAATCATAAAACCTTACAGGTGTGATGTTATGATCAAAATGAGGATGGAGTTTGAGGTAGTAAGTGAGAGAAGGGATCATTGCCCCTCACTTTATGCCCCTGGCCTACAGTTACTTTAAGCTGGAAATCTCTGTAATCCAGTTTCAATCAACCTCCTCCACTCTAGTGTAGTAAGTACTTTTTATGTGTCTGTCTGTCTGTCTGTCTGTCTGTCTGTCTCTTCTGTGGTCAAAGCAATAACATCACAACCGATGTCACAGCAATTATGATCTTATCCGAAGATGTTCTAGAGTTTACAATAAACACAATAACCAATTTTTGTTAAATTTGGCGGGACGGTGCAGACAAAATATTTAGTTGGTGTCTTTTTCAGTTTGCGGTTCTGAAGACCTGTGACTGCTCTGGAAGTGGTGCCCCCCTCAAAACAGGGTCGATATCTCAGCAAAGCAGCTTGCAACCGTCTGTTGTTTGTCCTACTTGTGTTTTAAGGATGATTGATGAGAACCAGAGCCCGACACACTTCTCTGTTACAGCCTCTGGTACAATAGCATCTTACACTTGCTTCTGTGTTGTAGTTTTACCGAACCATTAAAACGATGTTGCAGGAAAGATTCTTTGTTATTTGATGTTCATGTTTTGGTTTGTTGTGAAAACTGTGTATTTAGCTTTGTGAGGCAACACTGGTGAAACCCGCTGACATCCGCTGTCCCTCTCACCTCCTCGGACCCGGAGCGGAATATGAGCAGGTCAAAGGGGATGGCGGCCACAATGTCGATGAGGAACCAGCCCTTGAAGTAGTGCTGTGCGATGCGTCCCGGGTGGCTGACCACCTCGTCATTGTGGTTGACATAGGTGGTCCTGAAGTTGATGAGGATGTCCACGATGAACATGACATCCACCACCAGGTCCACCACGTTGAGCGGGTTGCAGGTGTAGCCACAGGTTCTCCTCCGCTGCTCCTCCACCTCATTGAGGAGGAAGGCGGCCGAGTACGGCGTGAAGACGGCGGTGTAGATGACCAGCAGCAGGATGACCCAGTCCCACACCGCTTTGAAGGGGCTATAGTGAAGGATGGTCCATTTGTGGATGCGCGGGGCCTGAAGCTTGTACTCTGGCAGCACGTCAGCACCGAGGGACAACACCTGAGGAGAGAGGGACAGCACGGTGGTGAGGATGCTTTAAATAATGGAGGATGATCCAAAACTAGAGGGAGGAAGAAGTGTGCTTTATAGAGACTGAGCTGAGAGGATGTTGCATATTTAAATTGCTTATCAATTGTAACCTTTATAGAATTGCTTTTATTATTGTCTTTTTATTTGATTCTTTATTGTTTGCGTGATATTGATTTCATTGTTTTAATTCATAGCTTGTTCAGTTACTTAAATGTGATGTGATGTGGCCTTGATTGTTTTCATTTGTATCTATTTGCTTGTATGTGATGTTGTCATCTCTGCCAAAGAGGTTATGTGTTCAATGATGTCCGTTGCCTTTATGAGTGACTTTGCAACAAAATTTGATCATTTTTTCATGATTACTTTGTAGATCAATATCATCGACTTTTTTTGGGAAAACAACAGGTTTAATGGTTTGACACAGAATGTTTCTCTATACTCTTCAACACAAAGCAGCCTCAGTTCAACAGTATTATGCTTTTATTTGATCATTTCTGAAATAATGGTACTTGAACTTCTATGTTGTGCTGGAGGCCGGTCGTCAGTTTACGTTAGCAGTCTCCATTTATAAACCAATGTTGCTCTCTGTTAGCAGAGCTAAGAGGTACTGAGGTGAGGCACTTGAGAATGTACATCAAGTCACATCCTTTGGACTGCGTCAGAAAACCCAACCGGGTCTTTCACACAGAAATCCACAGTCCAGCAGCATTAAACAGCTTTAACACATCATCCATAGGATTGTTTTGGCAGCCAAGTGAGACGGGGAAGGAAAGGTCTCAGTTTAAAGCCAAGTTAAATAGAAAATTGCTTCACACTGTTACACAGAGCATAGTGGAAATATTTTCGTGGCTCAATTATGCAGGAGAAATGGAACAAACAGACACAAACAGACATGACGCATAACGGGATCAGAGCTGCTGAAGATTAAAAGCAAACTAGTTTTGGGATGCAGATTGTGTTACTTATTGCCACTATCAGCAAATATAGATCAAAAAGTAAAGAGCCACAGCCCTCCCCAAAGAAATCAGAGCCAAGCACTCAAAAGTGTGAGTTGTCTGTCACTTTACTTCGAGAGGTGACAAAAATATCCTGCGTCAGTAGCCACTGCACACACTCTGTATTAAAGCTTGTGTGTGGACAGTCAATGTCAAAGCCAATCAAGCATCAACGTTCAATTTGTGCCCGGAGGTAGCAAAAAACTTCCTCCAATCCAGCGTTGCCACCACTCCCTGAATGATCTGTTGAACTGCGTTAACAGGCAGCCCAACACGAAGCAGTAGATTAACAGAGAGAGAATCAGTAACGCATACGAGTATTAAGATCCCACTGACCGGCACGACAATTAGAGCCTCTTTGTCCAGGCTCTCTTCCTGGTGTTCACAGCTGCAGCAGAGGAGAAGCCTCCTCCACACCCTCTGCAGCCCTACCTGCCCCTTGTGTCGCGGCCATCTCCTGTCCTGCATCACTCTTGCAGAAAAACAACAGACTCACACAGAGACCACAAAAACCCAGCACTAACAGTTTTCCGTCCTCCACTCACGGGCGCTTAACTGAGTCGGATCTCTAACCGCTGCTTTTAAAGAGCCCACTATGGCTTCACCTGCCTCTGTGATTCCCATTTTGTTGAGACCATGTGACCCCTCCTGCCAGCATTCTGCTCAATTGTGAACCAGAATAAAGTGCCAGCATTGATTGGGCGCCATGCAGCATGAGCGATTTTACCTAGTTGTTACTAACTGGCTGACTTTATGTGGCTGATTTAACAACGCTCGTTTACCAAACTATCTATTTCTGACGACGCACTGCTGACCTCCACACCTTCACACTGCAAATAATACTGCACTTGCCAAGATATGAAATCTTAGAGTTAGATGGATTATCTTGTTTTAAAAGTTACTGACTTGTTTTTAATCTTTGCATTAATGGTATAATCTTAAATTGATCATGGACATGTCTTTTTTGGTCTCCACTAGTCCATGAATCCTAAAATTGAGTGAATAAATATTAAAATAAGTTATTTTAGTTCTAGCTCTAGCTCTCTCCAAAAATCTCACCAAAATAAAACTTGTTTTAAGATTCAGTAGCAACCTCAGTTTACTTGATGTAAAACTAAAGCATCTGTTGAAAATATGATTCATTAAATAGCATGCCTCAGACTTCTAAAAGCACAGGTACACACAAAATGGGGAGGAGAAACATCTACTCAACCACAATTTAACCCTTATTATTATTATATTTTAGAATACCTTTTAGAATAGAATACTTATCAAGGCCTTCTTATTTTTAGGTTTAACAATCTTATTTCAAGATTTCTTGTTAAGTAAATTATAACTAAGTTAAGTTAAGTAAAAAATAACTTGCTTCATGGACAGATAATTTCTCTTGTTTGAAGAATTTTCTCCTCAAATGTAGTGTTTTTTTAAAAATATTTTAGCTACCCTTATTTGCAGTGCACAAAGTCACATGCACATGTAAAAAAAATCCTCTGCGTGCATTGTTGTCTTGCCATAGCCTAACAAAACATCCAGTGGTTAGACCCTCATTTGCTTTTTGATTTGCATAAATATGTAGTCACCAAAGCTGGACCTGTGTGACCTGTTGGTGCAGCGCCTCCACAACAGTCACTTAGGAACCACAAATAGTTCAACACCCCCCCACCTCCCCCACGCAAAAATGCTGTTTCCTTCCAGTTACCCAGCTTATATGGAAACGGTGGCTAGAAATAGTCAAATTGAAATGATCCTCAAGGACAAAGTACCATTTCACAAGGTTACTAAGTGCCCACTTGGCCATAATTGGTCAACAGAATGCAGGGTGGAAAAAATTTAGTTAGATCCTCTCAAGGAATACCCATCGTTACTCAGTATATGTTTTCCATTGAGAAGTATAACCACAGGGATGTCGGCTTCTGCTCTTGCTCCATCAATCTTTTTTTTTTTTTTTTTTTAATTTCTATACATGACCGAGAGAATACAGCATTTACAAACTATGTTGTGGATGCACATCGTTACAGGAGTCACTGAGTTTCTTTCTGCTCCTTTGCGCGGTCAACTGACCACAACAGCTGAACAGATGTGAAAAGACACCACAGTAATGAGAACGTAAACACACGAGCAGAAGTTCACTCATCCAAGAAATGTTAAGTTATCGACGCTGTCCGCTCTGTTTCATAATGACGACCAGCGAACAACTGCCATCACCAGTTTGCACGCCACAGCTCCCTGACGCTTCCTCTGACTTCATGATCAACACAGCCGGAGTTCACAGTTTCATATGTATTAGACTGAAAAGACCATTGAGGGTGTTGAGGTGCAGGGGAAGCTCCGAAGGCTGAACAAAAAAATAGATCATATCATCAAAATATTTGAAACTAGAGCATTACAAGAAGCTGTTAAAGATTGGATGCTCAGTATTCATGATCATAAAATGTCAGGCGAGATTATGGCTTGCATTTTATACGTTTTTATTTTACTTTTAAATAATGACACAATGCAAAGTGCAAAATCTTTCACAGGAAATTCAACTTTTCAGCCACTGCGTCCTCCTCATCCTGCTTTATTCCACTCTAAGCATAAACACAACACCCATTTCTGTATGTCAGAAACCCCTTTAGTAAACCTAAAAGAAGAGCAACTCAGATGCAAAATGTTATAAAAGCAGACTAAGCTGAAGACTCTGTGCGCAAACTTTTTGAAAATAGACTGAGATGACCTCAAGGTGAAATGGCTGATGTCGCTCACCTGTGGAGCAACAGGAGGTAAGTGGGAAGGGAAAGAGCAGAGGAAGACGAGGAAAGGTTCACAAATAGGGAAGTGGAGCCGAATAAGGAAGAGGGGAGTGTGAAGAGAACACCAGGGAGCTCGAATTAACCCTAGTAGGTATGAGGTACTCACAGGCTGCAGTTTATGCTTGAAGCTCATGCTGAAGCGCACCACCGCAAGGTAATCAAGAAGACTAAGAGACGACGTGAGAGACGGAAGGACAAGGACCTCTGTCCATCCGCCTGTAACTCCCTCCCTCCAGCTCCCTCGTTCATCCTCCCTGCCGGTAGCCCAGCCCTCACCGCGGGATACGCTTTCACACATAAAAAAAATTATCCTGTGGGTCAGTGAATGGCGGCACCGCCTCCTCCACTGGTGCTCAACAGGCAATAACTGCAGTCAAAGTAGGTCCTGCTTGACGTGACGAAGGACAGCTTGACTGCTGTCAGGAGGAAACGCTCCTGACAGGAGGCTTTAACTGAACTTAAGACACCAGAGCTTTCCCTTAGCACTCTACTGTGCATTCTTCACTGTTTGACTGCTACTTACAGGCAGCTTCATCTATGGTCAGTCAGCTTATTGGGTGACAATTATGCACATTTTTTTGTTTGTTTTTTTTTTAACTATATTTACATTAAATGTAAATGTGTTTTTGTATTTTTTGCATGTGCTAGTTGTCCGAAGGTTGACATAGATGGATGCATGACAATGTTCTGTTTTTGAGTTATTATAAGTCAATTGCAGCAACAAAAAAGGCAGATTAAATACAAAACACACAAAACAAACTAGTGGATATATTTCTTTCTTTGTTATGTTTTCACAATTTGAAGTCTCATAGGCAGCTAGAATGGCACTCGGTAGAGTGTATACCTCCTCCAAGGCTCAGCAGTCGCCTTTCCTTCTCCCTCACTGATAACAGCCACCTAAGTAAGGTGGATTTCTTTCATCAAGATCCATCCATCCTTTATTAACTAAGAGAAATAACAAAAATAGTGCACTAAAAGGTAATGGGGACCCATCTGTAGTCTGTGAACAAGAGACACAAGGTTTTTTGGTGCAGTCCTGCTGACAAACCAACCAACTCCTTGATGGAGAACATAAATTGAGTTATCATATATAGATATATAATATGTTATATAAATAAATGTACAGTATAAATATAAATATGTGTCTTGTGTTCATCAACTCTGGTCAAATATGTCAGCGCAACAAACATGAAGAGGTCGGTGCATATGTTAGTTTGGACTGAGGTGTCTCCATGACTAAGTCAATCGTTTGTATTGTAAGACCTATTCTGAACCTCAAACGTGCACCTTAATATAAAAATATAAAGCTTAAAAAAAAAAAAAAAAAAGATACTGAGACCACTAAAAATGTAAAAAACAAAACAAAACAAAACAAAACAAAAAAACACTAAACTGTGGAAACTAAATGAAAATGAATTAAACTGAAAACAAAAATTTAAAAAAAGTCATGCAACCTCCTCAATGCTTATGTCTTTACTTAAAATGTCTGGTGATGGCTGCTCTTGGACACATAGTTAGATCAGTGTACAAGTTTAAATCAGAATACTTTGTGAATATAAACGTGTTTAACCCTCACAGTAATACTGTGCACACACACTTGGTCATCATGGTCACACCTTCCAATGAACAAAATTACAGTTAATTCAAATTGCATCCAGATGAATCTACAGTGTCCTGTTGTTAGCTGCTTCAAAGCCAGGGGGCACCACATAAACACACTTTTGCTTTTCCAAAACGCACATATGCTCACACACACACACACACACACACACACACTACTCGTTTCAGTGCGCTGGGGCTTTTCTACAGTGACCAGCCCGTCTTTTACAAGCTACTGTCAGATCAATCACGCTGCGTGCTCCCTGTTATGCAGACTAATCAATATGAGCAAAGATCAATGACAACCTTCATTTCCCTTTCTGTAAGGTGCCAATCGAAATCCAATTATAAAGGCAGGAAAAAAAGAAAACTTTTTATTGTATAACAAAAAAAGTCAACACTTTTTTTTATGTATATTTATATATATATATAGTAACACAATAAACAACTCGGTTATTCTTCAGAAAACTTCCGTTTGGTAATGTTGTCGGCCACTGCTGCAGTTTGTTCCTGCGCGGCAACAGCAACGATTTACTGTGACCTCGAACCTGACCTGCAGGCGTTGGCATCCGATTGCGACCCCACAACTGTGACACAACTGCGAGTCAGTTCCAGCTGTTTTAACAGGATGCAAAAACCCAAACTGGCACCAGCATGAAGGCAGCTAGAGGGGACTGCAGTGTGATCCAGAGAGCAGTTGGAGGTTTGACAGATGCACAGAGAGCATGGCCGCTGCCCTCCACTTCCATTAGCCCTACAGGCCAAGGTCACTGACAGCGTCAAGCCGCTCAATAGACCTCACAGCCGCCGTCATTTTTTATATAACTGCATCTCGTCAGAATCCCTCTCCGCTCTCACAGGCAGCTTCAGAGACACTCTGTGATCCCCACAACATCTCCATGCAGCCTACATCCTCACACTCAACAGTGAGCGCGCCCTTCACTCAGCAGCCTGAGTACCATCTGTACTGACGTTTCACACAGAAGATAAAACACTCCTATATCAACTGACACAGTAAAGGTCGTTAAGTTTTACCCACATATTTCAATCCCCAAATTTTTTATTTTTTATTTTTTTGCTGCAACACGATTATCCTCTACTCAAAAATGGGTTTATCACTGTTAATGTTCAAGCCACTGTGCAGGATGATATGGGGAAAGTTCCTCTTTGGTTGTCACTTTAAAGGCGCCTGCATGTGGGAATTTGAAGCCTCCAGTGCACAAATGCTGAGACTGGAGAAATCTTATGTCCAGTATTTTAATTGGAATATTTGCATATTTATAAAAGGAACAGATGTTGTTTTAAAAAGTTTTTGACAAGATGATAGAACTGTCCTGCGGAAAGAACACATCATACAAAGTAGAATTTCCGTATTTTACATTTAGTACGGCAGTTTTATACCTCTATTGCATTTTCACTCTCATTCTTTTTTTTCTTTTCTGTTCTTTCTTCTTTTTCTTACCACTGTTAATCTTTTCAAAAGCCTCCCGGGGGCAGGTGTTGTGCTTTGTAAATTGCAGCACCGATGTAACTGTTATGTCCATCTCAAATAAACCTGGGTGCCATCTGGTGCTGGGTAAAACACGGTAAACCAATACAAGAATATTCTGTATCAACTCATCCTCTCCAGCAGTGTGCTCCAAAATATTGTTCATTGTTGTGTCTACTGTTATTTTCATATCTATTAATAAATGTCTGGTCGGAGATCCTGATCTTGAAACTCACGCGCGGAAAAACTAAATAAATTCAATCGATGTCGCGCTACAACATAGACTGTTACGGACAGTTACAGAGACAGCTAAAACACTAAAGCATAACCTGATGCAACTGGATTTCACATGATGGATCCAAAACGCATCCTAACAAAAAACATATAAAAGACAATAATGAGTTCAATCTTTTTGAATGTCAAGCCCTAAGATAACATATATCACAATCTGAGATTCATAAATTGCCACCACACTGTTCCTTCCATGTTATAAAACAGATAGCAGAAACACGTTGCTGTGCACTGGAAAGACCATATCTCAGTCCATTGTTGTTCCCAAAAACAAGATCTGAAGACACAGCTCTGGGCTACACTGTCTGATTATAGGAGACAGACAGCTGCAATAACAGCACACTGCCTTCCAGCAGAAACATAAAGAGCATCCCACACTCCCAACAACAGTGGACGCTCACTCTTTAACCAAACTTGTACATAACATCAGCGGACTTGAGATAACAAGTGGAGTGTTCTGCCAGGCCGCGGACGAGGCCTTCTGTTTGTCCAGTCACTTTTTCCAGGGCCACAGAAGCCACGCTGCTTCCGCATTGTGTACTGAGTCACAGCCGGCTGTCGATACCCCTCTCCCTCCTGGTGCGAAGAAGCGAGAGCTCACCACCACCGAAACAGCAACATTCAATCACAGAGCAGTCACACAGGGCGATATGATTGCATAAATAGCATGCAAATTGAGGACCTAATAAAAAAAAAACAAAAAAACAGACGTGTTATCGGGATCTATTCAAGATTAATGCCTGTGACATGCGTCGCCGTGTGTTGACAGTGGTGCATGTTTTGTCCTTAATGTATATGAATTATAAAACATTGCGTTCAAATGTTGTTGCCGTTATGTCAAATCTGCCAAAATGTGAATTTGGCGACCAACTATAGAAAAACTTTTAAACGTCAAAAATATTAATACACATTTCTCAGACAAGAAGACAAGGATGATTTATGAACAACAGCTTTTACAACTGGCCTCCAGATCACTTGATCCTTGGCCCCAATTCACCACCAACTGTCACTGAAGTCTGTCAACTGGTCTATGAGCTTTTCCTGCTAAATAACAAACCATATCCCAAGCAAACAAGCAAATGAGCCAAAAACATAACTCAATAAAACAATAACTCTATGGCTGTGACTGGTTGGGAAACAGAGTCCAGTGAACTCTGTGGAAGCCCCTCATATAAACTGGGTTAATGTGATGCATTAAGGGTGCGCCACAGTGTCAGACTGCCGCCTCTGTGCTCTACCAAACAGGCAATTACGTGACATTAATGTTGTGAGTGTGTGCAGATGTTCAGTGTAATTATATAAATGCATTCGCTCAAGTAATGCACTTTGAATATTACCAGTTTATTAGCAACTTATACTACTTTGTCTCCACTAAATGTCTAAAAATTGTTGTCAGTATTTCATAACCTACATCAAACTGAAAGAGACACTTTTATAGAGTGAAATTTAATAGTACACCTAAACTGAGATTCTAAAATATGTAAAACACAGATAAACAAGTGCGCCTCACTTTGACAAAACATTTTCTTTTAGAAATTAATCAGAATAATTGAAAACATTATTTCATTATCCTCAATAATGCGTGGATATGGACCCTAACTCACAAGTAGATCTCTGAAATTTTAATACCTGAGCACATTTTACTGATAATAACTATATACTTTTATTGATCTCTATATACGCAGACATTTTTACAAGTATTTTTCCACTGCGGAAAAACTCCTGTGTGTGAGGTGACTGTGTGCCAAAAATGTGCTCAAAGACACCGTGGTGCGATAACAGGTGGCTAATGAGCGCGTTCTACTGCTGCTGCCACCGATGTCACACCTCAGGTGAGATGCGAGATGATTCTTTCACACTTTCACCCTGTGACTGCAGATGTCTTTCTTTCTTTTTCTGAACTGTTTGCCGAGACAACAACCGGAGGTGGCAAAATGACACATTTCAGAAACTGCTAAACACAGGATAACAAAGAAAGCCAGCCCGAACTTGACATAAGTCCTCTAAAAACATTAATCCCATGTTGCTAAATCTTGAAATAGCACTATCGTGAAACAAGCAACAAATAAAAACAAATCTCCAAATCAGGTTTGGATCATTTGCCCAGTAATTTCCAAGAAACATCACTGCTGACATTGGGGTAACAATCATTCTCATTGTCATTACGATATAAATACCTTCTATAAAACTAGACAAACTAGAAAGTGGAATTCTGTCACCTCATGGGCAGAATTTGTCTTTTATCTGGTTAAAACTGCCCTTTTCACATTATTTTCCATCACAATGGTGTTTGTTCGATGGGTGCAGCCACATACATTATAAATGTTTCATCGGGCAAACAATAAGAACACTGAGCATTAGCTTTTCGACAGCAGCCATCAAGTCATTCCGCTCACAAACATGCTCACAGAAGCACACAGAGAGAAAAAAAAAAAGTCTTACCTGTGTGACCTGAGTGACCTTCTCCGTGACGTTCTGGGTTCGGTCTTTAATTTTGCTGGGCGCGATGATTTCAATTTCAGTGGGAGAAGGAGGTCTCATGCGGTCCGAGCTGAAGGTGAGAGTAACCTGAGGGATACGGCCGATGGTCCGGTGTCTCATCAGGTCCGAGTCCGATGTGGAGTTCAGAGCGCTGGGCTTCAGATCTGCAACAAAGAACGGCAACAATCAGCAATTAAATTCAAGGAAATTTATGAATGGTGGTGAGATGTGAGAAAACTCATAGCTAAAAAAACGATTTGACTAACTTGCGATGATGATGTACTTCTAAATTGGTGGAATGCAGACTGCAGCAAAGATACTGTAGGTACAGTCCAAATGCTTTTAGAAACAAAATGTTGTTGCCCATCCACTCTTTCTTGCACTCGACAAGAAAATCAGGACAGACGGCAATCAGACTACATTTTCGCCTCGGTCTCAAAGACATAGATGGACACAAAAAGGTGGTGAAAATGAAAGAAAATGTGACAGACAGAGAGAGAGCCCCGAGTATGATTGGAACCTGTATCCTGCACCAAAAGATGATTTCCTCACAAAGTATTTCCCCTGAGAGAAGAGGGACACACATGTACACAAACACACACACACACACACACACACACAATCAGATACACACAAACCGGCAGAGGGATTGATTAGTGTGTCTCTGCTGGAACAACCATCAGGCGGCTGTAAGTGCTATTTCTGGCTTTTTTCTGACAGGAAAAGTTTTTTTTTACTGATTTGTGATGAAAAATCTGTGATGGCTGCTTGTTGTTTTTGTTGCCTGTACATTATGGCCATGGTACAGACATCCTTCTGACTGACTGGCAGGTGTGTTAAGATGATATTACAGGACAACTTGGGCTGCAGCTACGCTGGGCTGCAGATGACAACCGTGCCCTGCAACGTCCACGCTTTAGTCCAGTTTCGTTTCATGCCTCTCTTGCAGTTGACTCTATACTGTAATTACTGTTTAAACTCATTAAACTCGCTACAAACCATTTTTTCCTCCTATTTGCTTCTTTTTATACAAAAGTGGTCTGCTTACAGTAATGATAATCAGGTGTCCTCAGGAAATGTAGATGGTCCAGACATTTTCAACAGACTATTTAAAAGTGTTCTAATAGTCGATTTTAGATTTCAGAGTAGACGTGAGGTTTATGATGATAAACCTAATGTCTGGGTGATCACTCATGTGCATCCCATTGACAATCATATGTGTATCAGACATTCATATATCAGATGCCTGTATAATGGGCCACCTAGAGGTTACTTTTGGGCCATTGATTGCCAACTAAATAGGCTGGACTTAGTGTAAGAAACTCCTTTTTCTGATCCTTTTCTGAGACCAGTAATTCAATATTTGAATCATAAATCCCCTCTGTGACGCTCACAGTGTCGCAGTCAGACACTCACTGCTGTTGGTTCGGGGGTCTCCAGGTCGACTGTTCCATTCCGCCCTCATCCCATCGATGTCGTCCAGTGACGAGGCGCGTCGGAGGCTGCGGACGCTGTCTCGAGAGCAACTTCGAGGTAAGCTCCCCCTGGGGAAGCTGATGCCTGGGTCCAGCCGGTCGGTCAGCAGGGAGCGCTGCTTAGTGGAGGACTGGGCTGCAGGGGAGGGAGGATCCAGGTCCTGTTCTATCAGAGCCTCCGTCTCAGACTGCATGCAACTCTCTTTGGATGGGATCCGAAACTCCTTGAGAGGGAATTCCTCGCTGTTTGGCTGTGAAAGACACAAAGCAGGAGCCTCTGTCTCAAGTGTACAAATGACTATTTCTCAGAAAAAGGTTATTTGTCAGCAGCATTCATGAAAATTTTGCTGTGTCTTGCATATCTAGGCAGCCAAACTTATCATACATAAAGTAAACCTGGAAGAGAAAAGAATGTTTCATTCCTGCCAGAGAGTCCCACGATGCACATTAGCTGGACTTGGCCTGATACAGTTCCGGTGTCAGGTATGAATACTGTCACAAGAAGGCATTCATCAAAAACACAGGAGAAGTCTAAACAGAAGTGAGAGGAAACCCTGAGGAGAGAAAGATGAACTCAACCCGGTTGATTTTTTTTCCTCCACATTCCTCCTTTTCTCTGTCTTTTGGGCAGAGAAATCAGTCTTAGAAATGTAACCAAATCCTTCTGCTATTTGAAGGAGACAGACATGACACTGCACGGTGCATATTCAATGTTTGGAATTTCAAAAGCATAAAAATGAAAATGTTTGTTGTCTCTAGATAATTTGAGTGCAGGGTGCTTTCTGTTTTGTGAAGAACAATGAAGTCAGTGCAGTGAAGTGGCTGGGTGAACAATTGTATTGCAAAGGCCACACATAGAATTTGAATTGATTTTTGTTTTGTTTTGCACTGCCTCTGTGTGTGTGTGTGTGTGTGTGTGTGTTTGTGTGTGTGTTTGTGTGTGTGTGTACACCACCTCACCTGCAGGTAGTCCACGACCACTCCTTCAAACTGATCTTTGGAAAGTGAAGCTCGTCGCATGGACCGCAGCACCGGCAGCCTCATCTTCAACCTGCGGTTCTGACCTGAGTGGAAAACTCTGTGTTTAGTTGAGCCATTATCAGAAATAAAAAAACATTTCCATATTCACTGCATTAAAGAGGGCACTGAATATGCTAACTGAGAGTGTTTCAGCTGGTAATCTCTACTATGTCCATGACTGGAAACTACAACCATGGCATAGCTATTAATTAAAATGTCAAAGCTGACTACTATCATGACATGCGTCACAAATTGATGGAGCGCTGTGGAGCAAACAGTAATTAGCAAATATTTTACAGTTGGAAAATATCACGTCAGTTCATCTCAGAAACAAATAAAGACTCAGCTTGAGTGGATAACATGCAGGCAAGGTGTAAGAGAAATGTTAAAGGGTTTACAGTAAATCCATCCTTGGGAGACTCTGTGCCTGAGGCCTGATTTCTTGAGAGAACGATCAATCAGCTCCTGGAAGTCGAGGATGAACATGATGACGACTCCCTCCTCGTTTTTTACAGGGACAACATCTACCAGGCACGGTCTGCACGTCCCTGAGGACACAGAAGAGAACACCTCGATTTGAACCAGGGACCTCTTTATCTGCAGTCAAAAGCTCTACCACTGAGCTATACCCCGCATGATTTTGATATGTGATCATTTTTTCATCACGTCATGCTTTTGAGGACGGTCAGAATAGTACGATAGGAAGGACAGGAAGGAATAAGAAAGAAAGACAGAAATTGGAGGGGGTGAAGGAGGGACTGATTTCAAACAGTGAAACCTAAAAAAAGGCAAAATGAGCAACACTTCCGTCAGGTCTAACTTCAGTCTGCAATCAGTGTGAGCTAAAATTAGAAACAGGGGAGAGAGCAGATCACACAAGCAAACACACACATGTCCACACACACATTGTGTGCTGCCTGCATTCAGTCCCACATTCATTCTGAGGAAAAAAAAACCCTGACAGGAATTCAGGCTGGAGGTAAAGAAATAAAAAACAGCCGGTGAGAGCAGCCGATTTGTTCTGAATCACTTTTTTTCTGCGTGTTCAGTCTGGGAGCACAGTGGGAAGCGGGAGATAAAACAAATAGATGCTTAGAGGATTTGAGCTGGCATGCTGATCGCATTTCCATGACAACAGCTCTCCACAGACTGTACGCCCCATGCCCAAATGTCCAAAACAAAACAAAGGACACATGTCCATGTATGTAAGTAGACAGTAAATGTATTTGGGTTTATGGTGTACGACTGTAATCTTCCTGAGCTTGGAGCGCTCGCTCGCCTCCATTATGCCTCAGTGCCGGTGTGCATGTGACAGATACATGGGTGAAAAAGGAACTAAAAAGGAAAAAAGGTTGCAGTTGACAGAGACCAAAGTGGCAACAGATCAGTCTGGTAGCATTTATATCAAGTCAGAGAGTCACAAGGAAATGAAGGTTTAAAAGGAGAGAACGTTCATTAAAATGTCATTGAATAAATAACAGATCAAAATGGTAAATGCTCGTCTTGCTGTGTCATTTTTTCCAGTTCCCTCATTAAAGTTTCCAAGCCTCCATGCGTGTCATGTTTTTCTTTCCTCCCCATCTGTGGTAATCATATTTTTTGTTTGCACATGACTCAAAAATCTGATAAACAGTAAGAAGAAGATCGTTCAACTAGAGGGGTAAAAAAAAAAAAATAATAAAAAAAAAAATCACAGCCAGTCACTGTAAGTGGTCGCCACACATGGAGGTGTGAGAGTAAGATCTTTTTCATTCCTGTTCAGCTGTGTTTGGCATTTACATTACTACAGTCTGGGAAAATCTTACAGTTATTCTACCTGAAATAATTGAACTTGTTGGCAAATCTTAGTATTGTCACTTTACACCTGACTGATATTAAAACTGATCGAATGACCTTATGATAAAAAAATAATAATCAGTATCTGTTTGTGTTAGGGTGATGGGTTTATGGATGCCAATGACAGTGAACTGGTCCATTGTTAGGCGTTGTCTTTGAGTGAAATTAAAGTACTCTCTGTGTACTTAGATGCTAACTGGAGCATGGACACTCAACCCGAAGAAATTTACAAAATGATGCCCAACTTTTACGCTAGGCTCCAAACACATTACATCTCCAACATCAATATGCGTGTCATGTCATTCCAACCATGCACACATGATGATATTAGCTCAAATCTGTGCCAACATGAACCAGCTGCTAGTGTGAAAAGAATCTAGTCCTGTTTATCATGAAGTCGTCTTTGGTAGACAAAACTACATTAACTCGTAATAGCCAGACACGTATTTGTGACTATGCTTCATCTATATTGTCCACCATCATCCAATATGTTTAGATGTATTCAAAACAGGAAACTTCAGCCTGCAACGTCAGAAACAGTAATTTGCACCTCAAGGTTCACACATAAACCTTTAAAAATATGTTACATTCAGCCTTAGACGTAATACATTTCCTCAATCTAAAACCTAAAATGTTCCACTGAGCACAGGGGAAATCAAGTTATCATTACTATCCCCCATCCTCATTCCACACATGAACAGCAGTGACTGCTAAGATGTTTTTAAATGGCCGAAACATAGAGGAACATATAGATGAGCATGGTGACTGTGTTTTAATGACAGTCAAGCTGTCCAATAATCCAGATTCTGTGATGGCCAGAAGGCTCCTTCCCAGGGATCTAAGGTTGCAAACAGGCTGTGAAAGGTTTTTATCATCATGTATTTCACCTCTCCTCTCCTGCCCTCGTGCCTCACCTTCCTTGGCGTAGTAGAGGATCTCCACCTTGCGCTCCTCAGAGCCAAGCAGAGCCTGTGCCAGCTGGGCCAGAGCACTCTTCATGGTACCAGGTCCCACCAAGAACTGGCAGGTACAGGACTGTTGCATGATCTCCGCCCTGGCAAAACCAAACATCTGGCAGAAGCCCTCGTTGCAGTAGATGATGCCACAGTTCTTCATCTGGGCGTTGGCGATCAGGAACTTGCGATCTAAAGGACGGAAGATGCTGTGTTTCACATTCAAGTATAAAAAGCTAAAAAAAAAAAAAAAATACCGAGTGGAAATTAAAACAGTGACTGCGAGTTGAAGTTACGAAGTAGGCAACATCAAAAATGGCAGGTAAAAAGTTGTTTAAATGTGTTTCTTGCTTGAATATTCTATGATCATAGTCACACTCCGGAATATGTACTTAGGCCCACTACTTTTTGAAATTGGTTGCATTAGATTGATCAAATTCGTCGGGGTATTTACGACAATTAAACATACTCCGTTTGATTTGATAAAATACGCCTCAGTACAAGTGTTCAGAATCTCCTGCATGGCCACTCGACAATCAGCTGAAGTGGGACTAATGAAGTCCACCTTTTCATGGTGCTAATGTTATTAGCGTCACAGTTTTTTCCCAGAGGGACTGAAGTGGAGCAGGTGGGCACTTCAGCATAATAACGTCTGTGGCGTCACACCGGCTCTAATGTAACTAGGGGGAACGGTTGACGTCTTTTGTGATTAACCCGAAGATTTTACCTGACATTTGAAAATTAAACGCTAATTACCCAGGTGTTTTGCAATGGCTTTTGATTATTTGCCCTGATTCTTTTACTGCTACAATATGTTCCTGGTCTATAAATTCTAATAAATGTGTTCTTATTTTCTCGTCCCTGTATACGAAAATATGACGATCTTCACTTTCTTGTTCTATATATTTAAATTCGATGTGTTTGGATGTGTTCCCATTAAATATATCTGGAACTTTGCAGCAAAACAATGTTGCAGTTACAGCCCCGAGATCCCAAATTGTGCTCATGCGACCACTTTAGCTGGTTTCATGCTTTTACATTAGCAGCTACAGCGGAGATTACTTCTTCAAAAATGGTGCAAATAACATAATAATGATGTTTTCAAAATCGATTTGGGATCATGTTTGAGGAGTTTATGATTGTTTGGTTGTTTTTTTTCTTTCAGCTGGCCTCGTCTACTTTAGCTCTTGAGGAGAATGCTGCAACACCGTGTTGCAGTCAAGATCCAGAAATGTTTGGTGAACTGCAAAAGTTTTTGGAGAATTAATCCTTCAAAAAGGTTTTCCGCATATATTAAATTCATTTAGGTGTCCAACCCAAACATTTCTGCTACACATTTTGTGCATCTTACTTTTTAACAGACTGCTTGGATAATTGGGGAAAAATACTTGCAGTACTGTTAAGCAACGGACTGACCAAACCAGCACATTTTAGAACCACCACCACCAATAAACTCCCATCCTTTGGGAAACACTGTGGCCCCAATGATGCTTTTTTCCTGTAATGTCAAACCTTTTGACGCAAAGTATCTCTGAGTTACTATGCACTCAGAAAAAAAAAAGAAAAAAAAATCCTTACTAGTAATTCGGAGCTCTCACACCGCCCAGCTCCAGTTATTGACGGCTGGAATGTGCGTGCCTCGGCCACTACGCCAAAACATTGCCCGCCACGAAAATGAATCAGGACAGTTTTGTTCGAATGCTGCTAATGGAGGAGTTCAATGAGCTGAATGACGAGCACGTATATGTCCTCTGCAAACATCTAACGGGACCTTTTTATTATCGTGTGGTGGAACTGGGTTAAACAGCTCTCCCACGCAGGCGAGCGGAGGGGACTCTGGACGAGCTCCTCTGGCGTGTGGAAGGTACATCCTGTCCAAAGTCATAATGTGGGGCTCAAAGCGGAAACACTGATCGTCACACCGTTGCTAAGCAGCACCGCCGTGGCACGTGCACTCACCTGGCGCGTGCACGCACATGTGGCTGCGCATGCACACATACACACACACAGACAGGATAGAGCATTTGTTAAAGGAGATCAATAGATTAAAGCAGTTTTGATATCAAAGCTAATCAGAGTTTGACTTTAACTTATTGAGAGTTGAAGTTTTTTCTCTCTCTGAGGAAATCAGGGTTATTTTAGGTCTGACACACTAACCCCACTGTGAGTTGTCCATAGTGAGGTACAAAAGGAAATCAGCCAGGGCGAAATATGACAAACTGACTTGAAAGGGAGACCGAAAGGTGGATTATGTTTATCAAAGTCTTCTACATATGGGGTATTATGCTTTGTCACTTTTTCAAAACAAGAATGTAAACAAGGAAAATGTAGATTACTCAAGATAAAAGTGACAGAGTAACAGAGAGAATGCATCAAACGCTTTCATCACGAGCCTTAGTGGATCCAAAACGAGTGAGAGTGAGTGGATGCCTCTTTGCTGCCAGTGGAAACATGTGAGCTAATGGAACATGATGTCAGGTGAGCTCTCCGGAACAAACACAACGTGCAGGTGCAATAACCCTAAACCATAAAAGTGGCCGGAGCAGGGACGCCAACATCACTGATGCTGAATTAAATAAGACACTTCAGTGCAACATGAGAAGCTTGTCAGTCTGCCAAAGGGTCTAAAAATCCAGTCATGTGTGATAAGTAAAGGGTGCATTGTGAGACAGGGGCTGTAGCCTCTTTGTGACTGACAAAAAACATCTGATTAAGGAAGAAATAAACATAAATAAACACAATTTTCTTTTACTAAAATGAGGGAAAAGCAGTTCTCTCAGGGGCATTAAAAGGGGGTTTTAACACAGGGTGAAGCTAATGGATGACAAGCTAAACAAAATTATCTTTACACACTTTCTCTGATCAAATATTTGGGTCTGCCTTCATTGTCAGATAGATTAAAAGCACTTAACAGACATGACATCATTCAGCACAATCTAACTTAGGGTGTTTAAAAGTGTTCACAACAGACACACAGTGAGTGTTTTAACCTGCTTTGTGCGTGTTTTTACAATCACAGTGTGGCGCTCAACTTTGACAGCATCACACAGCGTTCACTCATTTCACGTGTACTCACTTTGCTCGTCGAATTTCCTGATGATAGTGTCCAGGTAGGTGTTCTGGAGCGCAACGTGACCGCGTCTCACAGGCATTTTGATGCTGAGAGAGAAGACTTCCCCGACACATTAATAGTTTGAATAAGATTTAAAAAAAAATAAAAATAATAATAATAATAATAATAATAATAATAAATTAAAATGAATATATAATAGAAAAAAACGGCTCCGAAGTGGCGCCCGTGTGGAAAACGGTGTTGAAGGACGAGCGTCAGGAGCAGCTTTTGATTCCCCTCGCAGGCTGCCGCTGATGGTGAGGGATGAAGAGCTGGAGGATGATGGAGGGGAGGTCTGGTTGCCAGGGCGATGGTAGATGCAGGATGTTGCACGCTGATAATGTGAGGAGGGAGAAAAAAAAGTAGACTAGTATGCTGCAAGAGCCATTTCCAGAAAGACTTCAAAAAAGTAGCAGCTCATAAGCCGGTTTCCAACGATTTGGGGTCCTCTACTCAGTGAAGGGAAGCTGATTTGGAAGATGAAGTTGGGAATAAAAAGCTGGAAAAAGCGCAGGATTGTTCGGTTTGTTTTATAATCGCAGCTTTCTCCGTCAAAGTTTGGCCACTGCGCGATAAGGACCTCGGAGATGACGCTCCTATCAGGCAGATCCACTGCCCTTCCACCTCCCCCAGAGTCGACAAGAGCGGCTGTCAGGAGCGACAAGTCAGTCTGCGCTAAACGGGACGAGAACGGAAGTACGGTGCGGCAGATTAACAAAATAAAGGCCTATGAATTTCGTTATTGCTCTCTGAGCAACGCTATTTATCTCAAGTTCTCTCCAAAGTGGCTTGCACGGGTTTTGTGAGTGAATATGTCTTCATGCAGCCCTACTTGATTAGCTTTATTAGTGCGCCAAAAAAGTGTTATTCGTTGCAATCCCAAAGTTTTTTTTTTTTGTTTTTTTTTTTTATGGCAGCCCTGAATACAAATCTTGGTAAAGCACCACCAAGGTGTTTCTGTTCCCACGGCCAATTAGATTATGTTTCCATCCGTGGCCTTTGTGTGTTGGTTGGTTTGTCAGCAGAATTACAGAAAAACTACCCAATGGATATCCATGATACTTGGATGGAGGATGGGTCTTTATTTAACTGGGTGTCAGATTGCCGACAAAATCTTGCTCATGTTTTCTGCCCAAATCAGTATGTCACAGTAGCAGCCTCACATTTCGAAATATAATGCAAGTCATACATCTCAATATCTCAAATGTCCTCATTTCATAACTAAAATCCGGTACAAGGACTTGGTATGTTAGGATTTCAAAGGCAAGAGTGCGTCTTAATAATGGGCTGCTTTATTTTGAAATCATGTCTTAAAGTTCTGTTTACTGTATTGTGGAAGACTTGACAGTGGTCTGACACTGACAGAGTGCAGACCCTCATCAGTCCTCTGTGGTTCACTCCACATCACAGGTCTCTGAGCTCAAAATAGCAGCATCCTCTCCCCCTGTGGCAGCCATCACACTCCTGGAGTATTGTACTTTAGTCATGATAAGCCTTAAGTGCCACTGCTGTCTGTATGGTTTTGCACGGGTGTTCTTGAGACTCACTTTCGGTGGGGTGAAAAGAGGCACTGGGCTAAATCCCAACATGCTGATAAGATGGATTGAAGCAACTAAGGCAGAAGCACAAACATTCAAAATGAAAACAAAGCGTGGTTTCAAGGTCTGGTGAGGAGTCTCTCTGCTTTTTACAAGCGTGGAAGCTTCCTCTCTGGATTTTTATTGGAGCAGGGCAAGACATGCAAACTGCAGGGTCACATCCACATCTGAAGTCAAACTGTAATGAATTCAGGCTTTTAAAAATAGCAAAAAGCATCTCAATTTGTTTTTGTCTTTTTTTTCCTGGAATCTAGTTTTATGATTTATGATGACAAAGGGGCTCAAGCTTCTCCCTGAAGCCACAGAGAGGACACTTGGATGGCAGCAGACATGCAGACCGATTTAAAGGTCACATGCTTCTTGACACACAAAATACACACTGTTGGTTTTGTTTGGGGATAGCTGCCACAGAGTGTTTCACTGACCAGCCAGGCTGAGGGATGTTTACTGCTGCGTTGTTGTTACGAGTCAGTCTCTCTGTGGATCCCTCCATACTTTCCTTTTGTCAATATTTCTCTACTGATGACAATGTGACCAATTATTGTTTGAATCATGAAAACAGAGAGCCTCTGGGTCTGGCATGTTGTTGACCTGTCCACCTGAGAAGTCAGCTCTCCACTTTGTTTGACGAAATGCTGTTACGAGCTCGCGCTCACCGATACAGTGGCTGAGTCTGCACAGGGTGTTTGGAGATCAGACGGTTTGTGGCTTTGAGGTCCAACAGACTGGCTGACCTGGTTGCTCTGTGTTGTATCTCAACAGGTTTGATGAAATGAGGGCTAAAATTAACTAAGGAGCACACATGCCTTCCCATGACCCTCTGGTGTGAGAGCCAAGTAAGACAGGAATGTGCACTGAAGAGGGCAACGAAAGACAAAAAACACATTTAAAACCAGGACTATCACGACACCAGATTTTCACTATGTCCTTAACGTGGTCGAAAGAATTCATCATCAGTATATTATTGTGACATCTATTTAAAAATGACCCTTTTTTAATTTAGAAATCAGCCTGTGCAGCCTTGGCAACGGGATGTGTTTTTGCAGTATGTTAAAGTTGTTGCCGCACATATGAAACGCGCGGTCAGAGTTCAGTCCGGTCCACGCTCGAGTATTCCAACAAAAGTGTTGGCATTTTCTAATGAGCCTGTGCGAATGTGTATTCATGTTTTCTGTAGCTTACATGACAGCTGTTGCCACCTCACACTAGCTGTGGAAAGATAATGAGCTTAAAAATGCCCTTCTCTGTCACCTCTCGCCCCTTCCCGGAGCTGCGGAGCGGCACTGGGTGGGAAAGTGTTTCAGACTCGGACGTCAGGGCCTGAATTTTATCTGCCTGGTAGTCCTTCAGCTCAGGGCTGCGTTCAGTGCAGACCTGAGACACTCCATTCCTCTGATAAGAGCCGGGCAAAACAGATACATACTGTTCTTTACACACACACATTCAGTGTCACACTGAGTCACACTTCAAAAAATATCATCCCAAAGAACAGCAGAGAATTGTGGTAAAACATGTTCGTCTACAGGTGTTTTATGTGACGTTTTTTATGGATTTCTCTCATGAGGCTCAGGAAACAGACACGTTCTTTGTGTAAACTTGAATTAAAAAAATCAGTTTAGTTTGCGAACAATGTCACATTTATGTGCTGGCGAAAAGCTTAGTTAGTTTGGCAAAGTTTCTTTGACCATGTTGAGAAGGATTCTGATGACATCATGCTTTCATTACTTTCATAAATGGTCACCAAGTATCAGATAAAAATAAAGACAAAAATGGGAGGCGTAATCAAACATTCTGAGCTCTTTACGCCATCTGAGGAGAAGCTCAGAGCTTGAAACTTGCTGTCGCTGCCTGCTGTTTGATTCATATAGCTGCTTTTATACTTGTATTTTTCCTCCTATCTAACCTACATCATCGATCCAAATGTTCACTCAAGGCAATTAATATCATTTTGATTTTCTATTCATATTCTGAGACACTTTGAAAGTCCTTTTCTAAATTGCTAAATTGCCAATATTGATGTCAATATTGAAAACAGCTTATGTCAACACACCGAAACAGCTTGCTGTCATTTTCCCTCCCTGCTGGCTGTAAGAAAGCTCTTCTTAATATTCGTCGGATAAAAGAGATGTGGGACTAAATCCAGAATCCTTGTTTCATGCAAAAACATATTCCAAATCTTATTTGAAGCCAGTATGAGGCTTTAGCGATCTGAGTTAGGCAAATAATGTGTGCGAGTCTTTTAAATTCCCTTCTTGTGTTTCCCTGCTGAGCTGGATAGCAACACGAAGAAGACATTTGTGTGAAAACAATTTATTTGCTGAAGCCTCATTTGGCTCTGGTTAAACTTTTCTGCAGTATTTTTGCACAGGACAACCGAAGAAGGACTGTGAATCTCGTCCTACATTACCTATTTTGAAATCACTTATCAGGAGTGATCAGCAAAAACTGTTTTCATTGTACATGTTGACACCAGACTATTATTGAAATTAAGTCTGAAAAAGACAGAGCTATCGGTATGAATAGGATATGAAGAATTCAATTCCCAGAGTAACACCCTGAAATTGTTAACTTGTGCAATCTTTCTATTAGTATCTTTTTGACATTATGTGATATCATGGGAAACAGACTTGTCCGAAACTTGAAGTGAAGTGTTTGACAATCCAGTGCTGGTGCTTTTCTGCATTGCAGGCAGCACTATTTCTGGCCACAATCATCCGTCTGCTCAGATATACGGTAACACTCACAATTGAGCCGTGATAATACAGGAAGTGAGACCCATCTGCTCTGCAGTATGGACTGGCCAACGGTCAGAAACAATCAGTCATGATGAATAGTGTCTGTCTGCTGCTGTCATCCTTCTCATACCCTAAAGTAAACTGTCAGCATATATAACACTCATTTCAGCGAGATTGAAGTTGATGTATGTATTTGAATCAGGAGCTATACACATAAACTTTCATGAAAGGTTCATTTGAAGCCTTGTTTGAAAGATCAAAATAAGAGGCATCAGCTCTAACAAACAAAATGTTTTATTGTTGTTAATTCCACAAGATGTCATGGCACAGAGCACTGGTCAAAACTAATGTTACAGTCACATCTGCACAGGTTTCTTCACATTAAAAATGCAGGTTTCATCTGCATCTTTGCTACGAGACTCGAAAGTCAGAAATTCTATCCTGGATCGACATTCAAAAAGCACAACTAAAACAGAGTGAATGCAAGAGAGGGCTGCGTGTTATTGTCAGGGTGAGGAGGAGGGGGCTGAGTGACATGGGTGGAGGTTGAGGAGAGAAGAAAGTGGGTGGCACATGGAAAAACAAATTCACGGCGTGTCCTTGGCGACGAGCGCAGCGGCAGCCAAGCTTCGTTGTAGCGCCACTCTCTCATCAGTGACAGGGCCTGTCAGGGCGGCTGCAGCCAGCGGGGGGGCTTCCAGCAGAGCACAAGGCTTGGATTACAGTGTTTGGGCTGTGACATCCATCCATCCATCTAACCGAGGATCTTCCTTACAGCCTCCTTCCCTATTTAGCCCAACATCCTCCCTGTCAAAGTAAACGAGCAAGGGTTTCTGGTGGGGGATTTCGGCTTTTCTCTCACCACAATTGTTCAAACACTACTACTGGCTTTGGAGGAGGGATGCTGGTGGATTAAGCGGAGGCTGAAGGGTAAAGGTCACGTCAAACACCTCGCCCACACCTCCGCCCTGGCGCTGTCCCTATCGCCTCTGATGGATCGGCGGACATGCCCCTGACACAAACGGGTTGTCAGAAAAGTGATGATGGTCTTGTCAGGTCGTGCACAGCCTTCTCACTCTGTTGATAGTTTTGTCACACCTGTTTGATGGGACAGCTTGCACTTTTTTGGATGTGACGTCACTGTAAAGGTTGCCATGGTCACTGCCAAGTGAGGGGAAAGCACACAGGCATTCAGCATCTGCCGCGGTCATTAATGAAAACAACAGGGCTGTTATGCAAATGACTGTACAAAGAGATTTAGACAAAATTCAGCCGCTGAATTTTGGAATTGATTCGCTCTTGCGCCTCTATACATCCTTGGTGTCAGTAAAGAAACATATACTGATTTATATTTGGAAATTAATGACCTGATCACAATGTCAACAAATCACTGACTGTCAGTTTGTCCTACATGTATTTCTTTTTGCTGTAGCTCCTCGAAAGCCACCATAGCACATTGTTTGGTTACTCAGTGGGGCGAGGGGGGTTGTAACTTTTGAAAAAAATAACATAGTACTTGAGTTTTATGATCCAAGCAAACATCTGCAGACGCAAATCTGAGCACATGTCTAATCAGCCATACTGTAAGTGAAGGGCTTTAAATACAACAGTCAGCATTTGAACAGAGGTGGCTGAATCATCAGAGGAATGAAATTCAAAGAAGCACCAGACAAGTGTTAAAAACCAGCCTGAATTCACCCGTTGCTCTGCCAGGATGCTGCCCTAATGTACACACATCTCTCATTCCCTGCCTATCTTCCATTTTATTTCGACGTCTGCAACAAACCCCATCACCCTCTGGTACTCCTCTTGCCACATTTCACATACACATAACCACACGTCAACCTCCGCCACGCTACGTATAAGCCGAACACAATTACTACATTTCAAGCTCTCCTTCTATGGCAGCTAATCTGAAACGACGCTAAAAAATCTGGACTGTCGAAGTCGAAGTTCAAATAACACAGGTTACCACTAATGTCCAGTAGTTTCGACTGACCTACATTCAACTCAAGCTCTTGGTGGACCTGTACAAAAACTTAACATAAATGTTTTTGGCAGAAATTCTACTGTGGGCGTCTAGGTGTATTTAATGGTTAGATCATGGTTGAAAAGCAGTTAACATATTAGACTGTGGAGGATGATGAGAAGAGATGAAGAAGAAAAATGAAATTGATGTGATGAAGGGCAGCTTTGGGGTTTGGAAATAAAAAAAAGAAAAATCTTGCTCAGAATCCTCAGATTGTGCCTGAAGTCAAGATGGGAGAACTGGTCGCAAATCTTTAAGGAAGATCCTTGTGCTCGGTTGTTGATTCCTTAATGATCTGAAAAGAAAAAAACGGATTAGAGTTAAAAATAGCAAAACAAAGAAATCTCTGGTGAGCGTCTGCTGCTGCGTATGGCATCAGGTGTGCAGAGACCACAGTGGATGTGTGTGAAAACCTGCAGAAGGGTTCAACATTGCCCTCAAGAGGGAATGGGTGCAATGTGCAGACTGGCTCGCCTCAGTGTGAGAGTGTTAAATAAACTGTGCTGCTCTGGAAGAGCTCGTACCTCCCCGTCCCTGGTCTCCACAGTTCGAACCAGGATGCTCCTCTTCACATGGGCCTCTGGGGTTTTAGTGTCCAGATTAGTTTCTGGAGGATGAGTGGAGGTAGAAACAGGGAAACGTTCAGACATGGAGGTTTATTTTCCTCTGTTTAAGGTCATGAAAAGGTTAAAAAAACAAACAAACCCAAGAGTGACCTGTGCGTAATCACAAATGCAGGTGATATGCAGGGGGCCAAACTCATTTAAGACTATAAAGCAGATATTTTGACCCTTACCATTACATAATTTTTATTCTAAAAATGGAACGAAGTAGGAGGTGAATTCATGGCAGATGAGGGAGGGACAAACAAATTTGTTCAAAATAAAAAAAAAAATCACCTATTAAAAAGAGATAATCCCAAAATTTCCAGTGGATATTAATAGTGGCCAACGAATTATAACTAATCATTTTTGATGATCTCCTTTAGTGCCACCTTCAGGCCAAAATGTGAACTTGTTGACAAGAATATATATAACTGATCACTTTCTACAAACCGTGTGTCCATAGAGCAAAAACAGCTGAATCAGTAAATGAAAGAGAGCGACCCCAGATACTGACCTCTGAACTGCAGGTTGGAAAAGCTCTGGACTGGAATGGTGATCCTGGAGCAACAGAGGAGAGACAACTACAGTCACTGACAAACAAACCCCCAAAAAAGGTAAATATCCTGACAGCACAAGAATATTTACAAAGCTTTCCCGCCAAGCTGCGCCTCACCTGCTCTCCTCTCCCTCCAGCAGCTTCCTGTAGGTGGCAATCTCGATATCCAGGGCCAGCTTGACATTGAGGAGGTCCTGGTACTCCTGCAGGTGTCTTGCCATCTCCTCCTTCAATGCATGGATCTCGTCCTCCAGATGGCTCACCGTATCCTGGTAACCAGTTGTCTCCATGGAGAAGCGGTCTTCCATCTCCCGGAGCTGACGTTCCAGAGACTCGTTCTGAAAGAGAGGAAGACACGGACTGAGTAATGAACTGTGCAGCTAAAGACCCAGGAAGGAGCAGCAGCAGAGTGTAGGACACTGAGAGTACATTATCATTTTCTAATCTTGCTCTGCTACTTTTATAGTACACTGCTTTTACCACATTTTTGCAGTTAGAGCTGATACTGCAGCTACTGTTTCATACCTGTACCATTTATAACTATGACTTGCACAACTGCTTCAACTATTTTTGGCTCTCCAGCTGAGTGAACTTGAAATATAACAGTGATTGGTGATTGGATTTGAAGTCAGCTTTAAGGGAATTTGAGTGTGTTCACATCCATATTGGGTACAAAGTGTACACATAGAAAGTCCCATTATTTGAACCAAGTGCTGGTTTGCTAAATGAAGCAATGTAAATAACTGTACAGCAAATTCCCTGCTGCACAGATAGCTGCACTAATAACTTTGCTGATTGTCAAAGTCATTTATTTTTATCTTTATACTTGAATGTAAACAAAAGAGACACATAAGTATAGTTTGACTTCAGGTCCTCCCCGCTTTTCTGGGGAATGTCTTTGATAAGGGGAGTGAGTCACATGACCTCAGTCAAACTGTGTTTTAATTTGCTGAAGATCAGACAGAGGGTAAAGAGTCAAAGATACAAGCGAGACATAAAGATGGCTACTGTACAAGCTTGGCAGGCACCACCAGGGAAGATCTGATCTAATGAGTATGGGTTGAAGATGTCATGAGGATGATATCATCACACTGTATGTTAATATTTCTGAGTTCTCCATACATCTCTGAAAACTATAAAATAAAAGGCAACATTTTTTGCCCTGATCATATTATGTGGATGAAAATATCATCAAATTAGAGCTGAGTGACATCACTTAAACCTGATTGTTTCATTTTCAGTTCCATTGTGGAGGCAACACAACAAAATATGTCACTGTCATGATGTCATCTAATTTTGTGGAGTCTTAATATAACATTAAGATCATTTCAGCTGTAAGTGTAAGCAGTAACATTCAGTGGACTTACTGTCCCGCGGAGAGCCTCAAGGTCGCAGTTCAACACCTGCATCTGGCGCCGGTATTCATTGGCCTCCTGCTTGGCCTGACGCAGGGCTTCTGTGTTTCGATTGGCTGCATCCGTCAGGTCAGCAAACTGAGTATGAAAAGAAAACAGTCCGACAGTTTGTAACAGTCTTGTCTCTAATCTAATATAATTTGGATGTGCACTGCACATATCTGAGTCTACTGACCTTGGATCGGTACCACTCCTCCGTCTCCTGCATATTAGAGGTGGCCATGGTTTCATATTGGACCCTGATGTCTCTCAGAGCAGCAGTCAGGTCGGGTTTGGAGACATCCAGGTCAACGTGCACCTGATGGGCCATGATCTGGTCCTGCAACTCACGCAGCTCCTGAGAAGTTGAGTGGAACAAGTGAGGTGAAGTGGTAAATTGAATCAGGTGGCTGTTTGTGGTTAAAGGCATGGGTCATTTTATTATTACCTCTTCATGAGTCTTCTTCAGGAAGTTCATCTCTTCCTGCAGGGCATCGATCTTCCTCTCCAACTGGACACGATTAAGAGCCGCCTCATCCACATCCTATGCAAAGAAAGAGGCACAAAGAGTAATGCAGCAGAGTCATCGTGCTGAATATTTACATTGTTCTGGTCATGAATTCGGGGTAATATCTGCTGAATTACCTGTCTGCAGGCATTTAAATTCTGTTCTGCATCCTGACGGAGGCTGGTCTCCTCCTGCAACCTGAGAAAGTCACAAAAAAAATCAAGAAAAGAATTTTTAAATTATAATTTGCACAAAGGCAACATCCACAAACGGGGGTGTTGAGGTTTTTAAATAATCCAAATATTCTTTACTCCAATGTCATTTCCTCCTGCTCCTTAATGGCACAGCTTTAATAATACAATAACAAACATTTTTTTTGTTTGTAATTCAAGTGAGAGTTTCCTGTACATTAAGAGTCAAACTATGGCAACTGAAAAAATATTTCATACATTTAGATCAGATTTTCACTGTGAGCTGCTCCCCGTGGTTCATGGGACGACCGGGGCTCAGCTGAAAGGGCAGCTTACGCATCATTACGCATTCACTCCAATCTAACAGACAGAGGCCTTTCCCACGGGATGGAGTTCACACACACACACACACACACACACACACACACACACACACACACACACACACACACACACACACACACACACACACACACACACACACACACAAAGGGTCCATGTGTGCACGCAAAGCCTCACACGCAGACACACACACACACACACCACCCTGTAATCCTTCTGCTATACACACACAGAGGCATGGAAACATAAATACCCAGACTTGGGGTAATAACATCTGTACGTCTTCACGCAGCGTTTGTTGAATCGAGCGCTTCGAGAAAAGCAGCAGGAATCACAAAAGTGACCTTTGACCCCCTCTCAGACACGGCCATCATCATTCACCCTGCGTTCTTTCAGGGAACCAGGAGCTGCACGGTAATCAGAGACGAGTCTGAAAGAGACTTTTTTTTTTTTTTTTGCCACAGAGTCTTTCAAAAGCTTATTCTCCTGGCTAAATTAAATTATTGATTCATGCCATGTATGAAACTTCAGTTAAAGAAAGCTGGATATGCCGCTGCAGTGAATGATGTGTTTTGGAGTAACAAGGGGCAAGAAAACATCTGCCTGGCTGTCTGCTTCCTTTGTGGAAGGCTGCCATTGTGTTCGCCTCATTCGTCCGCACTCGCTCAATGGCGATGAGGGCTTCAGCCAGGATCAAGTTTGTAAAGAGGGATCCAGGAGTAAAGCTCGGGCAGAGCTCAGCGGTCTGCATTCCAGTGAATTGGAGAAAAAAACTAACCTGCATTTAAATACGTATATAATTTTCAAAAAAAGAAGGAAAAAAAGCTGAGCAATAAACTTGTCTTATTTCTCTCTGATCTTGGCAAGCTGAGCTGATTTTTCTTGCCATGGTAGCTAATCAAATCCAAAATCCAAAAAAGTGCACATCAACAAAAGTAAAACAAATTCAAGTTGACCAAAAACTTTTGTGTACACGTGTGTGCAAGTCTTGATAGTTACAAATGTGTTGAACAGGATGAATTTTGAGTGCTCCTGCAACGAATCACTCAAAATATCTTGCACAATTTACTTGAGATAGTAGAAACAGAAGAAAGGACAAAGCAGGGGGGAGTTTGGTACTGCTCCCCTCAATCTGTTATCTTTTGAAACTTGAGCACCCTTCTAAAGGGTTACAATGTTTATTATATAATAAACAACAAAACAACAAAACTGTACAGGATTTGTTCCACTTTTATATGTTAGCCATTGAACTTAAATAACCTTTCGAAAAGTTTGACAAATGCCAGATTTTATGTACATGTAATTTTCATTATAAGGAAATATGAGAAAGCAAGCAAAGAACAGTGCAAAGTGAGGGTTTATCACGTCTTACATTGCACGTTATTAAAGCAATCTTTGAAGAGAACGAGAACAAAGTAGGGACATAGCGGGTGGGGGGTGCGACTGTGTGACTGCATCACACGAACTTGATCGACCACCCACAGGAGTCCCACCCTGCTTCCTCCTACCTCTGCTTGAGGGTGCCAATATCGGCAACCAGGTTTTCCATCTCTATCTCCAGCCGAGCTTTGCCAGCAGTGAGACTGTCCACCTGCCGACGCAGTTCTCTCAGCTCCTCCTGGTAGATGTCTCCCAGGCGGCTGGGCTCCTTCCCCTTCAGCTGGTTCAGCTCTGCCACCAGCACCTTGTTCTGCTGCTCCAACAGGCGCACCTTCTCGATGTAGCTGGCAAAACGGTCATTCAGGCCCATCATCTCCATCTTCTCATTAGTGCGCGTTTCCTTGTACTGGGTCTTCATCAGGGTGTCAGCTGAGAAGTCCAGCCGCTCCCCGGGGCTCCCCAGGAGCAGGGCCGTGCTGGTCGAGCCCAAGGAGACCCTGGATATCGGGCTGGAGTGGGTGAAGTTGCGGGGGCTGCCATGCCAGGAGTACCGACTGGAAGGAAGACTCCCAATTCTGACTCCTGAGCTGCTCGAGCCCTGGGGCCCAAAACGCTTCCTGTACGAGGACTGGTATCTCTGAGTCTCCATGATGGGGAATGAAGCTCTCTCCGAGCACAAACGGGGCTTTTATAGAGGCAGGCAAACCCCCCAAGTCCAAAGCAGAGAGGCCACAGGGTGCGGCAGAGAGAAGGGAGGGTGGCAGGCAGTGAATGGGACAAAAAGGGAGAGCGAAGGGGTGGTTTACATGACACTCAAAGAGCTGTGTGCCAGGGATTGTCTGTGCTCGTCCACTCAACTACAAATGTCTCTTGGCCGTCTCCCTCTCTCCCCCTCTCCTCCCATCTCCCCGGCCTCTGACTCACTCTCTCTCTCCGTCTCTCTCACTCTTACTTTCACCCCTTTTTGTCCTTCTCTCTTTCTTTCTGTTCCAGCTGAATGAAAAGGAATGTGTGTGACAGGGTCTAGCCGCCAATTCAACCTGACCACACATGCGCCCTCACAAAAACTGGAAAAAAAAAACCAAAAACAGAATTTGATAGAACAAAAGGGACTGGAGCGCCACTCTCTAGAGAGAGACGGCAACAGCAGGTTGACAGACGGAGCAGATGAATAAGACATGGAGGAAGACTGACATTTCACATTTGTTGGTATGTTGCACATGTGCACCACTGCAGACGAAAATGTCCAACATAGAAACCTACAAGATTTAGCGGACTCACTCTCTGGGTCCCACATGTTGAGGAGACAAACAGTGTGTAGGACAAAACCTCAGAGCAGTTGCCTCTCCTCCTTGGATCACTGTTTACAATTGCATATCACGGACCAAACAACATGCAAATCCTCACTGAACACCTGCTTACTCTAATGCGAATAATGCGCCCATGCTGTCCACTCTACAGTCAACAGAGATGTGTATGAGCTTGGCTACATGACGTAACAACAGTGCAGTTCTGCACACTTTTGTCATAGCAGAGGGTAAACCTGTAGCCAAGCCCCAGCGAGAGAGTAGGACTCCGGGGTGTTCGGTATGTTCGGGGTTATTAGACGTCCCATTTGCTCCAAAGACAGATGGGTGGTAGAAATGAGGAGGGTTGGGATGGGGAAGTGGGGAGGGAGCGGGGGAGGGAAGGAGGGAGAGGGCAGTGCAGTCCTAATCTGAACTCCAGCAGGACCAACAGAGGCTGCGTTACAAAACCATTTTCGTGCATTACCCCGACAACAGTGGGTACGGCTAAGTCAGAGGCCCTCAGCTGATCTTTTCTTTCCAAAGAGGACGTGATTTGTGGAGACAAGATTGTGACTGACTGCATGCTCTCCTTCTTCAAGTGTATATCCCTGAAAACAGTGAGAATTGAGCTTCAAGAGTCCATTGACTCAGAGCACCATCACAACAATTATGTCCTGAAAAACATTATGTTTATCTTATTTTCTACAAAAGTGCTATAAAGTCCAGAGTAGTTTGAGGATGTCAGACAGGTGAATAATAGGTAAAGGCATCAGTGAATACTGTTTCAAGATAAACAATAGAACTTTTGTGTAAAAGGTTTAGTTTTCCTTTGCACTTCAGGCAATTCTAATAAAAAGTGAATAAAAACCTTAAGTAATGATTCAAAAATTATTGAACTCCCTGATTTACACATTTCTTGTCATGTTCCAAATTCTTTTCAAGAGTTGAATCTTATGACTTTAGAAATTACAAATTATATGGCATTTTTTTTGTAATTAGTTATGTAATCCAAGAGATATGTAACATAATCTAAAATTATTTTGATTACTTCAGGAATGTTGCCGCTTATACTGAAAAATATTACATTTTTTATTGTTACCATCTTTTTCCCTTAAACATCTCAAAACATTTTCAATGCAAACCCATTTTTTTGGTCTTCATATTTGCTAAAATTACCTAGTAAAAAACACTGCTATACTGTTTATATTCTAAATTTGGGATGCTTTTTCTTTTCTGTAAGTTTTTCTTTTAATCAATAGCCACATGGAGGACATCCTGTTGTAATATGTAATAAGTAATCCCAACTACATGTAATCCATTACTACCCAACCCTTCTCTCTACATAACACAATGAATCGAAATCAATGGCCACATGACCGTGGGACACAGACGGATAAATAACTACAAACATCTAAAACTGTATTTCTTGTTTCTGAAACAATGACAATAAACATCTATTCTATTCTATCTTCACATGCATTGAATGTATGAACACTTAAATTTCAGTTTCTACACTATTTTGTTGAGACTACAAACTTGTAGAAACAGTGCTGATTTAATTTAACAGTTGTGTTCCTACAGGTAGTAAAACCACAACAGCAGTAGTGGGACATAAAGGACTTCTTTGTTACTGGGTCGTAAAATCACAGGGAGTGGAAACCAGTCGGTACTGGGAGACAGTAAATAAAGCCCCGAAAGACTCTACTATCTGGCATCGGAGTGTTGTTGCTTTTAAGGAAGAAAGACAACAACACAGTGTCTTGAATTCTAATTGGTCTGTGTTGATAGAGGTTAAACAACATGGCACACTGTAAGTCTGGCAGAGATTTGTTGATTCCATCACTAAGGATTAATGCCTCGGTTGCATCATTAAGGTGACATCGATTGTTTCAGCTCTCTAGATTTTTCAGACAGTGACGGCCGTTGCCTCAGATTTGGTCACTGAGGTAATATGTCCCGAAGATTAAACATTCACAGAGAGGGAATAAAGGGGGGTAGTGCAGACCTCTCCCTCTCCCTCTCCTCCCTCCCTGCTGCTGGAGTCACTAAGGGGCCAAGTCAAACAGCTGATTCATGTGTCCTACATGAGGAGACCGTTTAATTTGCAGGACTTACAAGGAAAAGGGTGCGGGGCAGAATCCTAATGCGACTGGACTCAGAGTGATCTCGGGCCAAGGAAACACGGCTGCCAGCTAAGTTTGACTGCGTAATACTCAACGCCCGCTTTGTGCTCTGGCATTTTACACCCCAGAAGCCCCAGTGTGAACCTCCCTGCTACCATCCCTCAACCTCACTGATGCCTGAATGTACATGGCTACATACCAGATGGAATCCTGACCAACGAGCTGGAAATACGGCTGTCCCAGCCCCACCCTCATCACTACATCAAGGCCTTGTTTCTCAGACATGGTGTAAATTCAAATGAGGAGTAGGGCTCTGGGTTCAACATCGACTTACTGAGACACATTTGTTACGTCTCTACCTTGAATTCCTAATGTAATGTACTGCACAAGATTCATTTGAACCACCTGTCTGATTCTCATTATTGGGAGTATGTGCTCGATGCAGTGGCCTTAGGCTGCTAATCAAACTGGTACAACTCACACACAGCGTGTAATTAAATTGTAAATATGGGTGAAGGAAAACAGGACTTGACTGAATCTCCATGCCTAAGAAAGCCATTTTGAGTTAATCTGGTTTAAATTGAATTCAAATCTGAGCTAATTTCCTGTCTGGGGAACTGACCTTGAGTGTGTGTGTGTGTGTGTGTAGTCCCCACGTGAGGCCTTACAAGTTTCTCATGAAAGTATTCCTTTTCTTCTGGCGCATCCCAGTGTCCAGACGTGGAAGAAATCTTCGGCTCCACCGACAGAGATTAACAGTCGTTAACACTGGTTTAGAAATCAGATCCACTTACAAACAGATTCTTTATGTATGTAATGTAGAACTACTGTGACATAAATTAATCCAATTCAAGTAAAAGTCCTGGATTCAAAGTGATACTTTAACTATAGAGGTAGTACCATCATCAAAATACACTTTTAAGTATTGAAAGTGTTTCATATCATGAATCATAATCCACAATCACCTGAGTGGAGTAAAAACTACCACACTGTATTATCTAATATTTGGTCGTGTAGAAGTGTAAAGTTAATAACAGTCCAGTACATGAGTAAATGTACTTTTCCACCATGACTCATGACAAATACACTGACCACACACAATGAGCCCGCCAAATCATATTTCAATCTACCTGTCTACCTGGTGACAGGACATGTCGTACCTTGCTGCTGACCCTCTGGACCTCTTAGGTACATCTCCTCACCCTGAGACATGACAGGTAAAAAAAAAAAAAAAGCAAATCTAAATGCTAGGGATATGCTGAACCAGCAAGGCCTCATGGGAATGAGCTGTGAAAATCAGGGGAGCTTAACTGGGACAGACAACCCGGCTATATGACTCAGCACCACCGGGCCCAAACAGAGTGCAGCCACAAAGAGGGCCGGTGGAGAACCAGGTTCAGGCCCGAAGCTCCAGTTTGCCTGTCAGCAGGAATGCTGGGGGGCCCAAACACACCATACAGAGAGATCCGCATACCACACAAACACATCATAACAAGCACAGCACTCAGATACAGACTGATGCTGTTTCTCAAACCGTACGCCTGTTTGAATTTGGTCATCAAATCCTGAAAACCTGATGACGACTGTTAAATGTTAAGGTTGATTCATCCTCTGAGGATCATGAATGTGCTAACCACATTTCGTTGCTGTCCATCCAGTAAGATGTCAGTCATATCTAATTCTGCTTTCCAAGGAGTCTTAAAGGGGCAGTATGTAGATTTGAAGAAGAAATCCAAACTCAGAATTTCGTTACAATGATAATGAGTTAATAATAGAAACTCAGAAATAATTTACCATAACTTGATGAACAAGCTGTTCATAATAAGCCCCCCCAAGTTTGTTTCTTAACTTTGTTAAAAAATTAGTCAATGAGGATCTTTCTCTTCTGATTAACCTTGAAGTATCAATATATGAGAAAACAATAGGGGAGTATGACTAGTGCAGCTCAGGAAAACAGAAAAATACAAAAAAAACAAACACAAAACAGATTCTTTGGTTTACACTCTGTGCCCTAAATTGTCCTCTTTAACTGAGTTATCAGTCCTCAACCTCCCCTTGTGTACTGTGAGGGCAAACTGGAATGAATCAGTTCTTAAAGGCAACAAAAAACGAAACCTTTCAGAAGCAATCCATGTCCGTGTCATGCAAATTCAAGAAAAAGGCCCTTTGTTCGATGCACTCTGTTTTGCCATCTCACAGCCAGACACGGCTGTAGAAATCTCTCCTTCCTGTGTCTGCCTCCTGTTTTTCCTCATGAGATGAGAATGAAAAAAAATAAAATAAAATAGAGAAAGGCACAAAATGAAGGAGAGAGAGTGAGGGCGAGAGAGGAAAAAAAGAGTGCATCAATCAAGTAGCTTCTTACTGCCAACAATGAGCTCAGTCTCCTTGTTCCCTTTCATTAACTGGACTCCCTGGGTCTGGACAAGCTACCACAGTGTGACACAGTTTTTAAAAACAATTTATTTATTTGTTTCGGAGCGAGAGCATGACATATATATAATATATAAACACTGTCATTAAACATACTACTCTTTTCTGGCTGTAAAATAAATTTGATACATTTGACTTTGCACTGCAAGTCATGTCATGATACATAATCATACATTTACACATATAGATCTCTAAAAAAAACTAGTTTGTACTCATTTGCTTACCACAGGGTTCTTTATCTCGCTGCATTATTTTCAACAATGAACATGTTTTAGCTGCCTTTAGCCTGTAGCAGCCCACATATCAAGTTCTCATATTAGCATCAAGGCAGCAGTAAGCCCTTTGTTCAGAATATCAGTCAATGCTGGACTCGTCGTCTGAACCCTGGGATAAACAAAGTCGTCATCTGGGTTGAAAGCGAACTCTGAAATCCAGCACTGGCTCCGATCCCGCTTGTCTTTGGCTTACACACACACACACACACACACACACACACACACACACACACACACACACACACACACACACACACACACACACACCTATTAATCATATTATTAACACTGAAATCACACAAAAACTAGTCCCAGCATTTTCAAATTTAGCCATCAAAGGTTTCATTCATGAGAGCTCATTGATGTGTCAAAGCGTTACGGCCAAAATGATGATGCAAGGTTTACGTAACCTGTCAGGTAACACTGTCGCATTAATGTATAGCTAAAGACGTGTGGAAAGTTTTTTTTTTTCTTCTGAGCTGGAACATGAACCAGGCAGCCAGAGTTCGTTTTCCACCCATTTTTCATTTATAAACCCCAAATCTGTAATGTCTGCAAAACCAGCTGCTTTCAATGATTTATTTTCAAGGACACAAAGTCCTGAAAGTATCATCAGATTTGACACAGTCTAGATATAAAAAATATATTTATACATATATATGCTTATAAAATCTAATTGGAATGGACATGGGGATATAAATAAAAACTGAGCAATTTTCACATTTGAAGTACAAAAAACAAAACAAAATCAAATTTGGTTGAGAGAAAAAAACAAAACCAACCCCATAACATTCATTTTACATAAAAGTGCATCTGATTTTAAATCGATCTTTAAGTTAAGGCTTCTCAGTCAGGGATGTTTGGGTCAGACACACATGAACAGTAAGATCACTTCCAAATTAAGGCTTTTTAGGGTTCAGTTCACTTTCACATTCCAACTGATACCAAGTCCACATCGTCATATATTATCTGCCCCCTTTTTGGCACTTTGTCGACTGAGATACCTTTCTCCTCTGAAGAGCTGCAGGAGGAGGATGGCAGGTAGGAGGGCAGGTCACACTGAGGCAAAAGGGATGAATAATAATGGGAGGAGTCCACCCTCAGCTCCCTTGAGCACAGTTACATGTCATGATGGGTAGATTATTTGATTTGAATTCTTGGACTATACTGAATGCACTGATTCCTTTAGGAGAGCAATACTGGTAATGACAGTGGAAGGAGAGTTTTTTTCTTTAAGGAGAATCATTAAAAGTAATTGGAGCTGCAGTCCAAGTTTGTGCCTCTCATCTATTACAATTTCATACAGTCACAGAGAAAGTTATTCCTCAGTAGCTGTTGATCTTTAAGCTGAAGTTACCGCTGCTCTGAAGCTATTTCCAGAGTCTACAAAAACTCTTCTGCTGGCAAAAAAACTTAGCCTATCATCACAAAGTCAATGTTGATGGTGCACTGTAATGTCTATTGAATAATGACACCATCTGCTTGACAATAATTCCCTATAAACCCGGCTTTCACTACACAATTATGTCAGCCACTGGGCATGAAGTCACCCAGGAAAAGAAAAAGGTCAACTAGCATTCCAGTCAGGTCGGCAGCCTGGAACCATCTCTGTCTGCTCTCACATCTTCATTACACACTAAATGACTGAATGAAGTCATGTTTTTCTATCATGTGTTGATGTTAATTGCGACTCTAAAACGTTCCAGGTGTCTTTGCAAAAGTGGCGCAAACAATAACACCGCTTGGAAATGCTAGAGGGTAGGAGAGTTGAACACTTGATTGCAGCTTGAGAGACGTGTTAAAAATCTCTTTGTTGTGCAGTTGCCTGAATATCTATTAAATACCTGGAGGTCACCTGATTATCAACATTTACTTTTCAGACAAACTTCTTGGCACTGTGACTTTAATGTAACTGTAAAATATAAAAAGGTACAAACTGGGGCAACCAGCTTCCCTGCATCATGTTCTGTTGAGGGTGGTAATACATTTTCTATCTGTAAGATTACTTATTATGTTTTGATTCTGAAGGGCTGCAACCAAAACCGGACTTTGTTCCAATGGCTGAATTCTCCCTAAACACCAGTGCAGCTACTCCATGTGGCATCACTCAATCTCACACCATCGACACAAATGTGGAGTTTGAAAGGAAAAGTGCATCAAAACTAGCTTTTACCAAAGCTATGGTTTAAGGGTGGAGACTTCTACGTATAAAATACGTATGTGTGAGTAATGTGGAAAAATAAGGAGAACAATTCTGTCCATTTAATACTGCTGTGCATCAGGGGTGTTCAACATCAACATGAGCTTAAAGCCTGCTGTAGCTTAAAAAAAGGTTCAAACACTTCAGGGGCTTCCTCACATTTTTCATAACTGCTCACGCAGTGAACGTAAACACAGGAGAGGAAATTCTGTGAAGACACAACTGGTGTATGACTTGAATAATGCTGACTTTGGAGTGTGAGTATCTAAGAAGGCTTGAAGACTCAATCTGTGTTCTGTCTCCTCCCGGTGGAGACTCTTGTAAAGGCATGTACTGGCATCAGTTTTCAGGGCTTTGTTGAGTGCTGTTGTCAAACTGTGATTTGTCTGAAAGTCTTCTTGAAGAATCCGAAAGACGGCAGAGTGCTCAGTGCGTTAAACACTGATTTTGAGACTAGATCCATGTCCAGATTTCTGTCATGGATGGTTCAGAGGAAGCTACAGATACTGCTGAGGCTACTGTGCCACTTTGTGGATGAAGTTCAGACACCAGGCAGGTTTCAGCACAGAATCTGGGAGAAAGGATGTCTGAGTAGCTCCTCAGCACTGGGCCTGTGTTTGGCCTCCACAAAAATGCAGCTAATGAAGTCCCGTGCCTGGTCGGAGGTGTGCGAGGGCAGCAGTGGGTTGGTGGGCTGGGTGGCGATCTTGAATATCGCCGCCATGGCCTCGTATTCAGCCCATGGAGGCTTTTCTGTCAGCATCTCCACCACCGTACAACCAAGGCTCCTGTAAAAGACACGATTGTTTTTGCTTCAGCTTAATCTGCAATGGGGTCACATAACAAGTTGAAACAAATACCACATATTATGTCTCAGTTGCTTGACACTAAAGCTTGACAGGAATGTTTCCAGTGTAAACCTCCACACACACACAGGCAGCTGAGGGCCTCGTCTACCTGTCTGGGAGGCACAAGGAGCATTACTCCCCCTCCAGCCTGGGCTGAGAACCTGGAACATACCAACCTCTGTTACGACCTGTCTGACTGGCCCTCAGCCAATCACATCACTCGCCTGGCAGGTCACCACCCAATCAGATTGCGTAAGAGAATGTTGTCTGCTGTGCTGAGTGTGGTAGGAACTGGGTTACATACAGAGGCCTCAATTACTTTAATAAGTTTTTTCTTTGAGAGAACAGGTTCAGTCACTTTGTATGGAGGACCAAAATTGCCATAATTGAATAAATAAATACACCATTACATAATTGATTGAATGTGTCATTAATTAATCAAAATAACAATTCATTTCATGTAAAAAAAATAAACACATATAATTATTTCACTATTTATTTCATGGTCCTGTGTTGCAGCACCTCATGAATTTATTTTATCTGTCAAACTTGCCCATCAAAGTCAGTATATATGTATATTTAATTCACATCACACTGGATTCAAATTTTGGATGCTCCTAGCAATAATTTCAATAAAAACCATCCGGACTAATTGTGATGTAGCTCAAGCATGACATCCATCCCTAAGAAACCACCACTTCTTGTTGAACTGGGATCAATCTTTAAACTACAATGCTGTGTGTCTTACCAGACATCAGCCTTCCTGCCGTAGCCCTCTCCACTGATCACCTCCGGGCTCATCCAGTAGGGGGTGCCGGTCACAGAGCGGATGCCGGTGCCAGACATGCAGATGGTCTGCAGCCTCTTGCTGGCACCAAAATCTCCCAGCTTCACGTTGCCGGCTGAATCCCGCAGGATATTGGCGCCTGAGAGCAACAGTTGACATGGAACATGTACATATTTTATCCCACCAATCACTCTCCACAAACAGCTGTATTTAAAAACTCTGTCCAAACATTTATCAAGTGTCTCAACTGTATAATATTCAAGCCTCTGTAGTTTAACAGGGCTACCTTTGATATCCCTGTGTACGATCATGTTGCTGTGCAGGTAGGACATGCCCTCCAGGATCTGTCTTGTGTACTTCCGGGTCACATTTTCTGTCAGCGCTCCGTAGGCCTTCAGCTGGTCTTTGACCGAACCCTGAGAGGAGGAACGCAAGCATTAACTAAGTGGAACAACACAGAGACTGTGAACACATCCAGGGTAAAAGACTACTGATCGACCCAGTCACCAAAGGTCTGAGCTACGAACATCAGAGTCATGCTCAAATCTGGCATAAGTCGCTGTGTGAACTAAACTCAAAAACTAAACAAAGGATTAAAATGACCTTTGTTGCATTTGTGATTGCTTATGAAGGCCTTGTTTGCAAATGTATGCGATACCTGAATTGATTTTGGAAAGCAGACATTCAGAGGTGGCAAGAGAGATGAAAATGCCAGAAATGCAGCAGCCCTGAAATGCTCAACGATGAATTTGTGGAACTCAGGACCTTAGAGAAAAAAGGTCACTGTTTCCTCACACAGCACTCACAGAATTTCTTAAGTCACTGCCTAAGATCTGACATCAAGATCTCTCCTACAATTATTTACTTAAATCACTCAGTTTATCAAACATCAAAGCTCTTGAAAGATTATGGAAGTTGCTGAGACTCACCCCCGGCATGTACTCCATGAAAATAGTGAGGGTCTTCTCGTTGTGGTCCCTCAGACAGCCGTAATACTGAACTATGCGCTCGTGATGCAGATTTTTCAGCAACTGGATCTCGCACTCCAAAGCGCTGACCTCCTGCACAGAGACAAGTAGAAGTGGGGAAATTACACACCGAAGATTCAACTGAGCCCAATTAAACATTCAAGCTGTCATTTCTGAACGATGCATCTTTGTTGATTTGCTATTTTCGCTTGCAAATAAATGTGTGTGGTTTTTTTTAGACGTGGAGGAGCCCTGCGGGATGTCATATCTGTTACTGCTGGTGACAAACAAATGAACCTTGAGCACCGAGATAACAATCACGGATTTTTGACCGTACGTTGACTCTGCCAAAAGTGAAACCTTAAGCAGAAAGTAAACGAAAGCCGATAGCACAGTTCCCCAAAAGAAGTTCCTGTGTTTACTTCAGAGGATGAGGCCACAACCGAGGCAGAGAGACAGAGAGTGAGAGTGAATGAGAGAGAGACACAAGTCAGAGATGCACAGAAATAGAGACAATAAATAGAAACAACCGATTCACATCTGCCACAAGCAGGCAGCGGCAGTGTGCAGGGGTGATGGGAGGCCAAGGCAGCGCTGACCCATTACCCCCACCGCCAGCCACAACACGCGGCTCCTTTCAGATACAGGAAGTGACAGTGCATGTTTTCTCTGTGAAAGACAGGAAAACACATTAAAATGAGGAAGAGGGGAGTTCAGGGGGGAAAGAAAACCTCTTGAATACATTCCACCTCTTGTGTTTTGTTTTTTTTTCGAATTTCCTTCCTGCAGATTGATTATTTTGTTTCTGTGTCCATGAATAAAATAAGGATTGTGTGGTTTAACTCCTGACCTCTGATCAGATGTGTTTGTGAGATAGTTGATTCATTAATAATTAACAACCTGCATTCCAGCGTGATAGCCAGAACCGATTAACACGTATGAGGTCATTCTTGGCGCTTTTACAGCGTCGGAATTAATCAAAGCTCAGGTTTAAGAATTACCAAAAAGACTGAAATGTACATTTTGAAGCAGCTGGAGGTAGCATATCAGAACAATAGTGTGAAGCACTAGAAGGACAGGGTAAGTCACAAGACGACCAGGCATTCTGTCCCAGTGAAAACATTAAAAGCTGGACTATCCACGTTAGTGTCTCACCTTGCTGGTCTCTGGACTCTCAGGGTCAAACTGGACTTGCTTGGCAGCCAGCTCCCTCCCAGTATCCACATCGTAACACAGGTAAACCCGACCGAATGCTCCCTGGCCCAGTAGTTTTCCCCGTCGCCACGTCATGGGAGCACTGGGAGCTGAAAAAAAAACAAAAAAAAAACATTTAAAATACAGAAGATACCATTTCAATTATCACAGGAAGGAGATTTATTTCTGCCATCCAAACAGGGGAGGTGTATTTTTTATGGCCGTTTTGTTGATAGTTTCCTCTCGATCCAAACTCACACTTGTGTGCGACAGAACGCTCTTGGGGGCGGAGCCTGCCCTGAGCGTCAACCAGTTGCCAGCTGCCCAGACTCTCCTCGCTGCCGTTGAGCGACCGGCGTGAGGGCACCAGAGTGAACAGGTTCCCCTGGGGGCGACGAATTCGAGGAAATGTTCGACGGCCTGAAAGCACAGCAGAAAAGAGGCCAGCCGAGGTTAACATCTCATTACAAGGGAGTAAACAGCGCAAAGGGAGGACGTAGTGGATAAATGGAGAGAGGATACCAATCGTCTTACCTTCGCTGTGGTCTTTATGATGCAGGGAGACATGGTACCTTCGAGGATAGGTGCCCCCTTTCCCTGCTACCCTGTCATACACATGATTCTCCCTGTCTGTAAACAAATACCCAAAGGTGAAAGGTCAGCAGGATTACTCGCACACAGTTTAGCTCAGCTGCACAGTGAGTCACACAACATTCACGTGAGCTACTTTATTACACTCCCTTGAAACTTACACTCATGAAGAACTCAGCAGATATGAACTTGAATTGACTGTTCATGGTTGTTTTTGGGTTGAAACATGCATCTATAGAAATCTTCTACCATTACATAGGCTGTCACACTGCTTTATCCCATGAGAGGTGAGCGTGCTGCTCGAACACAATATTTCCCTCTGGACACTGAGAATGTTAAACATTGGAAGGAGCGTTTCTTGTGGATTGCTCTCACCTGAGAACTCCTGACGATTATCAGGGTAACTCTTGGCCCTGTGCATGCGCGACTTCCTCAGCGAGGGGCTGTGGGAGAGTTTAAGGAAGGAAAGAAGCGTGAGAGGCTTCCTTTTGGTGTTTACATTGAACATGTTACAGTTTTTCCAATTTTGCAAACGCCAATTATGGAAATGCAATGGAAAAACAGTGAAAACCGTCATGACTAGTAGGTTCCTGGCAGGCGGCGTCAACGATTAATGTTTTGAAAAGACTGTTCACCTGTCAGAGTTGCTGTCCAGAGACTGACAGCTTCCAGAGACAGAGTTTTCGGCACTGCTCCAGGGATCCAGCACCTGTACAGGGCACGATGGAAAATGAAGGTGTGTCTGCACATGTGACATCCATCCTTAAACTGAATTTCACATTTGAAAACTTGAAGAGGGGATAAACCCAGTGTATGCACTGGCAATTTACACCTGGCAATGGATAATGGTGTCAACAATGTTAATTACACTTCAATGAATGACCAAAACAACTTCAGAAATGAGAACAGGTCTTGATTCAAGCTTCAAGGAAAAGTTGTTTGTGAGATCAAATCGCAATAGCCTAAGATCATAAGCACACCACAAGATTTCTATTTTAAGGTGGATTTTCCCCCGTTAATAGCGAAGCGATGACTCACACACTGATCGCTGGTCTCAGGGATGAACTCCCCCTCACTGTTTATGCTGGTATATGAACCTTGGCGTGCGATCCTCTGCTGGCATTCAGGCACATAGCCAGGAGGCGGCGAGCTGCGCCCCGTGTTCTGAGAACCTGGGATTAGACAGCAGGTATGAGCATAAAGGAAACTTTAAATATATCATGGTCTTTACTTGCCTATGGACTGAATCTTTTGCATAATCAATTTAGCTCTTTATCTGTCCTGAAATCTATTTTATGCTTTCTGAGAATAAGTAGCACAAAAATGAGCTTTTGAGACCACAGTCATGCAACTCAAACACAAATCCATGCAGCAACTTTTGCAACACTGTTCAAAAGAACGTACATATTCAGCGGGGCCCTCTCTCCCTCCTGTGCCGTAAGTATAAAGAAAACAACAAACAAAAGTGCTGATTGCTTTCTGACTGAAAGGAGCAACAGTTGCGAGCTGGTTTTAATATTTATGGCCCGGTGCTCTCAAGCTCTCAAGCCCTCGGGTCCTCCTGCAGCCACTTCATCCACTGCTGCAGGGAAAATAAAGGATCCTAAACCAGGCCACTGGTTCAGCACACTAATAGCCTTCTGTAATCTGATTGGCTGCTGTCCAGCAAGAACCGTCTAGTGATGGTGAACAGGAAAAGGAAGAGGAGCCATTGCTAAAAGGGGAAGCCAAAGAAAGAAAAGCTAGAGAGAGAGAGCTAGAGAGAGGGTGACACGCAGGGAAACTGAGGTAGCGAAAAGTGGCAGTGGCCGAGTGCTATGACAGCAATCCAGACCCGAATATTAACACATTGTTGGGGTTTGATAAGAATAATCCAAAATGGTCTTTTGAATCAGTGTGTGAACTGATGTTAGAGAGAAGATTAGGCCGAACTTTGAATGACAGTAAAAGATACCGGTACCGGTTGATAGGTGGCGCCCCCTGGGCTCGGAGGATTGATACGCCGTGCTAACGTCTCCAGTGGACTGTGAGGACTTGATCCTCACCTGCTTACACGGCACGTGGTGGGACGGAGAGGAGGCCTGCAGGTGTAAAGAGGGAGGAAGAGAACAGGAGGGTCAAGCCATGCTTCAAAAAACACGACTGAACAGTCGCGTCATGTCAGCAGGACAGTCAGTGTGATGTAAACATAATGAGGAAATTAAGATTTTTCACAACATGGCTCTATGGTGAAGAAATGGCAGTGGTGCAATGCTACGCTGTGAATTCCCGGCTGTGACAGAGAGAGAGAGAAAGAGTGTGTGTGTCTCTTACATTGCTGTGCTCCTGAGTGAGCAGCAAGATCTTGATGCTCTTCATGTTGGAGCTCCGGTCCAGCAGGTCGATCGCCTTGTCCAGGTCATCCTGACCTCGCAGAGGGATGGACAACTGCCAGGACACAAGATAAACACACACGGAAATAAAACCCATATACCACGTATCACGTTTTGCAAGCAAAGGTTATATAGATGCAGATACAGATAGACCGACAGACAATAAAATGAAAGTCATCATTTCAAATATGGAAACACATACAGACACAGAATTGGCATCTGAGGACTTCTTGTTGAGGACAGAGTGAATGGGGAAACACTGGTTTTGATGAAGCACAAGAGCCTCCACTTTACCTCATTGTTCATATAATGCAGGTCCAGCTGCTGGCCAAAAACGGCCTTAACTTTCTGCTGGATTTCCTCGAACTGCACAGGTCGTCCAAACATCAGGATCCTGCACATCAAAAAAGCAAGAAATCACGCAGACAGACGGATTAGGAGAGATTTGTAGCGGCTGCGAAGGAAACTTCTTCTGAGTTACATGCACACGTGCAAGCAAAATCCACAAAAGCTGCTCTTTTTGGTGCGTGCAGATTCCTCTAAGTGCACCTTGCATATTTGTGGTTTGTGCTGGCAGCCACAGACAAACCACAGTCCTTTCCCCCTTCCATTCTCCAGCTCACATACCAGTCTGGATTAAGTACTGGAGTGTGTGTTTGACTCTGAGATGTGCTCTTTCTCATGAACTGGAACATGTGACATGAACAGCATGCCTGACTGAGTGTGTTTATGTCTCTGTGTGAGTTAATGCTCTCTCTCAATTGTATGTAGAGATGTGCATATACACTGAACATACAAATGCCACGTTGAAAATATGTGAAACAACAAACGAAAATGGTCCAAACAAGTCTTATTTATCTCACTGAAATGCTGTTTTCTCAATGATTGTCTTAAATGAAGAGTAATGAGATATGTTGAGTTTTCACAGTGTATGCATGTTAAACGCCAACACACACACACCATGCATCTAAAAAAAAAAAAAAAAGCCCAAAGTAAACTCACCTCCTCTCTCCTGAGAACTCAAACTTTATCCTGACATCATCCTGAGACAAAAAAGAAACAGAGAGGTCAGAGAGTGAACAGATAAGATCATCTAAGTGCAACTAACAAAACTAACGGACAATCACGACTGTAAGAGATGTGATTTTCCTGTCAGAAAAGACTTAACTGACACGCACATTACAGGATTGTTCGAAGACATATCACTCTCCTCTGCACAGCCTCCATTGCTACGTATCATTTGTGAAAACCCGCTTCCACTCATGTCCAACATAAGTTACTGAGGTGGGAAAATGGTGGAGACTGTCTTTCCCGAGGGGGCAATCTCTGGTTTTAAGCAAACACTGCACTGCACATGAGTTGTCCACTTTAACTATTCTCCGCGGCTGCAGCTGCGGTAGAAAAGCGAGGGTGGGTGGGCTCACTGGCTGCTTTTCCACATGAGCAGAATATATTTATAGTGTAGAAGTTAAAAAATAACTGAATTTAATACATTTCAGATGCAGCAGAGTAGTGGGTGGCTATCTTGGGAATCCATCTGTCATTTTGCTAAATTAGCTATCTGTGTGGGCCGCGGGAAATACTGAAAGGAACAAGAATATATTTATATACCTGCAAGGGTGATACCCAGTGGCAAGGTTTTTTTAAGTAGCAGTGGTCTGAATTTTGATTTTACAGTCAACAGACCCTTAGTCATGAGGAAAAACATTATTTTTTCTAAGCGCTGTCAGGCCCTCCTGCCTTCTAGATCCAGTGTCTCAACACGAATGTTTAGTTTTCCCCAACAGTGTTGTAACTGTGTGCTAAAGGACAGTTGAAGATTAATGCCCACACGCCTGGCTACATTGCCTCTCCAGAACCACACGCGAACCACCTTTCATGTATGTGAATTTAAGAAAACGTCCGTAAAATGTGTGTTTTACATGTGTGACCAAGATGTTGGAGCTCACAGCTAAATCCGAGAATATTTCAATGTAACTGAGCACTGCGACTTATGTAAAGCCTGGATAATATCATGAAGTGTTACCCTGTCACTCAGCACCAATTCCGTTATTGCTGGGTTTAAATCCTGGTTCATGAGGACAACTTTACACGCCACTATACCGCACCTGTCTGTTGGCCTGGGCCAGTGCCTTGGGTTTGCCGCTGTCATATGGTAACACAGGCTGGCGCCGCGTCATCTGGAGGGCAACCAGGTCCTTCATTATAGAGTGGAGCGCCTGTCTCTCATCTGAAGAGGATAATGGATTGGGGGAAAATGCACAGTTAGAATGTGTATTGGAAAACTGATGCGTGTGTGTGTGTGTGTGTGACAGAAAGAGAGAGATATGAGTCCCTTGCACTTTCAGTGCTGCACCAAAAGGTGTGTGCGGACAATTAGTCGGTCAATTTTAACGATAGCCATATGGAGACTATCCTGTGACAGAGTATTAGAGGCAGGGAAGGACTGCAGTGTTTTTGATATGCCTATTCCCATGTTTGATCTCAGGGCAAGCGCTGCCTCGGCTGGACTAGCTCACGAAGAGAAAATATTCTCCTTGTGTAGCTTGGACAGACATCATACAGCCCCGGGGCAGCGGAGAGAACCAGACCCCCATCTCCATATAACCAATCCTTCACCCGACAGTGTCTGGGGCAGCAGCTAGAACAGGCTTTGGCCTCAGGGATGTTGTTTGGTGTGAGTGTGTTTCCCTCTGAAAAGCCTGTCTTACATCAGAAATTAAAAGACTTACTCATTGTGGCGATGTTTGTGTGCGAGGTCTACAAACCGGTCTTCAGAAACAAACCAGCCACAGCCTGCAGTGATAAAAACAGAAATTAGTCAGTGGCCAGAAAGGCGTCTAATTACTGAGATTTTGTTCATTTTTTTTTTTTGCATGGAGAACAGAGCAAAAGGATGTGAGACGTTAAATCAGACATAGGACCGAGGTTATCGCCCGGTCTCACAAAACTTCAGCATGCAAGTGACTCCAAGTCCATAAAACAGCTCAGTGATGAGGAGGAAGAAAAATCACAGTATGAAACCTGAAGGCTGCACTGCACCGTTACTATAGTGGATGTAGGTAATTAAATGACATGGCAGAGTGTTTTAATGTGACAATAAACAGAGAGCCTAATTTTCATTTAGAGCACAGCCCCTTTCTCATGCATAATTCCTTACACACATGTGAAAAATGTAACCTAAGCCTTGCAGAACGCAGACGTAAAGATTTCTGTGACTGGAGGCCAGAGTGAATGAGAAAGTGTGCAGTGCATGCGAGAATGTGTGTTGTGTGTTTTGCCCATGAGAAAGAACGACAATTGGAAACGGCTGAAAATTCGAGCTGGCCTGGCAGCGATCGGTCTGGCACAGTTCATATGGGAAAAGTGTTTTTTACGGGGAGTTTTCTGCCATTTTAAACATCTTCCAGCTTTAAGCTTCTCTGATTGCACGAGCTGCAAAGCCCCAACTCAGCTGTGTTATAACTCTTCTGTTGATGTTAACAGGGCAATATTATCCGGCCTGTTCAAGGCGTCAACAGCATTATAAACTGAGGCATTTCCTTCAATGGAGAGGGTTTCCCTCGAATTTGTACCAATAAACCAGTGAATTAAAATAGTTTCAACAAAGGAATACACACACTTAGTTTTCACAATTACAGTAGACTTTTAACAAAAGCATAAAATGGGTAACAAAACCAAAAGACAATAAGAGAGTTGATTAAAATAAACTATCTTTACCAGGAATTCACTGATCTTTTGCTCTTTTGGTTCCTGGTAGATCATTTAATGTGCACTAACTTTAAGCCAGGGGTTTGTTGTGGGTGGAAAGCAGATAATGCAGCCCATTATGACTCAATGAATGCAGCTGACATTGATAAAGAGCCTGTACACAGAGTGGATCTTTCACATCTGGCGACATGTACAATGTACCATGTCAACACAGAGCTTGCTTCACCTTGCTCAAATATATCCTGCAGCCAGTGAACCCATGTGTATTGCTTCTGTGGTAAGGTGCCTGGCAAGCCTATAGAACTATTGACCTGTTTGTTTAACGATATAACCGGGACCAAAAAATAACCAAACAAAAAACACAAAAAAAGGATAGAGAAACACCAGACACCGAGATGAACACAGGAGGTTGCAAGGCCGTCTGAGAATAAAACTCTGAAGCGGGAAACTATTTCCGCATACAAAAAAGGGCAGCAGCGGCACCTGGGGCAACTCATTGACTCTGTGGATTTCTGGGTAATAATCACCCACAGGAATGCCGGGCATGTCCGTCTGCGGTTGGCGGACCGTTGCCACGTTGCTTTCAAGCTCCTGCCACTCTCGTGTTCCCGTGCCAGCAGAGTAGGTGCCAAGGAGTTTTGTCCTTCAGCCCCTTCAAACTTCACGCTTATGCGATTTTTATTCCCTTTTAAATAGCACAGAGTTTATGAGCTGTGCAAATCCCCCACAAGTTGCGTGGATGCGCAGTCATTTGAGGACAGTCCATTAGCTCCACTCTGCCAACAAAATGTTCACCAGAGATAACAGAGGAGGGTCTGGAGAGAAAAGGATCAAAATTGTGTAACTCAAGGGGTCAACAACACAACAAGTCACCTCTGTGTTTATTCCTCAAGCTACCCCGCTTCTCTCTCCTGCTTCTGCTGATTTTAATTACCTCCCAGGCGGAATGCAGGGAATTCAGCGGAGAAGGAGGCTGCGCTCTACCAGTCCAGTCAGCTGTGCCCGCTTTATTTTCCTTGTATCACATTTCCAGGACTAGCAGGATTTACATGGATTTTCCTCCCCCCCTCTCCTCTGTCTGCTTCAAGAGGTGTTTAGTCTGAGGCTGTTTTTCCCAGCCACAGTTCGTACTCTGTCTTTGGCCGGTGATGCATCTGGACTTAGTGCCTCGCAGCAAAATCCCCTGGCCTGATGTGTCTCCTGTCTCAGGTGCACATGTGTTTTCGGGTTCAGAGAAACCCACCACATTTGAATATTGCAATCTCGACAAGTCTGCTAGTGCTTTCCTTGGCTAGAGTTTCAAATGCTCTTTGTAGTGTTTTAAAGGGACAGTTCACCTTAAAAATACCTTAAGTGCTATTTCTTCATCCAGACAGTTGTGGTGTGAGTTGTCGAACATAGGCCTTAAAGCTTAATAGCAATGCCCCTGTGCAGAAATCATGACTTGGTTACTCAAGATAATCCACAGACCTGTTATGAGCTGGTTCACATAGAAAGTATTTTCTTTTTTCATGTCACCAAGCAGAAGGAAGCATGTGACTGCTCATGGACAGCTAACGTTACAGCTCAGCTGAGGAGGATGCAATCGATGTTTACACCCCGCGCCATCATGACTCTCTTGTCTATGAGTAGATGCAGGCTTCCTTTGGCACAGTGATATGGTTGGTGGGTGTAGTTTAGTAGAAAGTAAATAGTTCCTATATGAAACTGCTCTCAACAAGGTCTGTGGATCTTGCTACACACTCCATTATGTCTCCCATTACCATCACTTCATCTTTCTGAATAATAGTGGTATTTGCATGGTCACACAGTTATATAACATTTTCACATTGCAGATGAGTAATCCATCTATTTCAAATATCGATCCAGCAGAAATGTAAGGTGCTGAGGGAACACAACACCAAGCAAGTGTGCAGTGTGATAAGTAGATCAAAAAGTCACATATCTAAGCATTGAGTCACTGGTGATAACACGGCCTCTCCAGATATTAATATAGTGTATTATAGTGTGGTATGATGGTCACAATAAAATGTGTGTAATCTTTATTTCTTCCATTACCACAAAACAGCCACATGAAAACATCAGAATATTATTATTATTGTAAACACAGCTGTCGCCCTGGCCTATACCTTCAATCGGTATCAGCTGACTAACACAGATGTGATGATTTTTCTCTTCAGCCAAACTCTTCAGGTCTATGCATTATACCGGTAGCGTTTTCGTTCCAAATCTTCTTATTGATCGACTAGGTTTGTTCTTCAAGCAAATGCATCCCTATACATTGAGAGAGTAACATCTGAGTTTATATACTTTAAAACAAAATCAAGTGCAGTCTTATATCTCACATTTTTTCCTACATATCAACCCAATGATGTGCTGGTTACCAGGTGGACTAATCGAATTTACTGTTCCACAGTGTTACCTAAAATACCTCATCAGTTTGGTCAGCCATTCTCAATTACTTAGTCATACAAGCATACCAGAATGCAGGCCCACTGCCCGGACGATAACAGTGGTGTGACTCAAGATGGCAACTAGCTGCCAGTCCCAATGTAGTACACTGCTACATATGGTGCATCAAAAAATGTAGATTATCATGGAAAAGTTAATTGTTTTCTGTAATGAAAATCATAAAGGGACACTTTCATATATTCTAGGTGCACATAAAGTGAAATATTTCAAGCCTTTTCTTGTTTTAAGTTTGATCACGCTTACAGATAATGAAAATCAAAAATCCAGTACCTCGAAATATTAGAATACTACATAAGACCATTACAAAAAAAGTTTTCCAACCTTCTGTATGCACCCATATCACAATATCCCTAACTCCTTTTGAGCATTGTGTATTTTACTTTCTACTTTGAGGCCAACAAAATAAATGAGTTATGTGTTATGGGAAAATTAAAATTAATATTACATTGTTTTTATAGTAAAAACACATTCACATACTTTGTTTTTAGTATCTTGGTTCTGAAAATTCTGTTTTCAATCAGAGGAGAACACCACAGCACAACCAGCTCATCATATACCTGTCGCTCCTGTCACGTGCACATCACACAGCGCTCACCTGTCGCCTTGACAACCTCGGTAGGGACAAGCCCGGGCTTCTCCCCCGCGTGCGGCCGGCCGGTCACCGGTGTCTCGAGGCAGAGATGACGCAGTAGGTCGTTCCGTTGCTCACGTCCATCGGTGCCCTCCGTCACACCGACACACCGGGGAGCGTGTGTGAGTGTGGGGGCGCCATGGCGGGCCTGACCCACCACCCCCCACCCCCTCAGGTATCAGGGGCTCTTCTTCTTCAACGGAAAAACGAAAGCACACACACACTAATAGATACTTTCCGAGCTGAAAAAAAAACAAAACAAAAAAACGACCCCGGTCACATCAGACAGCTGTGAGGTTTGACGAGAAAATGTTCCGATGGAAAAGCTCACATCAGGCTGCTCCAGCTGTGGCCCACAGACAAACTTCTGCTCTGCTGCAGCTCCGGATCTCTGGAAAAAACTCACGTTTCCAAAACATTTTCAGAGGTCACACTCGACATCAACTCTCTGAGGCATGCGGGAGCCCATGTCCGTGTGTTATAGGAACAAAAAAAACCCTACCAAACAAGGTGCAACAATAACGGCATGGCCTGTATAAAATCCATTTGTGAGTATGAGCTCGCCAGAGGAAAAGACCGAACGATTTCCGTGATTTTTTTTTTTTTTGATGGCCTCTGTTCTTGCAAAGTTTGCAGATTTTTCCTCACTGTGTTGCCAGGTTGGAGTCCAAAATGGTAACCCTGGAGATATCTTTACTTGTACGAGTGCCCTGCAGATAACGGCATCGCATGGCAACTTGAATATGGATCTTAAACATAACAGCAGAAGACTACATGCAGGCCGATCTCCGGCCTGTGACAAGACAAAAGTGCAGGGGAATTTGATTCAGTGCGCGATATGATGGGGTTCACACATGACGCAAAAACTGGCTTATATGAAACTGTCTGTGAAAAAAACACAACCTGCATACGTTTTAATAAGCACATAAAGTCGATATGTTGTGTTATGTTAGGCGAAGACAAGTTGGAGCATCGATGTTTACAATCCTAACATTACGGTTCCTGGAGAATTCATGTGATATCCACAAAACGCAGTCTTCTCCAACGTCAGAGTCCACCGTCCACCGGGCTGTCGTGCGTGTTTTCCGTGGCCGATCGCGGTCCACAAACTTTGCCCCAACCAAAACAAAGTGAGAAATAATCTTCAGCCGAATGCGTCAAACTTCCTGACAGAAAAACATAACGCCACCGGAACCCGCTTTTTATGCCTCCGACGAGCCGTGGAAGCTGTCCTCCAGGGTCGCGTCCATGTTTCCACAAACGCTCGACTGCTCTTCGTCCACACGTAGGTAATAACACGGATTTATTCCCAGGGGGATTTCTGATTACCAAACTATCTAAAGTAGCGCTGTGCAGCTGCGGGGACGCGCTGTTACTCGGTCGAAGTCTTACTGCGGGAGCGCGCACTGTATTATTAATGGGCGGAGCAACTGTGACGTAGTTCAGGCTCATGCTGCCTTCAAGACAATAGGAAAATTGGATTGCGATGGTGGACGGAGTGTTCATAGCCAATTTTACCACGCTGTAAAAAATACTTTATTACAAGTAAGGTTGATATGATCGGGAACATTCACATCCACTTATGTACACTGTATATTTAGAACAAAGTATTTGGTCATGTTTTAACAGTCCTCAGTTCAAGAAAACATCCCTACCTCATGAATTTAATCAGAAATATTGAAATCTTTAGGGCATTTTGGCATTAATTTACAGGGAACTCAAGGACCTAGATCTCTTCACATACATAAACACACAAGAGTCACTCCATTAAATCAACACCAGCATTTTATTTTTTCTCCAAAAGCATGTAAAAAATAAAAATAAAAACAAGAAAGAAAATGCACAAAATGATTGTGTATATTGGCGTAGAAAGGGGGGCGCTTACATTTTAAAATGTTACACTTTCATACCACAACTAAGCAATAGAGAGAAGGGAGAATAGAGGAGAAAGACTGCATACACACAGTCCAAGCGTTCTTTTGCTGTAAGGCCACCTCAATCCACAGGTCAAGTCTGTAATACAGAATACATTTTCAAGGATGCATACATTTAGTCTAGATGTCGACAGCATTGAAAAGTAAGTCCACATCAAGTTCAGCACAAAAATGAAATGACTCACAGGTTTAACATTTAACACGTTACACTGCAATCATTCACCTGAGCCACTTGGCACCAGTGTAAAGTGTACCTTGTCTGCTCTGTTACACTTAAGAGATGCAATTCACAGATTCTGCAGCTGTACCTTGGCGAACTGCTAACGGAGAGTGACACAGACAGCATTTCTAGATACGATATTCTTGATTTTAAAGCATTCTCGGGGATCCAGAGGACCGTTGTAAAATGAAAAAGGGAAAATATAAAATATACATTGTCACATACAGTAGACTTAGAATTACTATACATTACGTGTGGATAAAAAGTGATTAGATAGGAAAAATGGCTGCTGGTTGAGTGAAATAATCCTATGTTTAAGAGGGGGCTCGAGAGAAAATAGGTCTGATTTTGAAAAGGCATGACTTTGTAAAGATCTGCGCACTCAAAGGTCTTGTTTAAAACAGCAATAAAAGGTCAGCTATTTATTTCTAAGGCTTCTCTTTAGAAAAACTAACATCTGTTTTGTGTTTATCTTTCTATTCTGCACAGCATGCTCAAATTCACAGTAAACCTTCAGTCACAAAAAGTATTTTGTGTCATTCAAGTGTCATTCAAGTCTCAGCAGTATTCAGAGATTTTCTACAATGAGATATTTGAATGGCTTTTGACTCATTCTTGCGTAGAATGAAAAAATAGAGGTGTAAATCTTGTCTAACTGGGTTAATTTCTCTTAGGTGTTGAAACAGAATAAGATAAAAAGTGGCTAGAGTGCAACTGCACTGCAGGCCGAGGCAACATATTCCAACAAAACTTTGAATAAAAGGCTAAATGTTGAGTTCACGGGCATCTTTTTTTTTTTTTCCTTTCACACTAGAAGTTATGTCACAATTTCAACAGCAGGGGGTGCTCTGCACTGGGTGCTCTGCACTGGGTCTAGCATGCAGCATGCAGGAGCACATCAGGGGGACCAACACTGTGACAAACCCTCCATCAGACACCTACTGTAAATTCAATATCAAGAAATAGGTCCAAGCGCTAAGATGTATTTAGCTAATAAGACAGGAGATGAGAACAGGAAGGCAATTATCTAAAAAGGAAACCTGTCCATGCTTACTGGATGGGAATGGCTGGGGGGGGGGACAAATAGTGATGAATGTTCAACATACTGTGACTGAATTGGATCCGTCAACGTCCCCATAAAAACCGTCCAGTTACACGAACAATTACAAATACAGCAAGGGAAAATCATCACAAGACGCCAACAACCGACAAGCGTGAAATGACGGAGGAACAAAACTGTGTGATTTCCTGCAAGGCTTAGGCTCCGTCCTTCAACATCCTCATTTGTGACACAGAAATGCATTTGTAATCAATTTACTCAAACGCTTGCTCCGCTTAAAATGTCTCATGACGGAGAGACGGAGGTTTAAGAACGAGGCCTAAGTTATCAACACCTTGTCCGGTGATCATGTGTGGTCATATGTGCACAACGAGAGTACAGTATGGTGGGGAATGTTCACTAATCACAAGTACAGCTCTATGTACAGATAGTATAGAAAACACAATCTGAGAATTCCATTTAAATTTCAGCCATAAAAGCTCAGAGAAAGATCAACTTATGCCATGACATCAATCAAATCCAAACTCAAGTGCTTCTAAAAACGAACGTCCTACGCATCTATGAAACAAAATCATTCACAACACAAAAGATCGATACGGTCATAAGATAAGGCTATTAAGACCCAGTCATCCCAACATGCAAGGATAAGACTCAGAGTGGTCAATAAAATAAGAACGAACCATGGGATGAAGCCACAAACAAAATTAAAAGACGAGAGGTGAGCCGTTGCTGATGTGTGCGGTTATTTTACAGTACTCTGTACCCTGTTTGTTCCTCAAATATATGAAACCTGACAAACTGACAGCAAAGTCACAATACTGAGGACTATTATTCTGAGTTGTGTTGAAATCAGTGAAAGTATACATTATCTTTTTAAAAATCCTTGGGTGAAAATTGACCTGAGTGTATGCTCTACTGCAAATCATGGATGCTCTGTGACCCCTCTGATATGTTTGCCTGAGCATACAGTTACTTGTTAAAAAAAAAAACAACAACAACAAAAGGGCGCAAATTATTAAAAAGAATAAAAACACCAAAATAAAAGCGATTTTATTATTATACTCCTCATACTGGAGAAGGCTTTTGGTCACAATCAACTACCAATTCCAAACAGGAAAATAAAGTTAAGAAAATACAATAAAATCAAACCCCAAATAAATCCCCAAAACTGATTTATTTCGAAGTGGTATGATTATGACTGGCCAGTCATTTCCTAGCTGTTTGTGCATGTATCTGTTCTGATGGCATTTAAAAAGCAAGTGAATGCGTGGGTGATTTAACAGTGCCCCAGCATATGAGGCACGTGTTCATCGTGATGTATTGGAGGTGTTAGGAGGAGGAAAAGGAAGAGGCAGGGTTGGGAAGGGATGGGACACAGGCAGACATGATTATGCCGTCTTTGTTATATCATCTGTCTCCTTGGAGGCCCAGAGCTCTTTGTGCTGTTTGCGTCCAAAGCCCTCGTCATAGTTGCCTTTGCTTTTGAACAGCTGCTGAAAGTGGGGTTTACAGTAGAATTCACCTTGAAGAGCTGCAAAGGTGCCAAGGCTGCCGAAAGAGAGAAGAAATAAAACAGTTATAATCAAACCAAAGGAATGTAAATAATTAAAATAGGGGCAGGCGATCTGACAGTTTTAGATTATGATCGATCATGAAGGTGTCCTTAGAGTAACTGTCAAGCGGAACATACACGTTGCAGTATTTAATGTCCTCTGACTACCGTTTCCAAACCTCACACATCCTCACTGACAAGAGTATTTGCACTATGTGAACAAACCAGTAGTGTGGCCAACTAGATGCCTATGCTAATCTGGAAAATTACTTAACATGGCTTTCCTTGGATGAGGTATTTCAAACAAAGAAATGTGAGTTACAGCTGAGAGTTCATATGAGAGGAGACAAACCCCTTCAAGCAACACTATGTAGAAATTTGCAATTTGTGCCCCCCCCCAGAGTGCGACACCAGTGTTGTGACGTAGTATAGTTGCTAACTTCAAACTAATACCCTCCCATTATCAATCCGTGAGGGTCGCGGGGATGTAACCCAGATGTCATTGCAGGGCCCTTACTGATGGCAGAGGCCTTCAAGCAAGGTGCCAACTGCACATCAGGAGCAATTTTGGGGTTCAGTATCTTGCTCAAGGATACTTCGACATGCAGCTCAGTTCCACCCCAGGGGAGCCGGGATTCGAACCAGCGATCACTAGTCGACCTGCTCTTCCCGCTGAGCAACAGCCGCCCTAAACAAATACCCCTTAAGTCATAACAATGTTACATGTTGAAAACTGATCCTACCCTCTTACTGAAGTTACAACATGCAGAAAAAAGAAATAGGTGGGTGGAGTGGATGTGACAGAGACACCATTCACCCTAATTCATGACGCTGTACCATCAAACACGTGCACACGGCTAAGATTCAAAACAGTTTAAACCAATTTGTTGAGGCTACAGACGGACTTCAAACAGGCATGGAAGAGGAGGATATCACGCTACGACACAGGATTACCAAGGAAGGTGAGGTCATTCAAACACTGACTGAGCTCTGGACTGAGCTGTTAACACAGGTGGTGTCACAATGATGGTGCATGTGTAGTAATAGTATAACCTGTGAGGGAAGAAGTGTTGAACAGCTTATTTTGGGGCAAAGTCACCAAACATTTTGCCGTAAGCAATTTTTAAAAATTATATTTGACTGCCGACTCAGTACTTCAGTACTACAGTTTATATGTAGTTTTTATGTACCAGTGACCACTGAAAGTAAGGTTACTGTTCTCTCCTCATTCACTTACATAGGGGCCTGGTCTTGTTAGCCCAAAATAACTAAACAGGGGCATTGCCAAGATGGCTGCCAAGTGGCAAGACTTAACTAAAAAGAACCCTGGTTGTAGCTAGGAACATGGCAGATGCAGAGCCGGGGGGCAAAAAAAAAAATCTCTTTAAGGCAATTTCATGTTTTAATGGTACAAATGGAGAACTTAGGGTTATTTCAGGTGTACCTCAAGTCCACTGGGAAAAAAAGGCAATTTAGATTGTGGAATGTGATTGTGATTAGACAGACTGTGATATTACTGTTTTCGGTCAGATCACCCTCCCTTACAGTAAACTATGTATGGTTACCTGAGTTTGGCGTTGCAGTGCTTGCAGCAGAAGCATGTTGAATGGAAGACCAGGTTGTTGGCAACCAATCTCTCCATCGGGTAGACCGTCTTCTCACATGATGAACACACTTCCTTTTGGGTCTTAAAGCTGAAGGACTGAGCATATAATATATACAGATTTACTACCAGACCCAAAGAAAAACAGGCCTCAATTCAAAGTGAGATGAAAGCTAACATTTACAAGAGACACAAAAAGCAGGAAAGACTTCCTATGCTCTGCTCTGAGATCAAAGGCTGATGGAAGTGAAATGGAGCAAGAGTAATGCAAACAGGAGAACAGAGACCCGTGAAAGGAGGATGAGAAAGAAAAGACAGCTGATGCTTATTTACCTTAGATCGCTGGACAGGTTTCTCTTCAGTGGTGCTCCTGGTCTCCTTTATAAGCAAAGAGGAACAAATTTAACATTTAAATAAATGTATGTAAAGACTGTTGTGTGGTTAAAAGCAAAAACAAATATTTGGGGAAATCTACAGTAGATACCCGTCACTGCATCAGAAGAACATCACATGTATGGAAGAAAAAACACCTATGTCTTTTCACTGTCCTCTTATTACCTTTACCAGTGTGTTAGTATTGTCAATCTGATCCCTCTTTCTCTCCCTCCTCTTTCTATTTGCTCCATCTGTCTCTTTGAACCCCTGGGAGAGGATCAGGTGCCTTCTGTCTGGCCATGTGAGCTGAGCTGTGGGACGCTCTGCATGGGGCTGCCCTCAACATAGCAGAACAGCTCAGAACCGACCTTCCAGTTGAGAAACTACAAATGAAATCTCTTACAAATGATATAACAGGACTTACACTATTCCCACTAGTCTTTATTTAAAAAAAAAATAAAAATGACTGACTTGACTGTGTAGTTCACGCATGTAATGAGGCCTTTCTTACACTCAACCTTATAATAATGCACAATTGTGGGTTTACTCTTTAATTCTCTGGCCTACATAAGACACCATATTGCTTTGAGGGTGTCAATGTTTTAGTAAGGTAATTACAGTTTGATTCACGATGACAAGAGGAATTGAGAAACTTCCCCCTAGGCGCTCAGAAGGTTAAGAAGGAGAAAAGCTTGCACGACCACAAGTTACACAGTAGTAATGACTACATAAGCCCTCTGGAGTATTACAGCCAGTCTATAGCAGCAACAAGCATGGCCACATCTTTAAGCAGGGCCAACAGGTAGTTCAAGCGGATAATAAACAGACGGAGAGACATTCAGGCATGTACACAGTAACTGCCATGGAAAAGCCAGTGTGCAGGGAAGAAGGGCAGCCTCTGTTTAGGCAAGGGAAAAGTCCACTGCAGACTTTGCTAAAACCCTGTTATGTAAGGCTGTTTGGCTGGAGCTGGAGGAAGTGGTGGAGGGAAGGGGGGTTCAGGGGCTGCTACCAGAGATGCAAAGAGAAGGAGATCTTTGGCATGAGAGGCAAATGCTGATCTTCATTTTTGCAGGTCTATAACTCATCAATTTTCAAAATGTCCTGCTTCGTAAGCAAAATAACCTTTCAAGAGTCCGCAGTAGTGTTGGAAGTGACAGAATGACGTGTATCATCTCCTTGGTGACCTGCTGATCCGAGTCGAAATCAAAACCTGTATTACTGACCAGTGAATTGAGTATATTGTACTGACAGGAACTGCAAGGGGACCTTCAGAAAAATTGCTGAAATACAGGCCATTTATCCCGATACAATCATCCCTCACATTACAATTATATACATATATCTATATTATAGATATATGTATGTAGACTATTTATAGTGTTTAACTTGCCATTCAGAAGACCATTTCCATTCAAAATGTCATTATGGGGATATCAAATTATTGGAACTTGGAGCTCAGTCATTCTAATTTGAAAATATGTCACTGCGTGGCCAGTAGCAACCTTTAATTGTGTATTAAGGACACAGTTAATACTGACAAAGGAGGTCCTGCTCACTGATGTGCAACATTATGCAACTAGTGATATTAAAAAGTCATGGCTACAACAGTGCAGTTGAAAAGACTGGGGCAGTAGTTGACAAACCTAGACTGTCTCATGGTATTCTTGTAGCCTTTCTCTATCTGTACTTGTTAATTGATCTGGAATGATAAGACTGGCCCGCTTTCATGAGCAATCTAAATGGCATGCATCGTAATTTGCATTCTATTTCTGACCCTTTCACCTTAATGCACCACCAAACATCTCAGTGCGCGGAATTGCAAGGGTGTTGTCTGCACTTACAAGAACCGGATGGCATGCTGTTGAAATGATTGGCTCATTTAGTGACTGAGGCCATGCAGCTTCCTGCAGTTGCAATCAGATCCTAAATGTCTGCCTTCTCCTCTTCATCCCTGATTTCTGTTGAAGCTCACTAAATATGTTGCTGCTAGTTAGCAGACAGCTCACACATTGCTGGTTATCTCTAGCAGGCTGCAGGCTAGACCACTTCCTGTTGCTGCAGAAGAAGCTGCTGAGCCAATGTGACTTTGATCTTCCCACAATTATTTAGCACAAATGAAAACTGATGTTCAAAATGGGTAAAGTTCTCACAGTCTTTTTGTAGAGAAAGTTTACCTCAGTGGGAGACTAGACGTCTAAAGCAGGAAAATTAGGTCAATATGGGCTTCATTTGTGACATGACATAATGTAACCAAAAAAGGAAAAACTGTTTTGAGTAAAGGCACAGAAGTGCCAATAGTTTTTTTTTTTTTTTTTATGAAAACAGGGCAGCAAAAGTAGTTACCATGTTAGGGGGTAGGCATGCATTCCAAACACACACACACACACACACACACACACACACACACACACACACACACACACACACACACACACACACACACACACACACAGATACAGACACACATCCTGGAAGACTTCAGATTAGCTTCTGCCATCTTGTCTCTTTTACCTTATATGTACATGAGTCTCAATTGTCACCAAACAGCTCAAATGTGGCAGGAAGTTGTTATGACACATGTGGCTTCCTCTGTCTCAACAGGGACAAACAGTAGCTAAAGTCCTAGCTGACTGTCATCCCAAGAAAATATCTGCCTATGACCACTCGGTCTGTATGAAGGCATTAGCTGCAGAGTGAACCAACAACATGAGAATTATGATCTCTCTTCAAAAGTATAAAAAAAAACAAAAAAACAAAACTAGCCTAGCTAATTAGGGAGACAAGAAATACTGCTAAATACATGGAGGGGTGGGAAATGAGGGCCTTCATGAGCACAGAACAAGGTGTTCAATGTGAACAAGAATAAAGAGGGTTTGTAGTGTAATTAATTAGCTCTGCTATGCACAACAGTGTTTTATCTGTGAAGCAATTTGACATACCAGTGTGTGAGCAGCCAGCTGGAGAGTTGTATCTTACCAAACAAAGACTACTTTCACACAAATGGTGAAATCTCCTTGCAACAGAGGTTCAACTCCTGCCTCAGGCCTTCAATCCCTGTATGTAGAGTCCTTGCTACAACTTTAATCACGAAATCACGCTTTCACGAAACAATGGCTCAAGCAGCTACAGCCAGCAGCTTGCTAGCGAGCCTAGCTTAACATAAAGGCCAAACTATGGAAGCTATGGAGCAATGTTTTTATGTTTCAGTCACTGGTTTGCTTTGTGCATAATGGCGCTGTTATATATACACACACTGCAATGGCATTCACATTATTTTACTGACTGACAGTCGGTGGAGGTAACATACCAAAAAACACAGTAATGCTCCAATAAAGGCAGCGTAGAAGAAGCCTGCTAGGTAGTATACTGATGTCAACAACTGATAAGTTTCCAATACTGAAGAAAAAACAGCCGTACAAGCGTAGAAAGAATGGCAGACAGATTACAGAGAACCTGGATGTGTACAAGGAATACAAGAAACCCTAATGTAATCTGTTATTGACTACTGTGTATCTTCATCTTCAAACCAAAGCACAAGTTTGGGGTAACTACTTGTGAGAATCCTTGAAAGAGCAAACACTCAAACCCTTAATGTCACAAATCCCACTGTCTATTCACCCCCGGAGGCCAAAGACCCCCCGATGTGATAGATGGGGGAGTTAAATGACCCCCATGTTTGGCCTTATTCTTTCACAATCAGTGAAAGATGTAATAGGTACTGTAGAGAGCTTTCCATTTTAAAATAATGTGTGAAAGTCTATCACCGTCACTTGACTCAAACAGGCGCCACAACTACAAACCAGACCCCTCTTGTCCAGATCTCAGTGTTTACAAGAGCTATCTGCTGACGTTAATCACAGCCGTTTAGAACAGTTACAACAACTCTTCAGAATATGACGGGGGTGAAAGGTCAATATGTTCATAAAAAGTTAAATAGGAGGAACTATCTGCTGCGTTTCTCTTCCTAGTGCTGATGGACACAACACAATGAGACAACGCTCCCCCCCCAACCCGCTTCACACTTGATCATTACTGAATACACACTGTGGTGCACGACTCACGCCGACAGGCCCCTAGAAGGGAAGGCAGGCGCTATGTTAACAAATGTCTTGTGTCATTAATCCAAAGCAAGGCTCCCACTCTCCCCATCTCTTATTTTTAGATATGTGATCATTGTTTAATCATCCGGGACAGCACAGTGGAACACAACAGAACAAACGTGAAGAACCTCATCCTTCAAACACAACAAATAAGTGGTAATGAGTCCATCTGTCGCTTGTCAAGCAGTTGAACGGTAAGCTAATCATAACAAACAACATTTTCCAGTCCAGTGCTAGCGGCGGCCCATGAGTCTTAAGTTTAATATTTTATGCAGATAGTATCTTACTGTATAATGCACTTTGCGGACCTGCAAGCCATGGCACTGGTCCAACGACTAAAACAGCCGCTGCACAGCAATCTTCCATCAGTAATTCTGAACATGAGGAGACAAAACAAGTTATGCAGACGAGGAGCCTGGGGTTAATAAAAAACTTTTTAAGTGATGGAAAAGTAAGTATTTGCTGAACATGAGCTTTTAACACTTGACTGGCTGAGGAAATGAGTAGTATCCATCAGAGTGCAGATTGAGGTTCACCACACCAGTCTGCAGAGTAATCAAAACTGTGTGATGGCGTGGGGCGTTCGGACAGCCGCTACTTCTCTTTCCTTTTAGAACTTCCTGTACAAGAGAGTGACGGGGCAGTTTTCAGTGTCTGGAGGCACAGGGCATTAAATGCATCTTTAGTCCACTGACAGGCACTTGTTTTTTCACTTCCTGTCTGGAGTGGCTGTCAAGGTCCAGATAACACCTTTTAAGTTTGATGCAAATATGCAGCTATGTTGCCTTAGTATCACAAGCACTCAAAACCTTCTTTACTTGAAGAAATTAGCTGCCACTTAAGATGTATTAATTAATATGGACAACTTATTCTGTCAATTAAATGTAAATCTTTTCTTTCACAATTTCCTATACCCTCCAATGATGTCCACAAATGTCTGGTGTGTTGTTTAATTAACAGTACAAACCAAAGACAATTCGATTTACAATTACATAAAACTGTGTAAATGAGGGATTTTTGAAATGTTTGCTTGAAAAGTTACTTCAAGCATTAATCAACTATCAGAATAGTTGGTTATTTTTTTTTGTTGGCCCACTAATTTGATTAACCAACTTATTGTTGCAGGTCTAGATGACGTAAAGACCAAAAAAAAAACAAAAAACAAAAATTGAAATGTTGACTTGAGGGAGAACTCCATCCTCTTAAAGTAAAGGTCACCAAACACTCACATTTTGCCTTGCAGACATCATTTCTGAGAAGCAGGCTGCCCTTTCAGATAGAGAAAGTAATACTGATTGTTCCCTTGTATTTAGCAGTCAGCAACTTTTGCTCACACAAACTTAAGTTCTGCACTGCAGTATCCGTCTGACTGTGCTGAAAAGCCCTAAGTGTTTCCTTTCATTACTTCTTTAAAAGACACTGCCCGAGGGCATAATTAGAACTAATCAAGTCCTCTGTGTCAGAGATCCTTCAAATACCAAGCTACGCAGGACTGTTTTCAATTCACATAATTCACAGAATCTGATACTGAATATAAAGCCATAAAAGGCAAATACAATTTCTGTTCTTACAAAAATAAAAGTATTACGTCCCTCATTTTTGACCAGTGTTGGACTCGGTGATGTTCTTAAAAACTAATGGCTGGTCCTGGTATGCTGAAGCAGCTGGTCTGTTTATGTTTTCTCAAAATTGCAAAGAGAAAAACCAGTAATTGCTTGTCAAAGAAGACCTGGAGCCTGTATTGACTTGACAAGGCAGGACACGCTGCCTTGTGATGGTAGAAACAGCCTTGAGTGCTACAACTGATCAGATGTTATCACAGAGTCAAGAAGAGGGGAACATTTCACAGCCAAATTCTCCTCCAGGACAGGAATTCAGGATAACATGCCCCATCCCGTCGTCCAAACAAAATCTCACATGCAAATATCAACTCCGTGATCGCAGAAAATTTCCATCACACTGGAGGCTCCTTAACTGGAGACTTAAACATTGGGAAAGTGAAGGACACGGGACAGGGAAACTAGTGTTTCATGCTTTTTTTCCACAATAAGGTTATAGGTTAATGTTGAGAGAGAACATAAAAAGGTCTGCTGTTGACTGATGACGCTGTGTGGAACACTAAACAAAAAGAGTTGAAAGAGTCTACCCTCAAGTCTTTTCAAGCCAGATAGCCCTCATTACATCAGCTCCTAAGACAAATCTACTACTCCACTTCAACCCCTTAAAAATCTGACTGAGAAACCTTTTTTAGGCCTAAAAAGGTGTCTTTATGATGCTTTGCTTACACAACCACCCTGCTTATAAAACAAGAAAATGACAGGGTATGAGAGAGAAAAAGGGACAGGTATGCACTGCAACTATCACTCTGACTGTTTTTTTCCTGCAGCTCATTTGTCTGGACCTGCTGGCGACCCATTAATACTGTTCTGCACATCTGACAGCAGGAACCCCCCCCCATCCACCCAACATATGGCACTTCTGACATGCAAACCAAATCAGGTTTTTGTGCCATTAATGGTAATTGTTTGATGGAAGAGCATATGGTAAAAAAAAAATGAAAAAAAATGTTATTAGTCCTCACTGCAGCTTTGTGCAAAGTGCTTTGTCTACTCTAAATCCACATCGTTTGTTTATTTTTTTAAACAAGTCAAAGTGCAACAACAGCCTCTCAAATCCACCAGAATACTGACGTAAATCAGCTGGCAGAGTGGGGTGTCAATCTGTGCTGTCAACTCTGACTTAACAGTTAGGCAGCCCACTGACAGTGGCAGGAAATGAAAATGACCATATACTTGCTTAAGCCTTGTCGCCATATGCCAGGGCTATAATGACAGACCGCTGTAAATGTGGTGCCCTGGATGGTTAAAATGTGGTTTTAACCAGGCCACAGAGCAGTTTATAAACTGCTAAAAAAACACAAACACAGGAGAGAAATTTCCATCAACAGTGAAACACACGTTTTCTTCCACCTGGTGTGAGAGCTTTAACCCTAATGCTGATTTATGCAGAGGTTTAATCCAGTCACTCATCCATTTGGTATTACTCGGCTCACAATCTCAGCAGCTGTAGGTGAGCTCATGAGCTGAAGTGGACATTTCTGTTCCCATAATGGAGGTCTGGGGACACTCGTGTTTTTGAAGTAGATGGGTTAGACCATTTAGCCATGCTTTATACTAATACACTTTATTAGTTTTTTCCCCAGCAGATTCCAATAATTACCCACCATACTAATGACATAACAGATAATTTCACACATCTGTATATTAAAAAGAAGTCCCCAACCTGTAGTATATGGATGCTGGATGATTTGATGGGAGCACTGTGTAGTTTTGAAGAAATTAAACTCAGAAGTTTGATTATTATTATTATTTTTTTTAATACAAACTCAGAAATATTTACCATTTCCATTACTGCATAAACAAGCTGTTCTCAGCGGAAAATAAGGTCCCCAGAACACAGTTTGAAGCTAGAAAGGTGGCAGGGTCCGCCACATATAAACAAAGTAAGAGTATGAAATCGTGTTGTCTTTTAAGGTCAGTTTGCTTTTTCAGTCATGACAACAAATAGTGGTTTACTTAGTATGTTTATGCATAAACAAATAATCGGAGCATGTAGATGTTGCACTTGTTCAGTTCATAAAAGCAATTTGGCTTCATGTTATCATCTCCATCTATCGTTTATAGTTTCACTGACACTGATGAATATAGCTGATGATGTAAATTTCCATATTGTGCATCCCTGTTTGGTAGTATCCCATTTACATGCTGCAACTCTAAGCATCTTATCCTGGGTTAAAACCTGGATCAGTCCTGGCTTACTGAAACTTGGGTTTGCCGGCTGAAGTACTGTGGCATATAAAAGCTTGTCAGATACTGATGATACTGTTATGTTCGTGTATAATGGGATATAAATAACCAGGTTTGTCCTATGTACAAGAGTAGAACCAGAAGAAAAGTCTAAATACAAGCATAACCATTGAGAACAATAAGGGTATTCCTTATTATTAGTAATTGTAAACACCCCATTTCATTCAAAACGCTTGAAATGGATTTACTGCTTTGATTTGTGTGCATATTTGATTAATTTTGTTTGTCTGAGGGATTACCTCACTTGGAAATCCCTATTACAGCCTACTTCACTGTCTGAACATGCTTGCTTTACTACAGACCCTTATGTAACACTAAGCAGGTGGGACCCTACATCAGGCCAGTTTTTTGAGCACATAACTGCAAAAACAAAGCAAGACAGAAAACATTTTAACCTGCCAGGGCTGAAAACCGCTAATAAAGCAAAAGAATAACAGAAAATCTCGCCACAAATTGTACCCCAAAACCACAAATTGGCTGATAAGGAGGCACAAACGAATTGATTTGTATCAGTTTAAAATAGAGCTACTGATATGAGTTTGGACAGCATGTGATAAATGTAATGTAATGTAATGTAATATTATTCATTGGGTTTAAATCACCTCGTCGGTTGGTAATAATTAGCCATCAAGCTAGCTCACTAATAGCGGTGTTTTTGGGGGAACACGAAGGCGGCCGTTAAAAATGTCGCCCAAATCTAACAGAAACCCTCATTTAATGTTTCTTGGATTATAAAAATACATTTACACCCGATGCCCGTGCAGTGGCTGGCACAACCAACCGGCTCCTGGTTAGCTAAACCTTTAGCCAGTGGTCGGACATCATCACCTCACCTCATCTCACAAAAAAAAAAAAAAAAAAGAAGCAGAGAGAGGAGAGCAGCGGAGGGAGGGGAAGCTGCAGACACACACGGAGCAAATAGACGAGAAAAGGCACTCACCATCTGCGCTTCTTGTCTGCGACACGCTGGCTGATAACGCACAGTCTGTTCACTCAGTGGCCGGAGGCTGATATTTGCTTTCTCATTCACTTTTGTGGCAGGCTTTGTTGTAGACGCTGGCCCCGGTGCCGGTGACTTTCTACCCTCCGCTTCGCTCCTCGTCTCTGTTTTCAACAGAACGTTTTTTTTTTTTTTTTCATTCAGCAGGATGTCGCACGCTATTGGTTCCCATCTGCCCCGGATGCGTTCAAGGGCTGTCGGACAAACCACAACTGGAAGTGGAACAAGGATGTCACTGAAGCTTTCGCATAATACATGACCCTATTTTTTTTTTAACGAAGTTTAAAAGGATATTGAAATATTTCCACTTATTTTGCAATTGCTCCCTGTTACACTATTTTTGGTTTGATTGTTGATCCCTCCTGAATTTGTTTTGTATTTTTGAGCATGTGATGTTTGGTTTCTATGTGATTTATGTGTCTGAATACTGCTACATTAGCAGCTTGGTTATCATTATGCCTCAAACTGGCATTTGATTTTGTATTTACGGGTACCTCCACAGATTGTACACACTAAAGTGCGTTTACAGATCTTTGGGAGTACAACTGCATATGTGAGAAAATAAGTATAAAGCCTTTTGTTGCTTCACAGGAAGCTGCATGTAATCTGATAAACTGCCTCCAGCAATGTCACTCAGATGAGAGGTTGCATTGTGTGAAATGTAAGCACCAGGCTTTGAAAAGAAAAATGTGACTAAGTAAATCTTCTCATATAGTGCACAGTACGAATGTAATTTTGAGGAACCTACTAGAGTATTTCCAATTTTGACTACTTTAAATGTATACCTTACTATAATTCAGAGGGAAATGTTGGACATTTTACCCCAGTAAATTCACTTGACAGCTACAGCTGAAGCTACAGAATGAGGGGTTTACACGCAAAAGAAACCCCCTGCTTACAAAACGTGATTAATTATAACATAAAATTAAAACACTTGAAAAGTAAATCTACCTGAAGCATTCAGAAATATGTTCACAATGGTATTTGTTGTTCTATAGTCTTCACTGTTAGATAATACAATTCAACATTCTTCAGTGCAATGTAATTGTTAGTAATGTCAGTGTCAATAAAAACGTGCTCTTTGTCTGAACACAAAAACAGGCCAGACATGAATGCATTTAAAATCAGTGTTTACTGCCTCCCAGTGGTCCCAGTGGGAAACTGCAGTGATATATTTGGAATGCTTCTGTTGTTACTAGTAATAAAACCCTTAAACTATATTTATAACCTGTCACAACGGTTACAGTAGACTACAATAACATCGGTTTTCCTATCACATTACTCTTTATTTTAAAGACAGTTTGAAACTTTTTACAAAATCACTTTTAGGGATTTATCGACTGAACTGAGCTCAATATGCATGCACGTTTTTTTCAGCAAGAAAACAAGTGATACAAAAGGTTGATGTCAAATGAGACTTTTTAATCAAAACTTAACATTTCCCATGTGCGCATAAACAGTTGAAATTCCTCTCTTACAAACAAATGCATCTTCATGAAAAAAAAATCCAAAATCATAGAGACTAAATGCCAAGGAAAGGCACTTCACTAAACTTGAGTACAAGACACAAAAAAGAGCTATACATAGTCTTCAACATGTGTGTGTGACTGTGAATCACATAAATGAAACAGCTATTAGAGTTAGCTTTGTAGATTAACAAAATGCAAACACACAACACACTTGGCAAAGATACAAAATTAAGCGTCAGGTTTGCAAGCATAAAAGCATGTTTGGAGGTCAGTGAGAGGAAACAAGACAACAAACAACACAACCTAACTTTGAATTGTTTACTGACAGCAGAATTTATTACAGCTCTATTGCTCGACCCTATGGACTTTACAATAACAACAGTCTTGATGGTATATGTACAGTGGCTGTCTCTGAGCTGCTTGTGTTGATCTGTCTGACACGCACTGTTGAGCTCTGACATATTACAAGTTCCTAACCAACCTGACAGGAGCATCAGTAACACTTGTATTGAAATCCCCCACACAGTCCTGTGCTTGTGTCAGCCTCTGATATGCTCTGCTATCTGCCTACACAAGAGACAAGCTCATCATGGAGCAGCTGGGTGCACATATTATTCTATTAACGTGTTTTTCTTTAGTTGTCCCACCTGCTCTTTCTACGTTTTGGTGGCTCAGGAACCGCAAAACTATCATCTCCTCTGTCCCTCCCCTCCCCGCTCCCCCTGTCTCCCCCATCCCTTTCACTCCTCCTATCTTCTCTGTCCCTCCTGCTTCCATCTCCATTGCGACTATCGCTGTGGCGGCTGCTGCTGCTGCTGCTGCTGTAGCGATCTCGGTCCCCGTGGCGGTCCCGATCTCTGTCTCCATGGCGATCCCGGTCTCCGTAGCGATCATCTCCGCTGTGACGATCGCTCCTGTCGCTGTGGCGGTGGTGACTGTCTCCATGGCGCCCCCGGTCCTCCCCGTGTCTGTCCCGTGAACTGTCTCTTGGTGAGGGAGGAGCAGGCGGAGGGAAGCTGCTGAGCTGTGGACTGGTCTGACTGGCGGGCACTGAGCTCAGGGAGCCAGCGCTGGTGAAGCCACACATGGACATGGTGATGCCCTGGGACCGCTCTGAACCATTGGGGGCCTCCGTTGGCACAGAGCTCAGGCTGCCAGCACTGGTCCAGCCTGACGAGCTGTTAGACTTGGTGGTGAGCTTTGGAGGGCCGCTGGATGCAGCTACAAAGTGGCTTTTATACTGAGCCTACAAGAAAAGGAGACATTTAACTGCCAGGGAGGCTAAAGAAAAAATCTTTGCCTTAAAAAAATTTCAAGAAAGGTTTCAGTGCCTCAAGACACAAACGACCAAAATATATTTGCAAAGTGGTGATAGGATGCTGGTTTACATACAGTTGACTAAACCAAAATGTATATAAAATGAAAAATCATGATTAATGATAAAGAGAGGGGAGAGAGTTCTACCTGGAAGGCTTGTTTCATTGCGGACATGCGATCTCCAAGTGCCCCTGTGGCTGGTTTGCTGTAGCCTTCGAAGCTACTAGTGGAAGACAACAAGCTGCTGCTGCTGCGTTCCTGTAAAGTCAACAGAGTGTTAATGTGTTCAGATTCTCTCCAAACATCACTGTGAATCACACCAATCTGAAAGAAATTTCTTAACCATCATAGAGCTTTTAATGCTGTCAGAGGTCAAAGTTTAGGGTTATAGTCTAGAATTTGTGTTAGTATTTGGTCATTTTACAGTTCACATTAAATACTATGATAATACTTTATTACAAAAAAAACCCCAAACTGATTTACAGTGTTGTAATTAGTAACTCACAGAACTCTCAGCCCCAAGGCCTGGTCTTTCTCTGTAACCAAGACCACCTCCACCAATATTCAGCTTCTTTCCTTTACCACTCTTGAATCGGGATTTCCTGAACCAGGGATTCTGGGGAAAAGTAAACATGACACAGTTAACATTTACTTCAAATTTCAAAAACAATGCACTTATTCTACAGTGTTTTTTATTCTTTGACTTTTTCCATCTCACCTGCATCGCTAAGTCCATCAGTTCTTTGGAAACAGACTGATTCGCTCCCTCCAGATTTCTAACAAGGTCACCGGCAAAAGTGGTGTCTTTGCTGGTGAGGAGAGTGTAAGCCATACCCTTCTCTCCAGCACGACCAGTTCGGCCGATCCTGTGTGTGTGCGTGTCGATGTCTCGTGCCACGTCGTAGTTCACCACTGTGCGAATGGACGGGATGTCCAGACCACGAGCTGGTGAGGGATACAAACAGGAAGCAGGAAAATGTTAAGATGAAATGACGAAACCTGTGAGTGCTTGACAGAAAGCTGCAATGAAGGAAAGAAATGGGGAGCAAAACAATTCTCCCATCTCTATTCTCACTCCTTGGACTCACCCGCAACGTCAGTTGCCACCAGAACAGGCAAATTCTTTTTCTTAAAGTCGCTGATGACCTTGTTCCTCTCACTCTGGTCCATGTCTCCGTGCAGGAGGCCCAGGCTGTAGCCCTCCTGGTTCAGGTTAGTAGCCAGTTCCTCACAGTTTGCCTTCTTGGTGACGAAGATGAGGACTGAGCCAGTAGAGGTAAACTCGACAAGCCGCCGGGTCAGCCAGTTCCATTTATCTGAGCCGCTCTGCAGCAACTCCACCATCTGGGTCACATCCTCATTGGCCTGGATAGAGATGACAGCAATTAAAGCATGGTATCTACATTCTCATGTGTAAATACTATACACCCAAAGACATTCACTCTTGCTGCAAAAAGTTTATCAGAACAAATGTATTATCAGGTCAAACATTTTTTAATTCACACGTTTTAAAGTCCTGTATTCGTACCTGTATTTTTACCTGTATATTTGTATTTTGGTATTTTATAACACAGTGAACAAATCTGTCTCTTTGTGTAGTTGCTCTTAAAACATTTTTGGTGTGTTTGCAGATCACGTGTGAAGATGCATACCTCTCCAATGTCTCCCTGCACAACACGAATAGGATCTACTAAGATGTCTCTGGCCAGCCTCTCAATCTTCTTTCGGAAAGTAGCGCTAAACAAAAGGGCTGTGAAGGAAATCATATTGAAAATACATATTTTTTAAATCCTATGAGCCTGAGTGATGAAAATAAAACATTCACGTCGTATTACTAATGATATCCACTTACTTTGTCTGTCTGGGCGAACATGGCTAGCAATAGATCTAACCTGGTATTCTGTAAGGGAATAAGAAATTAGCTGCAGCGCACAAACCATTTTCAAAACATCTTTGTTACAGTACTGATAATGCCAACCTACCAAAGCCCATATCAAACATGCGATCTGCCTCATCAAAGACCAGGTATGTCACTCTTTGCAGGGATGTGGCCTTCTTTTTAACGTGATCAATCAGACGACCCTGTGCAAACACACATAAACATGAAATGTCACACTCATTGGAGGGTGAATTTTTCTCTTAGAAGGCAGTGTCAAAGACAAAAGTTGGTTTCTCTTCTCTTACCGGAGTGCACACCACAATCTCTGCTCCCTCTTGCAGAGCTTTGGCCTGCTCCCACATGCTGCCTCCTCCATACACCGCCACAGAACGCAATGAGTAGGCTTTACCAAAACGCTTACATTCTGCATGGATCTGGAAAACATTTCAAGTGACACACATTAGTGACCTTATTTGCAAAACAATACATTTTTGTTTAATACCATCTATAAATTTACAAAACTGGACATCCCTTCCCTTCTCTCACCTGCTGACAAAGCTCTCTGGTGGGACACACAATGACTGCAATTGGGCCCTCTCCTTCCTCCAGCTCCTTTTGATCCATGATGTGAACCAGCATGGGCCAGATAAAAGCAGCAGTTTTGCCACTGCCAGTTTTTGCAATGCCAATCATATCACGTCCTGAAAGAGCTATGGGAACACCCTAAAACCCAAATAGTGTACAAACACAATATACATTTCTCAATGAAATCATCAAAATCAACAGTTTGTATTCAGTTGTTTTGCAAACTCAAGATAAACTTGTTCTATACCTGGCACTGAATTGGTGTGGGCTGAGTGTACTCGGACTTGCGGATTTGATGCATCAACTGCTCATCAAAGGAGAAGTGTGCGAAACTAGTACAAGGTTTTGGAGGTGCAGCACCAGATACCTGAGAAAGACACAAGAAGATAAACATTTCCTCCCGCACAGCCACCACATCTAATGGCTCTAGGGAAATTAGGACCCCGTGTAGGAAAATGGAAGTAATCACTACTGAGACAAATGTATTATTTAATTTAAAGAACATATACTAGTGTGCATGAATCCTGGACTTACCCTTAAGTTCAGTTTATGTCTTAATTCCAACACTTGGGTTCCAGTGAGGCTGCTCAGCTCCTCGTGCTCATTGTAGAAGTTTTTCTCAAAGGGAGGGTAATCAATCTGTAGAAGGAAAAAAAACCAAACAACTGAGACAAAATCACTAATTTCAAGTCATAAAATGTTGATGCACTCTCACTGTCTGTGCTCAATCAGTATTGTCAGCTGACCTCAGAGTGGTCAATTGGAGGAAGCGGCAAGATGATTTTCTTAGTGGTAGGGGCAATTGGGTTCCCATCACTGTCATAGTCAATGTTTTCGTCTTCTTCCTCTTGGGTCAGCCCGGCTGTGGGATTCTCTGCCATGTAGCGGAAGTAGGCTTCCTGCAGAGAGCACAGCATTTCATATGAAGAACAGAGCTGGTTTGCTGCTTACCACAGCATCCAGGCAGCAGTAACTAAATACCTGAAGCGACAACCAGCTTTGTAACAGAAGCATGAAATACAGTTCACAACTTGATATTGACTATTCGTTCATGTGCTGACAAAAATAGCAAAAATTAGACATGCTTTTTTCACACTTTCCTATCAACAATTATGATCTACACAAGTCCATTGATACGGTATGATCCTAAGTGCAACCTGCATGTCAGATAGAGAGGAAGGCAGGGGGCTTCACAAGATTAGAGAGGATAGATTTAGGGAATGTTTGGTCTGAAGACCTCCCTGATTAACGATGTAATGGATGAAGAACTTTGGAGGGCTCACTCACTTGTTCATCCTCTTCTTCAATGTCATCACGAATACCCCTGAAATGACAAGCGGAGAAAAAAAAAACTTCCCTGCGGCTCGTTCATACACCCAAGACAGCCCACATCCCACTATGACTAAGGTCACTGATTACCTGACTACATCTATAAAGCCAGCAAAACCACTGCTGGATGTGCAACGCTTTCTTCCCATAATTGGAGAAGCGTAGGATTTAATTTCAGCATAAAGCTAATTGCTATTGGTATTTAAGACATTTCTAGAAGCAGTGAATTGTACAAGAGTTCAATAAAAATAACTGTAGGATTTTAACTAGAATGATTATATTCCATTTACATGATATTGATTCAGTTGTGGGCAATTCTATTTCCCTTCTGGTCAAATTTCAATTCAAGCACCTGCATAAGAACCTGACTAAAAAAGTGCCTAAAAATAAAAGAAATCTGAAAAAATGAGCACAAGTCTCTCTTACTTTGCTGACTTTTTCTCCTTTTCCTTTTCCTCTAGTTTCCTCATGTCTTTAGCTGCTTGGCTCTGGAGGAGAAAATATGTTAGGGAAAACAGCAGATCAAGCATTTGGAAGCATATTCTGGTTTGTTTCTGCCCGACTGTAATTTCATTCTTACCTCAACCTCGGCCATGAAGGCATCCAGTGGGTCATCTTCACTGTCTGAGCCACCACCAGACTGCATCTGCTGCCGTGTGGGAGAGTTCTCAGCTGGGATGTATGGCAAATCAACATTGCTGCTGGACTCCTCTTCATCATCTTCAAAGTACCTGGTTGAAAATAACAAATATGCAGTTTGATGAAAAAAATAAATACCACAAATCAAATCATATACCTACTGCTCTGTCAGGGGTTGAACTATATATAGGTATATTCATGTGTAAGGGAGAGATGTAATACTCACGCGTTTTCCTCATCAAAATTAGCTCGTTTTGTCCCTATTTTGTAGAATGAGGGGAGCTGCTGGTTCTTCCCATACCCCCCAGCTGATCCTGTTGGTCCAAATGATGTGTGAGATTTATTGGGGAGAGGAGGTTCCTCTTTTTTCCCTGCGAGAGAAAATCCTCCAAACCCAAACCCCCGCTTCACCCCCGGACCGCCTTTGTTCCAGTTCATGGACATGCTGTGAAAACAGGAGGAGAAAGAATCCCTTAATATCTTAAATCACACCAGACCTTCAACATGTGATATTGGCTTGTTCTTGGTTCTTTATTGATAGTGCGACAAGGCACCTGTAAGAATCATGGAAATCTCTCCAGCTAACCATTTAGTAAACTAGGACCATTTATAACAGGTGTATTTTGATGGACTATGAGGGTTTCACCAGAAACGAGAACGACTGTTTCTCATGAGTCCAAGTCGTAAATTAGAAGCTCTGACTGCCTTTCACTTTGCTGATGAAAGCCTTTTCTCCATCTCTTTCTTTCTGGTTCACTGCTTTTAATATAAACAGAACAACCTGTCGCATAAGGTTACTTTCACTTTCCCGTTAGCCTCACACTGACAGTAGGAGTACAGACAAGCAGCAACATAATGTATGCATAGCTACTGATTTACGTAGTGTTGCAGAATGAACATAAAAGGAGTACTGAAATAAATGCACGCATTTATTAAGACATTTACACGTCTATGGGGGCACACATGTTGGCCAAATATCAACCGTATATTAAGTTGATCAGGCATAATTTCAGGACTCTGCATGGGGGGGACGTTAACATGCTGAACATGTCAACAGACACTTAAACTTTTTCTAAATACAACCATACAATTAAATACAGCGAAAGTATTCAGCTGATCGGAGTGGTTTCTTTGCATTAGAGAAATCGGTTGACATCACAACATTGTCAAGAGACCACCACCTAGCTAGCTGTACATACGTTAGCGTTAGCTTTAAGGCCGCAAAATGAGGCCGAGGAGGGGGTGTGCGACGCTAGGGTGGATCATTTGCCGTGAATATGGTTTAGTTAGGAAGCCTTTCACAACCCCGTGCAGTATAAAATAACACAGTGCCTTACCTGAATGTTTATCTGGTTTTCTTTACAGCAGCTAACGGGGCGCATTTACCTGTTTGTTATGCCAGTGAAAGCGCCAGTGTTGTCAGTAAACCAAGCGCTGCTGACGTCATTAATGCGCGCAGTGGTTCTCGGTGGGTGTGTCGTCTTTCGTGTGCGACGCGGCGCACAACCGAGGAAGCGCAGTGGAGAGCTGCCAAAAACATCCGCTGGAGAGGATGGCTAGCTAAATAAGTTAACCTAGAATAAGATACCACTCCGCCAAGGCACCGTCGTTCTAGGCATTACATAGGTAAGTCATGAAAACATTAAAATAATGCATTTTCTGGTTACGAAACTAAGTCTGTGTAGCTTTAGCTAACGGTAATTTACTATTGCTAGCAAGCGCCCTCCATCATTGCAACATTAGCAAATAATTAGCAAGAATAGAGCTCTGCATTTGGCGAATCTGCTTTAAGTTAGTGATATGTTTTATCCTCGTCTGTTTAGATGACTTCGTTTGCTATCTTTGGAAGTCAGCATCTCTTTGCTTGCTTTGTAAACGCTATTATTCAAGCGTGAATTTTGTTTGGTTTCAACCTCAAAATCATCATGAAAAAGGTTTAATCACTCAAACCAGGAGTGACCACTGAGTAGTCCTTTGGCTGGTGGAGTTTAAATTTAAGCACAAGGTTTAATAATCAATCTAATACGCCACACTTGTATTCATATCATGCACTACACAAGCCAAGTTATTATGTTTTGATATTTACCAAATCATAACTAATTTCACATAGTAAAAACTAACTTATTGACAAAAACAAAAATATTAGACATGTTCTGCAGATGTGTGTACTTTCAGGTTATTATTTTTTTTTAAAGTTTTTTGTGATAAAGTTTATTAATGACTATAGCTTGTGGCAAAGGCATTCAACTAGAAGTTAATCTTCATCATATTTAGTGGTAACAATTATATTTATTCACATTGAACATATTGAAGTTTCCTCCTGTAAATATTAAGACATCTTCTGTATGTGTATGTTTCTTTTTCTTGTTTGTATCTGTAGTAACGTACAAGAACATATTTACTTTTATAGGAGTCCAGTGTAATTTTGAGCAAATGAACATGTTTGTTCATATTTTTCCATACTATAGTACAGAATTTTATGCAGTGCGGAACTGTTACACTGCTTCATATCTGTTCAAAGATTGTGTCAAATGCATCTGACACATGGTAGAACAAAAAACGTTGTCTCTGGCTGGTAATATTATATCAGACCCTGTCTCGGCTTTTGTCGTCAATCTAAGGATTTCATTTCATCCACACTGATTCGACTCAGCAGACTGCAAAACTCTTTTGTTCCTTAAACCATTTAATGAGTTTGGTTTATAAATAGTCGTAGTGTTAAGTGTACCTGTTTGGACTACGCATTAAGTTTAAGTGCGTGAATAATTATTTTGCACTGCAAATACTGATTGATAATGTAACATGTGTTTGTAGTATTTGTTTTGTTGTGAAACTGTGTATGCTTTGAGACACAAGACACATTTTTGAAATATGTTCTGATTAAAGTGAAACCAGACTGAGTTATAACCCTGATTGACCAACAACAAGTTACTCTTGGCCCCAGCAGGAGAAGGTCAAACAGAGACGTCTACCCTTTCACAGTTTTTCACTTGTCTTCACAGGTACCCAAGTGTGGACTTGTTTTCAGCATTTCTTATGTGACACACAAAAGAGGATCCATGTCTTTTCTTGTAAGTGTTTACCTTGTACTTCTTATTTTAGAAATGTGTTCACACAGCCAGTTTCCTGGACAAGGATTCAGTGTAATCCCTGACCTCAGATTAAGTCTACAGTCCTCTTTTTTAATTGATATTTTCATTTTTTCAAGTTTGTTTCTTGCCAGGAAGAAGGCTTAATCCCTGTAAGGGAATTGGCCTATAATCACATCTATGTCAGCTTTATTACAAGCCATCAGCCACTGTATTTATCATGCTAAGACAATAATGTGCCGTTATATTTATGAAGTTCTTACAGAGACCGACTTGCCCATTCACCAAGCGCTGCTTACAGCGAACAATGGCTGCGTGAAATTGACATTTTGAAAACTGAGCTTTCTATGGCTTTCTCTTTTACACAAGAGACAAAACCTTGACAGCTGCAAATTAGGAAGTCAGCATGAGCTATCTTTATTCAACTGCTTTAAATCTGTTTCTGTCTGTGGTGCATTTTCTTATTCTTGCTTGCATTTTCTCTCTTTTCTCTGTGTCTGTTTGTCCTTCACTCTCTGTGTCTGTCAGCGTTGGGTAACTGAGAAATTGAGTGTGGAGAGCCTGCGGGATTTGGAGTTATTCGGAGGTGAGGTTCATTGCAAACACAGATACTAAAAAAAAGGGGTTCAGCATTCACAAACTACTGCTTACACACTATGCCCTTTATCAGTGCAAATAGAAAACATTATTCTGTTTTGGTTGAAGCTTTGTTCTAAGTGAGTGGTTGCTTTGCTCTGCTGCTCAGATGTCATTCTTGAATTACGATTAGGAAAGTTTTCCTTTCAGTCAATCAGCCATCTGTCCTCATTGTTTCTGTTTGCTACAACAATTTGTCAGCAGATGGAAATAATAAAAAGCCCTCTTCAATCAATATATCATGTGGGCTTGTCACATGAAAAGTCTGTGCCATTTAATTTAACGCTTCTGGTGAGTGGTGGATGTGTTTATCTTGTGTCAGGTTGCATACTTGTTTTGGGCTGTTTAATTTGCTTTTCTACCTAAACCTGACTTTATCCTTCTTGTGTTTATGTCTGTTTTTAAGCACTTTTGCTTTGTCTGAATTTAATAGAACTTTTTTCATATCAGATGTAATTACAGCAAAATAATGATCTCCGTGTGGTGTTGAGCTTTGAGATAGCAGTTAATCCTGAGCCAGCACAGTTTTTCAAGCTTTATTGTTGCACACATGCTATAATGAAATTACTGCAAATATGAGCTGATAACTGGTGAAACATTTTACAACTACAAGCTGGGCTGGTGTGTCTCCAACATGGTATCATGAATGGTGGAATAATAGCAGTCCAAAAACTGCAGTACATAAATTATATTTTTGCTGCAATACTTCTTGTTTTGGTTGTGCAAAACTGTATTCCTTCTCCAGCGGGAATGGAGCAAAAGTGTCTTTGTCATTCTCACAGTTTGAAGAGTTGAGTATCTCTTGTGGATTAATGCAGAGCTGATTTGATTGGTTAAAATTTCATAAAAAGTAAACAAATCATTTTGTCAGACGATATGAGGCCTGAGAAAATACATTTTCCCAAAATCCCACTCATTGAGAAAAGGGCCTCAAAGCCTGAATGGTTCAGTTCTACTACCAAACCAGTTTCAGTGGACTGGAACATTGTTGTGTGAGACTGCAAATTAAATATGACTCTCCAGTTTTTGCAACAGTGCTGTGTTTGTGTATTTAAGTGCCATGTTTCTGCTCATCCATAATGAGTATAATTTTTGGCACATATTTTAATCTTCTGTGTATTGTGGAAAGTTTCTGGGGTGGATTACGCTTTCTTTCTTTGCAAGCCTTCACCTCATTTTCATTTTCTTGTGAGTGGATCAGTGCTCTGTGGTGCATGTTTGTTCAAGTGTATCATTTCTGTTTTTGGCTGTGTTCTGTTCCCATTGCCTTACATAATACCTGGGAAGAACCTGCAGGGTTTAGCTAGATTAATTCCCATTTTTCCATTTGCTTTGGAAAGAAAAAATGTGATTAGGTGGTTTATGCAGATGTAAGCACTCTACTGTGGATTTATTTTTGCATTTCTTTTCAATCAAATTCCCACAAGTTAACACGAAAACTGTCTGTGATGATGATGCGTCACTTTGATCACCCACGGTCACCTGAAAGACAAAGCTGCTGGTTCAGACAAATCCTCTTACTGACATGGAAGTCAGCAGAGGACATCTGTCAAATTCTGCAGCCTGCTGCAAACTCCTGTGCCCAGATGCTGCACTTCCCAGTTCAAGAGCTGCTCTAAACACAGATCCTTCTCTTGTTTTGTGTGTGTACATGTCTTTATGTCATTGATGTGGTTTTTCTACCCCAGAGCAAGCTCAGGGACTCTCTCACAGGAAAGTAAGTGTGGTACTCCTGTCACTGCATCATCATCCCCCATTTTGCCCTTTGTGTATGTGCGTGCATGCATGTGTATGTGCGCACACAGTTTTATATGTAGAGGATTCCACAAACCCCTGAGGCTTTGCACATTTATGTATGCATGAGTGTGCAGTTCATGACACGCGCTGTACACGCTCCTAGCTTAGAAAGCTCACGTCACTCACCAAAGCTTCTGCTGGGGAGGATGGGGAATCAGTAGAATGTACAGTCGAGCGTTTTTCCCTTTTTAAAAGAGAAGTAGTCGTCCCGTCTGAGTCCTCAGTGTGCTGTCAACATGCTGTGCTCCGGGTAACTGCTTTGTTTTGGGTTTTGATGTTGTCTCACTAAAAGTCACATTTCTGTTGTGAGCGTTTCTGCCTGTCTGCTGATGACCCTGCTGCTGATGGTGAACTGATGGTGTCAACACTTACCAGTCACACTGTGCTGTCAGCCGTTGTGTGTCCCTGCGGGCTATAGGTGGACGGAGCTCCATGTGTTTAGCTGTAGCAATGCATGGCAGCCCCTTCTCAATCTGATCACATTTGTACAGCAATAAATGTGATCAGATCAACATTTACTAGTGTTTCCTTAACTGATGGCTGCCATAGCATGTCTGCCGTCATGCCAGTATGCTAGTTTAGTGTGTCCTCTCTGGAAAGTTTATATATGGGAAAGGGAATTGTCTGGCTTCACATCTGGAAAACTATACAAACGCATCAAACAACTCCTGAGGATATTTTCAGAGTTGTGTGTGTCTCTCTGATCTTGAGTTTAAAGTCACATCTGGCCTGTAGGATACGATTACACTCAAGGAAGTGCACTATTCTCATTTTGAATGTGCATCTTTCATTCTGGTCACCATGGAAACAGTCCAAATATTCATGCAGCTTGCCTTCATTGCGTCCACAGCTTGCTACTGCAGTCTGTCCATTTCCATCATTTGAATGGCAATAAGTTGATGGAATTAAGGAGTCCTCACTGCCAAGAATATTAACCTTTCTCTACATATATTTGTGATGCACAAGCCGAAAACTAATTTAATTTAGCTAAACACAGGAAGCCATAGGCTTGATATTCTTTTTATAATCACATTGTTACAGAAGCGGGAGTTAATCTGAAAGTAATCACAAATAATGGTTTCACAAATACTGCTCTATTCAGTTGTCTTGGGCCATTTAAACAACGTGCAGTTCTATATTAAGTGGATGTTATTGAAATATGTTTTCAGTAGATACCTTTGTTGACTAAATATTTTGCCGATGGTATGATGTATTTTTCGCCGGATAGTGCCAGGGGTCATGCTAACACACCTTGATAACACTCCCCACCCTGTCCCGTGGTGATGTCTTAACAGTTCTCACACACAAGCGCACAGCCCTCTGGTATTCACTCACAAGTTATTGAACGCTGTTCTTTACTGTAGTGAGTGACATCACTGTAAGAGCACATCTTCATTTGCTCTGTTTCCTCCCCTACCCCCCTCACCTCCAGGCCCATGAGGACAGCCAGGAGAGTCTGACCTCCCTCCCACGTCGGGACACCATGGGCAGCTTCCTCCCTGACAGTGGCTCCTACGAGCTCCTCACCATTATAGGTATGTAAAGGAAACACTTAAACTCTGAAAACTGATCGAATGACTGGTCTTTCAAAGGTAGTGTAGTTGAAACAGTTTAGTTATTTTGTATAATGAAGATTTCTTTGGGGAATAAATTATAGAAAAATATAAACAGCAATAAAAAAAGGTTGGCGTCGGTTATTGCCCAATAGTTATTTTAAGGTTCGATGTTGTCCCAGAATTCTACAGCTGGTGCCAAGTGTCATTCAGTTTTTTAAATTGGCAGTAGGCCATTGGAAGCTGTAGTGGCTGTAGTTCACTTTGTACTACCAAATAGTAAAAATCTATACTTTCACTTCTTTCTTACTTTGACACACAAAAAGTACCTAAGCTATAGCTAAGCTATTCATTTGGTTAGTATTTCACAACATCTTTACAATATACAGTAGATAACCAAAAACAGAGGATGGTACTAGTGTAATAATGAAATGAGTAGATGTATAAATGAAGTCTGTGTCTGTGCTTTAGGTCGGGGCTTGGACGACTTGATGACAGTGAACCTGGCTCGATACAGACCCACTGGGGAGCACGTAGCCATCCGACGGATTGACCTCGAGTCCTGCACCAACGACATGGTTACATACCTACAGGTCTGCATCAGCGCTCATCACTGTGCCATGACTCAGCTTCCCTGCAGTCTTTGCCTCTCTCTCATTAGTAGATAAAATGTCCCTTCTTTCATCTCGCTGCTTCATTGGGAACGCTTATGTAACCCTTGTCTCTGTGTTCTGATTAACTTTCCTGTCTTTCCTGCTCAACCTCATATTTCTAATGAGGCAGAATCATCTTCTCGTCTCTGCCCGTCATTTTGACATGATAACGTCTCATTTCTTTTTCTCTGCCTCCAAGGGTGAACTACACGTGTCAAAGTTGTTTCACCACCCCAGTATTTTACCCTACAAGAGTGTCTTTATAGCAGAAAATGAGCTGTGGGTCATCACCCCCTTCATGGCTTATGGTAAGAAATACTCTGAACTTACTTTATTCTGTTACACATAAGAAGTATAGTATGTTACCTAGAAGCTTATAAGCCTATAGAGGACAGCCCTCTCATGATTATGCATGTTGGCTGGTCTTTCAGGGTCAGCCAGAGATCTGATCTGCACGCATTTCACTGATGGTATGAGCGAGCTGACCATCGCATACATTTTGCTGGGAATGCTCAAAGCTCTGGAATACATCCACCACATGGGATACGTACACCGGTAAGAGTTTCTAAAGGCAGACTTTTTTTTTACACTACATATCAACTTCATGCCAAATCAAAAATAAAAAACAATATATTTGGAAACATTGATTATGTGGTGATATTCAGTGTCTTAACTGTCTTTGGTGCTGTGTAGGAGTGTGAAGGCCAGCCATGTGTTGATTTCAGCAGACGGACAGGTCTGCATGTCGGGTCTACGGAGCATCTTCAGTCTGATCCGTCATGGTCAGAGGGCCAGAGTCGTCCATGACTTCCCCCAGTACAGCGTCAAGGTGCTGCCCTGGCTCAGCCCTGAGGTGCTGCAGCAGGTAGGGTACTGTCTCTACCCCTGGTTGGAAGCAGTTCTCTGTGCTCCACTTATCACAGTTGAAAGGAAATGGAAGTAAAATGTTGATGAAACTAACAGTAAATTTCATATGTGACTGTTTACTGTCAGAACCTGCAGGGCTACGACTCTCGGTCAGACATCTACAGCCTCGGCATCACAGCCTGTGAACTGGCAAATGGACACGTCCCCTTCAAAGACATGCCAGCTACACAGGTCAGGAAACACCTATCAACCCCATACCTCTTCTTTTGCACCATATTAACTGTTTATAGCCAGTAATGTAGTTACAAATTAGAAGTGGGGTTAACTAGTTTTTATCACCTCTAATTGATTGTCAATATCCACCTGTCTTTTGCAGATGCTGCTGGAGAAGTTAAACGGAACAGTGCCATGTTTGCTGGACACCACCACCATCCCACCAGAGGAACTGTCACTGAAACCGTCTCGCTCTGGGGCCGACTCTGGGATCTGTGAGGGTCCGGTAGCTGGAGGTGTTCGCCACTCCAACGGAGAGCCCTCCTCATCGTCCGGTGGGCATCCATACAACCGCACGTTCTCCCCACTCTTCCACGCCTTTGTCGAGCTGTGTCTGCAGCGAGACCCAGAAAAGAGGTTGGCCTCAATATTACTGCACGCTGACTTATTGATTAGGATAATTTTAATGTTCAAGGCATCAATTGTTTTCTACTTTGTTTTCCGCCAGACCGTCTGCCTCCACTCTCACAGGCCATCCCTTCTTCAAACAGGTGTGTAAAAGCTTAATGTCAACATTTTCATTATTGCCGCTTTATTATCTTTTTACATCTGGTGCATGTAAACTATTTTCTTAGCTTAGTAGCTAAAAATAAATTCCTGTAACTCAGGTTGAAACTGAACTTTGTGGTGTGACAACACAGGGAGGGCACACAGAAAATCTGACTAAATGGACAGATTGTAACTACTGCAATCCAAAAAGATCCTTCATATATGATTCCACCTGTTTTTACTTTGATTATGAAATTAGGGTGGTAATACAAATACTTTTATTATATATGATGTGAAGAATACTTTAAGTTATATCTAATACTGTCCTCCAAATGTTATTTTTTCTATCCTGTCAGATCAAAAGGCGGCCCTCGGAGGCACTGCCTGAGCTATTACGGCCCGTGTCACCTATCACCAGCTACGAGAGCTCCCAGCTGCAGGGCTCCCCATCTGGACTGGCTAGTCTGGAGTCGGGTTTCAGCCACTTGGAGGTGGATGATTGGGACTTCTGACAGTGGAGGACTTTGGGGGGAGGCACTTGTAGGATCCCGACAGGAATCTCTCTGAGCAAACAGGACGAGATCTGTTTTTGTATTGGCCCTGATGTAAATAATTCAAATGTCATCCTAAAAGGAATTTGCTGTTCTCAGACAGAGGTTAAAAGCCAGCAGCCATCTTGCCTCTTTTTGATGTGTCTCGCACGCTTTGGTTCTCTACATACGCACAGACGTTGCACTGCACTGACAGCCTCTCTCTCTTTATTACTTACCAAACACACACACACTTACCTGTTTACAGATTTTAGTCACACATGGAGCCAAAACACGACTGGACTCCTCTATTCCTCATGCTGAGGTTTCCAGAGGAAGGTCCAGGATCTACCTGTAGCCTAAACCTAAAGATTCACATCAGGTGAATCAGTGGGAAGCTGCTACTAAATATTCAGAGGGGGCACTCTACCTCTTGTCTGATCATGCCCGCTTGATGCGACCCATCTGCTCGGTGAGACCACCATAAGGGTGCACACGGGTCCTCTCTCAGCTCTCTCTACACCATATGGAAGGCTTTGACTTTGTCGTTGTTGTTTTTGAGGGTCAACTAAATGAACAGCATGTATACAAATTTCTTAGCTCTTTGCCTGCGCTATAGTGTAAACTACATCTCATGCTTTACGCATCACTTTTGTTGCACAGAGGTCTGGCATAATGTCTGTTAGGTTTAACCTTCAAAGCATAGAAGTTTGTATTTTCTTGAACTTGGGTGTGATGTTACTTCTGTCAAACGTGAATGTTACATTGGTGCTTGTTTTGTCTGCTTGTACATTTGAAAGTGAGGGCAAAGCAAAGTGTTGCAAATGTCAAACTTGAGTTTTAACAATAAACATTGTTACTTTGATGTTTGAACTTGATGATAACACACAGTGAGACAGTTGACTATCTAAAAAAAATTTTTTTTATTCCAAATTTACACAGACAAACACAAAAGGGGAGGACTGAAAAGGTTCAGATGTTGCTAATCTTCCTCATCTGATGGTGGCTGGTCTGTTGCAGCTTGCCGTTTCTCCATCTTGGCCATCAGCTCTGGAATCAAGTAAACATGGTTGAGGGAAATCATTACGCTGCATTCATCTCAAAGAATTAGCTGATTCCAACTTCTTATCACAGAACCAGCTCACCTTTAGCAGGGTTGAAGACACCGTTGGTTTGAGTGTTACACACGTAACAGCGCTTGGACTTGCGGTAATGCTGAAGCGCGCAGGCCTCACAAAAATAGTGCCGGCACCTAAGAGACATTTGACTGGTTATCAAATAGCAACTGGGAATAACCAAGGCACGTGAAGAAGCAGAGGAAAAAGAAGCTTACTTTGTAATGATGGGATTCTTGAAGGACTCCCTGCAGATGAAGCACTTAAAGGGCAGATCCTCGTCATCACTGCTCACCTCATAGTTCTCATCATCTAGATGAAAGCATCGTATTTTCAGGAAAATGCTAATGCAGGCACACAAGGTTGGCATGAACTACTCTTCCTCCTCAACTCACCATTGCCGCCATATCTGCCCTCTTCCAGTTCCCTCTCAATCTGCCAGCCATGTTTGTAGTCTGATCTGTCGTGAAGGAACTTGCAGCTGTCTAAAAGCAGAAGAGACGAGAGACACGAGAGCCGCTAAAGTGAACACTCTGAATGTTAATACAGTTTTAGTCATTCCACTGATGACTGATTGTTTAAGGGTACAAAAATCATCATCATTACCAACCTCCAAAACCACAGAAACCAGTCTCTTTGTAGTCTTTGCAGATGTCTGGCTGGTAGTCCCACCTGACTGTGGCTCTGAGGTGTTCAGGGGCCCGGATTGGTCCTTTTCTGTTCAACGGATTGAAGAAAAGGTGATATGTAGCAACACTGATTGACAACATATTAGCATTCACCGGTGGAGAGAGTTTCACCTTAGTACTCACCTGACCATGCCAGAGGAGGCGTTGCCCATGGTGGTATCTTTCGGCTTGATGAACTTTTGATAGTTGTTGATGCCGCGGTAGATTTTATCGTCCTCTTTTCCCTCCAGCTCCTGTTGAAGGAGAAAAAGGCCTCAGATCGATTTGGCAGAAAAACTTAAACTGAGAAAAATCAAATCACAAATGTTATATTTCAGGTATGACTTGGTGCTGGTATATTTTATATGCATACATGTGTTAATACTTCACATTTAACTAAAAAGAAAATAAAACGAAAGGAGAAAGACTTCATGAATGTATACAAAATTGTAGCTTTTTACAAAAATGTGACAAAAGTAACATCACGTAATCTCCCACCTCTAAGACTTTCTGACTCCTCTCAAAGATCGCCTGAGCATCCTTGTCTCTCTCTGTGTCCAGTTCATATGTTGCAGTTGCACCCATGTCGTCAGGTCCCTCGGGTTTCTTTTTTCAAGACAGAAAGATTAGGGGAGACCGAGAAAGATTTATCTAGCACTTTTATCAAGATGAGAGATTATGGCTTCACAAAAACACGACAGATTACTATTGATTATTACTCATTCCCTTTCACTGATCGAGAGATTTATAAACATTACATTTTATGGTCTTACAAAATGGTATTACAAAATAAAATACGCGATTAAAGTGTCAACTTACTGCGGAACGTGTGGACTTGTAGGCAACAGTGATCTTCTGGTCCTCTTTTTCTCCTTCACTGTCACTGGATGATACAGCATCTCTCTCCACCCTTTTAGTCTGAACAGGATCAAAACCACAGGTCAGGCTTGCCTCACTTTTTATTTAAGATGGATCTGGACAGCTGTCAGTATTGTTTTGACTGTACCCTTTGAATCATGGGGTTGATTTTAGAGTCTTTCTTTGCTCGTCTGACCACAGAGCTCTGGTCCTCATCACTTTTGTCATCTGGAAAAAAAAAAAAAAAATCAGTGAAGTCAATTAAGTTTGAATGTGGTTCTCCATGAGTGATGAAAGCACTCGCAACTCGCTGCTATTCAAGCCCTCGGATGGTCATAGCTGACATTAGATCATTTGTACTCATCTATCAAGGAACATCTGAAAAAAAAAAAAGTACGCTGCATAAACATTTCGCACCTTTACAAAAGTCCGAGGGAGCACGAACGCAGCATAGATGAGGTAACCATTTCTAACAGTGCAGAACATTTTAACAACACAACCACAATTTATCTAACAGTTATCACCACCATTGCTTCGTTCGTAACACATTTGGCCATAACAGTTAGTCAAATGCCATTATTAAAGACAGATATACGAGAACAAACAAATACGTGCCAGTGAGGGTAACAGTAAGCTAATTTGTGTTGGACATTTCAGGACCGTTGACGAAACCACCGCGGATTCTCATCATGAAAAGCAGCAGAAACGTCAGTTAAATGAGTCTTTACTACCTTTATCGCTGTCGCTCGCTCGTCTCTTTCGTCCAGCGAACTTCTTGGTTGATTTTTTGAACAGAAAAGTGCAAGGTCCCGGTTTTGGCTCCTCAGAGTCCGCCATCTTCCCGTAAGTATATACATAAACAGCCACTCGCTGCACAGCGCCCTCTGCCGCCCCGGAGTTTCTTCAATACGAGCTCGGATCAGTCGCCTTCTGCTGGTCAAAAGTAAAATTACTAACCCTGCTGTCCATAATGACATTATTCTGAAAACATATGTCAAATGTTAAAACATTAAATGAATAAATACATGTGTTTCCCGTCGCAGAGGAAAAAAAACTGTACACGATGCCTTCATGTCTCACGGAAATATGGCAATTATATAAGGTGTTCATAATAGACGTTTAGGGGAAAATATAGATAAGTTGAAGTAAATGAATAGGTGTTCTTGAAATGCAAAGTGAGAAGAATACCCAAATAATCACGTAAATAAATGCAGAAGTTAATACATTGATTGACATTGATTAAAAAAATAGGGAAAGTAAATAAATAGTTGAATTTATACAAAGTTAACTCAACACTCGGGGCAATTAAAGCAGAAATATCTAATTATGTCACGTTTTTGAAATTGATTTATAGCTATATTTATTATTTGCATGTTTTGATTGTTTGATTTTGATTGTCCCCAGTTTTGTCCCCACGCTGTAACCCGTAGCCCTTGTCAAATAGTAATGTATCCGTTTGGTATCCATGTAGGCCTACAATATATTTTTGGTGTTAAAAATGTCCATATCAATTGGAAAAAAACGTCTGAAATTGGTAACTTTATTTGTTGTTCTTGGTTTTTGAATGTGATATTTCCATAACAGACAAAATATTAGCTCTGTCAATATAAAGAGATAAAACATGTGTGCTGAAAAGCATTTTTATTTTGATATATTTAAGCTATTTAGTTTGAATCTGTACAGAAATACACAAAACACTCAAAATTAGTTCGGATATTTTAGTGTTTCACTTAACTGTTTATTCTTGACGTACCTGATTTTTTAGTTTTTAGTTTTGTGAATATTTCTAGTCTCCAAAAATAATGCGACACATTTAATTTGACTCGTATTGCATATCCATGCACATGCATATATGCGCCAATATACCTAACTCATTTTGAGTAGTGTGCGTGAAGGCATCATTTCCACGAGTCTCTCAGCTGTGCCAAAAACATGACGTACGCTGAGCAAAACCGGAAACAAACGACGAAATAAAAGTATCATTATTCGACAATTATCAAAAATGCGTTTAAATTAGATAGATTTTACTTTGAAACTTCTAACCGGAAGCTGCACCTTCAATCATCTCTAACTCGACGCTGCTCGCCGCTTTCCTGTCCTCCTCCTCCAGCAGCAGCATCCTCGGCTCCCCGCAGAGGACAGCGGGTGTTTGTAGGACACAGGAGGGGAGGGAGGGGTCCTGGCCTGGGCACGGATCCCGAAGAGGCCCCGGGGCCGCCGCTGGATGGAGTCGGGCTGCATTCAGACAGCAATGGCTATGGGTCTGACATCGAAAAAGGCGTCTGCTCGGAGCGTCGGCGTGGAGCGAAAAAACCTCATCACGGTTTGCAGGTATACATCACGACACTGTCGACAGGCTGTATGTTCTCCTGCAAGTGCCAGTCCCTGCATGCTGCTCTGCATGTTGCCCATAAGATGACCACAATGGAGGATATTTATTTATCAAGCTCATCTTTGTTGCTGGGGTGAAATTCAACAATAGCCGCAGGATGTCAAAATAAATAGACTGTAACGCAGAGTAATGCACACATTCCTAGAAATGTGAGCGATGAAAAGGAGGCAGGTGCGTTTTCACCTTCACGTACCCCTGCCATCACACCCGCTTGTGTAGAAAATATATATCTATATTCTATCCACAAATATTGAACCTTTACATTTCCTGGATGCACTTTGCTGTAACCTTCAAAGATCACATCTCTGTTGTGACATTTATGTTAACTCTCCCATATTTTAACAGGTTGAGACACCTGCTTGATTCCAATCTGTTTTGATAAATGCAGCTCTCTAAGTATAAAAATAAGACTGCTGGGCTGGTGTGGTTAAATCGAGAATATAGCTGGAAGGGAAATAAAAAGACCAACAGCTGGTTTCCTCCTCCATCACAGTCAGGTGGAGTGCCTGTGTGGGACAAGGGCATTTGGGGCAGTGCAAGGACTCGCCCCCCCATCAGCTCCCCTCAGCCTACACTGCTCTGTGAGATGATGGACTGTGATGTGTGCAGTATGTATGTGACTGTATTATACAGCGTGACAAAAGGTCAGGACAGAGAGAATCCTGCATTTACCCAATCAGATCCCAAGTCAGTGTTCACATGTTATTGTGCGAGTAATGAGGCTTCTTTCACAGTGTCCTGTTGTTGTTTGTATGCACACGACTGACATTTAAGTCATCTTCCGTCTGTCTCAGTGTGATCTCAATAAGTAGTTCCCAACCTCTTTTGTTGCATCCTCTAAAATGAAGGACTCTTTCTACTTATAACCCTTGAAGCCTTAGTGTGGACTCCATTAGTGAGTAGTTTGAAAAAAATATGATTTTTTTTTCTTAATTTGAATGTTTTTTCAGGGGGGATGTGAATGTGGAATGAGGAAAAATCAGGGCAGAATACATTTTAATTTCAAAATGTTCCCCTTTAATCATCTTGTTACCCTTAAATGTATTATTTTGACCCTCATGTATAGGTTTGCTGTAATGTAAGTATAATAAAGAACCTTAATAAAGAATAAATAAAGAATAAGCTTAAAATCTATATTTAATTTCAATAGTATAGGATCATAACATAATTTTAGTATTTCTACTAATATTATTTTTAGGCCTAAACTTTCTCGAATGGATTCATCAGTATCATAAGTAATGATGTTTTCTTGTTTTATGGCAAATAACAGACTATACATAGAAAATATACACACATTATTGTTTTGATTTGATAATCCCTTTGTCTCATTTTCATGTTATTTGCAGGTTTAACTCAGTTATTGAATCATAATAAACTGCAGTCATGAATGATACTCCAGAAAATACATGTCCATTACTAATTTAATTTAATTTGATTTAATTCATCTTTATTCGTAGAGGGCTAAACTTCACATAGTCATAGAATGTCACTCAAAAAAAATAAGTTATAAAATGTATTATTATTGTCTAAGTACTCTAACTCTGGCTTAAAATATTATATTAACATTAAATCGAAATTGAAAAAATACAGGAACTTTTACCAGATTTTAATTTATTAGCTCAATAGAGACGAACGCACGTGATGTCAGAGTAGGTGGAAGTCACCATAATACAACCGCTGAGGCACAACAGTGTTGCAAGCTTAGTCTTCAGCTTCCATGCTGCAACAAACACAAAAACATGTGTAAAATGTGAAAGTGCCGAGTTAATTTGCCTCACTTGACATTCCTTTTTGCGATGTGACTAATACAGGTGATGTTGATGCTGAAGCAGTATATATATCAAGTGCAGCCTTACTACTAATAGCTTGTTTTGTCCAACCAACAGTCAAGGACATGTTCATATTCAGATTACTGCCATAGAAGATTATGAAAAAGAGGCAAGTTACAGTCGAGAATCTTGAATAAGATCATTTTGGCTTAACTAATGACTAAATATAGTTGCTGATTATTTCTCATATGATCCACCAATAATTTTAGCCTCAAGCAACTTTAAAATGACCTTATCTTGCTTTATAGTATTTTGATATTCTGCACTATAACCAGAGTCTTGTAGGAAAATTACAGCTTAACTGTGATACTTTTATTGTGCCCTCATAAAATATATTATAGCATTACTGCGAGTCTTGAATTGCAAATTTAGTATGGTCATAAATAGTACCGTAGACAGCATTGTATCTATCTTTGTCATCGGCTCTTTCGCTGTCAATGTGCCAGTGTTTGAAAGTTAATAAATTGTCCCCCAAAAAACTAAAAAAAGACAAAGTCCAGACTCTTGAATAGACACACAATCAAGCGTTTTTTATTCCAGTACCTTTCTGTCCAAGGTGCTGTGTGCATTTTAGTGACACGTACAGTGAAGCAAAACACACAACGTCACACATGGCATGTCTGCAAAGAAAGAAAAGTTCTCACAATGGACTCACAACACAGAGAAGGATTAGCGAGGGCACAAAAAACACTGTTGTTTTCAGTTTGGCCTGGCCGAGCTAAGACCGTTTTAATCATTTAAGCATCTTTAATAACAAACACGCAAGACAATACAGAAATAAATCTCAAACAGCTTTCCATCAGTAATGCTTACGACACAGTTTCTTTTTCCGTTTTTTTTTTCTTCTAATGAGCAACATGACATTGATTAGGTTCAGACGGAGGGCAGCTTCTTCCAGACAAGTCTGCCGCGCTGTCAGATCTGCATCTCCTCGTTCATGATGTTTCTGACCTTTTTTTTTTTGATCGTTCTGGTCAGAGTTGATTCAAGTAGTCAAAGGCGTGTTCGTACAGTCTCATTGGAGAGAGATCCTGAATCAGCAGTGGGCCTCTGGCTGTGCGTGAAAGCAGGCTGGGCGTCATGTTGGTGCAGGATACACGATCCAGGCTCTGTCGTGCTGCTGAGACGCAGCTTCTTCCACAGCTTGAGCTGCTGCCTGGCTACAGTAGCTTTAGCTGACGTTAGTGCTAGATTAGTACACAAGGCCGAGCTTTTATTTTCCCCTAACACGTGTGTGTGTGTGTATATATATATATATATAAAGTCTGACCTCTTCTTCCCTTCGCTGTCACGTCATACATGTTTAAAATACAATCAGCACACACAGATTAACATTTTCAATCCCCAACAGTTTGTTTGATGAAGTTACGTCTTTTTTTGTGGGACTTGTGTTTCTGTTCAGGTGTGGGGGTCCTAACAAAGAACAAAAAACCATCACAGTGTTCTGTTTTTTTTTTTTCCTTTCAAAAGTGTGTCTACCTGATCTGGAATAATGCAGGTCACCAGTTGTTTCCTTGCTTACAGTGTCATGCTTAACAGAATGAGCCCATTTTTTTTTTTAATTAGACACACATATGTACAGCAATAGACATTTGTGTATAATAACTGAAAAACCTGATCAAACAATTTCACCTCCACAGGGGACCTTTTTTTTCCTGCACGGGGTCTTAAATAAGAGTCATCTCATGATAAAACTGACACCAAGACTTAAAAGGAAGATAAATGATGGCAGAGGAAATAACACAAAAAGAAAAAGTGCTGCCAGGTGAAAAAGTTGCAAATTAAGAAGAACACTTTAACACGTGAAAATAATCATGACATGAGCTGCAGTGTTTTTCACCCGACAGCATCAGAAAATCCAAAAGAGCTTAATGGTCTTAAAAGAGACTTGTTGACATTTGTCGTGTCTGCAGTGGCGGCAGTGTCGTTGTGATCTGCTGCGTCTCTGTGCTGTTGCCAGTAGCAGCAGGTTTGTATCTTAATGTGGCAGGACTGTGGCTCTCTGCAGCCTTCATTCTAACTTTGTTTATCTTTCATCCAAAAGCTAATGTGTCTAATAGGCCTCCTGTAATCTGTACTGTAATCTTCAAAAAATGTGTTGTTTATTCTGCTGTGGTCTGGCTATGAGCTGTCATGCCGTCGTCCGTGCCTGGAGGAGCAGTGTTGCTGTGGACACGGTGGAACCTAAGAAAACATAGATAAGATGAGTGAGACTTGACAGATCTGAAGTATAAGGCGTTCTCCCTCCAGCTGCTTCCTGTAAACAAGAGGAACCGGGAGTGAAAGGGGGAAGCGCTGCGATGCGATGTGCTGTGGTGCATCTCGGGCTCCTCTGGGGCGTGGCTCTCGAGTGGAGAATAAAATGTTCTGTGCTGTGGTAAACACCGCTACATATTCATGTCTCGTGGACATGCTTCTGCGAGTGGGTGGGTCTTTGTGCTTCTTTGAACTCTGAACAACACTAAGGGACGCCGCTGTTCTAATCTGTCGAGATATAATAGGAAATGTCAACAAGTCTTCGAACCTGCGTGTTCCAGTCGAGTTTCTGCGCAGCCTTCTTTTGCTTTTTCCCCCTGATTTCCTAAGCTGCACTCACTTTTTACGCTATCAAGTATGTGACATTACAGCAGAAGTTTCTGTAGGTTTGACTACGCGCTTGGGCACCTTTCATCTACTCTCTCACCAGCTGTTTCTCTGTGACACCCTGTTCTTCATCATTTTACCCCTCTGTCAGCTTCATCCATCTGATTTACGCTCTCAGCTGTTTCTCACCGCATCACCCTTTCTGTCCATCTTCCACGTTAATCCCTCTTTCACCTCCTCTGACCATGAAACACTTTCCCTGGACACTTATTCACAGAGGGGGCCGGTGAGAGAAAGACACACCCTGCTGTAGTCGCACCTACAGTCGTCTTTTAATCTATTTTGATTTGGCCCAAATTATCACTCTTATCTAAATATTCCTCAAAGCCAACGGCATTCTTTCTCTTGGCCTTTTGTGCCGATCCAGTACAGGACGGGACGTCTCCCCAAACACTCCTGGACGATAAACACAGCGCTGGCACGGTGTTACACTGTGCTGCGGCCAGCGAGGAGTCGGCCTGTGTCATCTGATCCTGCTGGTTATGCCAAGACTAAAGAGAAAGACAGAAACGGGAAGGGAGAGAGAAAGAGAAAGGAGTCAGGGGAAAAATAAAAGCTGAGAGAGTTAAGGTGAAAGCGTGCGCATTTAGGTTAGGCGTCGCTGGCGGTAAATGTCGCTTTGGTTATCCTGGCTGGGGCTGTGGATCAAACACACTCATTCAAGTACAGTAGAGGGGTGAGAGAGGAGAACAAGGGGGCATTTAAAGGGAGCTGGGAGTGGGCTTGGCGACGATCCAGGCTGAGTGAGAGGGGGCACAAAAGAAGCTTGTCAGAAGGCCCCTGCAGTTGTTTTTCAGTGTCAAATCGTACCAAGAGCATGCTGCTATTCCACTCCATCCATTTGCATTTGAGGCACGCCAGCAATTCCCCTTCACATCAAAGGACTTCAGTTAATGTACAGTTATCTGCTGTAGTGTTCCCTTCGAGATAAGGCTGTCACATTATCTGCTCAGACAGGCCAGCAGCGGTAGAGTTTCTTCTGCTGTGACTGTAACATCAACAAACTGAGCTGAGCCCAGTGGTTTTTTTAGACTGGGGGTCTCAAGTAGGTAGTAGGGGTGTCCAACAAAAGTAGGAATAGAATATTTTAACTTGTATCGCATTTTTTGGGAAGTTGGAACAACAAGGAAAGAGTTTAAGTTGGCTGTTTTGAATGATCTTAATTTATAGTGATTCTAGTTATCACTTATTAACAAGACAACAAATCTACATAGTGATAAAAAGAATCACTCAGACTCCTTCAGGCAAAATCCTCTCAACTTTTCTTTGGTCTTTGGTCAGATGTGGATCTATTGTGGGCGTCCTTGACATGAAAAGTTCGGGAACCCCCGATTTGGCCATTAAGCAGTGGCTCCCCTGGGAACCACCGGTGGCACTTGGTGGTTATCCAAGGTCTCAGCTGATTTGATAAACGTTTTGGTCATTAGGAGTCTGCAGCAGAAATAATGCATGTTATGCTACTCACTCTTTCTCCTAGGTTTTTGACAGAATAGTAAAATGTTCTTATTTCTGGTGGGATATATTAGGTCAAAGTTATGTCAAAGGTGAGTTCTACTGAAGATCTATTTGTTGATCTCAAATGACACAACGATTGGGATTCTCCTCCCCAACATGCAATATTCATGCTTTCTAGCAAACTGGCACCATCTACCAAGTGGGTTTGTTTAGCCAAAAACAGTTTTAGGGGTCATTGTGGAGTAGGGCTCAAAGTCAGGATCCCTACCTAACATCCTGGAGCTCTGGTATACATTGACACCTGAATGACCGACAGATAACATTATGAGGCAGAACTTAGATGCCACTGACCTGTTTTCTTGATAAATCCGGCATGACCACAAACAAGTCAAAGGTCCACAAGTAGATTTAATCCAGTTTTCGCTCTCAGTTGGAACAGATCCTGTGCAGGTGCTCTAGTGCTGTCCATATATTCTCTGTGACGGTGCTGTTTTCTTGTGACATTTTGCGCCATTCCCCCCACCCCGCAATGAGGTCCCCTCTCATCTAGAGCGTCTTGCGTTTGGGGAAGAGCGCTTTCCGAAAAGAGGTGGTGGTGGAGCCTCTGCTGAAGGAGGCGCTGCCCAGCGAGATCTTGGTCTTCCCGCTGGTGATGGTGGAGGAGCCCAGAGATGTCGTGCTCTTGCCCCTGGTGATGGAGGAGCCCCCCACTGCAAGCTTGCTCTTTCCCCTCTTTATGCTGGTGTTGCCCAGGGTTAAGGCCGTCTTCCCCTCGGAGAAGCTGGTGTTGCCCATTGAGGAGACGCTCGTCTTCCTGACCCAGATTCAACAACGGGGTTCGGGGCTCACTCGAAGCAAAGCATCGCACACTCATGCAGCACACCCTGCTCTGCCCTTCGGGAGTAATAGTAACATCAGCTACAAATCCAGAGCGGACCAGAATGCTGAGCGTGGATAGCACGACCCCCGTGTCACATAATGCCTTCGTTGAGCTGATCGACGTGGGCTCTGGAAGGCCACATACCACCCATGTGTCCCTGTGAATGGACAGAGGCAGCCGTAGGTGGACACAGCCTATCTGGGGGGAACGGGACAGTGGAGCGATTGTCCTATCTCCACGACGACACCAGACGGTTGAAGGGCACATTGTTGCAAAGGGGGCAATCTGCGGTGACATCACTTTCTTCTGAGCCATTGTTCCCTATAGCCTGTGATTGTAAGACATAGCCTCTGTGTACGACCGCATACACCTTATGTGACATACGTGGCACCGTGTCAGTTTGACAAGAGAAAGGATGAGTGTGTTCCTGTTCTCCACATGTAGTCGAGGCTTTGATTGCACCTCCCTTGTTTCTGTGCTATCCTTCCCTCTGAACAATGGGTGTGGTCCCCTCAGCTTATTGCCCATTTGTGTCCTTGCTGAACTGTTTGAGTCTTCTATTTACAAAACAATCAAGCCAAGCAGTGTTCAGACATGTTACTTTTATAAGCATTATTACATCAACCAGCTTTTACAGTTTCCTAGTTCAAAACTGTTTCTGTGCCAGGAGAAGTTATGGAAATGCAGGTACCGATCTGATCAGCATGCAGAAAAATACCACATTTGTACCAAAGACATGTTGATGACTGTACATGCACAAAATACAGGAAGAGTAGGGCATAGGGCTGATGAAAAACACACACTCCCTTGTGTCTCTACATACATCCCACACGGCCGTTTCGCACTTTCCCTCCCTGCCAAGTAGACGCACCATAAACCATCGTCTCATCACTGTCACATTTGCATAACACGCTCAGCATGGCTTTGGAACATCTCACTCTTGATTGCAAACCCATTAGATCTGCACCTCACTTAGCACCTTCTTACATGGGAATGTGTTACCTTGTGCAAAGTAGGCAGCAGTCCAGACACACATTGATCACAAACATAGCAGCTGTAATTTTTTTTTTTTTTTTTTTTTTTTATATCACTACTGACCTGCTAAAACTGACCAGATAGCAATATCCTTGGGTTTGTAAGTATGTGCAGGAATCATGTGTGAAAATCCCAGTAGATGTTGCTGTGTGTTTCTTTGCCCCTGATGAGGGTGGTTTTGAACACAGACACAGACTTGGTCCCATGGGTGAAGGTCAGCGTGGTGAGAGAGCTTGTGGTCTCCCCTCGTGTCACAGAGGTTTTGCCCACCGCGACGCTGGTGTTGCCCAAAATTACGGTGGTTCTGCTCCAGAAGATGGAGGATTTGCCCCAGGAGATGGCGTACTTAGTCCTCAGGAATGAAACCGTGCCTTTGGTAAAGGAGGTCTTGCTTGACGAGAATGTGGTTTTCCACTCATTGTTAGAGTCTTTTTTGGACTGCTTGGCTGCTTTTGGTGTTTTAGCTTCAGCCGTCCTTTCCATCTAGGTGTTCCTGCGCTTGGACATCAAGGCTTTGCGGAAGGAGGTGGTTGTGGTTCCCCGACTGAAGCTGGCCCGTCCCAGAGCCACAGTCGTCTTTTGCCTTTGGATGGTGGAGTCTCCCATGGAGGTGGTGGTCACTCCCCTGAAGATGGAGGAGTTTCCCAAGGAGACGGTAGTCTTTCCCCTGGCTATGGAGGTCTTTCCCACTGCCAGGGCAGTCTTGCCCTCGGTGATGCTAGTGTTGCCCATTGAAGCAGAGGCAGTCACCCCGAGCCCGTGCCTGGATGCCGGCTCCTAACATGCAAGCTGCATGCTGCCTGTGGGTGCGGCAGGGTGAGCGCGTGAGGTCAAAAGCCAAACTAAAGCGGCGGTAGCGGCTGCCCTAAATAGATCAGACCACAATGTATAGATGAGGGGGAGGGAATTATTTGATCATTCTTTGATGCTGGCCGGTCCCTCAGAGAGACGAGACCCAAAGGGACCTGGAAGCACAGCGTGCACAAAGGCTGAAAAGACAGGGGATTAATTGTATTGTTTTCATGATAACACTGCCAAAGCACTGAAGGGATACATTGTGCAGTACACAAGACAATTGGGGTGACCTCAGTATGATAAGATGGCGTGGTTCCCAAAAAAAGAAAAACCCCTCCTCCCTGCTATTGTTGCGGCGTTCAAATACAGTAGTACGTTTGTCTTCCTGTGTACAGTACATGACTGCTTTGCATCGCCTTGAGCAGAACACAGCCAAGTGAAAGTTCAAATCCTTCACGTATGCGTGGTACAGAAGTAGATTTTCTTCCAGTGCATTGTCCTGTGTTGTTCTAACACCCTCTTTTCTGTGTGCTTCTGTTTCAGATTCTCTGTAAAAACTCTCCTAGAAAAGTACACAGCAGAGCCCATAGATGACTCATCCGAGGAGTTTATTAACTTTGCCGCCATTTTAGAGCACATCCTCAGCCATCGCTTCAAAGGTAACACTGCAGGTAACACAGGAAAAGATGGACGAACCGGTTCATGTGATTTTGATTGTGAGACAGTGAAAACCTTTTAATAAGTAGAGTGTGATATGAAACTGGAACAGAGATTATACTCTTGACTTTAACCGTGAAAGCGAAATGTTATTATCAAAAGGGCACAAACGTATGATTGCAAAATTAGCTCCACGGTTGCCATGGTTGCAGGCTAACAGTGTGGGCTGTCGTCCGAGCATAAATGATTTATCGCTGTGCTTTAATCTCGGCCCAGGTTCAGGAAGCTGGTTCAGCTCCGATGGACAGCGCAGTTTCTGGGAATATATCCGGCTGGCGTGCAGCAAGGTGCAGAACAACTGCATCGCCAGCATCGAAAACATAGAGAACATCAGCACATCACGAGCCAAGGCAAGGGTGTTTGTATGCAGAACTGAGTGTGTATGCGTGTGGGATTTGGCGAGAGAGAGCTGCAAAGAAGGCCCTCTGTTCCTACTCACTTTTTACATTGTCCCACAGGGGCGTGCGTGGATTCGAGTGGCGCTGATGGAGAAACGGCTGTCTGAATATGTATCAACTGCTCTGAGGGACACGAGAACAACCAGGTCAGGCTCAATTAAAGGGACCATGCACAAATTTCTGCTTATTTCAGTAACATTTTGATTATAAAGAGACCTTTATTGTGGCTTTGTAAAAGAAAAAGGGATTATTTTATTTGCACCTCAGAATCAAACATACAATAAAATCTGGTTGCTGTTGGCTTTTTTGGCCGAGACACAGGGGACGCGATGCAATATTTGGTCATCAGTGTCTGTTAAGTTTTTCTGGGCCATTGTATCTGAAAGAAATGAATCCTGCTTCACCTGACAGGAGGTTCTACGACGATGGAGCCATTATGCTGAGAGAGGAGGCCACAGTCCTGACTGGAATGCTGATTGGACTGAGTGCCATTGATTTCAGGTGAAGACTCTGCAGACACACACAGAATGTTTCAGTGGACGAGTACAGAACACTCGTACACCCCAACCTTTTTTATAAAATGTTATGTGACATATACATGTTAGCTTTTACAGTATCTTATATAGTTATAATTATATATGAATTTTGGAATAGCAAATTGTATTTCAGGAGTACAAATGGAAATTTAATTTTCCTTTTCATCACTGTACCTGTCATGAATCTGTTGCGACCTCATCTCCAATGTTTAGTAGCCCTGTTAAGGTATTAGTAGATGGTATGTTTTCATGAATAATACATTGTGTAAGTACTTTCTCATGTTTAATGCATGTCTTTATCAATTATGTAGATGAAAGTGTGTGTGACATAGAAATGGTATAAATCTAAACGTTTAAACATATTTACTTCATGAAGTATATTGTACTGCTCACACTGTGTACACATTAAGCTGCACAAACATTTTTGATTACATGGCTTCCATACAACATTTCAGTACATTGATTTTAACTGATAATGTTCACAATCGTCATTTTTGTGTCACCAGTCTTCCTACAAACCACGTTGTGTTTTTTGCCTCCTTTTCCGTGCAGCTTTTGCCTGAAGGGGGAGACTCTGGATGGGAAATCCCCAGCTGTGGTTGACTACACACCCTATCTGAAGTTCACTCAGAGGTGAGACTGACCCCGCTGAGATGTCACTCAACTTTTAGCATTACATGTGTTTTTGAGTTGCAGCGGTGTGACATTTTCAAGGTTGCCGTGGTATGAAAATTACATTTGCTTATCTACCGTATGCAGCTCTCCCATAATTAGTGTGTGTGATGGTTATCGTACCGTGAAAATCTCGTACTGTTGCAATCTCGGTGTGCATGAACGACGCTGCAACACTGTTTATCGCCTCTCTGCTGTTCAGCTACGACTACCTGAGCGATGAGGAGGACCGCCGCAGTGTGGACAGCAGCAACAGCGAGGAGAGCGTCCCAGAGCACCCTTACATCCCTCTGGTGACCGACGAGGAGAGCTGGAGCAACAAGTGCCGCAAGATGGAGCAGAGGTTTAAGATCGTCTACGCCCAGAAGGTGACCCCCCCCAAATGACTGGGAACACCAAGTAAATCCTGACGCTTATTGTGGGCTTCTAAAATCAAATCGGCTCTTTCATGTTTCAGGGTTACCTGGAAGAGCTGGTGCGCCTGCGGGAGTCGCAGCTGAAGAACGTGGAGACGGAGAACAAGTGTCTAAGAGCAAAGGTGGAGGAGCTGACGGTCCAGAGCCAACAGGAGAAGAAGGAGCTGGAGGCCATCGTGCTGGAGCTGCAGGCCCAACTGTGAGAGAGCACAAGAACACACATACACACAGACTTTGAATTGCCTGATTATAAGGTAATGCTTGATAAAAGTCATATGTTTCTTTTACTCCAACATGTGTGATTTCTTGTGTCTTAAGACACAATAAAAACATAACAACAGCCTCCCAAAGCTTCCTTTCAAGCTTACTTGTGAGATTTTGAAGCGCTATTGGTTGCTGTGCTAACATCAAGGAGTGTATTTTTAAGAGTGATATTTTGTACTGCCGTTTTCAACATTCAGATACACATTTGCTTGCTCAAATTAAAGTCACTGTTGGTGAATTTAATCACTTGTACTCTGTGCTCCATGCAGCTCTGCCCTCATGCCCTGTGATTCTTCCCATCTGGCTAAAGATCTTTCCATCCCGCTGGTCAACCAGTGGACCACCATCACAAATAACCAGGGCGATGTCAAGCTCTTCCGCAGGTGAACATTACATTTTAATTGTATTTATATACACTGATAGATGTCCTGTCATGCTGTAATGCACAGAAGTTGAAAACAGAATAAGCAGATGCTGAAGGTCTTTGGCATGATGGTGTTTCTGTTCAGGAGGAGCTTCCACAGTTTTGAGCAGCTTTCTGCTGAAGTCAGTCTGAACTCGGACTCTCAGAAGAATGATGGGAGACAGAATGGGGATGCTGCCTGGACCTCAGCAGGTAAATATACTTGTCACTGCTTCTGCATTCTCTGCAAGTAACTCTGCTTCAAATTTGCTTTGTGTCATATATTACAGAAAACACAGTAGTAAAGGAACATTTCTGCTTGTGTAGGCATATTTTTGTACTCTTTCCACTACTGCAAAAGAGCCCTACAGAGGAAGCCACCCATGCATGTGTATACATGCTCATACAAAGGCACGCTTGATGCCTGTTTATGGTGTTTCATGTGGGCAGCTTGAGCTATGCATGATTAGAGGCTCAGCTTTATTCTGCTTTTTCTGTGTAGGAAAAGACAACACTCCCTCCATGCTGGGCCTGTGTGGCTCTCTGGCCTCTTTACCGAGCTCCAAGTCCCTGGCCAGCCTCAAGTCCAGCGAGTGTTTGGTCAACATCAGCACTGAACCAAGCCCCGCGCTCTCTCCCAGTTAGGAGACCAACAAGAGATTTAGCCCCCAGCCCGTCTGCCTGGTGATGCTGCGTTGACCATACCCGACCAAAACCCCGCTCCCACCATCAACAGCTCCATGAAAACATACAACAGCAAAGTCGTGACACCATCTCTGGATTTTTGTACGCACCACGAAGCTGAAAGGATCCGTCTTCTCCTCTGGTTCTTTGCCTTCTCCTCGCCTTATCTGCTCGACTCTTCTCTCACACTCTGCCACAACCACTTTGTACTATCCGTGAATCCCTTCATCCAGTTCCTCTGCAGACTCCTGTCAGACCTTTTCCAATGCATCCACTTATTTCCTTGAATCCCATTTTGCTCCTTATTTGAATACCAATATTCACCCAGTGGCATTGTCTGTGTGTTTGTGCAGCCTTGGCCTATTTTAAAATGTTATTTTCTCTTCAACGTGTAAACCAAAACAGCACTTGCAGCCACTTGCAGAGATACAGATTATCCGTATAAAGTAAAGGATGGGTTTCTACAGGCTGCCCTTACAGTGACACTGAGGAGTATGTTTTGTGGGTGACTGAATGGTGTCCGGGGTCTGCCGCCCCTGAAAGTGCATATCATTCCTGCTTGAGTAATCAAACACCGGTTCCACTTTGTTTTGATCTGTGCAGATATTTATTGAATCTATCAAATCTTTAGCTACTACATATGTTAATTTATCTCATTCTAATCGAATTCAGCAGTATGTTGTTTCCACACGCATACACCGGGTGATTTCTGTTTGGTTTGCGTTGCAATAAACTGCCTTTTTCCATTACGTGTGTCTGTTTGTCTGGATCACAGCACCTTCTGGGGAGTTATTTATGGATCTCCTGAAACACAGAATGACAAGTGATTTTTTTTTTTTTTTAAAAACAAAACAAGAGGTTTGTGAAGATGCTGGATTGAGTAGCTAGTAGCAGGGCTTCACATGTGCTCTGGCTCCATCTTGTGGTCTCATAGTATGTAGTGTAGAATATTGAATGAATGCCTGGAAGGCTCATTAATTCCTTAGAACAACCTGATGTTATTACAGGGAAAAACAAGATTAGTTAAAGTATGAAAGTAAATCTTATTATAGAACCAACTAGACCAGGATGGACTGTACACTCCAGATATTCTTCTGTGTGACATTTCAGCCAAACTGCAAGCATCCGGCCCGCTGAAGTGTAAGACCTTTTCATTTTCTTGCAGTCGTTGCAGCTGATTGATCATGATCTCTCCACTTACTGATATTGACTGATGCCCTTTTGATGCAGCACAGAGGAGCGCTGCCATGTCTTTCATTGGGGATCTGGCTCGCTTTGTCTGAGCCACTGCATCTTTCAGAGATCACCACGTTCAACTTTATTTTTCACTCATGTTATTTCAGATGAATCTACAACCCGGTACATGTGGGTAGTATTTACGCCAAGAGAATAACTGCAGTCCCTGTTAGATGTGTTTAGTTGCCATTATAAATGTCATCCAAAGGGAAATTTTTGTTATTACATTTCTGTTAAAGTTCATCAATAGTATAATGCATTTGGTATTACAGTGTTGAGTCAGGTGCCAGTGGGCAGGGATCTTTTCTGTCCTGCTAAAAATAAATTTTGCTTAGATTTATTATTCATTTGGCAGCAAAAAACAAACGTAAATTGCCTCAACTGCAGTCAAAGTCCCTGTTGTAATGTAAAAAAAAACATATTCCATTAAAGGCTAAGAGTGCACTGTGTTTAATACATAATGAGCGCAATAAAACAAACCTCACCCACATTATTCAGTTATCATTTAATAAGTACTTTCCAAGTACCAACCCAGTTATATATTAGCCATAAACACAATCACAAATGAAACTCAAGCTGTACAGATTGTTTTTGAAACAGATTTTCTTAAAGGACTATTTCACACAAAAATAAAAATTCAGTCATTATCTCACCTCCATGCTGATGGAAAGTAGAGTGAACTTTCGTGGTCCACAAAACATTTCTGGAGCTTCACAGCAAAACAGTGCTGCTGCAATCACCACACCAACCAAAGTAGATGACTTATTTTTGAATCTGAATAAACAACAGAACCAAAATGCACAAAATGGTTCAATGCAGCTCATCGGGCGTAATCCAAGTCTCCTCGAGATCCCAAATAGATCTGAAAAGATGTTACATGCACTGTCGAGCTAAGATTTAATCTCAGACAGGGTGTAAACAACACATTTTTCAAATAAGTTTGGGATCTCAGGCATTCTGATTACTTCTGTCTCTGTGGAGTCATTCTTTTTTTCTTTCTTTTTTTGCAACAAGTCCCCATCTACTTCAGTTGTTTAGGAGAATGGCTTATGTTTATTTTATTTATTTATTCATTTATTTTGCAATGACGCTCCGGAAATGTTTTGCTAACTTTCCATCAGCACTGAGGTGAGAAAATATAACGGCTGAACTTTTCTCATTGTGGGGTGAACTGTTCCTTTAAAGCCTTGATATTAAGACTTGAAAGCAATTTTTATTATTATTATTTTTCTTTTGATGCATATTTGGTAAGAAAAATACATTAAAGAAACTTTGAGGTAAGAGACCATTTTTCTCTCAGTGCCACATCAAAAGATATTAAAGGGGAAGTTTGGCCCCTCTGAGCCCCTGTAGTGACCTTAGGGGTCCTTGAACCACACTTAACAGACCACACGCACATACCCAGTGTGAATACACCCGGGGTCTGGACGTGGGCTCGCCGGGGGGAGGAGGGGGGATATGCTCTGCACAGTGGGGGGCAAAAAATCTCAACCAAGTGGATAGGAGCTTTAAGTTTGGGGAGGGGTTTCCCTTCAGGAGACAGATGGATGCGCTAACCAATGGGCGCTCAGTAGTATTCCGCAGCAGCCAACCAGATCGGCCCTCCCCTTGGAACGATATACTACACGAGATAGTTGCACAGGTTGAGCTGTTGTGTTGTCACTTTGCAGAAAAAAGCGTGAACGGGCGGCAGTGCGTGGTCTCTCCCCCCTCACCCTCCCTCCCCTCCACACCACACCGCAGCATGACGAAGTGCGTGATTTCGTGAGACGCGTTGAGCTGTGCGGGCTCACTCAGCTCGTCCACACTGTTTTTTTCTTCTCTCTCTCTCTTCAACTCGGAGGGTGAAGCTGTGTGAAGAGGCAACTCAAAAATCATGGTCATCATCACAAAAGAAAGCTGGGTGCCCAACAGGAGGCCCGATCAGAGCCGGGGATCACCGCTGCGGATGAACTGAAGTGTGGGCGCAGAGAGTTGCAGAGAACGACGCGAAGAGAGGAAAAGCTGAGTTGTGTGTGTGTGTGTGTGCGTGTGTTTGTGTCTGTGTGTGTGTGTTTTCATAAGCGGAGTGAGTGAGTGGGGGATGTCGGCCAGAAGTGGAGCAGCACCTCGGGGGTGCAGCACCCCCAGCCTGCAGCCCCTCAGAGCCACGGTCCCATACCAGCTCCAGAGGGGCTCAGCTCTCCTCTGCAGAGAGGTCAAGACGGGTAAATACACACACACACACACGCACACACACACACACACACACACACACACACACACACACACACACACACACACACACACACACACACCGACCCACAGAGGAGGAGGAGGAAGGCATTCAGTTCCATGTGGCCCAGAGCTGAAGAGTTTAATATCATTATCTGACTTATAAAGCATGTTTCCAATGATGAAGGTTGTTTATGTGTGCAAACCAATCAGACGACTTCCTGTTTCTTCTTTCTTTCTTTCATTGTATCACAAAAGAGAGAAGGGCCGGCAGAAAATGAATCAGCAGCTATTTTGAGAACTGATTAGTGTTTTTGTTCAGAAATAAGGCCGAGCGTTTGTGCGTTCCAGCTTCTGACAGATGATTTTCTGCCTTTAAATTCAACGGTTTTGGACCGATGGTTTAACAAATATTGGAGCTCTGAGCAGCTGTGATGGAAACTTTACAGGCCAAACTACAACTCATTTGTTCCTCAAGAAAAAAATCAGCAGATCAGTGATGCAAATAATTATAGTTGTTTGCAGACATCTGTCATATGTCACAACCAATGAATGAGAAGCCATTTTTGAGCACATCTTTTTAACTTTTGCTCTTGAAGGAATGATTTCACATTGAACTTAATCATAAAAAATAGTACAACCACAGTTTGATTCAAAGAACCGGGCTTGGTCTGATGACTGCAGTGGTTATTCGTGAAAGCCGTGCTACTTCAGGAAACAAACTGCCTCAGTTTGACCAATCGACTCGTAAAAAAAAAAAAAAAAAAAAAAAAAAAGCACAATTCCAACATGCTATGAGCGAGTCAACAATGCAGGCGGCTAACCCTGAAACATAACACTGTTTCTCATAATGTTATTTGGACTCTCAGCCGCCCCTTTGCACTCTGACCTGTGGGATTTCTGCTGCGCACTTCGTGCCAGCACAGCAGCAGCTTTTAAGGCGTCTTTGTTTGTGTAGTTTCTTCAGCTCTATCCACGAAAGTCACATCTGCATGTAGTGTTGTTTATTTATACATCCTGTTTACCCTGTAACAACAGAACAGTGTATGTGTGTTTGTGTGTGTATCTGTGTGTGTTTGTGTGTGGGATTTTGGGTTCGGTGTACTCGGTATCCTGTGGTTGCCCGTGTTGTGTAGCTGGATGGCTTTGCTCCAGGTCAAAGGCATGGTCCACACCTGCCAGAGATTACAGAGAGCTGCCAACATGCACGCACACACACACACACACACACACACACACACACACGCACACACACACACACACACACACACACACACACACACACACACACACACACACACACAAACTCTGACAAGGAAGCCTGGGAGCAATTTTGTGAACAACCACCAGTGATGTTAAAACACTGTTTAGCCTCCTTTTTAAAGGGAGTTTTTTTTCCTCTACACATACATGTCACATCCAGGTTTACTAAACATGATCACACAGGCACGAGTTCCTGCTAGACAGACATTGTTTTGACACGTACTCAGAGAAAGAATTGCACAACTGAGTCAGTGTGTTTTATCTCTGTTCCCAAAAAGCTGACAAGACGTCTGCCCGCCCGCCGAGGCCCACCATCCGCCGAACTCTTTCCTTGGACGCCATCGTTGGACCATATCTGCAGGGACAGTGGCCCAAAGAGGCAGAGAGCACGGCCGTGAGCTGTGTCAATGACAAAGCCACGCAGGTGAATATTAAAGTATTGTCGTGACACAGTTGAATTTGTTGGTGTAATTACTGTAATCAAAGAGAACCCGGGGCCGGATGAATGAAAGCTATGGCCGAGCCGGCGTGAGAACCGTTTTTTTCCATAAAACCTGTTGCTTCGTGCAGAAAGAAAACTGAGAGCAAACGCTCCTCTCCTCCGCTTCTCTTGTGCGAGGACTTGTATAGAGGACAAGATATCAGATGTTGTCTCTGCAGGTGTCTGGTGGTTCCAGTTTGACGCTGCGGGTAGAAGGCAGCCAACTGGAAATAGTCGTTTTTGTTCTTCTTAAAACTCTTCTGTTTTTCCCCTTCGCTCCCCCCTCGACTGTATCTGCTCCTAACTAGTGCAACAAAGCCCCGACGAACATCACCAAGCTCCGCAGCTTCGTCTTCGCTCCTGACACAGTTTAAACCCGAGCGAACCCCCTTTGCCTCCATTGTGAGGAACAGACCCCTCCTGACCTCATTATACAGACACCCCATCCCCCAGCACTCCCCTCAAACCCCACACACACACACACACACACACACACAAACACATATGCCCACCGCCGCCGCCACCCCACCCAGCAGCTCCTTCTGCCAGAGTTCCTCTGCATCATTTCAGATGCTATGACTGATTGTTCTCTGCTCCTTTTATTCTTCATAAGGCACATTAGTGCAGCTCCCTGCAAGTCGTACAACGGGATTCACCGATATGGATTTATTTACTGAGATTGTAACATGAGCAGATGATATAAGACAAAAACATGAAGAATGTCACATATAGTGATGCATATAAAGACAATATACCTATTAATAAATACTTCATTATGTGCAACATTTCCCCCCCAAAAAGTGTTAACGGAATAACAACTACAAATGTAATTAACCCTCTTTAGTTATGTGGTAATTCTTCAGATGTGTGCGACAGTTGGGCGCACACGCAAGACAGTATTGGGTCTGTTGGCTGTTAAATTGATCAACACACCAATCAGCACACAAACAATTCAGATGACAACAAATGAATAATTGTTTGTGCTTCTTGTTAGTTGATTTTATGACAAAGCAGTAAATAAATAATGGTAAATAAATCAATGTTAAATCAACCTTCATGGAACAGTGAATGCCAAAGCAACACTAACTTGGAACACAAAAATGGATCCTTTTCTTTTGCATAATGGGATAAAATTATTATTTTTTTAATGCTGACATGTTTTATCAGTCAATTAGTCGAAACAAAGAGTCATCGGCAGCTATCTTGATAACATAGTAAATGTTGAAGACGTTCAAAAAACAGATGCCAAACATTTCTGCTTCCACCCCTTCGAAAGTGAGGATCAGCTGCTTTTCTCTCTTTTCATGCATTTTAAATTTAGTATTGTTTTGGGCTTTCTGCTGTTGCTTTGAATAATCAGTTAACTGAACTATTGGCATGGACGTTTTTCAGACTGATCAATTTGCAAATGAGTCAAAAATAGACTTGATTATGAAAACAGTTATTTGTTTCTTTGAAATCATAACATAATCACATAATCACATAATCACGATTAGGTAGTGTGCTACAAACACGTGACAGTATGATGACATACAACGTGGAAACAAAAAGGAAGCAAACGTTAAAAAATGATTTACCGTAAGAAAAAAGCTTTAGTCAGATCGCTTTAGTAGTTCGTACAATTAAATTAAGAATCCCTGTTCGACATATTTCATTTTGATACAGTCCTCTTTACTAGAAAGGATTTTCTTCTATTGTATATTGAGAAATCAATAAATGACAACAAATAATCATTAGTTGCTGCCCTGTTCCTGTTATTGTGGACACCTCGCAAACAGGAATTAAATGTGCGTGAATGAGACGCCCGAGCTGCAAACACCAGCCATACCAGACCACATAGTCTGCTACCTTTGAGTCTTTTTATAGGTTTGTGTCCCATGATCCCCCCTGTTCATGTTTTGGATGATTGGATGGGGGGGTTGGGAGCTGTAACTCTACACCGATGTCACTGTACCACCGAGTCATACTGCGCTGTGACTTATTTAGCCAGGCGATGGGCCGCGTACGAGTGGAGGGCAGAAGATGGTATCAGGGTTTTCTGCTGGCGGTCAAGGCGCCAGTGGGATCTCTGTGAGTCGTGGGGCAGACTTCTAGTGAGCGGGTTGTATTTTGGGGACGGAGAAGCCATGCCATAGCCACAGTGCGGGCGGCGAGAGCTACGGGACTGTGTGTAACGTAAGCTGCCTCATGAATGGCATGGACACCAGCGAGCGGATCAGATTGTGTGCGAGTGTGTGAAGCGGTTGACTTGCGGAGGCACCGCGACTCTGCTGATCCTGTGGGCCGGCTCAGCTTGGTGATGATGAACTGCCAGTCGCTGGTTCCCAAACAGCAGCCCGGAGCGGTCAACCAGACCCCCCCTGGTAGAAGATCGAGAGTCAATGTGAAGAAACCGGTACGGCCATTGAGTGGAAGTAGGACATTATGGAGATGTGACTGACAAAAGAAGAAGTGCACGATAAAAGCCTCCCTGTTTGTCTTGGTTGTTTTTCCTCTACAGTGCGTGACTTTGTGAATAACAGGGGTTGGTGTGTGTGTGTGTGTGTGTGTGTGTGTGTGTGTGTGTGTGTGTGTGTGTGTGTGTGTGTGTGTGTGTGTGTGAGAGCACTGAGGTGTTGAATGCTGATACTTGCGCTGTATTTATAGTCTTTACAATGATGTGGTTTGGATGTTTTCTTATGTGTGCGTGGAAGCGGGGCTGTTTTGCAGCTCAGAGTGGTTTTCTCGTCGCCTCCTTCCGTACAGCTGTTGTGGGGCAGGTGTGCAAGACAGCTGTGGGGCTCCGCTTGTGAGTTGCTCTCTCAAGTTGTTGTGTTGATCGGAGTTCACTGGGTTTAGCAGAAAGTGTAAGGGCCCTCCACAAAGCTCAGCCTGAACTTCAGCCAGAAAAAAGGGCTATTTTCTTCCAAAGTGGCCAAAGGTTAGACAGACAAACACTGGACTCTTTATTCACCTCACTGTTCCAATTTGTTTTTGCAAAGACTCCAAGCTCCTGGGCTGAGGAGACCCGGGGAAGGAGAGGTGGCGGTGGACACAAGCGCTCGGCGTCGTGGGGCAGCGCAGAGCACCTGAGGGAGGCAAGTTATTCAGTTCATCACTATGGCATTTCATTAATCGGTTGTACTGCTTCTCGCTCGTTCTCACACTCCCACACCCTCCCACTGATAGCATGAAACATTAACTGCCCCTGAGGGAAGAAGTGAGTAACCTCTCGCCTTTTTTAGAATGAAATATGGTGACTCCTGATTCATTTTTCATCCCCACTCTGCCCTCAGGTGGCCAAGCTGAGGCACCAGTTGCAGAAGCGCTCTCGCCACGCCGCTCCCTCGGCAGGATACGAGCCCCCCCGTCACCCCCTGCCGGCAGGTCATGCAGCAGGCATCACTCAGGTGGCCCACTGCTCTTTTGTCTTTTGATGACATGTGCGGTGAAGACACAAAGGGCAAGGTTTTCACGAGCGCTACTGATGCCACAGTGTCTTCCACAAGCAAACTAAGGGGAGCTTAGTAACAGGGTTATAAAAAAACACTGGGGCTTTTCTTAGGAGCGGCTGTCATCAAAGCTCCTGTGTTGCTGACACGCTGTCACAGGAAGACAATTTGAAACCTGCATATCGTACACTGCCAATCTTGAGGCAGATATTGGCAGTGTAGGCATCAGATATTGATTTTATAAAAAAAGGCAAAATGAAAGAATATAAATGCATATGTACTGTATTTTCCATTACCAGCAGCAGCGTGTTGGCTGTTCAGTAAAACAAAGAACAAACACAGAAGAGTGCACCAAAGACAACACAAACAAGACACGTGAAACCTGTTTCACAGTTCACAGTGATGAGGAGTTGTGATAAATCAAACACGCACCCTGTGTCCAAACTACAAGCGACAGAGTGCGTCTATCAACAACAGCGGATACAGTGGTTTCCATCCATCATGCGTATCCATGATGGCGCTGCGCAGGTCAAATACAGGCAGAATGAATCTGGACACAGTGCCACACTTTATGCACAGATAAAGAAACACGGTTGCTTTTTAAGCACACAAACACGCTCTCACTGTATTTGCCTGCGTTCGACTTTTTGTGCAGACTACGCCCCTGATGCCACTGAACAGACTCGCTCCACGGCTGCGACGGAGCGTTGAGGGCCTGAACCTGGAGCTGGAGGAGGTGTTTGTCTCTGAGAAGCCTGACGATCAACATGAGGTTAGACTGCTGAGCAATGCTGACGGCAATGCACTTTTTTTTGCCCCTGGTGACCTCCTTTTAAGTCCCAGCAGAGCAATGATGAAATGAAGGTGTTGTAACTACTGCTGGAACAGTCTGCTGATCACCTGTTTCCTGAATATTCCAGCTCTTGGATATCCCAGATGGCCACAGGGCCCCTGTCCCTGCCCAGAGATGCAGCAGTGGCTCTCAGAGTGAGCCCTCCCCTGGCCCTCTGGATCCCTCTCTCCTCTCTCCTTCTCAGTCCCCTTGTCCTCTAGATTCGTCGCTTCTGTCGCCCTCAAATTCCCCATGTCCACTGAACCCATCTCTTTTGTCACCATCACAGTCTCCCTGTCCCATGGGACACCCAGGTTAGTGTTGCCACATTAAACTGTATTAAACACATGCAGAAATGTAACGTTTTATTCCGTATTTTTTATAGTATTTTTAATAAAATCTTGGATAATCACGCCCTTCCCCGCAGAGCCGGTGGACTGTGAGACCCTGTGTCCGTCTCCATCGACGTCGCTCCCTTCATTTGCGCTGGATCCTCCTCTGATGCAGCCCTGCTCCTCCTCCCCTCACCCGAGCAAAACCTGCTCCTTCCAGCGCGAGCCACCGGAAGGCTGCGAGCGAGTCCGAGTATGCGAGGAGGCCTTGTAAGTCACACTGTTTTGACCGGAGCATCATGCATAGATCATATAATCATGTAAATGCAAATCGTTAATATCTCTAAATTAAGATGAGATCAGCTACTAAATCTGATTCAAGAGCAGTGCCTTATTAAGGTGAGCAAATTCTTTCTTTGGCATTTATTATGAGTTTTGTTAAAGGTTACAAGACATGCAAAAGCCAATAAAAAAAAAAAAAACTTTAAAAAACTGTAAATAAGTGCGATAAAGAATTCATTACACATCATAAGGCGCTGTTCTCGCTTTAGATCTGGTTGCTGCAGGAAGCATAGTTAACTGTTAATAAGTGCATAGTTGACTGCTAGTTAATGCATATTGAAGTATATATTAATCTTAATTAAACAATTTAAAACAAAAAAGATGCTTAGTAGTTCTTTATCAGACCATCTAATCTTAGTAGGAAAATGCCAAAATTATAATACTAAGCCACTGTGTCAGTGGAAACTCTCAAAAAAGTTATGTCTTTAATTCAGTTTTTTCAATACATGATATTTTTCACTATATTCTGACATTTCATACTCTCCATCTCTTCACCCTCAGCTCTGCCTGTCAGGAAGAGCCGCTCCTCCAGCCCTCCTGCCCTGATCCCAATAAGGTAAACTTCACCCCCCACGGAGGCTCCGCTTTCTGCCCCGTCAGTCTCCTGAAGCCCCTCCTGCCCTCCATGGACCTCCTCTTCCGTGGCCTGTCAGTCTCTCCGGTCACCGGCTGCCCAGGTCAGGCCTCTCCCACCAGGCACCTGGGTATGCAGTAGGTGGATATCCGAGCAGAGCGTCTCAGGATTTAAACGCGCTGCGGGGTGCCAACAGATACCTGTGTTTACCTGACTCACCACTGCTGTAATGTGCTGCGAGATCAAACTAAGAGACTTTGACTGTGAGCATTTCATCACTCTCTGGAATATCTGCTCTGCTGATTACATCCTCCTGCAGGATGCCTGGATCCAGCTGATATTTACCTCGTCAGCACTTAAATTGTCCTATTATTTCCTCTTGTGGGCTATGAATTAGATTACAGGGCTGTAGTTTTATGGTTGATTGAGTTTTTGACATTGTTTTTTTGATAAAACTGATCATTGTTTTAGTTATGTGTCAGTGATTCACACAAAGACAGCAGTCTGCTGGGGACATTTTCACGAGTTCAGAGTCAAAAACACAAGCACTTAGAACACTTGAGCATTAGTTTCTTTCTATCCTTTACTACTGATTGACTTCCTAGTAAAGAATAAAGTTTAGATTAACTTTCAGCATCAGCTTAATGAAGAAAAAAAAAAACTTGATGGGTTTGTTGACTGAAAAGAAATTCATTTGGCCTGTAGTTTCTGATGGCCTACTTTTCTACAGATGCATTTCTAGGAAGATATATATTTTTGTATCTTTGTAACAAGTAACGAGGCTGGTGATACTGTCTTTGTATTCACTGAAGAAATCGCCTAGTTCCTGTTGATACTTTGGTGATCTATAAGCAGGAGTGGATGTTAACTAGCTTTACTTGCCCACACAGGCATTGTTCTAACCAAACTGTTGCAATGTTATTGCATTTTTTTTTTTTAAGAACTGTTTTTGGTCGATCTGAGCCTCTTCATGTGATTCTGCCAGAGAATAATGTTTGTTATGGAAGAGGTGGACTCCTTCTCTACAAATAGATAAAACACTGTCCTGTCAGCATGATCCTATGCAACACTGCTTGAAAAACCTGCCCTATAGTAAAGATAATAAGTGGATGCTCATGAAAAATATGTGTTATTTGTCGGATCTGTGTTTTCTCAGACCTGAGCATCGACTCTGTTTATATTTTTTAGTGTGGAAACATCAAAAATGTTAAGTAGGCCGTTGCTACTGTGAAGAAAATAAAAATAACCAGAATTACTGGATGTTCAAAAACATGTAATTCCTGTGGGTTGTTCTCTTGTTGTTGTGTCCTGCCTTTGACACGTGGATTTGCGGTTTTTTTAAACCCAAGCACCGCCCCTTTCGCCCAAATCTGCTTTGTGATTGGGCCACAAGGGATCCTATTGCCTTACATGGACCAATGCATTTAATCCACATCCTAGGACGACAAAAAACCCCGCGACATTTTCGAGGAAGGACCTCATATTTTTAGTTAGCTGCCTTTGCAACTGCCACATTGAAAAAAAAACGCCAAGAAAACGCAATTACAACGAGAATCATTTAATTTTCTGGCGTCGTTTTTGACATCGGATCGACACGATGAAACTAAACACAACACCAGCATTTGCGTCCGATATTCAGTTTACCGAATTAAATCTAATAGTTTAGGCGTGACTGTAGACATCACCGAGGTCCTTCAACAAATCAAAATTATCCTGACGCGACCACTTTTCCTCGATAATCACAGGTTTTATTTTCTCAATGAAGGCACCAACCTGACAGTAGCCTGTATTACCAGATGCTGCTGATTTTACAGCTGTCCTGACGAAGACATTTAGACTGTCGGGAGGCAGGGAATACACCCAGAATGAGTCAAAATAAACAAATTACATGATATAGTGCAGCTCCAGACCAGTCAAGGTACCATTAGCACGCTCTGGAAAATAAACATTTGCTGTGAAAAACACGGTTTGGCGATATTTATCAGCGAAATCTTGCCGTTACCACAGAAACCAGAGCTAACGGAAAAACCACGGGCATCATTTCCGGGTTCGTGACATCGGGATACTGGAGCGGGACGTCGGTGTGAGGGGAGCGGGGAGCGGAGCGGTGTCTCTTACCATACCGGGGCTGGTGGACGACAGCATGGCTGCGGGAAAGGGAGCAGGGAAGTCCGCCTCTCTGTGGGACAATATGCGGATACGGTTCATGGTTTGCTTCCTCGGAGTCTTCGTCTGTTACTTTTACTACGGAATACTACAAGAGACAATGTAAGTAGCTGGCAGCGTGTGTTAAACGGTTGTTACAGATCACGGCTTGTTTTCTTCTGTGCCAAACTCCATTCAAAAAACATCTGTTTTAGTGGTGGCTTGGGCTTGGAGAGTTCCAGAATCAGTACGGGCTTTGTTATAATTGACATTGCTTTAGTTAATGAGTCATAAGGTCTATATTATACTGGTGTGTACAATATATTCGTTATGCAGCCTCACACAACGTGGCCTATAGCAATACGACAGCCAAATCTGACATTAAATCATAAGATTTTGCAATGGAATTTGGTGTGACATTTTGTAAATATTAGAAACAGCCCCTGTACCCTAAAGCAGGTGGACTACATCTCGAGTTCCTTCTTGTACATGGGGTAATACTTTTGTTCTGTGCCAGCAACAGAATTTTTTTTTTCATACTATGAATTTACATGCAGCAAAACAAAATCAACAAGTCATAATAGTCCTTTGTGATTTTCTAGAAAGAGTGAATAAGCAAGTTGAGCACAGCCTCTGTGGCATATCACATACGAGTCATGACACAGATGGCATGTTGTCGCCCAGCTCACTAGAGGGGGACTGGGATCCTATTTCGAAATTATGACTTCAAACTGGTGTCTCCCCGAGGCAGCCTTTTAAAAAAACCGAATGCTTGACTTCCATTGTATGTTGTTATTGAGCAAAACTGACTTTACCGCTTTCTATGAGCTCTTGGCGATTACTGTTCATTAACACCAAGCAACACTACTACTAAAAAAATCTTCTAGCAAAATGTCACCTCTCCCACCCCTCCCTGTCAGTTGTAATCTAATGCATTGTGGCCTCTCCTTTCTGAGGGGACTTTTCATAGCTTGGAGGCTCTTGAAATCACTCGACCATTTAACCCTTACTCCTGTCAGGAAGGCTGTGGTTAGCTACTTTAGTTTCAGAGACACTGTCTGTGATCTTTTATGTTTCACAGTGTTTTTACTCTGATTTCATAGCACTCGAGGTGACTATGGTCAGGGAGACAAAAAGGAGAAGTTCAGATTCGCCCGGACGTTGGTCTGCATCCAGTGCATCATCAGTGCTTTGTTTGCTAAGATCTGTGAGTATGTGCTGTACAAAACAGACACACAAACTTACAAAAGGCATCCAAAATACATGCCTGAACTTGTGATTCTGCCTGGCAACTTTTTGTTTTGAACTTTACCAGTTAAAGAATAATTTTCTGCTTTCTCATCAGTGATTCAGTTTTTCGAGGGCTCCAAGCCGGATCACACCAAGAACTGGCTCTATGGCTTGTGCTCTCTTTCTTATCTTGGGGCCATGGTGTCCAGTAACTCTGCCCTTCAATATGTCAACTACCCCACACAGGTGAGTTGTGTTTAATAGATGTAGTAAAGATAGTTGGTTAACATGATTCTTCCTGATCTTTTAATGATGCTGGTGCTTTCAGATTCTAATGCTGTGTTATTGTTCTGATAGGTGTTGGGGAAATCCTGCAAGCCCATACCAGGTAAACCTGATACAGTTACTTTTAGTTAATCCTCTGCCTCACAAATCTTTGAGTCTGCCTTGTCCCATTATGTCATGTGCTGATGTACATATTTACCAAGTGTGTGTGTGTGTGTGTGTTACCCATGTGCATATGGTACTTGACAAACAAGAGAGATTCTCATATCTTCCTAAATGGATCAAGGTTTCACTGAGTAAACACACTCTTTTCTGATGAGTGAGAGCATACATGGCAGGTTACAGTATGTTCTGTTTGTATATAAAGATTATGTCACTCTGCTCGTAGCTTTGTTATCTCATGTTGCATGTACAGGAACACATGCATGCACACACACACACACGCACGCATTCACCGCCCATATTTTGTGCTCTCAGGGCTGAAGGCCTCACATTGTTCAGGATAGGATTAACTCACACCCAAGAGATATCAATGTCTGAATAAAATCCATCATTCATTGTTGTTGTGTTGTTGCAGTGATGATCCTCGGTGTGACAATACTGAGGAAGAGGTACCCACTGGCTAAGTACCTGTGTGTGCTGCTTATTGTGGGTGGTGTGGCTTTGTTCCTCTACAAACCCAACAAGAGCTCAGCTGTTGCAGATGACCATATTTTTGGCTTTGGAGAGATCCTCTTGGTGAGTTAACATAGCTTTATGTCCCCCTTCACTTATATTCCTCTTATTGCCATATGTTGTCAATCAATATGTGTCGTACTGTGACTTTTCATGGCTTGGTTGTGTGTTTTGCTGTGTCATAGCTGGTCTCTTTGACATTGGACGGCTTGACTGGGGTGGCCCAGGATCACATGAGGGCCCGCTTCCAGACGACTGCCAACCACATGATGCTAAACATCAACTTGTGGTCCATGCTGGTGCTTGGACTAAGTGAGTCAACCATGCTTTCTGCCAAACTCTCGTCTAATTAAACACTGAAGTGCCAGCCACTGTTTTCCAACCAAAAACTACCAGGCCATTTCACTGACTGGCACACCTGCAGCCAGAGAGGAGACACTAATGAGCAGAATCACCTTGATATAGTTCAGTTCTGCCAAAATATAGCAAAATGAAACAGAGACACTGACGCAGTGTCCTGTTGCAAAACTTTCTCTGAATGATTCTCAGAAAAAAAGCTGAGGTGAGCAAAAGTTTAAACATTTTATAATACAGTAATGAGTTTGTTGTAACACTGAAATGTCATAAACTCATTACTGCACAAAAACATAATTCTTTGAATTAAAGAGTTGTGGTGTTGGTATACCCTGACACTCAACTCTACATAGTTTCTTGTTCTTGAGGCAAAACTTTTTAAATGTATTATGTTGCTCACCAGTGCCACATTATACAGGATACACATCATGCAATTGCAGTTTTGCACATGTACATTGAAACATTTCAAATCAGCAGACCTGCTGACCTTTACGCATTTTGAGATCAAAGTATTCTGGCATGTTTATGACACCTTGTGAACCATACCGCAGTAGTCAAGTTTTCTGCAATTTTGCCAAGATGCGTGTAGCCTACGAAAGCAGGGATGATGGACAATATGTGTAATGTCATTTTAAGGGACTTGATAATGTCCGTAATCAAGTGAAACCTCAAGTGAGGACTAGTCATGATTGTTCATGAACTAGAAGGACTGCATATGTGTAGGACGTTCAGTTAAATTTACGTAGGAATGGGTACAGAAGCACAGTATTAAAAGGGCCCTGGGCCAGTTGTAGCTAAGTTATTAGAAGAGATTGGTATTAATACACTCCAACGCTAGCATTTCTTTTATTGGTCCTTTTTAACATTTTGCGCTGCATCCAGGGGTTGACTGATACTGACTAATGACTGTATTGTGCTTTTTAATAGTGTAATTATTTATTAATGGAAAAAGAGCCAGAGATTTCAGATTGTAATCAAGTGAATACCACCTTAGCGAGCTGCTAAAAACACAAATGGTTACATTCCAGTTTTGCCAATTGAGCGTGCTAAATTATACCCACTTGACCTTTGACTACGTGTTTAGATCTTTGGCTAGCGTGCTGGTTTCCTTGACCTGTTAGTCCACTTGACAGTTAATCAAACTGCTTTAGTATAATCAGCTAAATTTTATCATTGCTGTTAGTGTAGTGCACTGTATTCTTAAAAAGTTGTGTCATTAGTAGTTGTGTGGGTTTGTAACACCATGGACCCCAGGACGAACAGCTGCTGTCATGCAGTAGCTAATCACATTCCAGAATTCCAAAGCATAAAACCCAAATAAAAAACCAATAACAGCTACGTTAGAGACTCCTCTCAGAAAAGGTGAACATTTTCTCTCTCCGGAGCCAAAAACTCATTAATTCAGTCCATGCGAAGTATTGAGTGTTATCTTTATAGATAAGGAATCCTGCACCTCAAAGCCACAAAGTTCTGTGAGGTGGTTGCTATAATATGCTAAGGCTCATAAAACAAATGCAATATAACGAGGGGCTTTCTAAGGCCAGCCACTAATGGGCTGTAAGATAAAGATCAAAAGGTCAAAGTCAGTATGAGGACTGAGAGACTGTTATCATTCCTATAACAAACTAATTGGCAATGCCTGCCGTCTCTTTGAAAATGCCCAGTTCTCCTTCACACATGCGTCTCACTTCCAGAGTCCACATTTCATTTAGAAAATGCTTTATTTGTTTTTTTAAATGATGAATTTAGTTGCAGACTGCATTAGAATGCCTTCAAAGGTCCTCAGTTTTAGTTTGTCATAACTGCAAACACTTAAAGACACTTCTGTTACCTTTTATAAGAACTCTGCCTTTGATAGCTTTGAAGTGCTGAGATTTCCCAAGACACAAACATATTCTTATGCATCCACTCCCACGAATCCATGACACCCCCACACAGTTTCATCGTATTGTTGTTACCTTATTCCAACACTTGGTGGCACCGTATGCCCACACTGTGGTCTGATTTTCTGAGCACATCTCAGCAGAGATATGTGACATGATGTTCAGTTACTCAGTTTATTTTGAAATGATGTTAATTATTTTTTCTTTTCATTTTTTTTATTGTGGCTTTCACCTTCTCTGCTCTCAGCTGTTTTGATGACAGGGGAGATGTGGGACTTCCTTAGTTTTACTGAACGCTACCCGAGCATCATCTACAATATTCTTCTGTTTGGAGTGACCAGTGCTTTAGGCCAGGTGGGTGAACGGACATAAGGACTTGATGTTGCCTGTGTACTAGTTTGAGTTGATGATTTATGTTGTGTTGCACAGTGAGAAGAAATCATTCTCTTCCATAAAAGTTTTAGAAGGAATGCTTATAGATGATTGTTCACATCACATCCCTTGACGTGTTTTGTTTTTAAAATTCATTTTCCAGACCTTCATCTTTATGACGGTGGTGAACTTTGGGCCTCTGACCTGCTCCATCGTCACCACCACAAGGAAGTTCTTTACCATCCTCGGCTCTGTACTTCTTTTTGGCAACGTCATGAGTTCGATGCAGTGGGTTGGCACCGTCCTGGTCTTCCTTGGTGAGCAATTATTCTGACTTCACACCCTATTTCCCTTTGGAGTTATTAACACTGCCTGCATGTCTCTCTTACTCTTTCTCCCTGTCTTGACTCAAAAGTTAAAAAAATTGTTCCCATTAATGCAGTATTTCAGCATAAAACTAATGACAGACTGTAGTGCTCGTGAAGTGCTTGCAGAAACCTGAAATAAGCATTCACATCTTTGATTCTCTCACTTTAGGTCTCGGACTGGATGCTAAATTTGGCAAGACCCCCAAGAAGACAACACATTAAAATATCTGGAGCACATGAGGCAAAGACAGAAACATTGCACATCAAATGGAGACACTATATAGCCAGTACTTTATTTTCGTAAGACATCCTATGCGGGCCTACTGTAGGTGCCTATGATTTATTTAAGTACAATTCAGATCTTCTGTGTCTAAAAGAGAGTTCCTGTAGTTTTTATCTCCAGTTTCTGCGTGCTCTCGATATATTTAAAAAGACATGTTTATTTGGGATCAAGAGCAAGGTCTGAAAGGACTATGATGAGCCAATAGCATCTTCTTTTTATTTTCGACTGTAAGAAATTACCCTCTTGTAGAGGAGTTTGGATCGACTGAAAGACACAAGTGGAAAATACTGTATTTAGACAAATTATAATTTTTCTGAAACCAGCTCCACCTCCCTTGGATGGACATTGAACCAACCAAGGCTGAAGACACACATTTCCAGCTCTCTACTCATGAACTTACCATCCACTAAGTCTTGGTTTACAAGTTGTTGCTTGAATATCTGTAACTATCACACATGTAGATTATTTTCTTGGCAAACAATTAGCTAAGTATCGTGTCATTTATGAAAATACAAACAGTTGTCTGTGATGTCCAATCTTACTGTTGAACTGTTTTTATTTTTATTTTCTACAAGTTGAAAATAACTTGCCATAAAAGGGAAATTGTGATATGTCATGGTGATTTTCTTTTTATTTCATAGACATCAATTGATTGGTTCCTGTCAGTTGAGTTACTCATCTCCAATAGGGTGCTGCTTATTGGAAACAACTGTGAAATAGCCAGTAATAGCCTACAAGGGGAAATCATTATTAATCATTATTACCAGCAACTTATTTTTAGCCAACTTATTTTTATTGTAGATTAATAGGTCTGTTTCCAACTTTCTGTTTTACAACTTGTACATTTTTTGTATTTTTGCAAAGAAAAAACAACATAAAGCTTATGCAATGTTTTGATCTCTTTAAAAAGACATGTCTGTTATTTGAAGCAGCCAATACAATGTGTAAACACATTTTAATAGTTGGAATTTATTAATACACAATAAGTATGTGGCATCTCAAAACCAATCGTTTTACTGAGAAACAGAGAAAAACTATTGTAGAAGTGGTGGAATAATGATTACGATTTAGGGGACAGCTCCTTTAACCTGAGGTCAAAGTAGTGGAAGTTGTAAAAGCAATCAATTGTTTTGGAAATGAGTGGCGTTTCCTCCACATCTGATGGAGGAAGCAGCGCCTCCTGCTGTCACATTGTGATACAGACGGTTCACTTCCTCACTGAGGAGCAGCATCAGTGAACCAGCCTATTTTATTTTTATCTCTGTCATGCCACTGACAGTAATTGATTTAATCGACCTGTCAGTCATTTCAATTAAACGCCTGCATTTCAATGATTTAAATAACTAATTTAAATCAGACTAATATAACAAAGTGGAGTAACTACAACTTGATGTAATGATCGGATATAGCCATAGAAGTGTCTTGAGAGACAGGACTCAATACGGACATTTTATTGTATATCACACATTCAGAGCAGCAATGTGAACTCAGTAATGAGAGGGATGTCTGTGGTCACTACTGGTGTATTGATTGGTTTTGTTGTGGTGATTCTTGCGACATTTTAACCCACTACTTCTCTGCCAGAGTAAAAATGCTGCATGGAAAACAAATGTTGAAGCGACACAGCAGCATAAAATTGAAACAACACAAAAATATTCAGTTTTTATTACATGCAGGTTCTCATACACGCTCTATATTTTAGATAAAATAATAAATAACCATGTGTCGTCGCCGCTGTCTGTCAGGCACTATCCTAGCATCCTACATATGTGTGTATTCTCGGCCTTTCTTCCGCCAGTTCTGGCAGATTACGTTGCGCACCCTTTTGGCACGGCTGTTTGTAATCCGTTTATTTCTACTCAAAGTGAGATAAGGCAGCCCTCACAACCTTCAAAATGCTCGCCACAGTCGCCAAACAGCTGAAAAGCCACCCAGCTGTAAGTATAGCCCGGTTATCATCAATATAAATTAATATTAGAGGTCCTGTTCTAAAGTTACGCCATCTGTGGGTTGTTGAGGCTAACCTAGCTTAGCTGAACTAGTTAGCGTCGCTAGCTATCGCAAGCTAGTACTCTGACTTTGACCGCACTGACTTTGAGACTTCTTTTTTAAAAAAACGATGTTCGCCGCTGTTTATCATGTTCTGTAACTATTGTGGATTAAAACAGATTTCCCAGTTCTGCGTGCGTCAAGACTTTTTGGCGCTATTGATGTGCTGGAGTCAAACCAGGTCACGGCTTCACCCACAAGACGATAGCCACTGAGCATTTAGCCAAGCAGAGGGTCTACTGTGCTGAAAATAGCAAGTTATGCTACTAGTTAGCAATTTAGCTGGCTAGGTAGCCCTAGTACATTGCACCGCGAGGTGTTTACTTCCACTAGAACTTAAGCTTTTAGTGATATTTCATGGTACATCTGTACAACATGTCATTTGACTTTGAATAAGATAACTCAATCAGGAAGTGGTGACTGAACAAAGTGGTAAATAACTACTAGACGATCCATACTGGCCCTGTCAATGCTTGACAGCTGCAGTTTACAAGGGCAAGATGAGGCATAGTGAACTGAGGGAGTGTTCACTTTTCATCGACAATGGGCAGTTTTGGAAGCTGGTTTTCCTGGACAAGTTGTGCCAAGCAGTATGTTTACAGTGTACACAAGTTATTATCAGTCTGTTTTTACTTGCATATGACTTCTAGAGCTGTGAGAGTTCACCTCTTAAATTGAAGGTTGTTCTCGCCCTCCTGTCTTGTCACTTACAGCTGATCCCCCTTTTCATCTTCATCGGTGGAGGGGCTACCATGTCCATGATGTACCTCGCTCGTCTGGGCTTGAAGAACCCTGATGTCTGGTAAGAACTGCAGTCACAACAGAGGAAACCTTCTTGTGTCTTTCCTTTGTCTACTGTTTTACTTCTCGTCCTATTCCGTAAATGCCAATGTAATGAGGTACGAGATGAGAAAAAAAGGTAAATAAGCTGTTTTTGTAACAGTAAGTCTGTTGCCACCTGCCTGTGAATATCAGGTTACAGTCTCTGTTGATTTATCTTTCATGTGAACCTATTTTCTCCTCTGCAGCTGGGATCGCAAGAACAACCCAGAGCCCTGGAACAAGTTGGGCCCAACTGATCAGTACAAGGTGTGCCTCTCTCACCTCTTAAGAAATCATATTAATCATGCTGTGTTGCAGTTTTGATTTTCTACGCTGAAGAGTGTAGGTGGTTATATTCAGGGATCATAGTATGGATCTTTGCCAGACTTGTTGCTGAGCCATGGATTATTCCTTCAGTTGGATTAAATCAAATGACATAATCTGGTTAAGGCTGGCTTGTAGTAACAAATCTGATAAAGTCATTACCTGCTCACACTCATGTTGGCAAATGAATAGCAAAGTATTCAGAAAAGAGTATTTGACTCTTATGAGAAGATATAATAAATCAGCTTTTGACATTGATTCTGTGCTGTCTTGATATTTTTGTGATATTTTTCTTTGTTCTTGAGCTAACCTTTGCTTGTATTATTAGTTTTACACAGTTAACATGGACTACAGCAAGCTGAAGAAGCAGGGCCCTGATTTCTAGAGGTCACATCTGCTGGACCGAAAGTACAAAGATGAGCTGATCCGCACAGATCCATCGCGAACTTCCTGGATGCAGAGGCTGAACCCGCACAATGATTCATATTTAAGTTCCTCATTGCATCCCATTGGCTTTTTGAAATGTTGTCTCTTATTTCTCATTATCATCGGTTGTCAATAAAGTGAAGGAGTCTTTTCTCCTCCATACAGAGAAAAGAACTGTTTTCATTTGTTGTGATTCTATTTATGGTACCTTTGCACTTCATTACCTTGATTTTTAGATCATGTTTTTATTTGCATTGTTACTTTGAAGCTTATTATATGCATTTCTTTGCATTACCACCCAGACCACCTTCCATGCTCTGTTTACAGTTAGGTCATGCTCCGCTGTTACTATATGGGCTTTGCCTTCACCTTATCTCACCTTCGTCCTGCCTTAACCCAGCTGCTGGTGAATTATGTGGCGCACTAGTCTTGGCTGCCATCCAGAACCTTATCGGCATGTCGAGGGCAGACTTTAACCTGGTCACATTGAAGCAGTGGGCTCCCTCTGGTGGCAGCTGTGGCAGCCGACTCTGTGACTATGAAACCTCACCAGTCCGTAGCTCAGTTTATGAGACCTACCAGCTGCCTTGTGCCTCTGCTGCATAACTTTCCAAGCTTCCAGAAGATGCTGTAGTTTCAGACCTTAAAAGGAAGAGAATGAGCAAGAGAGAGACGACATGGCTCTTTCTCTGAAAGGTTGACTGATGTTTGTTTAAAGCAATAATGTGTTCATGTGCCATGGAAACAGTACTCTTGTGGGACATGTGGAGGTGTTTCTCTTTATAGAATGCCATCGCTCTCAAGCAGATGACTTTGTAAATGTCAACAGGTCACGCTGTCCCATATGCAGCTCGGGGAAATGCGACAAGGATGAGCAGCCAACGCAGTGCAGGAAATGTCAAGGAGACCTTAGTGTTTGAATAGAAGCCCACATCTAACTCTTCACCCACCGTCTGCAGGGCTGCAGTGTTCCACACACGTGTCTGTTTCTTTTTATTCACCTGGGGAAATGAAAATTAACTTTTGGCACAGCATGTGACAGTGCTTCACTGTGGAACAACATTTGATTTGTTCCAGTTGCCTTCACCCTGTCAACTCTACAGACTCAGGCACAAATATCTGGTGCCAGTTCTCAAATAGCTCTTGAAATCGATAAAAACATAAAGATGCCTTTATTTCCCCCAGCTTATATATTTGTTGATGTAATCTGTGATTTCCAGTCTAATGGGAGCAGAATAAAATCAGGTGACGTGCTGCGTGGTTGGATAGCATCACTGGTGGCTCAATGGTAGAGGGAAGGGGAAAAAAAACAGGAATTCTGCCTTATTTCTTGCAGATGCGGATGGTCAGTATGTTTTAGCTTTCTTTCTGTGTGTAGGATGTATTAGTTAGTTAACCAAGCAAAATGATTCCATCTTAAAATGTGAAAAGTGATTAGTTGAGCTTCAAGTTTCTAGAATTCAGAGCATTAAACTCTCTAACAGCTGCTAAACTTTATATATAGTACAACTGTAAAAAAAACAAAAACCCAAAAACATCTGCCTTGAAAGTAAGTGCTATCCTTGAAGTTTGATATCCAGGGCCTGTATGGTACACAAGTGCACAACTTCTGCACAACTTCTGCAAATCAGGGAATTTATATACTTTATAAACCTTTACAAAATGTTTCTACGTTTTGCATCAGTGGCTTTTTTTAATGGCAAACTGCTAAATCTGAAAAATAAAATACTGTCAAATAAAGATGTTGTATTGTCATGACTGTTAAAATCAGCAACATTAGGGCTCATTTGTTCTTAATGCTAGATATGCATATGGGTCCATTTCAGCTGTATATCTGCAAGTTTTCTGCAAGGGTACAGATGCAGACCAACGGAGCAGTACCTCTGCTAGTCATGGGGGCAATGTAGCGGTGTGGCCAATAGTTCAAGGGAGACGAGGAAGTAGTTTTAAAAATGGCAAAACCTTTTGAGGGGCGATCGCTCCAGTTGGTGAGAAGTTTTAAACATCTGCCGGATGTTAATTCACCCAGGCACTGAGACGAACAGTTCCTACAGAATAGGGGGGAGATGGGACAGTGGAGGAAGGAGTGAGACAGATTTCACTCTTAGTGGTTGTTTTATATAACATGCATGACAGCATAAAGGACGCATGGAAGTATCCGGGCAGTGACCGTTAAATCGTATCTATTTTTGTACCTAAGGGGATCATGTATGAGCACAGAGTCTACAGCCGTGCTAGCAGCTCTGTGATTTGTAATCTAAACTCTAACACCACCATGCTAACTTCCTCGGAATGACAACACTAACACACAGAGGTTTAGGTTGTTGGCTTATACATTACGAGTATATAATGGTCTACATCTTAGAGTTATTCAGAGTGTTAACATGCTACCATTTACTAATAAATGCTAACATAGATTTATTATGCTGAATGGGTATACCATGTTCAACATTTTAGTTTGGCATGTTATGTTAAATGAAAACTGACATTTCATTTAAAACCGCTAATGTCAGATGTCCTAAGAATGGAGGAAATGTTTTAAGATCATCAAAATCTGCAGGATTCATCCTCTGGGGACTGTGAATGAAAATTTTGCAAATCTGAGAAATGAGATTCAGAACAGTTTTGTAATGCATTTACAGATGAAAATAGATTGTCCTTATGTTTACCGTTGTGTTGAAGGCCTGTATCCACGGTCCAGTCTATTACTGCTGGACGAGGAGGTTTTTCTAATCGCACATCAAGATAACAGTCAACACTGAGGATCGGCGTTTGACAGACAGCTGCCGGGTTCAGAGTTCAAATGGCTTCATGGCGGTGAATTCTCTTGAGGACACCGGCTGAACACAACTGTGGAGCCAATCTGACCTGCATCTTTACCCTCCCGACCCCTGACCCCTCTGTTGAATCCAGCCCTTTTCTGCCACGCTGCAAAGGTAACAAAAAATAATGAGGGAAAATAATGTGAGGAGAGGCACAAGGCGATTGCTGCTGCAAATTGTCTTCAAAAGGTCATGCCAAAGGTCAGGCCGTCTAGAAAGAGCGAGTGCAGAGAGTCCTGCACCATTCATACTAACAAAGTCCTCACTAAAGCGCCTTCATAGTGCTTACGTGCTTATGACAGTGTGTGCAAGAGTGATTAATATAGATCATATTACTTGAGTGATGGTATAACCAACATCCAAAATGCCATACTGAATTTGAGATGTTTTACCGTAACAGCCTTTGCAGGATGGCAATTATGATTTTCTATTCCGTGTAATGTACACGAAATGCACATTAAAGACTATGCGACACAGATCAAGCGCAGTCTGTCTGCAGCAGCCAGAACCCTGTGTTATCTTTAAAACATTTTCATTATGAGTATTTTATCAGGTTAGCTGTGAAGATTATGCAGAAATACAGATGACATTTAGCTGGCTGGCTTTTTATTTATGAAACCATCACTGCCAAGAAAATAATCTGCAGCCTTTTTCTCTTTTTTTTTGGCAGCTCTTTTTCCCAACAGAAATTATATAACCGAGTTCAAACTTATGTTTGGTTTTGCTGCCTTAAGCCGGAATTAATTGAGGCCCAGTGCAACAAGCTGCAAGCACAAAAACAAACTCAAATAGTTGCCTATTTGTCCATCCAACCGACAAGGGGCAACAGTTATCACTTCAAAATCAAGTTTCTAACTGGAAACACTTGCTCTGTTTTGTTCTCCACCACCTCACAAAGGAAACATCTGGCTCTTTAGCGGCTAAATGTTCCACCATGTTTACTAGGTAGTGGCTAACCAGCTAATATTGTTAACTGCAGCTTTCAGAATCCGCAAATTAATTAATTTATTTAGCTACCTATTTTTTAAAATCATTCCACTGACCTCGGAAGTTGGACCTGGGAATTGCGCCACACAATACAATCCTCTACAATGTTTAAGGGCAAATTTCAGCCCTTTTCAAAACCGACGCTAATGTCCCCAGTTCTAGCCATTGTTAGCTAGCTACTGTTAGTAATGCCTCTTGATAACAACACATTACGTGATATTTTGCGTACAGCAGCAACAGGCACACAGATAGAAGTTGTACAATGCTGTTTATAGGACTGATTTAATGACACAAAAACTAAAATGTCAGATTAACAGCGTATAGTGGAGTTTTACTTCCTGTTTATGCATGATGCAGCCATCTTGGATCTTGAGCTCAGGGTAAGTGACGCTCCTCTGAGTTTCCGAGTCGCAGTTCCAACATGAGGGGGCGTTCCAGGTGAAACTTCTGACTTTGATCTCGCAAATTCCCACTGCTGAGTTCAAATGGAACACAGTATTATTTATGGATTTGTGTTTGTACCAGAGAATGAAATCACTCATTTTGAAACTTCTTGATGAAACTGCCATATTTAAACAAATCCCGCACGATGATGTTATCACGTTCTCTGGGCTGTTAATGTGGTCTCCTCCACTTTACAGCTCCTCTTATCACTAAACACTACACGATTATGTCACCTTAGCAGACTGATAAAGCTCCTGTTTTACTCACTGAACTTTCTTTAACATGTGCTGTCTCAGTATAGGAAAGTTCAATGGCCACAAAATGTTATATCCACTTTAGCTAATGATTGTGAGCAGGGACAAACCAGCATAAGAGAGAAAAATACAGTGATAGCTTTTATTATCTCAATTATTTTATTACCTTATTATTTCGAGATAACAAGATAATCGACATGCTATCACCAGAAGACAAAAGGTTGTTTTCTCTTATTATGTTTGAGATCTATAGTCCTGTGCTAGTGCGCACTGATGCATTTTGACAGCTGTAGTTATTTATACACACACCGTTCAAATACCGACCATTGTGATCTCTGCTGGAACTTTAAGTTGACCACTGTAAGTAAGCCTGTACCTGATTCTAGACATAACATGAATACCCTCAGACCAAATCACAACGGGAAACACTTTCACAACAAACCTTGAAACTCCAAAATCCTCCTCACTGAGCAGTGTGTGTACGTCACGGTCCCATCCTATGAATCAGAATGGAGGCGTTTTATTGTGACGGGTTATCTTGTTATCTCGAGAAGGTGGCCTTTCGGTTTTTCTCGAGATAATTCACGAGAGAGCGAGCTTTGTTATCTTGAGATAATGAAATAATTAACTGGTGATCTTGAGATAACTGCATTAAAAAGAATACTTGCGAGAACGACTGCCCTTCTGTCCACTTTTATCTCTGCGCCGACGCTGCCTCTGTAATGCCTGAGTTACCTCTCAATTACCTCTCTATTTTCACTCAGTCAGGCACATACACAGACATAAACACTCACAGATGCATTACTGATGGAATAAACTGCTTTCCCTCCCCTGCTGTGAGCTGTGTTGAGTAATGAGCGAAAGCCTTTCTCTCTCTGATTCTCGCAGTGAGGGTGCCTCTCATTTTCTGCCATTTGTTGTTCACTTCAGAGCAGCTCCCCACTTGTTCTTGCTGTGTCTCACCCGTGCTTTCTTTTTCTCCCCTACTTTCCTCCTCGTTCTTCCTTCAAGGGTCTTTCAGTTTTATTTTCATGAAGCCCGAACATGGCCGCATGCTCTGCTAGCAAACCAACGGAGAGAGAAAGAAAGAAAGAGAGAGAGAGAGAGAGAGAGAGAGAGAGTTCTTCATAGAAGTTTTATCCCAACAAAACCTCGTTGATCCTTGGGCTTGCTCACTCGGGATGACAAAGTGCCATTTGGAGCAGATGCACCGAAAGGTCAGGGTTGTCGATGTATTTTTGCATGAGGGATTGAACTGAGGACGCTGCAATTTAACAGCCGTTTCAACAGGAATACCAGAGAAATTAATCACCCCCGATATCTCAGGGACAGAGAAGCTGCGCGAGCATGCTTTATGTGGTGTTCTGGAGCATGCATCACTCACTTTGGAGCCAATTCAGCGCTGAGCTGGCTGGATGGGTAGAGATTGTCTCATAAATACAAGGTCTCAGGTTTGATCCCTGAAACAACCAGTACGTCTTGTTAAAGTGTCCTTGATCAAGACAGCGAATGCCTCGGGACAGATTGTTGAAAATGTCTGACATGATGTGGGATGGATGTGAGATCTAAAGAGCAACATTTAACGTGTCATTATTCTCTCAATGCTTTACTAGGACGGATAGACATAAAGAATGGTAACAAAAACTAGCAGACATGCCAGATTCAAGTTCCCATCATCCTTGGCATCAGTGTTTTGATGAAATCTGTTTTTTTTTTCTTCTTTTCTTTTTGCATCCATGCTAGGAAAGCAGGTCAAAATTTAAATAGCTGAAAATAGAACATCTGGCTGGGCCTTGTCAGTCAGCAGTGTGTAATGAAATATGGAAATTGGGGCGCTCTTCAAAGAGATGCGGGCCTCTCGGTGCCGTCCTGGGTCTCCAGCAGGCCCCTCAACAGCCCCGGCGGAGCCCCGCCCCTCTGAAACGTGTGCTACATTTCCAGGTGCTGCCGCCGCGGCCCAGTCCGCCGCCAGTGCCAGCTCGTTAGCGCTCACAGCCTGGTGGAGCTGGCAGCTGGCATCATTAAACTTCAAACCGGCTTTCGACCCGGGGTGCCGCCACGGGGAGAGACCGCCCGCTCATCCGCCTGCCAACAGCTGATTAGAGCCACGCTGACACCAGCAACCAGACTCCATCCGCACGCTATCCAAACAGCATATCCACACTCCGCCGTCCACACCAGCAACTGTCCAAACAGCATATCCACACACCGCCAGCCACACCAGCAACTTCAACATCTATCAGCAAAACAGCCTCTTAGGACAAACTAGCCACCGCGGCACCAGTCTGTCCCGCGGGCCTCCAGAACTATCTCATAGCCTCAGTCAGTTTGTTTACATGAGCAGCAGCCTCCTGGTTATGATCAGTTTTTTTTTTTGGAGTATCTCCATTAAACAAGCTGATGGTTTGTGCAGGGCCCAGGACAGGAAGGCCATACAGTGGGGGATTGAAACCATCTACCGAGCGCCAGTGATGTGTAAATTGAGAAGTCTGCCACAGAGCCCAAAGGATACTAAAAGGCCACACCCACCTCAGCCACAGTCTGTTCACCCTGCTGTGTCCTCACAGAACATACAGAAGTATCCGCTGCCGTACCGCCAGACTACAGATCCGCTTCGCCCCTCCAGCTGTGATACTCCTCAATTCGTCCCCCACACTCCACTGTGTAAAATGGCTGGACACCAGATTGGGACTGTACAGTGGTGATTTATGGTGGCTCTGATCGGGACATTGTATATGAAGAGAGGCATGAAGGGGCATCACCAACAGGGTGAAAAACTGTGTCTAGACAGAATATTTTCGCATCTTATCCACTGAATGGAGGATTTATTTTGACCAAACCAGAGGTGAATGTAGAAAGACACACCGATGATGTTTTCGTCTTCTTAACAGTATCCAGGTCACCCTTTAATTCGAATTTCACTTTCAGGTGCATCAGTTCACAAACACACCCGATATTCTTCTCCAGAACTTCCAAATAAACCATTATCGCCTTTATGTTTGCAACAAATTGAAGCAGCGTAAGACTGACAGCATGTTTCTGTTTTGCCACTGAGTTAAAATACTTGATGTAACCCACCAAATGCACTCAGCTCAGAGGAAACAGCTCCCTGAATGCTATCTTGATGTGATTTTCGTTGCTGATATTGCTTCCAAATAGATTGTTGGCCATTTCTGCTCATTCTTTGCCTTTCATTCAAATGATAAAACAAGATTTAATTTGCACTCAATCAGGCTCAGGTATGGCAGCGTGCCCCGTATCTCGCCAAACCCCAGTGACGCACATGAACACCGGTCCCGCGGGAGCCACAAACTGGTTTGCGCTCCATTATCATCCCTTTGTTTCCTCATGTATGTTCTTTTTCCTTCTCCGCGGCTGGGCGCAGGCACAGACCTGGTAATTTCCACTGTGGTTGAGTCATGAATGATAATGGCTTGATTATTTGGCGAGAATTGGTCTCTTTAGATTCATTTCATGTTTGGTGATAATTGAGAAGCTTTGTCAGTCCAGATAATACCAAGGCGCTCGGCTGACTGCCTTCATACGTCCCTCAGTCTTCATATTTCCATCACTGAATTCATTGGGTAGTAGAAAAAGTCATTTAACTTTCTGTGCGGTGAGAAAATCTCCAGGTAATTCCCATTAGATCAATGTATTACAATACAAAGTCTCAGCCTATACCTTCCTGTGACTAAAAGCCCACCTCTCATACCCTGCAGTTCATCAGAGACCTGTCAAGGAATTCAGGCTTTCCCCTCTGGACTCTGGGTCAGCTTTGAATCACCCACCCCGTCACTCTGTAGAGCTCTGGAGGAGGCCACTGTCACTTGTTTGCTGTTAAACACCAGATCTAAGAATCTTTATCTAGATATCAATGTTTCCACAGCCATAACTTTCTTCCTGAATGGCAGGGAGTCCATTAACGGGCCTTAAAGGCACCTCTGGGAGCAACTGCTGGTAGGAAAAACAGCCCAGTTGTGCTGCTTTTAAGGGAGTCATAATTCAGCTGCTCTGTTAATGAAACACCCACAAATACAAAGGCTGATTGTGGCAGAAAGGAGGATAATAAGAGGTATCAGGTCAGAATGAGTCTCATTTTTGAATTTCTCCCCTTTCTCCTTCATTCAAATGAGCTCCTCTTAATGAGAGCCCGGTGCATCGTTACAAACAAATGAGCGGGAGGTTAATAGGAGGTCCACGAGAACAACTGGTGTGGGTGGCTCACTCCTTAAAAGATCCCTAATGAGCTCTCCACGCTTCCTCAGAGACCTTGGGGCATTGATTTGTCACGACAACAGCGACATTAAGGTCACGGAGCCGTCCTGTGATGGACTTCTGTACCTCTGGGTTTTGATACCACCCTTCGACCTCCAACCATGCATCATGATTCAGTCCTTATCGCGCTGTCACACGTCACCATACATCCAGAGAATCCCCCCAGGGACGAGACAGCTTCACATCAATACACACCTCTTCCTCACTCTCACCCCACGTCGTTGAAAAATGAGTCGCTCGCGTGAAGTTTCCACCCCTGATCACTTCTAAGCGGGCACCGCTGAGAGACCTTGAGAGGGCATGTTTTGTCTAGATAAAGAAATGCCTCCTTTCAGGCCGAACTTCAAAGCAAAGATGCAGTTGTTGCTCATATCCACGTGGAGGTAGCAGAGTGTTTGTGGGAGAAAGAGGCGAAAGGGGCGACCCCTGTCTGTAAGCAATTGACCCTTGCGGCGGCGGAGGGCTAGGGGCCGCACGCCGCCACCATGTTCCCCTGGCACGGCGCCTCCAGGCTCGGGGAGGGAGAGAACTGGACAGACCGAAGAAGCACCGCTGGGACTGGATTAGAACCTTCGGACTCCATCTGTCGCTTTCTCCACAGCAGAGAAAAGGGAGACGGGGAGAGCCAGAGACAGGTGGGCCCACCCCCCACCAGCTGGCGGTGCAACCAGCATCTGCCCACAGCCAAGGCAACTTTCCCTTCTCCCCGTCATCACGGCTCAGACAGCTCAAAGCCTCTATCACTCTCTTCTCTGCACATCCCTTTGCTGGCTTTTATGGTGTGGCCCAGCAAACGAGGTGTACTTCGGTTTCAGTACACTTCTACAGCAAAGATTTTCACTCTGCTGCCTGTATTGTTCTACGACTGCTGCTGTCTTCAGTCTCCAGTGTACAATTCAATACTAAATCAATGTCAACAAGAGGGAAGTGTTGCGGGGGGGGGGGGGGAGGCTGCAGAAGAATGTAAACAAAAGACAATTTAGGGAAGGCTTTTTATGCTCTGAGACCACTGAGGTGTGAAATGTTAAAAATAAAAAAAAATTAAAAAAAAGATTTGACACTGTTTATTTAGTAAACAGGCACCTATGTGTTGGAGCTGGATTAAGGCCACAAGACGACTGCATATCAAAGTCCTGTTCTTTCTTGAGTTGAAAAATGGGGAATGTTTTCTGTATCAGGGTGCAATTAATGCCTTATATTAGAGAGTCAATAGTAGAGAAGTGGCAGGAAATGAGGTGAATTACATGCAGCAAAGGTCAGATGGACAAACTGTTAGTGCCTAAGGCCATTAAGGCCACTGTTTCTGAGTCTGGTTCATCCACTGATCCACTGATCCACTTATGCGTGGCAATAATGTGGATATTGTTTTTCATCACATCCACATATGGGCATCAATTTGCAGATAATTTATCCTTGAGTTAGGTCGAGCTGCTTTTAAAAAACAAAAAAAAACAAAAAACAAAAAACAAAAAAAAACCAAATATGAGAATTAAGATGTGGCATATTCTTGTTTCTACCAATATTCTTGAAAGGGATTGAAAACATGTTCCAGAGCCCTTTGCAGTGAAATATCCAAACATATTCGACTTGGTAATTTTGATCTAATTGTTTCCCTTGATGTTTTGAAGTAAAGTCATTGTGTCAGAGTGTATGTGAATAAGACGCAAAGACCCAAGAAAGGACAGCAAATAAAAAATGAATAAAAAATATGAACAGACACATGAAAAAAAGGGCAGATGAGACAGATCAAAACAACATTTCTGTGCTTCAGCTCTTTGTTTCTGACATGCCTATTACCATGGTGACCGTTACCCCTGCCAAAATGCGTCATGTCATTGCTTACTCCACAGAGCACCCAGGGCCCCCAAAACTTGTCTAGTCCCGGCCCAGATGTGTACTGTAGATCACCATGAGCCTGACCTATAGGGGGCGGTATAGCCTTTCTGAATATGTCACTGAAGTAAAGCAACCCCACAGTGCATATTTTCATCGGGTGAAACTGGACGCACACAGACCGGACCCAGAATTTATTCCTTTGCCTCTGAATGACATTAGACACACTGTGCAGCTGTCACTGTGGCAGACTGCGAATACTGTGATGCTGACAGTGAAGCGCTGTGAAAGCAGCCCCTCCTCCCAGCCCCCCCTCCCCCCGCCTAATTCAGCTACATCTCTGGTGGACCGGGCTAATTTAGTTGAAAATTGATACAAGAATGGGGATAAAATGTTAAAGCAAGACGATCCAGCAAGTCTGATTAGGCTGTATGTAGCCAATTAGGCCTACTGGCTCCCATCTGAAGGCGAGTGAGCAACAACTGCGGTCACATTAGCCTACTGGAGAGCTTTTCGTCTGTCCTGTAACATAATTACGCCCGCACTGTAACATTTAATCAGGCTCAAGTCGAATTTAACGTTCTCCTAAAGTGCAGACGAACAATAAAACCAAAAGGGCAAAATGCGGTTTGTACATTTGTAATTTTTCAGCGACCGTCATAACAGAGGAGTGCTTGGTGGTGCTGTTTTATGTCTCACGTTAGGTGTAACACCGCTGGTTTATGAACTAATGTGCATAAATGGAAACGATGAAACAGTTGAGGTGCAGCACAGGCACAAAAAAACCTGCATCTTGGCACAATTAACGCCAACATTTCCTCGGCCATGAACAGACAAACTGACCGACTCATTGACTTCTACGAGGTTTGAAGGTGCAAAGCGAAGCAGGAGATCGACACAGTTTTACACTGCTCGTGCATTACACTTTGACAATTTAAAGCAGAACAAAACAATAGCAGGGCCTAGCTGAAATCCATATCATTGCTCAGCTGAGGCTCCACACAACAATTTCCTCATGACTTGTTTCCTACTGGAGGTTTCCTTTTGTTTATGGTCTTTACCACTTACTTTGCTGATAAATATCCCTCGAGTTTTGTTCCCTTCAAAAATAGAGGAATCCAATTTAAAAGCTTGCTCCATATTTCCTGTAATCTTGAATGTTTTTTTTTTGAAAGGGAACAGTAGTGGGTAGTGCATGACTCACCCAAAACAACATGCAAATATGAGCCCGTATATTGCTTTAATAACATCAAGTGAAATGCAAGCTTGCCCCCGCGGAAGCAACTGGATATGAAAAGGGAGCTGACGAGACATGCGCAACTTTTGTATTTGAAGTCCGAACATTGTTTACCAGTGTCACAAACAGCTTGTAAATTCATCATCAGAAAACATCACCGGTCATGTAAAGACACAAACGAGTAATCAGCGCAAAAATGATATTGCCTCTGTCTTGCATTTGTCTGCAAATTTGTTTGTCCCAGCTGCCCGCTGGGTTTAATTTCTGCTCTCTGTGGACCCCAATGTCCATCTATTTCTGATGATTAGCCTTAATAGATGTGCAGTTTGGTTTCTGACTGATGACCCAGGCTATTTGTTGACAAAGCCCTGATATATTCTTTTATGAAATCTATTAAGCTGCAATAAAATGGTTTCCTTCCATGATAATTCCAAACCCACCCCAAAGGGACCAGGGGGTACATATTACCATGCAGCCCTCACGTTCAGAATCTCGATTTTAATTATTCACCTCTGTCGCTATTTGGCGTGATGCGACGTATAAACCAGATCTGTGGCTACGCAAGGAAAATTAAAGTTTTGTGTGAAAGAAAAAGTGAGAAAGCGAGCCAAATAACACAATGATTACATGTGCTGGATCAAAATGAATGTCCAAAAAAAACCAAAAACATTGTGACTACTTTGTTCACTCTCATGATTAACTAGCCTGTTTTCAAAAACCTTGGATAATGCTCACTGCGGTAATAAATGATATGTGACAGGCTCCCACATTGCAAATTAAATGAAGTGGAAATATGTATTTCAAGGTGTGATAACACACCTCCGTGAGCACATGGTACCATTATAGAAGCTCTGAAGCATCTCATTTCTCCTGCAGGTAACAGCAAGCACAGAGAGAACAAATTACACAAAGTGATAATAGGCTGACTATTTGGAGGGAGAGTTTGCTTACAGAACCCCGAGAGCGTTTCAGATATGGCAGATATGTAATGAGGTTCTGCTGAGAGACAATATCTGATGTTTCCAGCAATTGAAATACAAACACGGGAGGTTCATGAAATCTGTTTGGATAAAAGGTTTGGGCGAAAACATTAAATGTTTAATGAAAGCTTTAAGAGGACACCCTTTATAAGTTGCATATAAATCAAATTGCATCCATTCACCCACTCCACACTGCACAGAAATAAACAGAGATCTCATCTGATCTAATCTAATCTCCCTCTTTCATTATGAGTCCTAAAAGTTGAGCAGCAGACTGTTTTAGTCTTCAGATCTAAAGCTGAAAACTGTAAATCCTCCGGCTGCTTTAAAGCGGCTCTATGGAACGTCTGTGCTGTGATGGAGGCCGGTTGTTAGTTTATGTTTGTGGCACTCGAGAATGGAAAAATCTGACCCGAGTCCTTCACAAAAAAAAAACAACAAAAAACAACAAAACAAAAAAACCAAAAAATCCACAGTCCAACAGCAGTAAACAACTAAAACGAATCATCCAACAGCCTTGTATGGGCAACCGAGAGAGCCGGGGAAGGTCTCATTTTTCACGTCATGTTACAATCCACTCACATATGGCCAATAAAAAAGTGATTTATACATGTGCATTGCTACAAATTGTTACATAGAGCCCATTTAAGTTTGCTAAATACACACTAAATGAGCATATTCACTAAAAGTCTGCCATGGTAATGTCAGCTGAAAGTAGCCCATTAAGAACAGTCTCACACTTGCTGTCACCGCACTGCACTGCCACATTTGCACTGTGGTGGAGGAGACAAATGTCCCAAATTTCCCTCTTTCACACTCTTATAATCCCATTGCTAGTTATTGCCTTCATTTGTCTCCCGTATTATCATTACTGGAGGTGATTGGCAGTCCCTTGAGATGCTTTTTGGCGGGCCCTCTCTTAACTTGAAATGTGTGAGCCAGGCGTGATGGAAGCGCCTCTTGGCACCACGTAGTACCTATCTTCTGATCATCTGTTATCTCTGACTGAACATATTGGATTATTGATTTGGAGAGGGAATGTGTTTTTGTGGGCGTTAAAAAGACCAACATTAGTCTGTAGAAAACTAACATGCTCATTGTAGCCCAACTGGGACCTGGTTAAACGCAAAAATGCAGACAGAAATCCTCCTGATTCGCTCCAGACAGGAGCTGTCCGTGGTTCTGAATCCAGCAAGTTCCTTTGTTTTTTTTTAGCACAGAGAAAACGCTTTGGTTTTAACATTTAAACAAGAACCCTATTACTTTGCACTTCTCTGATAGAGAACCTGGGATATTGCTATGTTTATTCCATGAAGTCATTGCCCACAATGCAGCTTTACCGCTGACAGTTCAGCCTGAAATTGTGGTGTGTCATAGTGGTAGCAGCTAATGTAGCCTCAAGCCGCCAGCCTCGAGCAGCGATGAGGAACAGGCTACAGAGGTCTCTATTATCTAACTACAACCCACTATTATTTTTATTTTCAGTCTTGTATTCTTTAAACCCAACCAACACTGATGTCACTTAATACTTGTTAGACTCCATTTGGAGCCACAAAAGGCTTTATACATTTAATTTCCACATACCCCCGAATAGTTGTAAACAGACTTTAAAGGAGATGTATTATATTCATTTTCAGGTTTCTAATTATATTTGCTTGTAATATTTGCCCTTTGCCTAAAAAGCCATAATTTTCAAAGCAATTGGTATAATATATTCTAAATACTTGGTGTACTTGGAAAAACTGCAGACTAAGAGAGACAATGTTAGCGTCCAGATACCAACATTTTTAAATGTACTTCTTTCTCGAAGCAGACATATCATACTCGTTTGCAGGTTAATTCTATCTTGGGTTACCAGTAGAATGAATTAGAAATGCTTAACTGCTCGGAAAAAAAACAAACAAAAAAACACTACAGTACATTATGCAACCGTGTGACATGGTGATGTCAAGAAGTCACAAAATTAAAGGCAGGACTACTGAGGAGGCGTTTCAGGCACTTTAGGGGCTCCCACTGGTGCAGACGAGCTTTCCAGACCTTTTGCATGCACAATAACCTATATAACAAACTGAAGGTAAGACAAAAAACATAAAAGCATAATAGGTCTCCTTTCACGTGTAAACAAATATGCAGTGAAGCTTCTTCATTTCCGTTTCTTAATTTCACATTATGCTCTCGTGTGATCAACTCAGGGGTAATTTTCCCCACGCAGAGACCCATAAACAAAACCTGCCTTAAACAAAAGAGGTGGTGGGAAATTCAAGAAGAAAAATCAGCTAGTCTAACAGTAACAGTACAGTCTCCACCATCAGAGAGTAGGATTCATATCTGGACTGTTAATCAACCTCTACTATTTATGAGCATTCCTTCCAGCAAATATGGGTAAGTATGTTTGGGAGCATGTGTGCACACAAAGGGGTTAAATGAGAAGAAAGCGGTATTATAGAGTAGGTAGCACTTTGATGGTTCCTCAGGAAGATCTATGAATTAGGACAGCCTGAAGATCAGCAGAAGGAGAAAGAAGCGGGAGTCTCTCAACGGTAAGAGAGCGAAGCGAGAGTACGTGGCAATGAATTTTATTGACATTTTTCTCTGGCCTTTTATGTCTGTGTGCATGCGTGAAAGAGGGAAGAACAGAGAGATTGACCCGCGCCTCCAGCCTGCTCAGCTGCCAAGTCACATTAATTGTATATCAGCGACTCGCCTTTATTCCCGCAGCATATCCTGATGCCGCTTCATGTAGCGCCATGATTGTTTCAGCAAGGGCACCAAAAAAAGACATCCCGCGGTGTCTATCTTTGGGCTTCATATGGTTTCAGCACGTCATAATGTCTTTAATTAATGCAAATACTTGAAATTAATTCGGAAACATAACTTTTCAGCGGTTGTTGGTCAGGTGCTGTGGTCGGTACTGTAGGTACAGTTTTCAACGGCTTACACAAATAACCCGCCTCAATTATGTTTCAGTCAAGCTGTACAGTAAATGTAAAAATGCATAAAATTCCTGCACACTAGAGTTTTTTCCCCCTAACCAGACACTGGATGATTGGAAGAGTTAATGTATATTCATGAAGTGGGAATAGGTTGAATCACTTTTATGTTATATCATCTCTGCCGCTGATTGATATAATCAGGCACAGAAATTGCGACTCATAATTGGGGATGGAGAACGTCGAGACAAGAAGAAAAAAAGAATATTTAATTCTGCGACATTGTCTCCAAATATTCTTTTAAACAAAGCTTATTTTTCACTCCCGGATGGGTGAGATTCGACTTTGAGCTCCGTCCTGCCTGTGTGTTCCCATGTCGACCTGCTTAACCGACATCTCACTATGAGGATCAAACTGTGTCTGGCTGCCAAAATCTCTTTTTTCCTCCTCCACTGGACAGTTACCAGGCCCTACTTTCTCCTTTACACTCTAGCTCCGGCTGTATCAGCTGATAACATCATGTGGGTAAAGCTCTGGGGACCTGCTCCTACTGTCCCCCAGCTGTCTATATGAATTAGTAACACACAGTGCCACTTATGCTAGCAGATCACAGTCTCGGGCACGTGAACATCTGTGCACATCTGAGTACATCAGTGTGTGTCTGAGAGTCCTTGAACTTAGCGGGGAATTTGCCCTAAGGACTCTTGAAACTGTCAGCCAGCCTGTAGGGGCGCTCTCAGGTTTAACCTACAGGACAGAGCGACATGTCCTTTTGTTTGCTTGCCCTGACTGCTGCCGTATGTCGGGGAAAAGTGGAGCGACAGTTGCTGTGTGCTCAGGTGAGGCGTCGAGCGTTCTCGTGTTGACAAAGCCCCTCCTCGTCATCCATCCACCACCTCTTCTAGACCGTCACTTCACCCCAGAGCTCTGCCTCGGTGTCTGCTCATCACTTCTTAAACGATCCCTTCCATCTCCGTTTCCTATTTTAGTTTCCATCTGTTTGTTTATCTCGCTCCCTCTTCCTCTCACCACACAGCCCCCCCCCCCTTTTTTTTTTTCTCCTCCTGCAGGCAAACAGAAGCATTGCCAAGAACAGCTCTGTTGGCCTGCTTAGAATTTACATATGTAAATGAGAGCCAATGTTGCTCGTAAATCTGCAATTAAGCAAACAGCTGAAGCTTACAAACAACGTCGGTCCCCATTACTTTACCAATAATAGAGTTTCTTGTGCACTGATTTATATTGCCAACCCCATTACCTTCTTTCTCCTGCCTTAATGCAGTTGGTTGAAGATAATGTCCAGCGCCAGACGTGAGGTCTTTGATCAGCGGAGCGGCGCGCTTCGTTCAGGAAGAAAAAGAAGCCCCCACACTCCAAATACATAGGAGCCCAACACGAGCTCGACTTACTTCTTATGCACTGCAGGTTAAAAGAGCTCATCAGCATATGTTCATTAAAACACTGTAAATCTATTTACATACTGTGCTCTGTGAAGAAAATATCAGTTAATGAGTTGTGGAGGTCAAAAGTCATGACTGAGATTGAGAATTCATAGCATCAAACATGATATCGTGCATACCATTTAACCGTATGCAACCCAGATTCTTACTGTTAATTCTTCATGTGTGACAAAAATAATCTCATTACGCTGAGGCCTTGGAATAACACACTGACACGCAAGGTTCCCGCAGCTCATGTGTGGACAACTCTTGCCGGATTTTAGTCCCGGTTTTGTCTGAAAACTCTGAAAACTTTGGTCTGTTTCTGTCTCTCAGCCATTTCCTGCCACGTTGCCAGGATGAAACGCTACAGGAAAAACAATTCTGCAAACCACACATCTAGATGTCAACAGGCGAGACGGCTGCCAGCCCACAGACGCCAGATTGAAACTGCATTTCAACTTTTGTAGGCGTGACAACACTGGGTATTTTTAAGACCCCAGGACAATTTCAAGCAAAGGTATTGTGTCAGGACTTCTCCGGCCGCGTTTGTGTTGATCATAACAGGTATTTCAAACCAAAACGTGATCAAAAGAATGGTAAAATTGCAATGAGCATGAGCTGGAGTGACTCAACCACATGGACCAGTAAACCAGCGCGATGAGCTGAAAGACACTGAGGGCTGCAGGGAGCTACAGACAGATCGAGCGGTACTGATTTGCAGTGGGATCGACAGCACTAAATATTCTTTCACACTGTTTCTGTGCCACAAAATGCTTGTTTATGGAGCGTGGACTTATTTCATTGTTTACCTCTGAGACCAAAGGTTGTTTTGTTTAATACTGTTCTCTTTGGAGCAGATAATGAAATGTGTTAGCAATTATTAGCATCAACAAAATATATTTCCCACACGGGCTGAATGCTAATAAAACGCGAGGTAATTGTCGGGATATATAGTCATGTTAAAAGTTCCAACATGTTTCCAGGTTGACATTTAATCCTGGAAATCTCACAGTGAACCCAACCCAGTTTCCAACTTGGATTTCCTTGTCCACACTTCTCCCATGTAGAAAGTTGGACACTCTGACTTTCAAACATCTTCTGGATGGGCGGTGTCTTGTGCCATCTGGAGGGAGATAAGGAGGTCGGTCTTGTAACTGTATCCTGGTGGCCACGGCGCCGTTCAGAACTTTATCTGCGGAGATTTGGGGTCAGCGTGAGCCGCCACATGTGTGAGGGGAGTGAAGGCTCTCCAATGTCACCTCCCCCCTGGATGCTCCTCAACAGAGGGAATCAGAGGAAGGATTCAAAGCGCGTTTGGTCTGAACTAGTCAATCCAGGTCATGCATTTTTGTCCTGATCTCTTTTTTTTTTTTTTTTTTTGCCCCTCACACATGTTTCTCTGGCACGAACTCACACGAACGCTGTTTTGCCAAAAAAGATACCACTTTATCATCTGCACCACATTGTAAAAGCAAATGGACGGAATGCTTAAAAAGCAAGCGAGAAAGCTGAGGGCAGCAATGGACTTGAATTGAATCAATGGGTTCGTGTCCAAGTAAGACTTGTTAGAAAAGTTTATCCACGTTTTTACTCTTAGTAGGCGAGACAAGTATAAGAGTGTCCTCACAGGTCTCTCACAGAAAGAGAGCAGACAGCCGGGGATGGAGTGCTTACTCAGACCAAGAAAGCAAAGCCGTTTTCAGATCACTGCACTCTGCACAGGCTACCTGTCTATGTCAAAGGACTGCAAGGACTAAAACACTATCAGTGGCTCTTGTTTGTAAAGCACTCGATGATTTAGGGCCAAAATATACTTCTGTTAACCTGCTTCTGTAATACAAAAAACCACAAGACACTTCAGAGGGTTCTTCTGGGGCGAGTTTGCACACTTTTGTTGGGAGACACAAAGAATATTAGGAAGCAGCTTTCAACCACCATAAAGCTACAACATCTCTAGTAGACGTCTGAGGATGTTAGGGTCTGGAACTTTTATAGAAAGTGACAAGAGCGACTCAGTTCACTCAGCGCAACAGCAAGCTAATTTAAACCTTGACACCTTTTTGTTTTTTTTATGCTTTTTATTCACTTCTTTAATAATTAATCAATTTTCTTGTCTGTTTGGTGTCGCCCTCTTTTTCAGGCAGAGAGGTATCAAACGCACGCTCTGTTTTCTTCTCTTGTGTTTGTTTCCCTCTTTTGTTCTGTTTTTTTTTCCTCTCTGTTTGCTGCAAAGCCCTTTGGATCAACTGGATTTTGTGTAAAGTGCTATATAAATAAAGTTGAGTCGCGTACAACACCTTGTTCAGCATAGCTGCTCGCTAACCTTGTCTGCCTGCTGATTCATGCGGGCAGGTAATGTGGAATCAGTTTGTAAAAAAAAAAAATCACTTTTTTATTGAGAATATTTGCCCTTTGCACACTAAAGTCTTCCTATTCGAGCAGTGTGAGCGAACAAAACAGTGAAGTGACGTGAGTGAAAAGAGACTTTTGAGCTTTTTGAGTTGAGGGAAGGTGCAGGTAATTAATTCGGGGTAATTCTCTGTGTCCTCTTCAACATACAAGCACATGATCCAATGTTAATATAAAAAATACTGACCACCAAAAATATATGCCTTACATGTAAAGTAATTAACCTTCCCTGTGTGTTTTGAAGGTGCAGTAGTAAACCCTACCTTGCCGTGTTGGTCGGGCTGAGGAGAAAAACGGGATGTATGAAATGGTGGAATTGGTACATGATGAGAAATTACACCAGGGGCTGCTGAGATGTTAAGTGTTACAGTCCCAGACCCTCTCTAATAGCGTGAAATGAGAACAGATCTGTTAAAGCCTCAAAGAACACAGAAATGGGATGGGATTGGCTTTACGCCGTCGTACATTACCTCCCTCGCATTGATAGGCCCTTTATGAGACTTAATTAAAAAGTCGATGGCATCTTTAATGGCCGCGGCACTGGTTGTTTTTCTGTGTTTTTAAAAGGCTGGTTCCCTAATGAGCAGAGGCAGCCTCATTTGGGGGATAGAGGACAGAAAAATGTTTCGACCTGTGGCATGAGGTCATTATGCCCCAGCTGCGTCACGAAAACGGATAAGCCCGTTCTGCGCGACTCCAGTGTTGCTTTCGGCTGCTCAGTGAGCAGAAAATCTGACCTAACCAGTGAAGCCCATTACAGACACACCACCAGTGAGGAGGTGACGTGGTTAAATGAAATGACAAATGGGGTGTCTGTTGACAAAGAGCGGCTCATTTTGCTCTTCATGCCCTGACTTTTTGGCATCATGTCTCGCGTCCTTGTGTATCTTTTGAATTAGAGACAGAGTAATAGAGCAACGTGTTTGAAATGGAGCCAAGCGTGTCCAAGCCTTGAAAGACAGCCAGTGTCCTTTGTGTCTCAGAGAGTACTTTAGTCTAAGATAATGGCTGCAGTTTGAAAGACACGGATGAGAGCCTCATAGGGTAAATGTACTGAATCGTATTTTACAACGATATTAATGATTTCTCTTTGTATTACCAAGACCAAAAGTCTTTGTGTGTCACCATTTCTGCCTAGTGATAAGAATGTAGGCTACATACCAGAAAGTAAGGGTCGAGGAATGAGGCTGGATAGTTGGGTGTTCTCTCTGGGGACGAGGTTATCTTGACCCACTCCATTGCTGCTTGTTTTTGTCCGGCATTCTTTTTTATCCTGTGATCGTCAGAGGAAACAGAAATACAAAGCGACCAACAGTATAACATTGTGAATTTTTTTTCTGACTACTTAGGAGGAGGTAGCATCTCGTGGCCCTGGAACACAGCCGCAACCATAGCTCAATAAAAACAACTCTGCAAACTCTGCACATAATGGAAAGCGTACCTTCCGGGTTTTTGGGACGCGACTCATTAAAGCAGACACGTGGATGCGCTTCACGTGTTAGGTTCACGTAGCAGATTCTTCCCTTTCACAAGTCTGATGCTTGTGAGCTAAACTTTGAAAGTATCCCGCTGAAAAATGAGGGAAAGCATCATCCAAAGGAATATGAACAACAAACACGGCCATTGTAAGCACTCACTGATGTCAAGGTAGCATGTTAGTATGGCAAAATGGGAACTTTACCTTCACTGCCATTCATACATGAGTCAAAGAGTCATAGAGAACTGTCTCCGGTGGAGTCTTATGGAAGACCATGGTCATACGCAATGAGTGCATGGGCAGACTGCATGAATTTATGCAGGTACATAGGTATTCAAGCAGGTTAGCAGTCTGAACATTTCAGTCAATCTGAATGAAACGATTTAAGGGGCTTATTAAAGATCTGCAACAGCCAAGTTCCCCAGATTCTTTCTTTTGATTTATTGATTGATGTCGTGACATTACGAGATTTTCTACAAATAAAACAAAAAAATGTTATAAAATAAATTAACAGCCCTCACTTTAATGTGCAGTTGTGTCTTCACATACACTGTTTCACACACGCTCACCCTGAAAGCCTTTCAGCTTCTATTCAACCCTTTACTATGCAAATGCTCCATTTCACTGCTGGAGGGGAATTAGCTTTTTGAGTCAGTCAAAATGAGCTGCATAGCTCAGCTTCTGACGGCCTGGAAAAAAAAAAAACAAGCATCTTTCATTTCTGTTATGTGTCTCACACGTTTCATATTGTGGTTGTTAATTAAGATATTAATAATTTGGTTCACTGAGGCAAACTGTGCTCCGAGCAAGGATGCACTACTTCCAACGTAACGCTTTGCCGGATACAGAGCAACACGTCTGCAAGTGTGCAACTTTCCAGTACGGAAAAACGTATTTAACCCTCGCTGCAAACCAGTGTAGGTCCCACCTACAGAAGCAGAAGTGGTGGAAACAAAGGAAAAGATACCCCATCCATAAAACACAGCGGGGAGATCTCGAGTCAAACCAGGCAGATGCAGTTAACTCTCTTTTTCATAAGCTGTCAACTCCCACGGGGCTTCAGTCGCTGGCTGCCATTGTTAAAAATATTTCCCCACCTTGATAGTTTAATGTATTTCCAGCCTGTTCGAGCCTGACATTAGCGAGGGACCAAACGCCAACAGCTTTTCTTTCTCTGTCTCTGTCTGGCTCCTCGTTTAGAACACTGAGTCTGTCTTCCAAAGGATGCCTCTAATTGGAGGAGAAAAGGCTTCTTTCTGACAGAGCTGGAGATTTCAAATAAAGCCCATTTGCCAATGTAAGGAGTCATTAAACATGTCATTAAATCCAGCTTCTTTGATATAAGTAGATGAAGCTCTGGATCCCATTTGCTCTTCCGAAAAGGATGATGGAATTTAAACTAGTCTCATGGCAGTGAGAGACTCATGCTTGACCCGCCACACACACACACACACACACACACACACACACAACTCAACACACTCCGCTCATACACAATATGTGGGCGTACATTGTGCGCTCAAAGGAGGCCTCTTAAAGTCTATCATTTTCATACAGGAGGGCACCACATCATCCCATTACTGACGGAGGAGAGTATGACATTCAGCCGCCAAAAGACGAAGTCCTTGATGTTCTCAGACTGGTCACGCTCCTTTGTCTGACGTGCTCTCCTTTGTTTCACTGTTGCAGTTGATTTTATTTATTTATTTATTTTTTATTTTCTTTACTCAGCGGTCTGATTTGGCCTGCAGCGAGCGGCTGGTAAGTCCCAGTGGAGATGTCGGCCTAAACAGCCGGGTCTGAAGTGATTATGTGAGTGCAGTGTGAGAGATTCCTTTAGGGCCTGTGGGAAGCCTGCACATTCTTTGTTGACAGTAGCAATGAGAGCGAGAGAGTGAGGGAGAGCAAGGTGGAAGGGAGGGAGATGATCTAAACAGACAAAATTGCTGGAGTCTGGGAGATTAAAGGTATGCGCAGATATAAAATCTCCCCCCCTTTTTTTTGCAGCGAGCTATTAGGTTGTCCTTTATTTGTTCATCTACCCATCCAATTAGCACCAGCTTCATATTCACGGAACTGCCAAATACAACTTCTAACACTGTCAAACGGAATTCAGGTAGCCTCCCCTTACGTATCTTATGACTCCGTTATCCTGCATTTGTGCAGCCTCTCTGTGTAATGTATTACACTGTAAAAGCGATTCCAGTGTTGGACAGGAGATAACGAAAGCCCTCTTTTCTTCTGAGATTCCCCTCGACACATTTTCACTTTGCATATTGAAAACGTGCCTCATGCAAACACCGCAGCCAGTAATTAAGCACGAAGAACCCTTCATAAGTCTCTATAACAATTAATTATTCACATTCACATCAGCTCACTGTCTTTCTAAGTAAAGCCAAGCAATCAAATTGAAAGTTTCCCTTTTTATTCTCCCTCTCTTCACAGCCATTGGCCTGTTTACTCTAAAAGCATGTCCTTCAAGCATCTCCTTCTCAGAATCGTGGCGCTAAGCTGTAGAAAAGCGCGCTGCCGTTTATCGCTGCCTGGCAGACAAATCCACTCTAAATGGCCGGTGATTTTCACTCATTGGCTCAATAATCCATTTGAGAATTAACTCAGGGACTCAGACGCATTGTTGAGGTTGTTTTTTTCTGTCTTTTTCTTTTAGTTTTTTTGCTCCGTTTCAACAGATTCCTCTGAATACCCATGTCAACTTGAAGGAGACTTGTTTAAACTGCACGGGAAATGGAAATGAATGCACACAAACAGGCATTTCAGATCAGTGAAGTGCTACTCTGCGTGCAGTGGCCGCAAGTTTAACGACTCATACGCATTCATGTTTTCAGATGTCCTTGTTGGATGCGGGGCCAGACTTTGTGAGGCAGACCTGGGTCACACATGGATGAATCTCCCTCCAGTTGTTTGTCCTCATTTAATCCTTTTCTCTGTCCTCGCCTTGGCGTGGATCCATGCAAAAACCTGGCTCACGTCGCAATTGACATCTTTTACATTTTTTTCTCCTCATGTCTTCCTCCGCCACCTTGCTCCTTTACCCCAGAGCCTCCACTGTCCACCCCTCCTGCCTGCTGTCCCTCCTCCCATAGTGCACTTTGGTAATTGAGTGAGAGCTGTGGCCCTGGAGTCCTTGTGTAATCCACACTTTATAAGCACTCTAATTGAAGTGCAAATTCAATACTCCCTCATCAGCCTTTTACTGGCTGTGCCTTTTCCTGCACCCCTTAGGTAATTACAAGGAGACTGGCAGTTCAATCATTTTGCAGAAAATAATGTAACAAAAACATAGCTGCATACACCAAATCATTTGACTGTGGCTGTGTTGTGAGGGCGATAGCCATGCTACTGGAGGTGAAATATTGGAAGAGAGGAAACACCTCCCTCCCTGTCACCAGAAAGCTAACGCGCCAAAATCCTGTGTGAAGGAGAAATTTAGGGGACCTTATCTGAACAGAACATGTGAACATGCCACACTGACATTTCCCTCCTTTTGATTTGATTTGCCTGTAGACATTTACACAAATGGATGCAGGCACAATAGCGAGCATGTGCACTCTGTGCCTGCACACTCATCTTTTGTATGGTGCACACGTGCATGCTGACAAACATAAGGGCAAGTGCAGACGCACAAACACATATAATTGGTATGTATTGGTTTGCCTATATTACCGTGCGTGTCTGTGTGTGTCTGTGTGTGGGAGTGCGGTTTGCAGCTTTAATTAAACTTCCTCTATTTTCTCTCAGCTTGTCCCCATAGGGCCGTGTCTTCTTCCCGACCACATGCTTATTTATTTATAATTGCATTAAACTCCGGAGCTGAGCCACAGCTGAACACGATGCCAGACCTGTGGAGTAAGCCGGGATTGTCACACAGTAATACAATTTCATGTACTGCAACATCCCACCAGCTGGGAAAATTCCACATTATGAATCATGTTGCGCCGCACTGTACATTAAACAACAACAGGCTGAATAAAGTTTGGGTTCTCATTCCCAATACATTGCACGGCAATACAGCACATCAGCGCGGATATGTATAATTCAAAATCGCGGGGCCGTGTACTGTTTCACACAACAAAGGAGCAAATTCCACCTGTGAAAAGTTCTGATGAATATCCTCCCTGCAGCACTGCGTTCCTCAGGAGACCAAACATTCCTGAGAAGAAAACAATCCAGGTGTCATAACAACTTTACTCCTCTTCCCTTTATTCAAGTGCCAGGTTCCTACATTTTTTTTGTTTATCTTTCTAAGTTGCTTTTCCTTAAACTAAATAGCCCACCAGACAACCTTTTGGATGAGCATCACAGCAGATTCATAGCGGATCCCAAGTGCTTTTGTTGAAGTTGGATGAATGTGATCTAAATCTTCAAAAGAGAAAATCATATTACGATATTCTTGTAACATTGCGATTTTGCCAAGATACCCTACACGGGCAGCCACCCACATGTGGTGACTTACGACTGCCTACTTAGATCTGCAACATAAACAAGGCTGCACATTATTCTTTTCACAGCCGATTTAAATGCTGGCGTCAAGATCCTAATCATATTATAGCGTGTCTTTTCATGACCTGTCATCACACCAATAAAGCTGTAAACCTTGACAAAGACATTACACCATTACTTACGTTTTGCATTATTCTCTGTACATTTTTAATTGCTCGTTGCATTATCTCCTGTAAATTCACATGTCTGGCTCGCGCTGATGCGATGGACCACTTTCCTGAGGGCAACAATTCCAACAACCACAGGTATGGCAAAATTTTGTGCATGTAAAATGGTTTGGCAGGAAAAAAATCTGAAGCGTATGCCTTTATTGACTGTAATAGTGGGAATAAAGTGAAGCAATCACTGGTGACAAACAAATAAAATCTATCTGTGTGCGCCTGGAGACGTACGATAAATCACCAAGCACCCAATTTCAAAAGGATAATGGGTACAGCATGCTGCAATAAAGACAGACTTACTTTGACTTCTGGTCATGTCTTCAGCATTGTTGTTGGGCTACATTTTGTTCTTCACATATTAAAACAGAAATAGACAACTTTTTCAAATTCCCCCATCCTAGCATTTTCCTCTGGTATTACTGTCCCAGATAGCAACATTTCACCAGACAACCTTATTTGGCCCTCATACTTGCGGTGGGCCACTCCGTTTGCCAGCACTCTTGGATGCTCCTATGATATAGATAAAACATGGCAAAGTGGTCTCTAGGGTGGCCTTCTGCCGGGTTGGCTGGCTCTGTTGCTGAGGTCTAAGAGGTCAGGTGTAGGCAGCCTTCTAACAGAGAATGTCCTGGATTTACAGATGACATGGACTCTTCCTGGCATCTTTTGCAGAAAAATTAGTCGGTTAAAGTCTGGTGTGTTTGGTGTGACTAGTTCTTTTGTTTTAATATACAAGGAACATTTGAGGCAAATGCTGTTGTCTTTTTCATTATTACAGGATGTTTTTAATTTACTTATAATGCTTATTGCGATACTGAGATTCCTTCTATAAGACTCTGAGGGTTTTTTTTTATGAATCTCATCTGCACAATCTTCTCCTGTTTCACTGCTGTGTTTCTGTTACTTTGTTTTACTGTTCACATAAAATAACTAAATACAAAATAAAGGAGAATCTTTATTTTTATAATTATGTAAAGTGCAACATAGTTGCATTTAAGTGAGGCTGTCTGCTTTCAACCAGTCCCTGAGGAGCAGTGGGCAACCAACGTATGGTGCCCAGGGACAGACTCCAGGTCTAAACCACTGTCTTGGTCAAGGGCACTGGTCACAATATTAATCAAACATACATGTTTTTGACATGCAAACTCCATGCCCAAATTTTTGAAGCACTTCTAAATATCTGAAAAAGAACTATTAGAGATCCTATTTTAAGGAAAACTTGTCAAATTCTGATGCTTTGGGATAGCAGCTCGCCTGACCAACAATCCAAATGCAGTCAGTATTTGACAAGTTGGGAATTAGACCCAAAAATCAACTTTCCTTATAAATAGCACCTTTAATTAGGCATGTAAATGACATGTATGGACATTTTTAGCAAGTTTAGCATAATTTCTTATTTTTCTTGTGTGTATTTTTTCATCAGATCCCATTTGATCCACGTCTTTGGAAGTGGTGAAATGTAACGAGCACATTTACTCTTTACCTGAGTATTTTTATTTTTGGCAGACTTCTACTAAGATACATTTCTAAGGAAAAATATTGCAAACATTTGCTTTCACTCATTACATCCCATATTGTTACTTGTCACTTTTCGGATTAATATTCTTCAATTAAAACATGAGGAAAAAAAATGATGCATCGTTCCAGGCTAAACCTCAATGCATCAAACACAATGTAGCATATATAATAAAACACATGACAGAATCGCTCACACAGGGGCCATTCTGCTGCATAATGAGTCAGTCTTTCCTCAACTGCTTTCTGGTCTATTTCTTGTTGTAAATGTCCCTCCAGGGCGATCGATAAAGCTTCATCTCATCATATCTTAATACTCTTTAATGCGAGTAATTATGAAGTTTAATTAATCAAAGTTTTGGGCTGTAGTGACGTTAAGAGTTCAATGACAGTGCACTTAAATTAAGAACTCCATTTTTCCTCCTCTGTGTCCACAACCAAAACAATCCCAGCATGGCCGCGCGCTCATTGGACGCCTGCATACGTCACATTCGAACCCGGAAGTGCGATGACAGCTCTTGCAAAAAAAAAAAAAAAAAAAAAAAAATCCTTCATCCCTTTCTTGCAACAGCGAAACAAAGGTGAGTTTAAATCTTTATAACCGGTTCATCCAACAGTTACCACCTGTACCTTGTTGTACTGTGCCAGTGTAACGCACGTCTGGGCTTCTTTCTGCGCTGGCAGCACTTTTAGAGGAGGGCAATGTTAGCCGCTAGCTGGCTAATGTTGGCAGTTCTGTAACGGCTCTAGTTTGTTATTTTCGAGATGGCGACTGGCGGGGAGGACTTTTCTGCTGCTCTTTGTCATTTCCTGTGACATACCGAAGTCTGTCGACTGGTTGTATTTACATAAAAAAAAATATTTGAGAAGTGAGAGGCATGCAAAATAATGAGCTTACTATAAGAACGCACGGGATGCCGTATCCTCCGACTCAGCGTGATTGTCCTGCCAAATAGTGAGCAGAGCTTCCCCCCTTTCTGTTGCGTCTCCATGCGCAGTGCAGGACAGCTGCAGATTGCAACCAGCGGAGCACAGCGACTGAAGAGTCCAGCAGAGACTCTGCAATGCAGAGTGAGGTCCTAACTTACCTCTGCAAGATGGATGAAAATTAAATAGTCAGGGGAAAAGAGGTTTTAAACAACAGTGAAGAAGAGGGATGCACTTTTATTCAGTCGAGAAATACGTGAAAGAAGATTTAAGTCGTCATAAAACTTGAGGCTACACTATAACATCACATACCACAGAAGAAGTTGATATGCATGCACCAATCCAGCCTTTTCTCTAAGAATGGATCTAATAACATAACTACATTTAAAATCAGTTTGCTTCAGTGTTACTGTTATTATTGAAGTAGTTAAGTGATACTGAGATTTCAAACTTTGATAAAATACCTTGAAAGATGTAGGTATTTGATACCGTTTTAATAATACCATGGGGAAAATGATATTAAAGGTATAAATACTTTTTTAAAATTAAAAATTACAAGGCCATACAATGACACATTGACGGCTTTCCTCTAAACTAAACTTTAAATATTTATATTTATTTCCTGAAACGTAGCTTGTTTGTCAACTTGTCCTAGGGGAGAAGTAATGCAGAAAATGAGTACTGAAATCGTTTCAAATATTCTCAGTTGTTTATCAATAAATTTGATTTGAAGTTTAAACTAGTAGTGGAAACAAAACAAATGACTTCATCAGAAAACAGATCAAATAGAGGCTGGTAACAGGACAAGAAACATCTTGAATTACAAACTGCAAATAAGCCAACAATCAATGGATGGAATAAGTCCCTAGATCTAATAATGTTTCATGATTAATTTGAAACTTTAGGTAAAACTAATCTCATTACTTATTTGTTGTTGAGTAATATAGAAGCAGGATAGTTGTTGGAACAGTTTAATGCTGTTTGATGCAGGAAGAAGTCAGTCAGGAAGTTAGCATTTCTTCACAGCTGTGCTGTAAGCATGTGCAGGAAGGTGTGTGAGAGTTCAGAAACGCTCTGAATGGAAGCCTTGTTTCATTCATAACAGTCAATGGTGAAAATATTTGAATTCCGAAGACAACTTGCTGGTTTGCTAAGCATTCTTCTCATTTTACTATTCTCCCATATGTTGCATGGATTCTTTACGCAGCTGCTTGATGGAAAGTTTGTGAAAATACTGAAGTTTTATTGGGCTGCAGCTCCATCTGCAGTGTAAAATACCATCCTTACTTCTCAGGCCTATGTCATAATAGCCTATAGTCCAACAAAATCAGTCTGCACACAAGGATTGAGCGGTGCGATGCAGTTGCGTTCACCTTTGCATATAGCATTTTGTAATCAGAACAAATAAATCTATACTGATGTTGAAAATCAGAAAAAAAGACTACAACACAGTAAAATCCAGGAGGCCTTATCACAGCAGCCATGACATGGCATAGGGGGGAAACCACAGGAGTAATTGGTGATATTAACGATAACTGCACTTGACATTGATTTCCTAGTTTTGGGGTCTTGCTGCTGTGTAGGCTGACTCACTGATACCCTTTCTGCGAACATGGAACCAGTTCTGTTCCAGTATGCACACTTAATTTTGAACTATTCAGCACTTGATAACAAAAAATAAATTTGTTTAGAATTTCCCGAAGTTGTCTCCCTACTGGAACCAAAAAATAGCAGGTTTTCCTCAACCTGATGTGTGAAATGAAAGTGGGTGTGCCATATTATACAGGACACTGTTCATTTTTGTAACGCCCTCCGTTGAATAGGCATCCTTGATCATGATGTTTCTGCTCAAAACCGGTAGGAATGTGGGCTGGTCTGTACATAATACCAGGATTTGCCAGAATTTGACTAGAAACAAACCAAAAGTAATACGACAGAAAATTGGCTGGATAGACTTTGAGCCATCGTTAAAAGTATTAATTACACCTGTGCTTTTTTCTGCTGTGACAAGTCAGAGTGTCAGCTGTGAAAAAGGCTTAGACAGAACTTGAATATCATATAAGTAGCACAAATACAGATGTGTAGTTACCTAGAGTATATCATTATCTTGCACTTGATTATTGAATAGGAGCTGTAGTATATGCTTCTGTGTATTTAAGTGGACATGTTTTCTTTTCAATATAGCTGATTGTCTTTTTATTATGAGCAGTCCCAGGTCCCAACTGAGCTGCAGTGTAGTATTTTTATCTCTGCGAGGAAATGTTTTTTCAAAAGCCATCTCAAAGCCATAAAAAAATAATTCAGCCGCAGCATGTCAAGCATCGCATTTTAATAATTATTACCAGAATTTATTATTCCATTTAGTTTTTCTCTTGGGCTATTTGGTTTCCTAAAGAACAAGTGACTTGGTTTTAAAATAGCTCAAACGATTCTCAGTTTTTAGTGGGAAACATCAAATCACTTCTTATTCTGAGGGAGACACTGTTCTCCTTATGTAAACTATCCAGTGGACATCTGGCAGTTGAGAGTTGGTGGCAAATTGCATTGCAATTCACAAACCCTGATTGGTTGAATTGATAAACACAAATGACGTTTTCTGGAAAGGGAAAACCTATTTGGGCGAAAGACCCAAATAAATTCTATATAAGAGGAACATCGATATGCTTCCTGTTAACAAGATCAGTTTGGAGGGGACAGACCAGATGCTCAGTTTCATATTGCTGAGCTGTACGCATCAAAATCAGTTATTAGACAGGTGGCCTTTCCTTAGACTTCCACCTGGCAGCTGGCAGACAGACACACTTTTTCTTTTGTTTATAGGAGTGTGTGTGTTTGCGTCTGGTGTCTGTGTGTGTGGAGTGGAATGAGACCACTTGTCTTGATTTAGAAGTGCTTTTCTCGCCTGGCTGCTTGTATTCTTCTTAAACACTAGTCAGATTTAAAGTCTCACACTGATGTGTGTCGAGCTCTCCCTCTGGTCGACTGTGTCCGTTCAGCTCGCTGCTGTATATTAAACTATTCAACCACTCTGTCAGATGTTCTTTACACACAAGTGCCCGGCTGCCCAGAGCCCCCCTCTTCATACACTACAAGATGCAGCTATTTGGTTTATTTACGAGAGGTGCTTTTGTAACTGCTGGGAATAGGCCAAGAGCCAATCGAAACACACGGTGGAGACCAAACTAATAGAATCTGACAGGAATGGAGTCATAGAGGCCGCTCAGGCATCGTAAAGCTGTCGCTGTTTAAGCCCCTAAATTTGTCGCTATTACCTGCTTGCCTCTCCCTTTACGTGGCCGAAGAGTTGTGGGGAAAAAAAGTGCAGCCAGGCAGGCTCCTGAGTTGGAGCAGGTGTTGTTACTCATCTTTTCCTATTTCAACAGCCTCATGTGAGTTTGTTGGTGTGTAAATATTCGCACACACGCTCCCACATTTACATAATGCATGGACAGTGTATTAGAGTACAGAATGTATGGATAAATTATAGACCATCTGCTTTAGTGGTAGCAAGGCGGCACATTTGCTCCAAGGTAAGGGCTGCAATGTGCCGCCCTATCTTTCTAAAAGGGAGGCGTAATGTGCCGCCTTTTCCAAAAGCCACTACTTGGCCACCACTGGGGTAGGCCTAAACATGTGATGTGACGTGAAGCATGAAGTTGGGCAGTAAACAGTGACAATGATTTTGTCTTCAAAATAAGAGCTTTACATTGCACCCCATCAGAGTTTAGAACTGGGTTCTTAGCAGGGGACTTTTAATTTGAAAGTAGCGACCGTTTGTAGCTTGCCGCTTCAGCAACAAGCGGACACAACCAGACAGCTACAGAGAAGGAGGAGATGCTGCATCTCCTGGATCTCAGCGGCTGTCCAGTTGCTCATCTTGATGTCCGCAGATGAAATGATGGACTGACTGCTGTGATCAGCTGTTTCCTGGTTTTAAAACTCCTACTGTGGGTGGCAGTATGTGCTAAGTTTGCGTTGAGGCATAAAACACAGAGTAGAAGAAGTTGTTGTTCTCATTAGTCAAAATATGAGTATCCTGGGTAAAGCCACGCAAGGTTCTCTACAGCGCCAAACATGTCGCCAAGGTTGAAACTTTTTAGAGCTGCATTTCCATGTTTGCTTACTACACCCTCGCCTTTCTGTGCAAAAACTACAGATTATTAGTTTTTTTCAGAACAAAACGATTATCAGTTATCTCATCGGTATTTGCTGGTTCAGCTGAAAGAAATCCATATCAATATCGAGTCCCTATGTGCCATGTTCTTTATCTTTTTACTCTGACATTCAGATTCCCATCCAGTCTTTTATTGTTCTCTGTAGAGGAAATTAGTTTTCACAGTCTGTACACAGAAAAGACATCCAGAAGAAGGTAGATACAAAAGACAAACTGGATAATTTCAAACAACACAAGCCTTTTAGAAAAACACAAAACGCCTTGGTAAATGCTACAGCAGTTTGTGCATCAAATTCTAGTTATTTCGAGGAAAGGCACTGAAAATCATTCATGTGTCAGAAATCTATTGTGGAATCGCTAATGAATGGAGGTCAACTGATTATTTTTCTAAACTAATAATGAGCTTGATTAAGAGAGTGTATGTAAATTTCCCTAGGCATGTATTTGTCACTCTGGCCAGTCTGTTTCCTGAGCTGTGCTGATGGATCTGATCCAGAAAGTGTTGGCTGATGCCATCACAGCCTCCAGCTTTGCCATTTCAGTTTTTGGCTTCATGAGGAACTTTTACAAGTTCACAAATCGGACCAGATAGGGAAAACAAATCTATGTGCGACTTTTGTTTTAAGCTGATTTGCACTTTAAGGGTCAAATCTCGTATTAGCATATGTCATATGTGAACTACTCATTCTGCTGGCACCCACTGTCAGCTTAATGCTTATTTAATTGGCTTGAAAACATGAGTAGTCAGGTTCTTAAGTGCTGACAGTTTCTGATGTAAAATGTGAGTTTTAACTGCAGCTAATGTGGGCTGAATGTATTCTGAGTGCAGAAATATGGAGGAAAGTGATCTGCATATTGTATTACAGTGTGGTGAGAATGTTGCTAAGCACTGATTTTTCATCCTCTAATGCTCCTTCCAAGAATCAGCCTGTGTGCCGGCCTACTAAGACATAATTGATATAGGCAGAAGCCCACTCAAAAATGTCTCTTATTGGGCCTTTTATAGATGCAGCATGAGAAGAAGCTCATTTCTCACATTGCGGATCGCTTGTGAGGGAAGGCAACAAGTATTGAATTAGTTTGCATGAGAGGAGGGAAATTGAAATATGGATTGGGGTCGCAAATGCCTGCCAGTGCTATTGGCTGTTTCGGATATGGAGGATGAAATGTATTTTCTGTGTGTATGTGTGTGTCAGCGTGTGACTGATGCAGACAGTGCCAGCATTGAATGGTTTTCCACCTTTCCTATTTTCCAATAACAACTTGGGAGCAGGAGTGACACAGATGAAGTGAATGTTTTAAGAGGGAAAGTAATCTTAAAGACAAGCCAAGCCATTCCTCACTCTAATACGCAGCCTCATCTTCTGCTTCTCCTACATCACTGCCTCTGTCATGGAGCCAGACACGAGCCAGCTCTCTTCTCACCATCTGCCATTTAGATGTATTTAAATCATGCATGCGTGCTGAGTTTGGACCTGTGATTTGAACTGGTCAGGTCCCCGGTCTATGCCAGACTGCTCAGCACAACTCGTGACCCGGGGAAGCCATCTGAATATGAATTAATGACAACACAGTTGGTTAAAAGTGTCACTGCCCAAAAGTCAGATCCAATTTTGCTGATATTATCTGGCATTTGAGTGTGGAAAACAGTGAACCGTCCTAATGGTTTGATTACCAGTTCCAGCTCTGTCATGGCTGAATTATTATTTGATTTGGCATTTGAAAAGTATGTCATTTTTTGGTAAAATGTTGAAGGCAGACGGAATAATGTATTATACCTAAAAGTCAAGAGAGGCCGAGTCTGACAAGTGGTGAGGGCATTGGTGAAAGCTGCAGTGGGTCCAGGAAAGAGTTGACTAAACGTCACTTGAAAAAACTAATTACATTACTTCGAGTCATGCCAAATAGGTTTTTTCATGAAATGGTGTTTTTTTGAATGATAAAGACTACTGCCCCCATAATCCCAGGGTACTTGATAATGTCATCGCTCTGATTAATAGATCCTTAGTGGCAAAAAAATGACATACTTCCCTTTAAATTATATCATACAAGTAATGCAGCTTTAACTGCTCTCATGGGCCTGAATATTCAGCCTTTTGGATATTTGTTTGTTGGATAGGTTGTTGATTTTTGATTTTGAGATTCTGATATGTGTAGCTTTTGACTGTGGACTGTCAAATAAAGGCAAACTGCAAAATCCAAGAGGTGAGTTGTGCTTTTTTGGGTGACTTTATGAAACACTGTATTAGTGCTGATGAAGAAAGTCCACAGAGCAGACAAATGAGAGAGAAAGGGAAAGACATGGGGCATGGCAAGCTGGTCGATGCGTGTGCAATAAAGAGACCAGAGGTGGAAAGAGAACTGATAGCGAAAGCAGGCTGAGTAGATTGCAGTATTTTTTGAGCAATGCTAAAAACTTCTCAGCTGAGAAGCTACGACAATGATATTCAGAAGAGACATACTGAAACCAGGTTAAAGAAAGAACAATCAATTTAAAGAACAGTGACATGTTTCTGAAAATATTGCTACATAGCTGCGATCTTCATTTGGATCAGAAAAAAAGCTCCTTTGTTAGATTTGAATATCTGACGGGTATTTGAAGCACTACAGTAAAAGGCATCGTTTTGATGATTCATGATGCCAATGGATGAAAATTTGCTCAAGAAGGACCTTGACCCAAACCAATTGAAATAAAGCAATGAGAAGCCACTTGTGAGGGATTTGAACTGTCTAAGATGATCAAGTTCACAGGTAAGGACCACTCCAACAGAGAACACTCCCGAGAGTGGGAAAGGAGTTGCGTTGGGGACTAGAAAAGTGGAAAAGAAAGAGGACAGGGAGAGGCGGGGGGAGAGTAAGAATTGTGGCTGTGAAATCAATAGTTCATACTGTTCTGAAATTGAAGGCTTTTTTTTTTTTTTTTGTCAGAAACCGTGTGTGGAAGGTGGAATATGAAATAGCTGTGGTAGAGGCCCCTGATGTAAGCAGCAGTATTGATCTTGCAGAGACGTGGTGCAATTACGGTGCCACAGGTTTTGTCTGTGCCCTTTAAAGGACCAGACCGACTCTGGTGGGGCAGAAATTTTGGGCATCGCCCGACTTTGTCTCATTTCGTCCTCCCGTGGTGGCCGGCTGTTTCTGTTACCAAAGCCACAGAGAGAAAGTCAGGGAAATAGAGTCTGCTGTTTCTACAGTTTCCAGAGACTCTCCGAGGACACACAGCTGCATGATGGGAGATTTCCCCTGTTGGCGGTTCCCGTTAAGAGATTCACTGGCATTACAACATAAAGAGAAAATAATCCTCTCTCTGTGCGGAAGTGTCTGTCCACATGTGTGTCTGTCGGCGAGCGGCTCAGAGAGAGTCTGACTGAGTGGACTGACAGAATCAGTGTCTGAGTACAAGGCAGCCCGGCTGTATGTCTGGTTGTGTTTTGCTCCTGAACCGGGGCGGGGGTCGCATGAGGTACGGCTGCAGCTTGCGTTGAGGTGTATTCACACATATCCCCTACAGTTTAGCAGTTATTGCGAAGCAGAGAAATTGCAGCTGTTTTAAAAGCTTTTATTGCTGGAGGATTTGCAGCGTAAAATGGTCTGTAATTCCCATCCTATGCTCCCGCTGTGCTGTCCTCGCTGCTGACGCTGCTTCATACAGCCCTAGTCTGGCTTCATAAGGAAAAGCGACAGGAGGGTATCAGCTCCCGGAACAATATAGGACACCCCCCCCCCCCACTTCACTCTTGAGATTAAAAAAATAAAAAAGTTTTCTGGCAGTGGAAAGAAGGCTTTGCCTCTTACTCGGTCTCTCTTCCCCTTTGCTTCCTCTACAGTCACCATGTGTCCCATCTCTTCTTCCCCTCAACTCGCGTTCTCTCTCCAAGTAACGGGAGTCTCATGCAATATGCTGTGATTCCCCACTTGAGTGTTAATGAGGCCAATGAATATTCATGAGGAGGAGGCTGACATCGCTGTGTGGCGATTGTGCAGAGGATGTTTGTGTGCACAGGCGCTGTGGTGGCCACATTTCTGAGGGATCTGTTGTGCAGTGGGTAGACGTCAGGGGACTCTCGCTCCTCTGCTAATGATGCAAATGTGCGATCTGCAGTGTTGTTTTGGTCGGTGATTGTGGATGACCCCTTCCCAAGGCCCTTCCTCTCTCCCTGGTGGCTGCTGGCAGAGCTTAAGTTTAGCCTCCAGCTGCTGGTGGAGGACAGCCAGGGAGCGCGAGACCGAGAAGAGGAGCTACCTCTCAGTCCGCTGCCTACACTCCTCCTCCTCCGCCTCCTCTTCCTCCCTGTGCTTCTGGCTTGTGACAAACAGATGCCATGGGCCACCTCTTTGGGGATCATCTCCATCCTTTTATCATACCTCTCTCTATTTCTTGCTACGTCTCTTCATCTTTTCATTTTCCGTGTCTATGCGTTTCCTGTCTTGGAACATATTGTCCTGTGATGTCGACGGCAGCCGGCTCTGCGTTTTGAAGGACATATGAGAAAGCCATTTTAGCCGCAAAAGGCTGCGTGATTCGTGCTCGTCATGTCTCATGCGTTGCCGTTTCCTCCTGTGCTCTTTACAACCCCTCCGCCACACTTTTTCATTGTCAGCTTTGTTCTGCTCTTCAGATTCCCTTCCAGCAGTCCCCATAGTAATCTCTCACGTTCTCTCTCCTCTCTTTTCCACTTTGCTCGGCAGCCTCTCATTTGCATTTTCTCACTGGCGTCATCCCAGTCTTCCTCCTCTCTCCCTACTGTCTTCAGCCTGCAGCTCCACCGCTCCCCTCTCCCCGTCTCTATTTGCAATTACTCCCTTTTTTCCTCTCAACCCCCCCCCACCCCAGCCCCATTCCGTTGTAAGATATCCGACCGACCCCGGCAGAACTCCTACAGTCCTGTGAAACATCTGGGAAGTGTTTGATCTCCTACCAGCCATTTTCAACATGAGGTTGTGTGTTTTTGTCAAGGTAGAACTGTGTGTTTGTCCGTCTGGCTCATGCTGTTTGTACTCTTCAAACTTTAATTTGGGAAAGGTGAGTGTGCTGATGCCGAGGAGGCACACAGATAGTCCAACCGGCTCCTCTTATGTCTGCTGTTCGGTGACATAATAAAGGCCTTCCTGCTCCTTGGTGCCGTTGGCCTCCCCGTGTTCATGAAAGCGGTCACAGTGCCACTTAATGTTGTCAGTTCCAGTCTAGAAGGCATCCATGCTGATTCTCATGAACACACACATCCTTCCTGCAGTTTAGGAGAGGGTGGAGGCCGGCCAATTTATCAGCGCTCTGACTGTAAGGCTGCAGGGAGCCCTCCGTCTTCATCAGTTCATTCAGCAGATAGGCACACCCCAGTCACCGCTACTAGACTTACCTCATGTGTCTCCATTACACCTTAATAACAAAGCTGTGAGGTTGACTAGGATAAGCGCTCCATGTTATGCCATGTTAAGACACGGGTCAGCTCAAATCACAGTTGGAACAGGTTAAAAGTGTTTATTACTTGCAAAAAACGAGAGAACCCTCAGATTTGTTTCACGGTCCCACAGGTTGGCATTTTGTTAATGAAGTTTCGGCAGATTTTTTTTAATAAAATTGCCATTTTATCATGAGAAAATGAGAGGACATTAGCTTAAGTGTGGCTGCAATACTAGCTGCCATGCTCCAAGTGAGTGAGAAGCAAATAGCTAATAACAAATAGATTAACTTGTGAACATTCAGTTTAGTTTGTGAACTTTTATTTTAGTGCATGTAACAAAGGGAAACAGACCAACATGTAGACATAAGCATACTGTATACACATCTCCCTGGACTTTTTCAGTGGTGTCACTGGATGGAAGGTTTTTTCGAGAAATAGTTCATAAGATTGAGATTCTTATTGCAACTTCAATATCTGCTGCCTTCCCTTCGACACACAGCCAGACACAGTACAACTCTCTGTAATAATTTTAGCTTCTTCAGGTGTTCAACAGCATCTTGTCTTTGTGTTTGTAAACTTATTTTTTGCAAATCAATCATTAAGTTGGTGCTTCTCAGAACTCATCACTCACATTGCAAATGAAAATTGGATAAAATCACATGCAAGTCAAATCATGCTCAAATCTGCCCGTATTTATTACTGTCACTGGACTGGACAAGGTTATGGCCTATGGTAAGCTTAATAAGCTGTAATGCTGTTTGAATCTTGGGTGCATACACCCTGCTGTTTGTGTCCTATCGTGTGATATCTCAGGGCTGTTCGGCAGCACTGATGCTTGTCTTCTTTCCATCCTCCTCCTCTGTCTCTCTCTCCCTCGTCCTTGGCCTGTGTGGCCCCCTCGCTTTCCACGGCCCATCGCTGATCAAAGCCCCTTTGAGGGGGCTGAGCGGGTCCAGGGCTGATACTGATTTGATGATATGTGTCTTCAGAATATTCGCTGCTTGTGTGATGAGACGGCGTGTGACAGGCAGTGTCGGCTCCATCAGCTCACATTAAGCCCCGGCGCGGGGCTGCCACCACCGCTGCTGTTTTTATCCTTTAATGTTACACCTTCCTCACCAGCCGAATCAATTATCAGTGATTACGTTAGTGTCAAAGTCTTTAGCGCTGGGCTGAGCCCCACCGCTGCCTCCTCCTGCTCTCTGTCGCTGTGTGGCCCAGAGGCCCAACAGCAGCCACACTACGCTGATCCCCAGTCAGAGCACCGCTGCTGCAGAGGGACGGCTTTACAGACAGCTCTAAGTTTAACCTTCCTCCTCAACGGCGCTTTGACAACGCAAGGAGAGTTTATTATGCCTGACAAAACTCCCCCCATGTAAGATCTCCTCAGTGAGAAAGCAGCATAGCGATTAGCCCTATCATGTTCGATTGTGGATGTAGCTGTCAGAGCTGGTCTTGTTTTGTCCTTGGATTGAACATGATTGTACACCGCTTGAGAAGACCATGTTGTATAAGTAATAAGAGAGCGTTTGCTGTACCACACTCGTGTTAGCTGTTAAAAAGAGAATTTTCTATGCAAAATCTCTCCTCCACACTTTCCCATGTATCCCGTCCCATTCCTCAGAAGCACGCACTTGGCCTTGGATTTACTAATGCTGCACTGTGTGTGTGTGTGCGTGTGTGTATCATTGCCACTGCAACACACAGGGCAGTCAGGCGGCTCGTTAAAAACCCCTCTCGGCTGCAAGGTCACGGCTCTGGCTTTTCCACCTCTGCGAGTGTCAGTGCTCCATCAAACATGTGTACACACTTTCATTGAAGCTGCAAATGTAGGTTATGACACTTTCTTTGACACACACTCACATTCACGTGTGCACTAACGACTGTTTGCTTCACCTGTCTTTTAAAGTACACGTGTCAATATCGGCTGCTCCGCCATGTTCCCTTTGCACCGCCTTTCTATTTTTGCACATACGTGCTCATGCTCCACATCCACAAATATCCAGATCTGCTCAAATGTAACCAGTTTTTATTTTTATTCTTTTTTGGCCTCAATCCTGGTTTAATATTAGGCATCTACTGATAAAGTTTGATCTGATATTTACTGTGCCTATAGGAAGTAATCACCTCCTTGGATGTTTTCCCCTTTTATTGCTTTTATAAATGGAATCATGGTCAATATAATTTGGCTGCTTTGACCAAAAATGTTAAAGTGAAAACAGATTTTAACGAAGTAATGTTAATTAATTAAAGATATATAATGTAATATAAGTCACTGCATATGAATCCACTCCCTTTAAACGTGACCGACCTAATTACAAATCGTCGTCCAACCTTACTGTGTGTTTGACAGATCGAGATGATCAATAGCTAATTCACAATTTTAAAAAAATGATCATTATGACCAGTGAATTCCAGTCCTCCACCAAAGCCGGCTGTCTACTGGAGATGAAAGCTGTGGCGACGCTCATGTCTTCCTGTTAGCAGAGCTCTCTGGAAATAAATCAAGGGTCAGGTTTGGAGTTGCCAGTTAGGATTAGAGTTTTTAAATTCAGCTGCTGTGCCTCTTTACTTGACAAGCCTCCGCTGTTGACAGGGGTTTGAGGCTTTTAAGATCTAATGTGTCCGCCTGCTATCTAAGATTGTTTCTTTGACTCGCTCTCCACTGTCCCTGCCTCTCTGTCTGCCCATCCTCTCCTTCTTTATGTTATCCAGTGTTGAGTGGGGGTAAGGAAAGATAGTAATCTGTTGTAGCCTTGGCACTCTCTCGCACTCTGGTCTCATTGAAGAAGATTGATGGTCCTCTTTCTGGAATGGCTGTTGTTTTGGATGGAGAGAGAAAAAGATGGAGGCAGAGAAGTGGATTTAGAATGAAAAACTGAGCGCGGGAGGCGGAGGGGTGGGCAGGCGGTACTGGGGGGAAAAGAGAAATGGAGGTAGGGTGAATGATAGTTGTAAAAAGATGGAGAAATTGAAGAGGAAATGTCAGTGTGGAGGAGCTTGAGAGCTCATTAAATTCAGTTTGTATTTTATTGAGTGAGAGTCTGTATCCACCTGTGATTGGTTTCATATTCATGCATACATTTTTTTTTCTTCTGATGCACGTAGGGGTTATGGAATTGGCTGCAGTTAGTTTGCATGTCAGCAGGATTATATTTAAATGTCAGCCTTTCTCTCTGAATGCAAAGAAGGCAGGAAACATGTTGTGATGGACCGATTTTGTGTGTCATGTTTCCGTTCCATTAGGCCGCTGTAGCAGCTAAGCCCATAAGGTATCTGGTATTCTCTATTAGTAGTTGGTGCCGCATTGCTACGAGGAATTAGCAGCCCTTCATCCGGCTTCATGATGGGTCTATTGCTCAGTGCCCGTGTGTGGGAGGCGCTGGGTTGATTGGCTGTGATGACAGTTATGCTCTTAATTGTGTCAGTTATTCTTCCTCTGTGGCTCTTTTGAATGTAGTGAAGCGCTTGATGTAACCCCCCTGGCGTTTTGTTCCTTTCTACATATTGGTCTTTTTAAGTCTGTGCAGGTTTTAGGAGCAGTGAGACGGAGAGGAGCAAGCCTTTCTTCTTCCCTCTTAATTCTCCCCTCTTTTGAGAGAAGAATTGATTCTGACACCTTTTTTTTTCTTCTCCGGGCTACCCCCGTCTCTCCGTGTCCCTTCCTGCCCTCTGCTTAATTTGTCTTCCATCCCTTTAGTGTGTCTCCTTTTCTCCTTCCTGTTCCTTGACTATTGTTTGAGCTGCTGTTCCACTCCTCTCTCCCTGTCTTTCTTGCTCTATTTCATCAGTATGTTGTACATCGACCTATCTTTCATCCTGCCTCTTCCCCCTCTGCGTCTTGTCGGCTCTTCATTTTTCTGCTTTCTGTTTTCCCCCGTTCTCATATTTTTCGTTTCCCACCTCCCTGTCTGGCAGCTCCATCCTCCTTTCCTCTTATTTCCAGACAGGCCGCGCTGTCTTATGATGCTCAAGACATCGCTGAGGTCGACCAGTCAGGCCTTGGTGGCACGACTTGCCGGATTGTCTATCGTCATCTGTCCTTGTCTTAGCTGACCACTTGAGACTGCCAGAGTCACGGGAGGGCAAACGACACGGGACAGAGTTGACAGGAAGGGCATCAAGGCCGATCCCATCCTGCTTATCCAAACTGTTGATGGGGTTGTTACAAGCTACAGGTTATACCTCATCTCCTGTGGTCACAACCCAGTATCACACTTCTGACCTGTGTGAATATTGGACACAGGCTATAGCCTACAAAATAACAATCATTTTTTAAATTCTAAAAGTGGGGCCACGATGAAGGAAGGAGATGATTTTAAAGTTGAGGATTTTGTTCTTACTGTGCGATTGGTGTGTCACGATAACAAAGATTTCTATCCACGAATATCTATCCAGGAAACAAGCTTTGAAGACGATGCAGACTTTTCAGCATCTTTTAAGCTGGTATGAAGAATGTGTTAGCAACATTAGTATTAACTGGAGTTGAGCTTCTGTCCTCCCCGAGAATCCCAAGTCCAAATCTCAAACCTTTTATCTTTGGTCTCCACCATTGTGAGAGCACCATCTGTCCCCTTACTGGCTAAATATACTAGCTAAATATTCCAGTGTTTCACCTTCTATGAGCAAACTTTGTCAACATGACATTTGTTATTGGGAAGGTAGCTTGCAGTTGGTTTTCAGAGCAAAACAACTGCCTTCTACAGCTGAAAAAGATGTTAGGAGAGTGAGCCAAGTAAAGTTGTGGCCCCTGATATCAAAACAATAAGGTCAAAATCAAAAGCCCCACAGGTCTGAAGGGTTTACTATAGTCGACTGCTGAGAGAGTCAGCTTTAAAAGAAGGTCAGTTTATTCGAAAAAATGTGAAAGGAAGGATGAAAAATAACAAATGACCATCACAACGTCTCGGACTAACAGCTCAAAACTCATTTTTAGAGTAATGTTTAACAGAGAAAAGTGTTGGGTCTTTGGTTGCTAAACATTAAACATTACATTAAACAATTAATTAAATATAATGATGGTTGGGAATAATCGTTCCACCACAAAAAACACAAGGCAATTCAATTATAAGAAAGGGTATTATATGAGTATGGAAATTAAATCAAAACTTTGAATTAAAAAGCCTTTTATTATTGTGTTTAAATCATAAGAAAAGGCTAATCATCACCGCAAGGTCTCCATTGGTACTCCAGACAGCAAACAACATGTGGTCTCAGCTGTGTAGTAACAACTTGACATGCCCTGTAATTTTTTACATTATAGGCTTTATGGTTTTATTTACAGCCTTTCTTTTGGTATTATATTATATTTTTTCACCTGCTTTGCCTCCATTTGGCTTTTGTTTCTCTACAGGTGAGGCCACATTGTGTTGTTTGTCATTCAGGGTAGGAGAGGGGGAGTGATGCGCAGCAAAGGGACCCAGGCCAGGAGTCGAACCGGGGTTCTCTGCAGAGCCTCGGCACATGGGTCGTACGCGCTACCAACCGAGCTAAGCGGCGCCCCAACCAGTCATCCTTTCTTAGCTTCAGCTCCATTGATGTCTTACTGCAACAAATAGAGGTAGCACCAAGATAAAACTAGTGAGTTGCCAGATATTATTCCTGCTGTCATCTCAAATTATTCAGTTTTCTCTGCATTTGAAATATGATAAGAAACTGCATTCTGTACAACAACAAAAAAAAATCCTGATTTATCTTACTTAAGGGATGTTATACACTTTTTTATCAGACCAGGTTGTTATTAATAGACTTTTAAAATGGAGCCTATTGATCTGCGGTGCATCTGTGTTGTTGTCAAGTTTTCAACTCTGCTTAGACAGTGACAGTGATCACATATTCATTTCAGGTGAGCTATTGATCAGAAGGTGCCGGGGCCCGTGCACACATCTCAGAGCAGGGCTGCCTTTTTGACATTTATTTCAGGGTTCAATGTCTGTCTTTTTGCATCTGATTGACATTTCCTAGGTATGTATGTGTAAACATGTGGATCTTAAGATATTTCTTTCATCCGTGTAGATCATCCCCTCTCTCTCGGAGGTAAAAGCCCGCAGGCGGTTTGGATGCTGGTTGTGAATACAAAGAGCTCAAATGTATTGTCAGTTGCCTACTGTGTTTTTTGTACAGTATATCTAATGTGTAGTATTTCTTGGCCAAATGTAAGTTAGTGTTTTAGTCGGTAATAGAATTTGTGTATCCTCTGAGGCAACTTGTGACTCGCTTTTCTGTAGTTTCAAGTAAATCGTGCCTGTTTTAAAATGCAGCTTTATGAGCCGGTTATGACATAAAATTGACTCAAATCAGCCAGCTTCTTCTTGTTTAAACGTCTTAAATGTCAGGGATCTTTATGGATTGGCTGTGTTATGGGCCTAAAGAGCGTCACTGTGGCTGTTTAGACGTTTTGTTACAGTCCGCGCCCCTTCTCTCGGATAATGATTGGCTAAACGCGACCAGCCGGCTCTGTGAAATCCTGTTCATCTGTGGTTGGCAGGCATGTGGAGTATGAGTAAGCGTCCTCGGTCATGTTTATTTAGGTAGAGGTGGTATTTGAGAGAGAATTAGACTTGGAGGATTTTAATGAGACTGCCACAGCATACCTCCACGCTGGAGTTGAGTGCCACCGTGGGTCTGTGCTGTCAGATGGCTTCACTGTTATTGGGGTCTCTGTGGGCCCTTTCATTCATCAAATTAACATGCAGCGTATATATCTGAGTTATATCCATATTGATGGGTCGGTGTAAATATAACCCACAAAGTATTAAAAAGAGAATTAAGCTCGAATTAAGTCTTAAAGCTATAAGCGTCATCATTTGATTTGTGGAAATGAGATTGAATTCCTTCATAGCTCAGTTTACACCTGTGGCTTAATTTGCTGTTTGGATACAGTCCAGATACAGTTTGTGTTTGGATTAGTGTTTTAATACTGGGTGTAATTACGTAAGGAGTCCCTGTCCCACTTTGTTCCGCCTCGCTGTGTAAACCTCACCACAGTCCCTGTAAAACATGTGTCTTTGTAATATCTTGTCACACGGACACGCGCGCAAACACACACACTCTGCATCTCAGAAAATGTTCTGCATTCAAGTCTCCTACATAACAGATGCGCACACAAACAGTCAACTTGACAAGGAGTCTCTTGCAAGAATATGATAAGGCACTGGCTCACACCCACGCTTGATCTCACAACTACAGTCTTGTTGATTCTTTCCGCTGTTTGCGTTTGCAGCTTGCCAAGAAGCCCAGGCTTTGGACAGACTTGCAGTACTGACACACCTACAGACAGAGAGACCTGACGGACAGAGTCCAGCTGGCGAGTCATGGCAGCAGCAAGCGGAACAGATGTGCAAGGGACTTTGATCTAGGTGAGTACCAAATGGGGTGAGGATCTTGGGGAGGGAAGCAGGGGTGTTCGTCTGTACCAATATTTGGAAATGGCAAGTATACTGTGGAGATGGTTGGCTGAAATAGGGGGTGTTAGAGACACTTTCAGCCAATAACACATCTTTTAAATTTTAGTTAGCACATTTGACTTGAATTAAATACTCTCTGTAGGTCCGCAACAGTCCCTTTTAAACCAAAACAGAAGGCCTTAAACTGATACCAGTAATCCCATACATAAAGTGCTTTAAGTCTTAAACTAAGGTGCAAGTAGTGCATTACATAAATATTGCGGTGCCATGTGTTCTCCACTGATTTGTCAGACGAGTATTGCATTAGGTCTACATGCTGTGTTGTTTTGAGTAATACATGGCATCAGTGTTGACTTTGATAGTTGGCTTTCTTGTGCTGTGGGTGCACACATGTCAGGGGAAATAATAAGTTACCAAGTTGCAGTTTAGTAGTTTCTCTCAAGCAAACTACATTTTGTTTTGCTTTTTGAGAGACATACATCTATTCTCAGGTGGCTAGTGTTGAACCAAATACTCGGTAAAAGGAAACTGATGGTCCAGAATGAGAAATAAGGAATATGGTTTGAATAGAAAACACAAACCTTCAAAAAGAATGAAGGTGAGGGAAGATCTGAAGGCTACCAGTGAAGGAATACCAAGTAGCAAGAGAACAGATGATGTAGTAGACCCCTGATCATACAAATGGCAGCAAGGTAAGAAGTTTCCGGTAGTGTTCAGCTGTCATTTAAAAGTGGAAATTGCACCCGGTTTATCATTAAAAAAAATTGTAGAGTGAGGAAAGAGGAAGGGGATCAGGGGGAAATGAGGGAGGGTGGAGGATGTGCTAACACGAGAGGCCAAAAAAGAACAATTAAATATATCCTTCAGGGGGAAATAATGTGGGCCTGTGTGTTTCACACCTCCCCCCAAAAAAACTTTTCCATGTTAATTAGGTAATGTAGAACTAGCGAGAACAGCAAGACAGCATAAAAGCAAGGCCGAAAACCAGATGAAAAGACAGCGTAAAATAGCACACTGTATTCCGTTAGAGGCCATAAGACGCACAGTTCTGTGTGTGCTGAGAGGATAATAATGCATTATTGATGTGACATACTGGCCTGCTGATGTGTACAGGTTTGTCTCCTGTTTCATAAAAAACGTGCAACAAATTGAAAAATCTCTATTTTCTGTTTAAAAGGTAAATGTAAAGACATGACTAATTCAGGGACACAGTTCAAATCTATTCTCCATGTTCCCACATGTTTGAAGTGTGATATACCTTCATGTATTCAAAGTGAAACTATCTCACTTGGCAGTGTCTTCGAACATCAGCATTGCTGCATATATCCATGGAAATTAAATCTGTGTGTAGGATTTGTAGAGAAATGCTGGGTTATTTTAATCACCTCAGAGCATCATGCAGAATCGACGTTGAATATGGTCTTGCAGATGTATGTGAGACGGTGCCTGTGATATTGGATTTCCTGGCTTTGACTTAATTTGTGTTCTCTCAAGAAACTCAAATATTTTCAGCAGTATTGAAAATGATTTAAACTACTGTTTTGTTTTCATGCAAGACTAGATGTGTGACTTCTGTGCGTATGTCTGTACACACCAATGAAAGACAGTCCTTGCTGACCCTGCAGTTACAGCCAATTTGCTGTGATCACAGTGACAAGTGTCTCCATATGGATACTTAGTAATTAGCTAAGAGGAGATGGAGAAAGGTTGGAGTTGGTGGTGCATTCGAAGACCTGTCAGAGGGCCCCACTCATCTTACACCCCCCCACCTCCGAAATCTGTCAGGAGGCTTGTCTGGGGCCCGTCCCCCCCCCCGGTCCCCTCCCTCACACTTGGCTGCTCCAGTTAATTGAAGCCACTTCAGATCAGTCAGAGGAGCTGGATCTGCACGCCTGAGCAAACCACGGTGCTCACCTGACCTGTCAGTCACTACTGCCAGCTGTCCGCCACACACAACCTCATCCTAACACATTTAAATCCTAAGGACACAGCCAGGATCCGAGAGAAGCTCAGATACACCCACCTCACTAGATCTGCCCAGTTGTATTTTAAGCCAGGGTGTGTTTGCGTCATTCAGTTGTGAAGAAGTGTATCTGAACATTTTTGGTTCATTTCCTTCAGACAGGTAAGAGGGATAGCTCTTAAACTCAAATAACACTGGCACAGAGATATCAGAAAATGTGGACTTCGGTGAACAGCAGGGCAGTTTGTTAGGAGTCCTTCATCTACAGGAAGTGACCCTGAAATGCAGTTTTATGGCTGTAAGTGACTGATGTTGTCATCTGATAACCTGTTCTTACTCATGCTTGAAAAGCCAAGCAAAACAAAATAAGCCAGGGGCAAACTTGCTCTCAAGATGCAGTGAAATGCTTTTCAATGCATTTCTACACTCTGCATAAGAGAAGACAGGAAGCATTAAAGCTCTGTTCAAACAAAGAGCAAAGACTGCAAGTGCACAAAGCTGAGCTGAAGTGATACGGACCGCAATTGGATTTGTTTTGACTAATTTGCTTCCCGCATGGCTTTTGTTGATAGATTACGGCTGAATTGAAAATTGTGTGTGGTTATCATAAAAGACACCAAGGCACAAATGCAAAAGAGCAACTACTTGTCCCTTGATTTGGACCAAAACAAGCTGACTGTGGTTTGCAAAGGCCATTAAAGTAATACCTTCATTATCCCTGCAGAGAAATGTTCTTTTTCTTCGGTGAGGGCCCTGCATGGTTAGATGCACAACGAACAAGTCCTCATGCCTACAGGACAAAATGGTTTCTCCGTCAGTACCTTCCCAAAAACAAATTATATTAAGGTTTACACGTTGGCAACTGTCCGGGCCAGTTTATGCAACTAAAATGACACGGTTGTGTTTATTTTGGCACAGGAATCAACATAAAAAACAGCAACTCCGTAACAGATTGTGCAATGTTTCTGTGCACATTTCAGCCTCCCGGCTCTATTTCTTGCTAGAGCAAAATGGCTCAGAGGCTGATGGAAAAGTGAAGGATTGAAAAAGTGAGGAAAAGAATTCAAAGAAACTGCTCCTCTAATATGGCTGCCGAACAGATAGCAGTAGGTGGGCCACATGGAGCTGTTACAATAGAATAATTCAATTCCGGTGATGTTTGTCCTTTGTAGTAGTATAATTTAAGTTTGATTTGGAATCAGTGGGTCACATGACAAGCACAGAAGCTACTGATAAATAAAAAAAAAAACATTGGTTTTACTAGTTGGGCAGATTGGCATGTGACAACGTCTGCAGTGAAACATTGTGATAAATGATGACATTGTTGTTTATGAATATAAGGCAGCGTGTCCCCTCGGTGTAGTCCTAAGGTAGTAGTTGGATATTAGCTTACCAACGTAGCCACTGCTGCTTCCCGATACCACTGACATACAGTCCTATGCCAGGTTTTAAAAGCATCCTTGCCTCCACACCACATGTCCATAACTAAGCTTTGTTCAGCGTCATATGCATAAAACAATGCTGGTTGACTAGCCAAGGAAGCTAAGCTAAGAAAACTGTGTATAAAAACGTCATGACTGAGAGAAAAAATTGGCCCGCGGGAAAATAAACTCTGCTGCCACTAATTTAACTGAGTGTCTTGGGTTCGCTTAACCGAGCTGGTTTAATAAGAGAATAATAAATGGGACATGGAGACGTAATGTTAGTGCACTGAGCAGCAACACACTTCTTTTCATTTGCTCTCCCCACATATCATAACAACAACAGCTCTTGCCCTACGGCAAATCTGAGGGGACACGCCACTTCATTGAGCTCTCTGGAGAGGAGCCTTTTAAATCACAATGTTACGATGGTCAGGGATCGGTAGTCGATGGCTGTCAGCCAACGGCGATGGAAGGTGGTATCATCCATCGGCCCAACCCTAGTTGTGACTCAGACAGAGTGTGATACTTTGACAGTCTTTTTTGACATACACTGATTTGAAAACAGTACGAATAAGATTCAGTGTTTATGCTTATTGTGAATCTGGTGCCAGCAACCTGTCACAAACAAGCTGGGACGGGGCAACAAAAGACTGAGATAGTTGTGGGACGATCATTCCAAAGGTAAACAGGTTCACAGGTGATAGTATCATGATTGGGTATTTGTGAAACATATGAATGAATTAACTTTGTACAAACACTTTTTGTTGTTTGTTTTCATGGGTTTTTTTTCCATCGGGTATGTCAGTCAAACGGAAATGTATTGATGGACAATAAGTGAAACCTTTGTGGTTAATATTGACAGAGTTTGGAGATGAGCCAACTGTTGTCTTACTGCCAAAATGGGGTCAAACTGAGTGGGAAGATGCCGCTTTATCTGGAGTGAATGTCTATCTGAAATGTCAAAGAGTAGGCTACTTAACTTCTGCAGCTGAAAGCAACATTATGTAACTTATTTGCCTTAAAATAACAATTTCAAAAAAATTATTTTAATGCTAGAGGGTCTCATAACAGGGTGAATGGTGTCTCTGTCTCAGCCACTCCGCCCCACATCACTTGTTTCTGCACTATGTTACTTTAGTGAGACAGTAGGATCACAGCGTTACATACGTGTTTACTTCAGCATACGAGCTTCCAGCACATAACATCGTTATGATGTGATGAGAAAAACAAACGCATTTGCCTCTGCCATGGGTGAGGCACAGAGGAGATGAGATGCAACGAGGGGTGCCCCGGCTGTAATCGAAGCTGGTACGCCGCGGTGAGGTCTGAGCCTGAGTACATGGTGCGTGCACTCTACCAGGTGAAGTACCAGGGCACCCACAATGTTATTTTTCACAGTTGTCGTGGAGCAGGCAAGTGGCTCAGTGCCCTGCTCACTGACACATAAGCAGGGTGGATGTTTGCAGACGGCTTGCACCTTAATGTCCTCCTGTTGACGGATTGTCACTGCAACACCCTGTTGCCCTAAAAGGGGAAAGTCGTCTATCAGGCATCCTGCAGGAATTCTGCAGAGTTTAATACTTTCCTCCTAAATGCTGTGCTCTTCTGTTGGTTCTGCAATGCTGCCTTCCATAGCACTGAACACCAGGGATGTATGAAGTAGAACCGCAGGGAATAGATCTTTTTGAGACAACCCACTCGGGAGTGAACGTCTGAGATGAGAAGTGGAGCTTGTGTATTGTTTTAAATGCCAGGCTTCTCCTCATTCGCTGTGCCTTCTTGTGCGAGCCTTTACTTGTGGCTCAGTCAGCTGACATTTAATGCTCAGCTATTACAGTCTCTGCTGCTTCAGTATAGACCTACTTGTTACTGGCATGAATATGAACGGACAGATGTGACAGCTGGCCAGCCATATGTGACAAGCCTTTTAGATCTTTATGCCTTAATTATTTCCTCCCTTGGGACCAATATTGACATTTTAGGTCTTAACGTTCAGACCTTACAAACTGCCAGCCTCCATTTGGCATTATCTGTCTCTTGGCAACATCCAAGGCTACCGAGAAAGGTGCGCGATAATTGCTCACTGCTAAGTTCATTACCATCAGCTGTGGTGAGATGGGTGCTATAAAATTTATCAGTGTTGTAAAGATAATTGTCTGTAAATCATGTCTGGTGTTTACTCAGAAGTGGCTCTGTCTAAAGTTTATTTAGTTTTTTTTCCTCACTATGAAAAATGTAGTTTTTGTGGGAGTTTTTCCTCATTTTTTTGTGAGGGTCTGAGGTTAGATGGAGTCGTTTTTCATTTATATTTATGGTTTGGGGGCACTGAGGAACCCTCTGAGACTTTCTGTGATTAGAGGCTATGCAAATAAAACTGACTTAATTAATAACTGAAAGTGGAAGTTGAAAAATTTTGAATGCTGCGTCTGTAAATATCTAGTCTTGGCTGCAATTTTTTACATGGCTCCAAAAATCCTGCCGGCAGTGTGTGCAAGTGTGTGTCTTATTTTATTTCCATGATGTCACACTTAATGAGAGCACGTTCATGGCTTCTTCATGTACATGCTGTCATCTCCTTTGAAGAATTTAAAAGAAAACACTTTTGGGTGTTTTATTTATCACATCGTCTGATAAGTAGCTATCACAAGAGTGAAGGCAACTCTGCTGCCTTCTCTATGAATCTTTTTTTCCCTCCATCTCACCTGAGTCATCCCACACATTCTCATTTTTCTTGCAATCCCAGGTTCTAATTTCAGTTCCACGGCAACCCTGCGGCTCCCTCCACTTATTCCTCCTCCCTCGTCTCTCTGAGCTCCTTGTTAAGTGTGGCAGAGCTGGTTAATGATTGTGTTTTATTTCTATTTTTCCTCTGGTAGGCTTCCTTTTGATGGGCCACACATATCTTGACTCTTGACTGAGTCTGGCCTTCTTTCTGCTCTATCTTCATTTCATGTCTTTCATTTGTACTTGTTTGCTTTCTTTCCGGCGCGCCTCCTGCCTTTTATTTTTCTGCGTTTTTCTTTTTTTTTTTTTTTTCTCTGAGTCTGCCTTTGTGTTTTCTTGTTTTTTTCTCATGATGCTGCAGACGCCACTGTTAGCTGTCAGTCGAGCAGTAAATTGTGGTCACTCAAGGACACTGTGCGGACCATCGCTGCTTATCAAGTGGCGTACTTGGACACAAATTAGCTTGCTTGGTTTGCCTTGTCTGACTGTTTGCTTTTGTGCTGATCAAGTTGAAATGTTGAGCTGACCTCTCGGTTCATCAGTGAAAAGGTTGCTTGTTTGTACCTACTGTAAGGGATGCATAATATTATCCATTTCATTGAAATCCACCATATGTTCAGTCTCCACCACCAGTGCTCACTTATCTTTAACTGTAATGGTTGGTTCAGATTTAGACGTTCTGCTGTTTTAGTATCTGATTAATTACTAAACACTACATTGTTTCAGTGGGTTCGCTGAGAGCAGATGAGTGCAAATGACATCCACTTAAATGTAGAGGATTCACTTTGTCATAACAGTTTTGTTCTTTTTTTCTGCCACAGCTGCAGCCTTGAAAGTAAGCAAAACAATTATTGTGTTGTTGTGGATGTCACAAGATAATTTCAGATATGACATTAAAGATGTGAAACATTTCAACATTTACTACATTATTGCTTTGTATTGAAGAAGCAGTAAGGTACATTATAAGGGCTGATGTCGTCTCCCTACAGTTGAAGTCTCTTGTTGTCAGGACAGCTTACACTGACTTAGGCTGGAGTTTAATTAATGCTGTGTTAGCTGTTGACCATAGCTAAATGAACTGGACTCCAGTGTAATGAAGGGCTGTAAATCTTTAAGAATAAACTTTGTATGAAAAATGAATTAATGTTACATAAATACTGACGGCAGCCTCATTTGGCCAGTTTAGTCGTGGTCCTCAGTACATATCCCACCAGAACCTTGAACCCTCTTTTCCCTGGCTCTTGTTATTTATCCATCCTTCCCTTACTATGTCTTTTTTCACTTACCTCTTCGTTATTATTCTAAAAATGTTCTACTGTAGATATAATGTGGATAATGGGATGTCTTAAAATTGCGGGTCTTTATATTTCTTCAGATTGTAATGGAAGGCGCAGCTCGCTTGGTGTGAACATCAACAGCAAGAGGTTGTTCTGAAGTTGTTGGAAACAACTTAAATATCAGTCAACATAGAAATACTCGGCGATTCCTTGACTGGCTCCGAAGAAAACTCCTCTTTCGGTTACTTCTTCGAGACAAGTCTGTCTTGCTTATCCAAAGTTAGAGGGACTCGAAATCTGATTTGTTGTGACATCTGTCTTCCTTGTTTCCTTTGCTTTCTCAGTTTCTGTCTGTCATTTCTGAACATCCCTGGTTGTTTTCTTTACTCGTTTTCTCATTGGTCATATTCTGTGGACACTGTATTCGTGTTTGTGTTTAGATACATCAGTGGAAGAACAAAGGAGGCTCCTCCACCTTTTTTTTGTTTGCTTGCCTGCCTTCATCCCTCCATTCTTTCCCCACTCTTCCTATATTAGAGACGTCTATTGTCTTTAATATGTGCTTTTGATGTATTTACGAATTCGACGTGGTTAAAACATAAATGCTGTTTGGCCCCCCCACTGTTGTGGTTTTTCACTCGTCTTGTTTCTGTGTCTGTCTCTCTGTCCATCACCATCTTGGCATCTGGCAGAGCAGAGAAAGTCTCTCTGGTGCTTTTGATTGGCCGTTCAGAGATGGGAGTGTGTCTGCTTGACTCAAATGACTTCATTAGAGAGTGATAATCTCAGAGGGGGTCCCCTCCAGTGGCAGCCTGATGTGGTTTTATTTGTTTGGGCCATTTTGACAACAGAAGCAATGTGGTGGAATAGTTAACGAGAGGAATTTTCAAATGGCAAAACAGGAGTAGAAGATGGTTTTTAAGTCTCAAAGTTCGGCAGTGGCAGGAGTGCTCTCAGAGATAGTGACAGAGGGAGATGAATTAGGAAGGCTTGGATTCGGAGCATAACTGTTGGTTACGGTCCCAGATTCACTGTAGAGATCTGAAATGTCACTGTGTGAGTGTGTGTGTGTGTGTGTGTGTGTGTGTGTGTTTGTGTTGGTCGAGCAGCTTTATCTGTCTGGCATTTCCTGCTTTCAAAACCGACCACAGGACCAAGCACCATCTGATGACCCTCCAAAAGGCTCAGCGCTGCAAAGAATATTGAGGTGTACACGCGTAACCTTAACATGAATTAGGAAAGCTTGGATTTAGAGGATGACATACAGGGTTTTGTCACCTTCACCAATACCAGCAGTTATTTCGTGGGTGTTATCTTAATAGTGTTGCGGGAGTTCAGGTTTGATTCCTCCATGCTGGCTTTTCCACGAACCCCTGTGTGCAGGTAATGAGCTGATCTCAAATCAGACAGCGGGCTGATTAACACAGATGATATGAAACATTCGCAGTTGTCTGGTGTCAGCTTGTGGCTGCAACTTTGCAGGCTTTTTCCACTTCAGCACTGCGAGGATTGAGGTTGACATTTAGGTGCCAGCAGCCAAACAGAGACGTGCGACTGCAGCCACTCAACACCCACCACTATCTCAACTAGGGTTCTTCAGGGAGCGAATATTGAAAATGTCAAATGAAAATTATATCTAAATATTGAAACTTGGGAGATTTTCGCATTTTAATGTCATGTATATCCTATAAAGGGAGTTATATATAGCTATAATATGAAAAATATACCACATTAACATACTGTGCACCACAAAGAGTGGATAAACTTCCACTTTTTATGCACAATTAGCGAATAATGTGAGAAAATACAGGCTTATGCGTCTTCATTTGACTTATCTGTGATGGAAATCGCATTGAGATTTCTGCTGATGATTCCATTTCAGGCGTCCCCAGAATGCCTCATCTGACTGACCAGCAATATTTTTCTCTACTTAGCATTACTGGCATTTCTTATTCATTATCCAGGCTGTAGTTTGACACTTTTCAGTGTGAGACGGCTCATTTTCAGCCCCTCACTTGGTAATGTATTTGCTCTTTAATGTATAGATAAAAATGTACAAAAGGTGGGGAGATCACTTTTGGTTTTTAAACACGATCCATCTTTTATGAATTTAATGGAGAGCGTTTAAAATTCTCCCTGAATATAAATGAATTGTGCGTGCGTGTGGGTGTGTGTGTAAATGTGGTAATTGGGAGGCAGAGTGACGTTGGGGCACACAAAGGAGTAACCCTTGTCGTACCGAGTGCAACCGATGGATAGAACTGAACTTATTAGCGTGGCTACCTTTCCTCTCCCTTCCTTTCACTGAAAAGAGCAACAGCAAAGCAATAAGACAGAGTGCACCGGTTGCACCTGTCTCCGAATCTTCTCAATGGTTGGTGAGACTCTGCCTGTGTTTCCATACTGTTTAATTGAATGTATCTGAATACTGTATCTGTAGTAAATGAGAGAAGCTGAATAGGAATGAAAACCCTGTAATGAAACATATTTCTTAGTTGGGAACTAATGTCATTCTTAATGAGATAGATGCATGCAATCACTGAGTTGGCTAAATAATATCTGTAGGTGTGAAAGCAGTAGACAGGGAATCATATTATCACCTCTCTTTGTTTCCATCTCTGGATGTTCTGAAATACAGCCTCACAGAACGTACACCTCTGGTGTTGATGTGCATGAAACCAGTTTGTTCACCTCAGCAGAGCTGATGGAAACGCCTTACATTTTACATCTAAGTGCATTTCAAACAGTTTAGAAGTTGCTTGACTTTTCTGTTTGTGCATTTCTGATATTTTTTCTTTGTTACCTCTAACTTAGACTAAATGTTCAAGCTCTGTAAAAAAAAAAAAAAAAAAAAGCAAGTTAGTACTTAACAGTACACAGCACTGGCACTTAAACCTTTTACTCTTCAGCATACTCTAATGTTTCTCTGCCTTTTTTTCTCTCTCTCATATCACGATGGGGAGGCAGAAAAGCGCCAAACAGCACCATAGCACTGCCCATATTAACCTGCTGAGTTGTTCAGATTTGCGCTGCGGTGTGGACCTCGGCTCGAAATTCACAGTAATCATTACAGAATCAGTTCTAGACATAAACCTTCTCTTTAAAGTTTGGTTAGGTTTAGGCACAAAACCACTTGACTGTGTTATTGGATGTGATGGGATTGTTTTTCTAGTTATCAAAGTGCTTTAAATAAGGAAAGGGAAGATCACGGCAGTGGTTACAAAGAAACCCTGACAGTTGTCAGCTTCTGTTCTGAACCCACCCATCCATCCTGACCTCCTCCCATACGCGGCCTAGAGTTACTTTGCACCTTATGTCAACATTGATAATTTCTCCTGCTACAAGAAGGCTAGTAGAATGCTGCTTAGTAGGACCTTGAACGTTAACATAATGTTGTTTTGGTACAACAGCTGAAACTAGTCATTCTCTGATATTTTTATTGGAAGGACAGTCTCAACAAAGGATGACCCAGGTCCAACGCTTATGATGACCCTGTACGTCGCCTCCCTGCCTCTGCAGTTACTGCTGAATGGTCTCAAATGTAAGCTTCTCCAGTGAGAGAGAGATTGGATGTGACATGTGGTGAGAAGCAGGAATATTGTCCCTTGAGGTGGGGCGGGGCTGTTCTGTGGAAAAATGCCAGATTTGACCGTGCCGCTCCACCCCATTGGCATTAGCATTGCCCATGATCCCCATATTTCAACACGGCGATATGACAGTATGACAAGTTAAGTGAACAGTTGATCTTAATTGGCTCCTCTTCAGTCTGTGTGTGTGGATCCACTTGGGTTTTAAGTACCTTATGCTAATGGAAAGACTGACAGCAGGGACACATCGACAAGATGTTTACTTTTTCATTGATATTGGTTTCATTGATGGTCTCTTCAGACAGGATAGTGAACAGCTTCCTACAGACATCTTGCTGTCAGTCCCTCCTTCAATTTTTTTAGAATACATTCAGAACATCCTTTGATTTTTTTTTTTTTTACTAATTTCTTTGCTTTTTTCACTCCAAAAAAAGAGGATTTTAATGAAGATCCACGGCAAGTTTTCTCACACCACTCCTCTTTGACTCACTTTACCTCTGTTTAAGACGACACCTCACAAATTCACTGACTTGTTCTGCTCCCAGCACAGTTCATCATTATAATTGTTGGAAAGAAGGGAGGGAATGGTGCGAAGGAAATGGAGAAAAAAGGGAGTAAAACCTCACTCTGCTAAAATTCCTCCTTTATTTACCAATCTACTATTCTCTACATATTAAACACGTGAAACATTCAGAAGTCTATTATGAGATTTCAGACATCATTGCTTTGAAAATCACTGAATTCTGTGTTTTTTGCTCCACAAAGGGAGCCTTTACAGTTAATACACGCACATAGAATGTAAACTCTCAAATAAAATGACTGACTTGATAGCAAACTGGGAGCAATTCTGGACAAATCACTATCCAGAAGATGAAATTGTGCCTTGCTTGAATGAGCCTTTATTTGTTTCTGGGGATGGACTGAAAGCAATTTAACCATAGGCAACATTTCTGTGTCAGAGTAAGCTGACATGACTTTAAAGTGTATTAAAAAATGGAGAACAACACAAGGACCAAAGTTTAATCATGTCATGACATACTGTCAGATGGCAGAAAAATGCAAGGCTGAATTTATTAATGCACTGTAGTAATTGGTGATTTATGATTAATAAATCACCCGTATGAATTGCCCAGGTTGTTGGTCTCATCAAAGATTTATTAGGTGTACACAGCGGAGCATTAGGAGGCTACATTCAGGTTTTTGTTCCATCCTCAAACATGCTCTGAGGACCCTTTATTCTACTCTGAACAAAACATTCAGCGAGTATACATATTATATTTCCGTGTTTGAACATTATTTGAGATGTAAGAAACAATTTTCCCGTTGACATCTATTGTTTAGTAATTAAAAAAAAAAAGAAAAATATGTCCACACAATATCATCATTAACAGTGTCAGGTTCACTTATTTTCAGAGCCTGTATGGAACAAGTATTGCATTTCGCTTAATGTTCGGCTTATAAAAGCTGACAACCTGTTGGCACATGAAGGTATTGACTGAGTGCATACATGATGCCCAACACTGTGAAAAGAGAAGGCTCAGAAGAGATTAGACAAGCGGAGGGGATAAAGATAGAGCTAAAGACAAGCTTTGTTTTTGGCCCCCTTATGAGCCAGGGCTCCTGCTAATTACCAAGCTCTCTGGTCCTTGCTAAATGTGTTTGAAATCCACTGGATGCAGATAATTGAGCTGGAAATGTGTTACATGACAAAGTCACGCTGAAGGACAGCCACTAAAAAAGGCCTCCTCTTCACTTCCCCCTGTTTTCTCTGTCAGGCACACTTTTGAAATAAAACTCCCCCAACTGATTCATACCACCGCGTTTGTCTTTGTTGTTTGTTGAGATTGAAGCTTAGGGGATGTTTGAGCCACCTATTGTGATAAGCTATAGTCAAAACAGAGACAGGCCAATGGCGGATGTGTCAGACAGGCCTGTGTTTTCTTGTTGCTGAAATAATTGCTTTTAGCCTTCAGTTTAGGGATGTGAGCTTTTAAAGACACATCGCACATCATCATGGCAAAGTAGAGACATGTTTTATAGCCACGGGCTGAATGTGTCTGTCCATGCATCTCAAGTTTTCTCTCTCCTAAGCAGCCGCTTGTACAAATTTTGTATAGCCTAAATCTGAAATTGATTTCAGCGCTTCATATGAAAATTGATTTACGGGCTTGGATGCATTGATCCCGGCAGAGATGGGCCTCCCCTGAGAATGTTGGAGTAAAGTGAAAACAAGGTGAAGAGAGACTCCCTGTCGTTCTATTTGCATTTTAATTATAAGTTGCATCATTGCACTGAGTGCGGTAACAAAACAACTCCCTCGCCCTCCATTCACTCTTCCCTTTTGCTTCAAGCTTGGCTCGCTTCATGAGAATGAAACTTCATGCCGAGAGCCTCCGCAGGGCAGACAATGAACAGCAGGGTAATACGTAGGAGTGAACTCAGGAGTGTGAATAAAGGTGAAAAAAGCCTTACCTTGTTGTTGCGCAAATATTCAGTTCAGACAAAGGAGGATATTGTTATAGCCCAGTCTCACTCCCAGACTGCCGAATACTGGCATTCTGTGACGCCCTTATGTATCTCACATACATGCACAAGGTACCCTTAAGCGACTTTATAAGATTCACCAGGAATTCGAATAATTACAACGTAAACCCATCTGTGACAATATTAGATGCTCAGAGCAACTGCTGCAGCCATCCAAGTAAGATGACGAAGTATAAAAGGTGACAAGTCTTTGTAGGTGCCTGGTCAGGGTGGATGGATGGGACAAACACAGGACTTTAACTGAGAAGCGTTCTGTTCATCTCCTGTGTGAAACCTAACCCCGACTTATTATTTTGACCCAAACCATACTCTTTGCCTAAAGATAACCACACAGATTTGGTCCCTAACCAATGCGCATGCTCTCCTGCAAGTGTGTGGCACACAAAGCTAAAGGGAGCTGGAGGGCCGTGGCAAAGAGTTGGCATGGAGTGCTGTAGGAATGACTCCTACAGCCTAGAAATAACTTAGTATGTTCCCACTTCCCTTCGTCTTGAAGCTTAACAGATGTTCATGTTTTGTTCTACCACATAAAATATGTGAGTAAACGTGTTTTTAAAATAAGCCGGTTACTAATTAATGGCTAAGTCATCATGCCATCTAGTCTCCAGTCAGTCTTTACAAGTGGATTTAAGTTTTAAACTAGTTTAGCTTTAACTTTCCAATATGCTCATCGATCAGTTTATCGTAGTAGTTAAGTGTGGATGATTTTATGTAGTAAGACACTTGGTTTGTTTATAGCCTCACGTTAGATTGCATTTAAGTTCTGGGGATGTTCATTATTGAAGGTAACCTTGCTGGTCCCATTGCCTTTTTTCTTGCTAACGGAACCGGGGTGATGCGATGCTTACGTCCAGGTTAGCCTACAAAAATATGTCAGTGCAGTTCTCTGTCTGACAACTTCAAAATTCGAAGAGGTTGACTGTCTAAGTAATATTTTTATTTGGATGTTACTTAGACGTACTCGTCTGTGTTTTGGTGGGTGTTGCAGAAGAAGTCACACAGAGTGAGACAGAGAGCTGTGGACTGCAGCCAGTATCATTTTGCCATTTGGAAAAGCACTTTTCTGTTGTTATCGTGGCAACATGGGGCTGTGACTGTGGTTTGATGTCTGTCTCTGATTATATCATTTTGAGTTTCTCAAATCTCAGATTTTCACAGTGGGCTTTGTGTCTCTCTGTTGTGGGCGTGCTTGTGTAGAAGTGTATGTATGTTTTGTTGTACTGTGAGTATAGACGGCTAATTAATCACATTGGACTAGTGTGTATACAAATTGCAAGAGCACAGCCTGTAGATGTGGGGGCTTCTGGGTGTTTTGCAGGATGGCAGTGTGTTTATACACACATAAGGTTGTGTATGTAAACAACATGCAAAACTGTGACCACTATACGGCACAGCGGCAGCAGGATCAAATGCGCCCTTTATCTTTCTTCCTCATCCGTCTTATTGAATATGTAACATCGGATGTTTCTAGCTGAGTGTGCTAAATATTGGGAGAAGAGTATGCAGATAGATTGATTTGCATGTGTAATGTGATTTACCCTGACTGAAAGTCATTGCGGTAAAGGTATTTGTGTGTGTAATGAAGTACACCAGACCATGCACTTACTTATCAGACATTTCTTTCGCAAGTGTGCAGCTTTGTTGCAAAATGTGGGAATTTTACAGAGAGCAAAAGTGTTCAACATTTTGACTGTAGTTAAAGTGAATGACTCGAAAAAGACGGTTTGAAGATGTGTGGGTGAGTGTTGTGGAGGAGCCGCTCCTTTGTTTGTGTTTGGATTTAGGATTGGACCTTTTATAGCGAAACAGTGAGTCACACAGCAGCTGGTCAGCTCTGCAAAAACCACAGCAAAGCAGAGATTTGGGGAAGATCAGAAAGGATGGAGAGATGGGGAGAAAGAAGAAAGGATGATGGCAGAGGCCAAACGCTGACAAAATACTTTCTTCTTTGTCATTTTTTTCTTCTTTTTTCATTTTTTTCCTTAGGCTGATCATTAAGACAGCTTTTAGCCTTAATGATATAATACATGATGAATATATAGAGTAGACACCTTTTTGTTATTGTTTTCCCCCGTGCATTAAAAACATGATTGTTCCTTGCTTCACTCGTCAGCTTAATACTCTTAACTGGAGAAAAAATACTGATGTATTTTAGGTTTTGAGAACTGTTACTCTCATGTCAAAGTACCAGCGGCACTGTGAAGTTGTCTCTTGGAAATGTAGTCCCAAACATAAATGCAATGTCTGCATATCTGTAAAGGTGACACTTTAATGAAGTTAATTAACATTACCACTCATAGCAGTGTTACTTAATTCTGTGATGTGTTTATTAATCTGCGCTAAGCTATCTCACTTTACTTAGATATGAGACTTCTTAGGGTGTTTTCTGTCATCTTGGCTGCATGAATTAGCACTTTTCTCCATTTTACAACTAGAAATGCGAGTAAGGAAGACACGTGGATCTGGCACGGTACCCTGATTTTATTGCAAAATCTTTGCTGTGTTTAATAGCGGCAGACAGAATGGGGAGTTAAGGTTTAAAAAAGGAGTGGGAAATGAGGAGACAAAGAAAAAGAAATAGAGAGAGGAGGCCATCAGTGATATGGAGAGGGATGGCGATGTTGTTTCGCTGGGGTTTGCTCCACGGTTCAGGGAGGGCTTCTGTCTTTGCCGGCGCCTCTTAATCCATCACACCTCCCACGGTCCTGGAATCCGACACACTCCAGTGTCTCCCCACCACGCCGCAGAGTTCGCGCTCAGCCCTGTCATGCATGTGTGCCCACTGTTCCCGTTATTCTCTTATCCCTGTTTTCACCCTCTTTTTCTCTCTCTGAGTGAGTGTCAGGGCTATCAGCGGTGCCTCCGGGCAAGATGGACAGGCACTCTTTTACAGCAGACATGTTTTCGTGCGAGCTCCACATCCAGCCTTGTTCACACATGAGCCTTTCACTCACACCTGAGAGGAGAATCTCCTTCCCTCTGCCTACTTTGCTTAACTGCGGCAGCTTCTCGGATAAGATTTCCCCGCCGTTAATGTCAGAGACACCTTGGCTACTTTCTTCTCTTATGACTGTCTTCTACTCTGCTGCCAAAACTCCTGAATCTCATATACAGAGAGTTGGAATCATTTCTGTCGTCTGATCCCTGTGCGTGTGCTTATTTGACAGGAAGTGCAACGCCAGCCAGCTGTGCATGATTTTTCGAAATGAGAGTCGGCTACTTCACTTGATCAATCTTGCTGATCCCCCAGATGCATCGTGCACATGCTCCCCGTAAGCTTTTGGAGCAGCCATCCACTTTTAATGGAATCTGACCTTATAATGAACAGGCTTCATTAACCCTCTGTCAGATTTCTCACCCGGACTGGAGGGAAGAGGGCAGCGGGGGTTGTTAAAAAAGCACACGGTTGACTCTAAGCTGTGGAAATTGAGCTAGCATGTGGGCTTTTGATTTACGTTCAGAAATGCGTCATGCATACGCTCAAAGCTGCAACACTCTGTCACTTAGCCTCAGCTTTTTGGCATGTTTTCAATCTTTGTAGTCTGTCCCTCTAAACTCTGCAGCCCGTCTCTGTGCCTCGCTGTTTCTCTCGCTGCCTATTGTCGCACAAGGTGACCCTCTAAACACTCCAGGACCCCCGCTGTGGTATCAGGCTTTTCTGCAGCAGCCAAATCACACAGCTCCACCCTCTGTCCACCTGATGGTGGTGTCTCAGCACTGTGCCGCCTGCCTCCCTCCCCTCCCAGCAGGGAGCGGGGCCTGAAGGGAGAGGCTGGTGGGTGGCTCTCTGTATTTGATGTTTCCCTTTCATTTTGCAAGTTGAAGGGAATTTAGATGGAGACGTGTGTGTGTGTGTGTGTGTGAGTGTGTGTTTGTTTGTAAGTTCTTGTGTGCTCGCATGTAGAATGTGTTTTTTTCCCCCCCTTTTATAATAAATTTACTTTATCTTTTTGAGAGTATCAGCAATAGCTGTAATGAATTCCAGAAGGCTTTGCATCTCTTTACTCTGTCACTCTTCACCTCCTATTTCACAGCAGGCTTGCTCGCCTGAAGTCTCTGCCATATGGCCATACTGAAGAATTTTTGGGATAAACTTAACTATTTCATATAAAAATTCATTGATATAACTGCATAAAAATGGCTTGTCATCATCATCAGCAGCAGTTATAATGTGTGTGCATCATTGCATTGAAAAGGTAGTGTAGAGTTATGTGCCTTTTAGAATTAAAGTTGTATCTTTAAAAACATAATTTATTTTAGCAATTCAGGCCCAAACAGTGCCTGTTCCTGCCAGTATATTGCATCAGGAGCAAAGCTGAGTAATGAATTGAACTGGTGCTACAGAGTTTCCCCAGCCTACGAATCATATTTTCCAGACATAAGGGAACATGCTTGTTCGGTGCAGACCCCTGGAAAATTCACATCATCATCATTTTTTTCTTTCTCAGTGAAAATGAAACACAAAAAATAACCTGATACATGTCAAAATCACCTTGATCTGATTTTTTTATTGCGTATTTGTTACCTCGGGGGAGGACTGTGTATAGTGACTTTTAATTTTTAAGGATAGAGAAGATATGTTGTGTTTTGGGATTTTGCAATTATTTGATAGTGTCACTGGAGATCACAGAGGATTTTGGCAAAGTTTTTATCTTGTTAACTACATTGAAGTCTCGTCTTTTTTTGCCAACAATATTGCGTGTTGATATGGTCACAGTTCAATGACGCTGGTTGTTGGTCATCGTCATCTCATTTTATCATTGTAAATTATACTTAAGATAAGAGCAACTGCCACATACTGACCATAGTATGTGCTAACATGCTCACTGTCAAATGTTTCACATGGTACACTGAAATGAAAGTTGAGCCAAGTCTGATAGCATCATGACTAATCTGACAAGATGAGCCTAAATATCCCAAATTGGTTTATGTACTGTACACAGCCCTGAATTACAAAAGGCTTTGCCTTGTCTATTCATAGACCTTTGATTGTGATGGTTTAAACTGGGCTTTTCTTTCACACCATGATTCAAACCACACATTTGTGCCTCACAATTGGCAAAAAGCTAAGAATAGCAAACTTCCATTCCATTTTTAGTTCAGCCAGTTCTAGCAAGAGCTTTGTTTGCTGGTGTGTGATAAGCTTTGCAACCTCACAGCTGTGACTGTAGACATGTAGTAGAATTCAGCTTCACTTACACGTCCTCTTTAAATCACATGAGATAACACTGATGTATAATCACTAAGACGAGGGGCAGTAAGTGGCATAAAAAATGGAATAATGTTTGTGTTGAATATAATGTTTGAATAATGTGACGATCTGTGTGACGAGTGTCCCCATTCTGAAAGGGGATTGTTTACGTCTATGTTTTGGGATTGTGCAGTTATGGAAGATCTTTGGCTACATGTTGCTGAGACAGTGATATATTTCCTTGACAAACATTTTCCACTGTGCCCAGCGTTCTGGCTTTTTGGTCATAACCCAAATATTATTTCTGCTATTGCTGTTGCTGCTACAATAGACTGGAAAAAGACCATTCTTAAAATTTGGTTTGAACATAACATTGTTAGGAACAAAGTCTGGGCTGTATTGTTCTGTGATATTTGTCTTTGGAAGAATAAACTGTCACTGTCAATGCTGTAGAACTTCCCAGGTTGTTCTAACATCGTCCATACTCTCTTTTTAATATCCCAGAATAGAAAATGTAATTTCCATTGAAAAATTACACCAACGAACAATTACTCAAATTGTTTCAAGTGCATGAACATTTACACACAACTGCATACAAGTTTGTATCCTAATATGTGCCACCAAATCATAGAACAAATAAATAATTGTTCCCAAAAGAAAGGGATGCTAAGTGGTTTTGATGAAGGTTAAAATAAAAGTCACAGTTTTCCAGCACAATGTGTCGAAAAATAAATCGGTCAGAAACGCATCGTCTTGCAGTTTTGGATGTTTGTGCAGGCCACATGCGGATCACCAGCTATTCAGATTGTCACGAGGACAGATGGAAAAACAAATGAACAGAAATGTGTCCTCGAGTGTAAATATGCATTGTCAGCTGTTATCAGATTTATCAGATTTGCAGATGGAGGTAACATATGTGCGGAAATGTAGACCACCACCATGTAAAATTTTACAGATGGAGTAAATAATCACAGCACAGGCATTATTACACCGTGTGCTGAGGACCATGTATTGACTCACTATGCAGTTACTGTTTGTGGTGTGGCTGGTCAGTCACCGGGCAGCGGGCGGCCTCCAGCAGCTCTCACGCTGATCGGGGAGGCAGATGCGGCATCACCTCGCTTAGCTCTTGTTTATACAGAGGAAGTTGAATCTGTCTGTCTGTTGGTTTGTCAGACTCTCCTCCCTGGCGTGCTGAGGTGTGTGACAGAGAGATGGAGAGAGATGGAGGCTGGACTGGCAGAGTGAGAGCAGACTGTCTCTCTGTAATGAATATAAATGGGCTCCGGGTCTCACTCTCCTCATCTGGCTCCCCCTCTCTGGAAACAGGCGTGGGGCGAGGATGTGGGATGGAGGTGGCCCATCCTCCTTCCCTCCCTCTCCACGTACTTGCAGACTCGTATCGTACAAAAAAGAAGACGCTCTCAGTCACTCACACAATCATACAAATGTGCTTCCCGACGTGATTTTGTTGTCACTGCTTGTGGTTCTGTTCAGCCAGAACAGATGGTACTGAGACTCTCGGCTCGAGGAAACTTCATCTGTTGTCAAAGAAACTGTGTTACAATCGATTGTGTTTATATTTTCTTCTATTATAAAAGATAATGTGTTACCAAAACAAATCAAGTCAAACTGTAATATCTTTATTTTACATGCATTTTGACTCTTATGTCATATATGACATTAGTGCTGAAAGATTAGTCCATCAACAGGAAATTAATTCCTAAACATTTTGATAATCAGTGAATCTGTAATTGAATTTGTAATTTATCAAGCAGAATTCTTTGGGTCCAGCTTTTAAGTGTTAAGAATTATTGTGAAATCAATATCTTGAGCAGTTTGAGGGAATTTCATCAAATCTGGCACAAATGTCTTGGGTGGGGTCAAACTTTGATACCATGGTCGTCATTCGATACCAAATTTCGATACCTTAGGCGTTCATCTCATCAGCATCAGTGAGCAAATAAGCATGCTGCGTCCTTTTTGTGCCAGGATCTAATAGTGCTGATGATTGGCTGTATTGAGGAAAAGCAGCAGCATACACTCAGAGAGAGGGGTCGCCATGTGTAGTGTAATCTTTTGTTGAAACGGATTTCATATAATTGGTATTGAATGGAACAGTTACCAAAGTACAGGAATTTGTATTGGCACTGATATCGGCAATTTTCTTTAACAGTACCGTACTGCCTATGATGAAATTTGGTGATCAGTGAACCCACAAAAACATGTTTTTGCCCGTCGCTTAAGAATTCCTATGCTAATTATGACTGAGGTTATCACAGATGTCTGCAAGGATGAAATGATGAAGTGATGACATTTTATTTTCAAAAGGAAAAAGGTCAGCTTCAGTGTGACATCATAATGTCCTGACTATTATTCTGTGTCATTACTCATGAATTAAAGGGGAGATTGTGACCGTATTTCACATTTGGTCTGATACTGATTTGGTGACACTGATCTTGGGTGCCCACCTCGAAGCCGTGGTGATTGTAGAGATCTTCTGTGCTGCTCACTTTCAGACTGTGCTCCTTTATGTTCTGTTTATATCAGATTCCCTCGTAACGACACTGACACTCATTGTATACTAATGAGTGTCAGTGTCATTAAGAGGGTAGACACATTATCAGGTTCTGGTACACTCCTTCTCGGGTGTAAATGTGTCTTAAACAAAGGAAATGATACTTGATTTTTAGAAAGAAGCCCCCTACCACTCTTCCTGCTATTATTCTGTTTGTTTGCCATTTATGTTTTTCAGCCGTACGAGCATCTGGGGATAATAATTGAGTTAACCTTTGAACCCACCACTTTTCTGAGTTTGTTTGTATTCTGTCTTTATTGAATCTGTTTCGACCTTCTCTTTTATTTGTTTGATTGGACTGCTTGGCATGGAAAAACAGGAATGGATCAGTAGGTATTGTTAGATTTTGTGGCAGAAATTGCTGGCACAAATGTCAGATCCACAAAGGAGGCCCAGTCCTCCTGGCTGACCCCAGTCCCGCTTTATTCATCTGCCCCTGCTGCTGCTGAGATGTAGAATAGCATTATGTAATTCCTTCTTCTGATGTGTGTGTTAGCAGTAATACTGCTGCCTGTGCAACAAATTACCCCTGGGGAATAGTAAAGATTACCTTGATCTTGACCTTTATTGGCCAAGCATGTGAATACAGACAAGGGAATTTGCCTCTCGCTTCTAGTTGCTTCGAATGAACTTACACACTAATAGACATATAGCTGCAGTCCACCACGAGCTCATTGTTTTTGCTGATAATGAGCTTCAGCTGATTGTCACTGCACCTTGTGAGCTCTCTATCAGTCATCTGTAAAAATAGTCTCTAAGTGAAGACAGAATGTTTGTCACTATAAATTATTCACTAGAATCATAAAATAGAAAATACACTTGAAGGGAAATTCTTGTCTTGCCCCTTTATTTTCATGTTTTGACGTGTTAAACATTCATACAATAGTTTTGGAATTGGTTCGGTATATCGCCACGGGCAGCTGTGACACAGTTGCACCGGCTGCACCGCAATCCTTTGGGTGTACTCGGAGCGTCAAAGTTACGTCAACTTAAAGTGCATGTTTTTGCCACTCACAGGCTGAGGTTGTTATTCTAAGTGTCTTACAACACAGCGGAAATGATTCTTACAAAGATCATTTTGTTAGGTAACAAGATCCTCTTTGTAATCCAGAGGAACACAAGTCTTGTTCAATGAGAAATATCGCTCTGAAATCTCTTGAGGTGAGTTGTTACAGTTGTTGCCTCATATGGATTGCTAAAATCAGTATTTACTTTGTAAATAAAGTCTTTAATTAAAGTCACCACTCATGCAGGCATGGATGTAAATTGTAAATTGTAAATTGCGACTGTTTGTAGGTTAACCATGTAAATGATAGCTCAAAAAATATTATCTATGTCAGTTGTCGACTTCTTGAATTATAGTACTACATAAGTTCTTTGTACAAAGTTAAACATGGTAATGAACTCCTACACTACTTAATACAGGAATAAAATAAATGATGCACATATGGAAAAAGTTATGAAAATAATCAATTTATAGTGCATTTGAAAACAACACCAGATTAGAAATGTTGCTGCTGAATCCTAACATGATCTTTACAGCCTTCAGAATGACATGATCACTGTGGGGCCTTTGTATGCTTGTCTGTAGTATGTTGAGCTGTTGTCTGTTTCTTTGCATAGTTGTAGTTGCCACAAAGATGAGATTTTCCATGCATACTAGCTAGTTTGCTCTCTTTCTGTATAGACAAGCAGCCTTAACCTTGTCCTTATTTCCACTGCTTCGCGTCCAGCCTATGGGGTGCTGATGGATCCCACATATCAGCAACAAAGACTCCCTCTTCTGAAGGATGGGACCTCCATTAGCTCCCTACTTGGACTTCTAATTACCTTTGAAGGAGCTCAGTCTTTGTAAATCTCTGCCCAGTATACACTGTAATTTGATATTATTTATTTTCACTGTGCATTATCACCCATTAGTCATTCTTCCCATTGAAACTGTCATCATCTGATTCCCATGACAAATAAACTGTCTGCAGACATTTCTTCTGAGGGAGTCCTATGATTAGCACAGATCTCCTCCATCTCTCAGAGTTGTTATTGCTGCTTTCCTCCTGCTGCTTGGCTCTTGATGTTTGTCATGAAAAGGATGCAAAAAACATCCATAGCTTTATTCTAGTTGAGTGTCATCTGGGTCTATTTAGAAAGCTGCGAGGCTGTTAGCAGCGCTGGCAGTGTTGTCATGTTTTCGTAAATTGATTCCCTGTGATTACTTGGCATTTACGGTGCTCTGTAAGGGACAGGATACAAGAAAATCACTTGGTAAATTGTGCTTTAGATATGCTGTGAAACAGTGCCACAAATGATGACACACACATGCACACACACACACATACACACACACACACACACACTCACAAACACAGAGGCACACGTGTGCGAAAATCTGCGTATTCGCCCTCACTCACTCATATGGACTATAATTAATTGCCAGGAAGTCTCAGGTAATTTAAATTGCAAATCAGTGCAGCCTTGTTCTTCCAACTTTTGTGATTAATATTTTATTGTTTTACTGAGCGAAAATGCCACCAGTGTTTTTCATCAGATACAAATAGCACAAAAGAAGAAAAGGGGGGCACTGGATTGAGGAAGATCAGATCCAGGCGTTATCTCTAAACATTAATTAAGTCGTGTCTGGTTCTGGAGCCGTCGAGGTCGCCTCTCCCGTCTCCGATCCGGTCGTGAAGACAGGGGTCTCTCTCCCTTTTCACCCATCCTCTCATTTCTTGCTCCGTCACTTTCCGCGTTCTCGGTCTGATACTCAGTAACAGGCAAGTTTTCTCAGGTCTTGAACTTCTCTTGCAATCAGCCACTAATTAAGCAGCGGAGTGGAAGGGTTTCTTTGGCAGGAGATCGGGGGGGACGTGCAGGTTGAGTGAGAAAAGCCAGATCCTAAGACCTTGTGATGACTTGTAGGTATGAATTATGTGGAGAAGAACTTGAAAGGAGCAGAGGATGGAGCCAGCGGAAATGAGAGATTTAAACAGCAGAGAAGTGATGCTTTGAAACCAAACTGTCGCACGCCCCTTTTTAGTTTTCTTTAACAAGACTTTCAATCCCTTGAGACTGCTAGTGTTGCAAAGGACCAAAAATTAAACAAAAATAATGAGGAAGCTTTCCGTCGCCGTAAATAGAAAGAGGTGATGTGGCTATTACAGTTTAACTCTCGATCGCATCATTTCAGAACGGAGAAAATCCTGACTGCAAGTTCTTAAAAGAAAACAACTTTGACCTTTCTTAGTCAGCACTGGCTTTTGAAAGTGTTGTGTGACCTTGTGTTCGTGTTTGTGCGAGTGTAGACTGGCAGCTTGAGATGAAAGTCTTTAGTCTTGCACTTCACTTAGAGCCACGGTGGACGGGTGCAGCCTGGCTGGAATCAGATGGCTGGCACAGCGCTCTGCTCCTCTCAAAGCAAAACAAAGACGAAACCACGCGCAGACAAAGGAAGGCTTCCCCCAGTGAAGCAGAGTGCGCGCTGCTGCTGTGCTTTGAATGCTGAAGCCGCCTTTTAAAACAAATGAATTCAGAGCCCTACTTACCAGGAAATGCTGCTCAATTAGACTAACCTTTCAATTAGGAATTGCCATGACATGCGCAAATGCAGACACATACACACAAGCACTCACACAAGGTCACAGTTTTTCCAAGTGCTTCACTGGTTTAAAGTCAGAGTTATTTTAATGACCGTGTTTCTGTGTCCCTACAGGGTGCCCGTAGCTATTTTTGTGTCTGGACGTCCTGTTGTACTGGATGCGACTCTGCAGCTCTCCGTATGGTCGTTTAAGAGTCGGCCAGCTTGACCGACTTTCCTCCCCTGCGCCCCCCTTACCACGTCACAACACACCTGGCTTGTTCTCCAGCCTCTCTCTGCATCAATTCTGGCAATGTCCAGAGTCTCAAGCCCCCCTCCGCCGGTGGAAATGTCCAGCGGTCCTGTGGCTGAGAGCTGGTGTTACACTCAGGTGAGGAGGGATGTTGTGTGCGGGAGCGTACGTGATTGGCTGCATTATCTTATTTATCCCCTTGGGTATTTGCTCCATTTCCAAGATTCCAATAAATGTCAGTTTCATTCCAATAGCAGTTTATGTTGTTGCTGATCTAATATGCAGTTACTACTCAATGCAATGTGAGATACTTTTTTGTTAGGAAGTAGAACTAACCCAATTTGCACATCAAAGTCTGTTAACAGATCTTGGGGAGTAGAATTGCACATTTAAAAGAAGTCGTGGCTCCAGAGGGAGCTGTGTGAAATTGCCTGATGTGATGTCACTGGAGTCTGGGTTAGGGTCAGTTTGAAAATGAAAACAATCTGACGGTGTGGAGTTTAAAAGCTTACAAGTCCTCGGTAACCTGCTCCTCACTGCTGCTTCAGGCTAGCAATGCAAGGCTACATTGGCTGCGCTATAGGACACCCATGGTTTAGTGTCCGTCTAACTTGAATAGGAATGAAATATTTGAATCTTGTTAGTTATAGAATGTGTAATCGACCTCATATTTGAAAACTATTCACAGCACATAATGTATTCAACATTAGATAGGACCAAGTTGATGCAGGGAGAACGTAACTAACACTGCTGGTCCGTTTTTATCGTGTTTTCTCAAAGTTTTTGCACAATGTAAAAATGTAATATAATGCATAATGTAATGTTTCATAATGCTCCATTTTGCTCAGTATACGTGGGTGTTGTACCTGAAAGAAAGCTTGTCTATCAAGGCAGAAAGGCACAGAGCTTAATTGTTTATGTGACTGGTAAGCTGAGTGAAATTCATCACGTCTGTATTTTTCGAGTAACTGTATTTTCCTACTTTGTTTCAAACCGAAATTGTTGGCATTTAGGCGTTGTCTGTTCAGAGCTTATGTATACTGCAAAATCGTGTTCCAGTCATTGCAGCAGGAGCTTTGCTTCTTCAGACATCACTTTCCTGTTAAGAGCCAAGGTAGATAAAGTAAGCCATTGATGATGTCTGTTTTCTCATCTCCTCTATGTCTTTGCGAAATTGTTCTGTTTTTTCTGTGGCCACTTTTACAATATCCTTTCTTCTTCCCCTCCCGTTTGTTGTCAGTGTTTATTAAGATGAAAGGGAGTTTTGATGTGTGGTTTTGAAGTCCGGGCTGACCAAACACCACTTACCCATATAGAACAGTTAAATATATAAATAAAGAGATCTGGTTTCAGCCCATCCTGTGTCTCTTCTGTGCAGATCAAAGTGGTGAAGTTCTCCTACATGTGGACCATCAACAACTTCAGCTTCTGTCGGGAGGAGATGGGAGAGGTCATCAAGAGCTCCACTTTCTCCTCAGGAGCGAATGACAAGCTCAAATGGTGAGTGAAGACCGATCATTGTAGCTATGAGAAAGTGGAAATGGACAACATTTCTGTCTACTGTCTCAAGAATTAGCCACTTGTTGCAATTTGGAATTATTTTCAAGGGACAAAAAAACAATCAACATTCCAGTTGTCTGCTTCAGTGGTATATTTTCTGCACCTTGTCATGCTAGAATTTAGTCAAACCTGGCTCTATTTTCACTTTCTCAGATTGTAATGGGCTCAGAGTGACAGATAACACTATGATCTATGCCTGGATGAATGGAAATATGCTTAAACATATGTTATAATGACATAGGTAAAATTAAAAAGAAAATATATAGCCTGCTAGCTTCTTACTTACTGTGTTTCAACATTTTCTTCATGAAAAACAAAGAAATTGCTGACGAGACGTCCTCTGTATAAGAGGCAGAGTCAGACATTTTTGGGGAAGTCTTGCTCATCTCTTGAGGTCACAGAGGTTGTGTCAGTGTGTGCAGTGGTGTGGGGGTGGTTACCATTAAAAGAAAAAAAAAAAGAAAAGAAAATACCTGAGGGTCTACTTTAAATATCAGGCTGTCATACTGCTCAACCTCCATGGAAAGCTTATTCCAGTACACTGAAAGGTAAGGCTTTAGTCGGTTGTTAAGACACAGATTTAGTAGGAGCAAGATGATTTCAGTGTGTACTGGTTTGCTCTGGTAGATGTTAGTGGACATTAGTTGACCCTGAAGGAAACCTAGAACATGCTGGAGGTAATACTCATTCCACCTGCTCTGAGAAAGCCTCGAGATCCCCCTGGAGGGCCAGACCAAGCAGCTGGAGTGCAGAGATTGCAGGGCTACCTACCTTCCTTAGCCACATTCTCTCTTTTATGCATCAGTCTATCCTGTCGCTTAACCACGATCTGAAGATATTATGTGATGTGTTTCATGACCACGCCTATTTGATTTACATTTATGTGAATATGTGTCATGTGTGCAAATGCATGTTTAATTTGTGGGGGTGACATGCAGCAAAGGGCCCCAGGTGGGACTTGAACCTATTGAATAACGTTGAACTGAAATGACATGATGAGGCTTCCAGAGCACAGGGAAACAGATCTTGTATCTCAAACAGAAACGTGGCAGTACACATTTTAAGGGGGTTGAGAATGATCACACTAGCCTTGAGTAAAACTGGGGTTGGCTACCTGCTTAAATTAGAAGCAAATGGAGACACGCCTTTTTTTTTTTTTTTTTCTTTTTTAATAAACTGGGCTATTCTTCAAATACGACATCTATCTGAGATGTTTTTGGACTCGATGCTATTAGTCCCCTTCTTCCTTTAAGTACCTCGCCAACACTGTCTATCAGCTTTTTAATCTTATCTGGGTGAACAATTCAGACAGTCCTCTTCCAGCCCCCTGTATCATACCTCACTGTCAGTGGCATTATTGCTTGTTTCTCCGATGCTCTCATAGGTGCTTGTTAGAGAAATGCGATCCAAAGTGCACTGCAGGTCAGCCCCACACCTTTAGGCATTACAGCAAGAGGCCACAAACTCTCACACTAATAATAAAAAGACTCATACTGTTTGTTTTTTTTTCCCCTGAATTAATACCTTTCAAAAATTTAAGGCAGGTTATCCACTCTCGACTGTATATTGCCAGTGCCAAAGATCTGACATGTGGATGCTGCACACAGATGAGTCACTGCCATTTTGTTTTCACCTTCCAGTAGTTTTTTGATGGGGGTCATTTGAGTAGGCAAGCGTGAGAGTTACTGGGCAATTGCCCACTAAATGAATTATACATTACAGAATATATGCATTGATATTGATTTTTCCTTTTCTTTTACTTCGATGATGTGTCTGGAGAGCTCCAGCACACAAAGAGTGTTACTGTTTTATCATAAGCCATTTGCAAATTGCAGCTTCACAGACGCGCATGTTAAGTAATCATCCATATGGCCACTGTAAAGTGTTTCATGTCGCTGTGCTGTATAACAAACAAACAAACCATGTGTGTACAAATGCATTGTGCAAAGCTATTGATTCTATTTTCGGAATTGCTCTATGTAAACATAAGAAGACTATGACTCAGCCGTGGCATTGATGAACAGAAAACTGCAAGTACTTTGAATACCCTGGGTAAAATAGGTTGTTCATGCCTCTCCTGTATTTCTCTTTTAAAGAAAGTAGATGTAGTTTGCCTCGAATAATGAATCTGCAGTAGATTTAGGAATGAAAGGAACATCTTAAGTACAGGAGGGTTAGCTGGAAAGCTGAAGCCCCAGTCAGAAGTAGAGGTGGGTCAAATAATCGATGCTGTGCTCTGGTCTTTGCTACACTGCCGTATTGATACAGTTGCTCTGCTGAGGTAGAGGTGTTTCCTTCCTTCACTGTTCATCCTCGAACTGTGAAATGTTCTGCTTTTGGCAGTTAATCCTTTTGCTAGTTTACTGCCGTTTGACATTGACATATTGACATACTGTATGTGTCTATGTTGCTGTTTGTGTCGAAAAGGTTCAGAGTCTGGTCCACTGTGCTTCAGCTCAGCTGGATATAAACTCTGTGAAACTGAAAGCTTTTCATTACAGAGTGAATAAATGAAGTGCGATTTGGATTCCAGCTTTTGCCTTTTTTAGGGCTGTATTTTCTGATTCACTTTAAACAGATCTCGTGATATAAATATGTAATATTCATGTTATATTCAATATAACAATAGTGTCTATTGCAAAACCATCGATGCTGAGATATTGTTATCGTCAGCAAAATTTCATGATAATGTTGTGAATGACGTGTTGTTTTCCCAGCTAAGCCAGGAACCATCACTCTGGCATGAGTGAAAGGTTTTGGATGCAACCAATAGCTATGACTGTAAATCCAAGGATTAGCTTTTGTAACAGTCTTTAGAGAATTAGACTTAAATACATTAGGGATGGGTCAAGATCTTCGAAAATTATGATATAATTAAATCAGGAATTGTCTAACAGTTCACACAACTATGGTTTTAAATGAAAAAACATATTTTCCATTGTTTTGACCCTTACTAGCGGCTAAGGTATTGCGCTATCACAGGCCTTGATGGAATTGTGTCATTATTAACAGCCTCCGGTAAAAAGTGTGTAGCGTGGCCTTTTCCACACAAGGCCAGCACATACAAACAGCAGATCTTCAGCTAATCGAATACGTTCCCTGCAACTATGGAGTAGCATTTTTGCTTGAAATGCTCATCTCTATAACACATTCTTACTAGATCTATATATATCTGAAATGGTGCTTTCAAATTCCTTCAGTGAAAATAGATGTGGTGTAAAGATAAGTGATACTTGGTGATCAATAGTAAGTGGTGGGCCTGCTGTTAAAACTATATGTGCTGCAACGCAGGAGCTTTTTGTTAGCGTCCAAGCAGTAAAAGCTCACTCAGCTTGCATTAATTGTGTCAGGCTTGAGTCAGGTTGGTACACAAATAAATGATAGCCTGCTAAGTTCTGGTTGGGCTTTGGTCCTGGGCCGCACTCTAATTCATACTCACCAATTGTCAGACTGTCAATACTCAAATTATAGTGTTATTATTGCATACAAACACTGGGAACTTCCAGGGACTGAAGCATCACATTGCTTTATAAATTCCTTTGTGTGATCAGTCTGTCTTTTTCTTTTCCTGCCTCCAGGTGTTTGCGAGTAAACCCCAAAGGCCTGGATGAGGAGAGTAAAGACTATCTTTCACTTTACTTGCTCTTAGTCAGCTGCCCGAAAAGTGAGGTGCGCGCCAAGTTTAAGTTTTCTATCCTCAATGCCAAGGGAGAAGAAACCAAAGCTATGGGTAAGTCTGGCTGTGACCACAACAGCTAATGCTAATGCGCACTCTGAAACACATACACACAACACACACACACACACATCTTTATTTTCATTTTCATATTAACAGTCCACCACTTCTATAATTTCCTTAACTTCTCACTGGAAAAAAGTTGGTGTTAATGAGTGAAAAAAACTATTTAGGCCCAACATCCATACAAGTCAATGTTTAGCCGAAAACTGGGGATATCTTGAAGTTTGATAGGTGAAAATTAAAAACTCCTGTCACACCTGTGTCTTCGGGGCGCTTAAATTTGCAAATATAGGAGGTGGGGAGTGTGTCTAATACTCCAAGTGTGTCTAATAATGTGAGGTATTGATAGCCATATGGGCTTGTGTAATCACTGCTGGTTGGATTCATTTCTAGTAAATATATAATTCGAAGTAGCGTGGGGCAATTTTGATTTTAATTAAAAAAGACCCAACCTTTTTAGAAGTCCTCGTCCGCCTCTCTCCCCGTTGATGAATTGGAAATGAATGCGCCTCCAATTCCTGCTTTTTTTTAATTAGGTTATGTTATGGGGAGGAAAAGCAAACTTGTGTGGAATTGAATTAGCGAGGGCCAGATGTGACCGCTTCCTGGTTATCAGGCTCTTCTGGCTGCCTCCCTCACTCCCAGTACCCTGCAGCATACTGCTCAGGAAGCGCTGAGGAGGGAAGATGGGGCGTGGGAGGCAGGGAGAGAAGAGAAGAGGTAGGAGGCGGAAGTGTGTTTGAATCTGAGGCGTACGCAGTGTAACTGTGTACAACCCCCTGCGGTGCAGGTTGTGTAGAAAGGGAAATCATTTTTCCTGCTGAGAAACATTCCCCCATGTGAACTTGACACCCCCGCCCCCTCATGTGTACTTTCAGTCCCTCATTTGCTCACTTAGACCTCTCTCTCTTCTCTTTCACATTCACAATGCCACTTTTTCTTTTATCCTTTTATTCCACTTCTGGCCTGTAATGGTGGAATACCACCTCTTAACTCTCAGCGACAGGCTCACGGAAACTGAACCTCACTGCAGTTATTTTTCCTTAAAGCTTTCTCTCCTGGCTATAATACTGTGTGCTAGGGGCTGCGTGGTATTATGTATGAGGATTTGCCTGCGGTATAAGTCATAAACAGACCTTTGAGGTGTTTGACTTCAGTGCTTGGCCATTTCGTGAGCACTGCTCCCTTAAATGACCCTAAAAAAGTCTCAATGTGGGGAATACCGAGTGAAGTGAAGAGGATCTCATTTTCCTTTCCTTCCCTTTTTTTGTGTCTCAAGGGCCTTTTGGCTATAAATGGTGTGCTCTATGGTGCACGCCCCATTCCGTTCTTGCCATATGCCCTCCTCCAATCTTCCCACAATCCCCCTGGGGAGACCTGCGCCCTCCACTTCGCTCGTCCTGTCACAGGAGAAAATTACCCAACTGCCAGCATACTTGTGACAGTTTAGTGAGCACTCCGTCTAAGAATATGGCAGTAAAGATTGCTCTATCGGTTCTGGATCATTTAGAATCCAATTTAATCCAAGCCTCGAGGAAAAAAGGCCAAATAAAAACAAAGTGCCTTAATTAAGAAAGCTGGGTGGCTGTGGACTGTTTATGTGGCAGGTCACTGCTCGGCCTTGTCCCTGTGGTAACAATTTTTTAATACAATGCATATTAAGTCTGAGTGCTTTAAACATTTAGGTAGGATGATCAGTGAAAAAAGAAAAGTTTTGCAACCGTAGCGAGCACAGCGTATTGTAATATGGCAGAGTAACATTGCTATTGAAGGCACGTGTCAAAACAGATCTGATGGAAATCCTCAGCAGTGAGCTGAACAGCTGAGGAGCTGAAGTTTGTGTTTGAGGTGTCAGCTTGAATTTCTGGCTTTCGTTGCTTTTGGATGAGGCAAACTCACTTAAAAACCAGTCTGAATGCAAAAGCAAAAGCTTACTGTTTAATTTTGCTCTGAGCAGGAATACATTTTGATATCTGTTGACTGGCGTGTGCATATTGAGAATTAAAGCGGCCCTGCAGTACTTAAAGGAGGGGTTATTAATACAAGGCTGTACCGCGATGGCAGGTTTTGACTGGAAAGCTTGACGTTATCTGATGAAACACCACATCTGCATCAGTCAGCCCTTGAGCCCCCCACTGGTGTTTGTGTGTCTGTGTGTGGATCCTCTGATGGTCCGTACTTGCTAATGGAGATAGATTCAGGCAGCAGTGGCGCCCCCCCCGCTCCCCACATCGTAGTCCTGTACTCTCGGCTTGGCCACATCATTTCTCTCCCTGGCTTAATGTGCTGGTTCTCTCCTCTGAGGCTGTTGGGTGGGTTGTAACTTGTCTCTTGACACCCCCCCTCCCTTCCCCCTTTCCTCCTTCTTTTGCCAGAGAAAACATCTGCCCCCCTGCAGACTGCTGTTCTGACAGCTCGGAGAGGAGAGATGGAAAGTTCTCATCCTCGGCCGCAAGCTGTTTTGTATTCAAATAGTCTCCTTGTTAAGTCTCCCCTACAGACAATGGTTTTGTTGTGTTGTAGCCAAAGGCTAAGCAAGCTTATGTGTGTATGAGCTGGCCGGAGAGTCTAGTTACAGCAGGTTTTGGTGTGGGCTGTTCTATATTTTGTAGCTGGAGATTCAGAGGTTTTTTATTTCGGTTTTGCAGTTAATTGAAGCTCTGGGTGTGAGCTTGTCAGAATGTGTTGGCCGCAGTAACCGATGGAGGTGATCAGGCATTCTGTGTGGGTTTGTGGAGCACGGCTAATAGAGTAGGAGCTATTGGTCGGTCTTTACGTAATCAGATGGTATTGACGTTGTTAGAAAGAATGTCAATAAACATGTTTGTGCTGACACTAGCTTATAGAGCTCAGTCTTCAATAGAGATTAGATTTTCTTCTCTGAAAGACTGTGCATCATGTTTATGTGTGTTGGTCTGCTTCATGCAAGCCAATGTAAAATCAGTATGTCGAGGCGGCGACAATTTTTTAAACTCTATGACTGTTGAGATAAACATATGCTTGTTATAGACTGGAGTCTTGACAGTTAATGGCTGTGAGGCTGTGAAATGTATGAGTGTTATATTGTTAACAGGATATTGGACTATTTATGGTTATGTTTTGGATATCCTTATGTATTGAGAAGGCACTGGTATTGTCTTTTATTGGCTCCAATCACAGTGGAGCAATGTTTGACTTGTTCTGATACTTGCCTCTTCCCAGTGACTCCACTTTATATTATCATTATATCCACTCATGCTGTAACAATGAATCAGATGACTGTCAATTATTAAATTAATGTGCATTTATTTTGGTTGTCAGATTGTTTCTTTATTCCTCTATGACAATAAACCTGCTATCTTTGGATTGTTGACAGACAAGACATTTGAGGATGAACGTTTTTCATATCATATCGTATTGTATCGTCATCTTGGTCTTGTGGAAACTGATAAAAAATAATGTTTTCACTATTTTCTCACTTTTAGCAACCAACAAGTGATTAATTAATGGGGATGAATAATCTATGCTGAATCACCAATCAAAATAATTGTTAGTTGCAGCAATTCTGGGGGCTTAGTCGCAGCCCTAATATAGACATTAGTGATGTTTGTAAATAAAAGTTCTCATTGTATTAATATTTTGTAAAGGTACCAATAATCAGTTTGTTTTACTGCCCAATCCCAGCATTTATGAGCTAGTAGCAATATAAATCATGTACCATGACACAGACTTGATTATTTTTAGGTCATGATGGCTCTGATAAGTGAGAGATAATTTGGGAGACTGGGAAATGGATGTGATTACAGTCTGTTAGTGGTTAGTGTAGAGACTTTGCTAAAGTTGAACGTGTGAAAGATGAGACCAGAAGAGTGACAGACAGGAAGAGAGATGTTGACTCTGGCTGCTGTGTCGGCTGTTATTTTTCGACATGCCGGCTCGTCTTCTGGCGACCTTCTCGTTCTGTGTGCCAACGGTGCCCCAGAGCCCTCTGCCTGAATATGGATGGCCCGCTATCTAAAACACCATGGCATCGCTCCCGCTTTCCTCTTCTTCCCCTCTGTCTGCAGCTCAGATCTCATTTTTCTCACCTTCCTCATCACCTTCAGTCTTTTTATGGCAGGGTGAGAAACTTCTCTCTTCAACGCTGGGAAACTATCAAAGTGCACCGCAGCATGGTAAAAACTTGTCTCTGTTCTTTATGGAGTGGTACTTATGCACGTCTACATCGTGGCTGTGATTTTTCACACAGACTCTGTAATGATAATCTGGTTGGTAATGAGATCTATATATCTTCACCACAAGTGTGTGATTAACACAATCTCTTGCTCTTGCCCTTTTTACTGCAACTCTTTTTCATCACTCTTTTGCGTTGGATATCTCAGTTGCGTCGAACCCCCTCCACCGCTGTCCAGCTCTTTTTGGTATTCTGGCTGAGTGTTTGCACTCCCGCCACCTTGGCCAGCTCATTGAAAGAGTGAGCGCCAGCCATCTGACCTGCAGTTGATTCTCTGCCAGTGCAGGTTTCTGATGCCCCACCAGAGATGGCAGCATGACATTAGCTGAGCTCAGCACACACGCACGCATGCACGCACATGCACACACACACACACACACACACACACACACACACACACACACACACACACACACACACACACAAACCCCTCATCATCGGTTCCTTTATGCATGTGCACATTCACACATACACACAGGCGCCCCACTGTCATGGGTAAGCACTGAAGAAGTCACACCTCTCTCTCCATTTCCACCCGTCTGCCGGAGCTTCTTTCAGCGTTCCCTCTCACCTCTCCTCACCTCTTCCTCTTGGCTTGCTTCCCCCTCCGTTGCACTCTCCTGCCAACCTCACTCCTCACACCCGAGTTTAGCTTTAGATACTGCCACTGGGGAAGTCCACACTAGTCTTGTTTCATACCCAAATAACACAACTTCACAAGGAGATACTGTGCCTTGGGACTTCATCTGGGTCTCTCATGTTTGGTCTTATCAGACATGTTTAAAGGACATGAAAGAGCAGATGAAAGTCAGCAGAGAAAGAGTTTCTTCAGACTGCTGAGAAGGAGCCAGGTAGTGAGTGTGTTGCTTTGTGTCTACCCAGACACAAACAGTACAGTGAACCAAGGCCACAGAAAATGTTACTCTCTTTTCAAACCTGCTTGGCTTTGGTTGTGAAGTCACTGTGTCTTTTTTGAAAACACTGACTCTGTTACTCGTAGGCACAACAATGAATAAAGTAGAGTACTGTGAAAAAGTGGAATGCATGGACTTGTAATTTTTCTGTGTCTGTTGGCTTCCATGCATGCTTATAATCTGGCTTGTGTGCGAGTGTGTGTTTGCATGGTGATTTCTGTCAGCCTCTCTGCGTACACAGTCTCTAGAGGCAGGGGATTACTGTAAAGGACCCCCTGCATGAGCGGTGGTGGGAATAACTGCATATGCACTCCACTCTCCCACCAATCCCCTCTATGGCCGCCTGCTCCCTCAGATCCAAACAGGGGATTTGACACGGGATCTTACATCAGCATTGACACTTCATCTTAGTGCTTCCCACTGCGATCTGTCAGCAGATCTCCTGTTGGGATCTCTGCGCAAGAGCAGGCAGAAGAGAAATCTGTTTGAACTGCCACGGCTAAACACAAGTAGTGGGCACAAGCGTCAGATGTGTGAACGTGGGGGAGACGATGACCTCTTGGTATGTGGTGACTGCACAGCTTATATCCTGTTTAAGCTGACTTTTACTTCGTCATACCCTTTAACTGGGTCTAAAAACAACTGAAAGGTTGTGTTCATTATCCATTATTATAAAACATTCAAAATATAGAGTACACTAAAAGCGTTGTCGTTGTTTTAGCTAAATTCCTGTCTGTTTTGCAGTACGTAATCCCCTCCCTCCCACCTATGTCACAACGCATACAGGACTCCTTTCTTTGCCTATTTCTTTTCTCCAAGCATTTTTCTTCAGTTGCCGTGTTTGATGGTATAAGCCGTCACCAGGAGCGCCCGAAGTTATAGCATACACTGTTCCGACAATGGCGGCATGCAGAAGGATCCTGCTCCCTGTGCATTGACGAGCAGACAGGACCGCCTCTTTCTGAAGTTTTCTGTACTGAAACTGGGAGTGTGCCAGCCGTCATCTACTATGGATATAACACTGAAGTACCTCATATAACCCACTGCAAAAGACATGAACCAACCCTTTAAAAGGCACTGCATGAACCAGCTCAATTTAAGCTAAATAATTTTCATGCCTTTTGGTGATCGTATAGGGTGTTCAAACACAGTTGTTATTTTGAATTCACTGGTGTTTTTTTCGCACATTGTTCAGAAATCGTTTTACATTTCAACTCTTGGTATTTCATGCCTCGAGGGATATGATAACATTTACATTAAAATAATCCTTATGCACAGGCTAAAATCAGATGTCCCTTGCAAATCAAATCCTGCTGGCCACCTCACTACCCTCCTAATACCTATGTCTCACTGTAGAGGCTTCCTGTGGGGTTTGCATGTATTTTTCCTGATTTACTTCATGCACAAACACTCATTTATATGTATGGATTTGATACACTGTATGTAGACAATGTAGACAACCTGCTCTTGTGATTTTGGTGATTTGATCTTCAGAGTGTCTCTGTAAGGTTGCTGCTCTTTCTTCACATAATCCGATCATCGAGATGCACGTTAACATCATGTGAATAGGGAATCCTTAGAATGATCTTGATAGTGACGCTTGCCAAATGAATAAGAAGATGAGGCTATTGAATTTGTTTCTAGTGGTTCTTTTGTAGATCTGGGTGCATTTTATTGCATTGTTTGATGTCAATCGTCCCTTTGAATAGCAGAATACGTGATAACATACATAAAGAGTGTTATTCTTAATGTTACTATATTCATAGGGTGGTGAGGCCTGTCTACCCTGATAGGAATGGACAATGATGTCTCCATTCACTGAAACGGTCTGTCACCGAAGCTCGGCTCAGCTGAACACATCCAGAAACCCAAGAGCAGTGCCCGAGGACGCTTTTCCTTCTCATTAACAAAATGGCGAATGACGTAATTTCGCCAAAGAATGGTGTTAACATCCCTCCAAAGAAGCTCCAGTTACTTGCTGAATTAATGTCTCGGCGTCCTGCTTTCTTTCTATCAGCAATTAGCTTTAATTTGCTGTGATCTCTGTAGCAGTCATAGTCCGTCGTCATTATCTTTTGACCTCGTATGTGAGCATTTGTGACTGTTAGGTGACTGTTGATAGCTGTTACCGCCCCCACAGTGTGACTATTGTACACACACACAAGAACTCCAGCACCTTTGCTGTGTCTTTGTAGTGCGACTGAGTGTTACAGAATCCTTCCTGCCACTGTCAGAGATAATTGGCACTCCATAAACACATGATAATTGGACTGCTTTGATCCCTGCAATTTCTCACTTCTTGGCCAAAGAGGCACAGCAGTTCTGTCTCATGTTTACCACTAGTCTTTATGTGGCAGCGAGAGGATACAGAGAGTGAAAGAGGGATAGAGAGAGAGATTCTGTTTTCTTCTGAAGTGTTAAAAGCTCCCCGCAGGCAATACTTCCTGCACCCAGCCTCTTTCGCCATTGTTCCTCCGCTGCTTATGGCCATGACTCATAACAAACTCTCTCTTTCGCACACAAATTCACACACGCAGAGCTTAATCACGTTGTGAAAGTCTCAAAAATAATCTTGTTCCTCCTTGTTTGTCCGTGTGTTTCCTTTTGCAGAGAGCCAGAGAGCATACCGCTTCGTCCAGGGGAAGGACTGGGGTTTCAAAAAGTTTATAAGGAGGGACTTCCTGCTGGAAGAGGCCAATGGTTTGCTGCCCGATGACAAATTAACGCTTTTCTGTGAGGTAAGGCCTGTCACAGTTGATCTGCATTCAGGTTATTTGTTAAACACAGTCACTGTCATCAGAAAGAAAAGAAATTCATTCATTCAAAGATGGTAATCCTGATTATATTAGTAGATCACAGGTGTTAGGTATCAAATGAGATTTCAGTCGTGGAAACAAATACAGACTTCTATGATTAGACTTCAAAAAACAAAACTGTGATGTTGGGTCACATTGACATTAGTAGAACTACTTGGATTATCCCAAAATATATCATTTTAATTGGATCTAAAAATAATGAATACTGTTGAAATATATAAACTTGCTGTTTGTAGTGGTGGGTTTTTGCCTCGGAGTGATTGCAAGTGTAATTCTTGTATCGCTCCTCTTTTTATCCAGCACTACCATTCATTGTATGTCCCTGTTAGTGAATAATGTATGTTTTTATTGGTACTACATAGCCTCTGGGTTTAGATCTCTCTCTCTCATCACTAACATACAAGCTGATTGTCATTCAGCCGGCATGGTGGCTTGGCTCCGATTCCTCTGATCCGAAGCCGGCTGCTGCTCCTCATTGAAAATTCCCTTGTTGTTTTTCAGCTGTAACACAGGGGGCAGCAGAGGTCAACTGTCCTCCCTCTCATTCCCCTCTGCTCCTCATAATGGAGCCAGAGAGCAGAGAAGAGGTTAAACTTTCTGGATATGTTAATGCCTTAGTTGTAATGCATGCGCCCATAAATGTTTAAAAAGCATGGCAGTGGCTGTTTAAAACAATTCTAATTAACCCTGCGGGTATGGAGGAGAGCATGTCTTGAAGTTTTCCCTTTTTGTAGCAGAGCAATGTGCTAGTCTGTTTAAAGTGTTTCCAAACTGGGCTTATTGACAGAGGGGTAGGAGGGGCAGTGCTGCTTCTCCAGAGCCATGTGGGATAGGGGGTAGAGTCGTGTGTGTGTGTGCGTGTGTTTGTGTGTGGGAGTATCTTATGCATATATTGTGTGTGTTTGTGCAGTCGCATCTCACTGGGACATAATTTTGAGGATGAGACGGTTTGCTGGAGAGAATGAGCTGGAAGAGAGAGGGGATTAGTTACCTTGAAGAGTCCTCTCTCGCTGAATTCATCCACTCTCCTGAAGGAGGTGTGTGTTGGTGGAGGGGGGGTTGCTGGTTCAAGTCCTCGGTGGCCACTTCCTCCCCCGTAAATGTCTGTTGTGCTGTTGTAATTAGCCGGCTGTGCTCGTGAACAAGCGAGGCGAGGCAACCCTGATTTATACAGCACCTTTTTGCACACAAGGAAAAATCGATTTGCTTCTTATAAAAAGTGTTTACAGCAGAAAGAGATTAAATGAGAGCATAAGTAGATAAATAAAAATGGCAGATAACATTTTCTGTATTTTTTAAGATTCAAAAGTAGTCTCAGGTCCTGTAAAAGTTTTCTCTCACTGTGTATAGCATAATAACTTAAAGGGATAGTTCACCACAAAATCAGAAACACATGTTTCACTTTTTCCCTGTTGCTCTGTTGATCCATCTGGATTGCTTTGGTGCAGGCTGCTGAGTTTTTGACATATCAGCCATAGAGATGTCTGCCTTTCTCTTTAATATACTGGAAATAGCACCAAAACATACATTTGAAAAACTCGACAGCAATGTTTTTCATGAAATCATGACCAGTTTACTCATGATAATCTCGTTGTGAGGAACTACATTCTTTAAGTACCACCTTGCAGAAAGAAGCACGCACCTACTCATGGCTAGCTAACTAAGCTTAGCTAACTAAGCTGAGCTAACGTTACAGCTCAGGCAAGGAGGATGCTGTTAATGTTTACTTCCCACCCTGTCATGAGCCTCTAGATCCATGAAACTGCTCACAACAAGGTCTACGTATTAACTTGACTAACCAGGTCATGATTTCTGGAATGAGACAGTGCCGAGTGCCATTAGGCTCCATTTTAATCGAGAACGGGCAGACAACTCTACAGCCGATAGCTCCCAGACTTGGCAACTTAAACCAAAACAATATATATATAAAAAAATATGTATTTCAGTTTTCTGGCTAACTGTCCCTTTAAGCTTGTTTAAACCTTGTAGCAGAACAGCCCCAGATGACCCGAGATGTCTGTAGAGTTGCTATTCTGAAAGACAGCCAGAGACTTGAAACACAGACAGGCAGCGGTATTAACAAATTAATTCTAAAATGTGTGTGTGTGTGTGTGTGTGTGTGTGTGGTGGAAAAAAAAGGCAGTCAGGAGTGGGATGTTGTGTGCAGTAAATGATGAGCTTGCCAACAGTGAGGTCTGATATCGTTTTCCACCAACACGTGGGCTGGACAGTTGGCGGAGTCTGGGTTTTGGGTGGATTGCTGGTAAGAAAGTGCTGAACGGGTGTTTGAATCTCTTTCCCTGGTCTTTTTCCATGTGAAAGTGAAGCCCAGTGTTTACCGTCAGAGACCTGGCTCCGCTTTCGTCCAGATGGTCTAGTCCGGCATCTGAGAGAGCCCCATCGCCCCAGAGCCCAGCTCGCTCCCTCTCCTCTCTCCTCTCATCCCCTCCACTTCCTCTTTTCCCCCTCCATCTTATCTTTCATTCAAACCCAATCTCCTCCTCCTCTTTTCCCTTTTCCTTTCATCTCGCGCTGCCTCCCACTTTGAGTTTCTTACTTTTCCCCCCCTCGCTCTACCTTCACCTCTCCCCATGTCCCTTATCACCCCCCTCCCTGCTCAGCCCTACTTTTCTTTCCTCCCTCTTTGCCCTCCTTGCGTCTCCTGTCTTTCTTCCTTTTTCACTCTGTGTAGTAAAGTGTCAGAGAGGCGAAAAGGCTATGAGGAGAAGCCAGATCACTCTGGGAGGGGGATACTTGCTCAACCTCTCTTTCTGACCCTTGGTCCCTCTGCTCAATTCATTTGCCTCCGGAGACATTAGTAATTCAAATTTAGCAAAAGGAATCTGGCTTTATGTCATGTCGGAGAGGGCCTGAACAACCAGCCACTGCTGTCTTTCGCTCTTTGTCTCCATCTCTCTTTCTCTCTCCATCCCTGCCAAAGCCCTGCAGACACCTGCAGGTATTTAATGGGGAGATAGCTCCCATTAAAGGCTGTCAAAAGAGAGCATGAGGGGATGGAGAGAGATAAAGGACTAGTGAGAGGAGATTTGAGGAAAGGCAGTGGACACCCTGTGTGGCAAAGAACAGACAAAGAGGGAAAAAATAAATAGGATACAGGATAAAAAAACAAAAGACTAAGATAGTTCAGATTTGATTTTGTTCTAGAGAATGTGTGAATGAAGATGTGAGTCATTTTTACCGTCTTCTTCTCCTCCTTCGTCTAATGAGATGCAGAGGTAAAGGAGGTTAAGTCCTCTCTCTCTCCACCTCACCTCTGTCTTTTCCTGTCAGCACTGCAGGTAACCTCTTGCTCTTAGGTCAGACCGTTGCCTCCTAGCTGTTCGTCCTATAGATAATGCGCATTCCCTGAAAGTTTTTCGAGCAATACCACTAACTCGCTTGGGGGGGTCTCGTAGCTCCCGGGAAAAACTCAACATCTTTGTGGTGCTGTCGTGATTTGACTGCCGGCAGAGTCATTTTGACTGACACCGTAAGGGTTACTACTCTGGAAGTCTGTTATGACTGACTGAAGGGAAAAGAATGTGGGGTTTTTTTGGGGAGGGGAGAAGTTTGTAGTGAAACATATCTGTCACTCATGTTAAATTGGTTGCTGAGAAGTGAAGGAGCACTGTGGTCCACCTGTAGTCATCTGGAAGGAGAGTGCTACTGCTGCCGGACACATTAGGTTTATTTCACAGAGGAGACCATCGATTCCTCCCCAGACTGCTGTGGCTTCAGGAGCAACATAAAGGATCAACCCTGATATTCTTTACCCGCCATGTAGACACTCAGTGCCTGCTTTGGTTGAATGCGGCCTTAACCATTGATAGGCTACACATTATCTGTCACTGTCTCAACTAGACACTTACGGTGAATGAAAAGTTTGAGTGTCATTGTTTTTCCCTGTTGCAGTGCAGATAAGCGTTCGTCTTGTAGCCACTACGATAAATAAAACAGGAATTTTAACTCAAGCACCTTAATGAAGTAGTGTGCATTGATTGTTTTGGCAGCTTCTTGTCTTTTTTTTTGTGGACATCGATTGCCTTCCTGTGCATCAGGAGCATCTGTTTTGGGTCACACGGCTGTCGGATTATGCTGATATATTGTTTGCCGATATGATCTGATGTCGGCCTGTTATTAAAAACTGCACTGATTTTATTGTCTTTCCATTCAAGTTACAAATTGAGAGTTACTGTATTTATAGCCACCGTCTTCTTTACACCCTTAATTCTCTGAGACTGGGGAGATTAAGTGAAGTGAAGTGAAGTGCGAGAACAGAGGGATGGATTTACTGCTGCTTTTGCGCCCGTTAGTCAGACGCAGATGTGACACATTTTGCCCCAAACACACATCTTGTTTTTGCCAAGCATGTCTGCATCTTATGCACTTCTTTGTGTTGCATTTTTCTATTTAAGGGAGGAAGAAGCAATCAGCACAGGAATTTTCAAGAGTCTCTTGAAGCAGTTAGACTATACTTAATGACAACGATATCTGATTACTTTGATGCAAATGCGTACTGGTCCGATGCTGCAGTTTATGTTGAGCTTTAAAATCACTTTGGGCTTCAAATAAACTTTGTTTTGTTTTGTGTGCGTTAGGCTGCTTTTATCTCAGCATTTAAATCCATGTCAAAAGAATCTCCGCCGTCTTTGATTTGTCTTATACTTCACCTCTTTTTTGTTTCCCATGAATGTGCTTATGGCCTTTGATATGATGGAATCATATGTGTAATGTTAACAGTTTTTCTCAGGTGGATTTGGCCAAAGTAAACATTTTTCATCCACTCGTGATGCTCAATCAGGAGGTAGATGCAGGAGAAATTAGTAACACAGACCTTCTTTGGAAATGTACTCATAAATTACAGAATATGTGCCATTTACAAAGTGATAAATGTTAACAGAGAATTAGAGTTTAATTTCCCTGAGATCAATGCACAACTGAGGAGGAAATATTGTTCAACCCCACTGAGCTTAAACTTACATTTTAGCCTCCTAATTCACGGTGGTATCATGAGGCAGTCTGTGCCTGGTTAATATTAATGTACTATATGGCAACCAGTCACGCGGACTTATGCACCTCTGTGTGACACCCAGAAGGTCGACGATTGCAAATGTGGCGATCGGGCGCTTCCTTGTGTAAAGATGAGTCAGTGTTCTCAATTGGTTTATCTTGTGCGCATGGACGCTCTTTGATACGATTTACCTAAATGGATTTCAGCCGGTGTCTTGGCCACCACTAGCCGGTTGGAGGTCTCTGCTTTAAGGCTCCTCCACTCCATCCCTCCTGGAGCGAGGTGGCGGCGGGAGAATAAATGAGTGGGGTGCTGATGTTCAGCTGTTTCCTCCTCTTCCTCATAGTGTTAGCGCAGCTCGCCTCTCTTGTCGGTGGGTAAGCACTTTGCCGGGTGACAGCACCCATCCTTCACAGGGCCCTGCCATATGCCGTGCTGCTGTCAGAGGAGACGACTGCAGATGCTCCAGCTGCTCCCTCCCTGCGCACTGAACAACACGCACACACATGCACACACCTCATGGAGCAGGATAAAGAGGCAGAGGTGGGAGGAGACACAGGGAAGAAAGGGCAGGAGAGAAAGAATCCAGGTAGTGGGGTTATTGAAAGAAAAATGGGAAGACAAAATCATCTTTATTTCAGGGTAATGATGTGAAATATATTTATTGTACAGTCATCTGTCACTGTGTTTTGAAGAGGGGGGCCGACGGGAACAAGGTAGGATGGTTCGGATCATCTAGAAAGGGGACTGGAGACCTAATGCAAAGAGTACACAGCTTGATCCATCTCTTGCAATGGGATTTTTACTGTGAGAGCTTGTTGGCGCCCGTTTTCGAGCCACAGCGGATCCTTTAATTGATACTGCCTCCTCTACACACCACATCGTCTTTTATATCCCATCAAAAGCCCTTAGCTTCTCCCAGAGTAAAGGCGGCAGAAATTGAACAAACACGCAACTTTTGCCTGCATATTTATTTATCTTCTTTGTCCAAACATTTCCTTCAAGCACTTCAGATTCGGGCCTCGGAGTCTCAAAGCTATCACTTTAGTGTCTGTGATCCTCCAGCAGAGAAAACAAAAAGGACTTAAAAGAGACCCAAATGGCTGGTGCTCACAGGCGGCATGGAAAGGCACATGCTCACTGCCAGTGGTAATACTGTGTGTACGGTTGTGTGTATGTGTGTGTCTGAAAATCCCTCGGCCTAGGTGTGTATGTGTAAGAACAAGGTTGGCTAGGCACAGCACACTTGGCCGTGAATCGGTACGCAGGCAACAGCGCTCGTTCAGCGGCGTGACTTCAAATCATGCATGAAAAATTCCTATGTCTGTGTAGATTCACTCAAATAGCTCTGTCAATGATAGGCCTGCTTGTCAGCGGACTCATTCACTGAGATGGACACTGCTGGGTCCTCTAACAGCCACTGAAATGACCAGTCTAACCTCTGGTTACTGGCGGGCACAGCAGGTGCGGCTTGGTGCGACAGGTCTACTTTGTCACGGATACAAAAGAGGAGCAATTACTCTTTTTGTTTACAGTGCAGCCAGAAAACACTTGTTATTTTAATAACAAAGTCAGGCTTTTTTTTCTATCATGCCACGAGCAAAGGCGATATGATTTCACGCTGCACAAAGCGGGAGTAGTTTTCCATGCAATGCTCTTTTGTGTGGTGTTAGTTGCCGCTCAGGCTAACTGTCCACCCCCCCCAATCACTTATTATGCTCCAAAGAAAAGGCTTTACCAAACAGTGTCTTGTTAGGACAGCCACCGCAATAGCTCCCATTAACTCCTTATAGGTTAAATAAGGTGTTTGAAATGCAATTAGAGTCAACGTACACAAAATGAATAACCTGTAATTAAAGAAGGTGAGGTTCCAGCTATTGTCTTCCGAGGAGAGCGAGTGCAGTGTTTATTTTTGACTTTTGTTTAATAGCGTTGGGATTTGGGGCTGTGTTTGTTTAACGGTGGCAGGAACAAATGAGATTCTGCTATTATTCTCAGTTTTAATCAGTTCAGCTACCCGTCGCAGCTGCCGCAGGGTGGCTAACTCTGACTCCTGTATCAGAGCCTGTCTCTTAACTAAAATTTCCTGTCATCGCTCTGAGTGTTTTTGATTTTCTTTTCTTTTTTTTTTTCCAAGAGCAGTAACATCTGAAAAGTGGGTTGAGAGGGTGAATAAGAAAAGGGAGAGGGAGAAAGAAAGAGAGCGGCAGAGTGGGTCTGTGACACGGAGCCTGTTTACTCTGGCTGGCTGGAGAGTGGAGGGCCAGTCATGCATTATAAAAAGCCGGTGATGAGTTTTATGCTCGGGGGTTCAGGAGACAAGTTTAAAGATCACAGATCTATTAAGCCGTTGTAGATGAAAAGTGTTTGTGTGTATGATCCGTGTGTGTGTGTGTGTGTGTGTGTGTCCCTTGTCTCAGACACACCCACCCCGTGAAGTCCTAGATATTCACACTGTATTAAATTACGTGATGTACAGTATTTCTCTCAAACATTTGCTTCCGATTAAGATTTCCCTCAGATATTTAGATAACAGATGATGTAACTGTGATACACTGCCGCACAACCTCTGCTGTTGCCTTTCCTTAATTAACTTTTAATAAATTTGCAATGAATTTTCTTTTAATGCATTGCTTTATTCCTCCCAAGCAGCATCATCATGCAGGCTAACATTGTGTTTGATTTCGAGCACGGTGCAGATGTAATACGGTTAATGTTGTTTCGCTTGTATTGCGCAAACAATTCAGTTTTTATTTCTTAATGTTCCAATCTTCACCTCTGCAGAGCTCAACAGTAGATTGCCCCAGGTAATCAGATTTAGATTACCGTCATCATTTAGCGGGGTACAGTTGTCGCTGTTAGGGAGCCCGTTTCATGTGTAGCCAGTGCTCAGAGTGCTGAATCCTTACCTTCACCGCTGTTGCATCGATTTGCTCTGTGATAACCTGTCAACAACAAAGTATAATCCACAAGAAAGTAGACCCGGCAATGAGACGGCCAAAATTGAAAAACGTGTACAGTGGTCATTTTATCAAAACATTTGGAGCAACACAGTGGTGGACTCTGGATGTTTGAGGGCCAGGGGTGAAAAACATTGACAAGGGCACCAGCGCACAGAAAGTCCAGATACATTTAGATACATGGTAAAGAGAGGTCACATCAGTACGTTCTCTCCACTGAAAGGACACCCTAGAGGACACTTTATCATGTTTTATCTACCATAGGGGCATCCAAGAGGGTACTTTCACTGCGTTTTTCAGACATAGTGGCACCACGGGGGGCAATCACAGAGGGGGAGTTTAATGAAATAAAAAATGAATCAATGGGCAATCAATCAATGCAACATGTTGAGCACAGACATTGAATATGTTCCACCAATTCTGGTAACAGTTTTAAAGCCTCCACGCCAGCAATAGCCATGACCAAAGTCATTATGTTGATAGGCTGTCCATCTGTCTGTCCCTTTCTTGTGAACATATCTCAAGAACACACTGAATGTCCATTTGAAGTCATGGATGAACTGAGTAGAATTTGGTGGGCTAAGGTAAAGATCACTTTGACCCCACAGAAGATGTTTTTGTCACACACACAATGTCTAATAGGATAAAATGATGAAGTTATGATGTTTTATCTCCAAAAACTCAAAAGTATACTTTACTGTGACATCATAATGTTCTGCAAAACATTTTCTGGCCATTACTCAACTCCTTAGATCAGGCGAAGCAACTTAACTTGTGCACGGAGGCACACAACTGTGAGGCAGTAATTCTACTTTATATCATTTAAAATATGGGGTGTAATTACACTGGATCATTATCACTCCAATTATAAACCATTTAAATGCAGCCACCATTCTGAGTAAAGCTGTTTGCCAACCTGGTAGTCATTTCTGAAACTTTCCGTCTCTGCCAGCAGAATTGGGCCGGGCTTTTCCCCCATTCAGTCTGTTGCTTTATGGCTTGTTGCTGAGAAGAATGTCTGTCGTTTTCATTTACACTTAAGAAAGAAAGAGCGACCATCTGTGACAAAAACACATAACACTTCTGCATAGATTCTACCCAGATCATGAGACATTGTGCTGTCCAGGTCATTATTTCCCTGTTACTCAAAAACATATACAATGAATATCTGGGGATAGAATTGCAACTGTAAAGACTTAAAGTGCTTAAAGCTACATACACTACAAGGAGCCTGTTATAGAGGCCACATGCAGACTGGAATAGCCCGTGTTTACATCCTCCCAGGCTAAGTCACTGCGAGTACTATGTTAGATAATTATAAAGAGGCAGTAGGAGAGTTTTATCTTTTGAGTATTGAACATTTTCTGGCTTCAGCAGTGGAAACACTACCCCGGTTATCCACAGGCTTTTCGGTCATGAAATATGTGTAGAAGAGTTTGGAAAAAAAATTATGTGGGACGGAGGTATGTATATTGACAACTTCATAAAGCCCGTAGAGATATATGTTCAATCTGAGTGCTGGAGGAAACTGCCTCAGAATACAAGGGAGCTTGCGCCAAATCAGGTCAGTGAAACTATTCGGTGTTCAAATTTAAAAGACGTCCACCCAAATGATCTATTCATATTTTAACAGCAAGAGGGAAGCAAGAAAGAAATTACCCCGCACAAAGAAACCCTCTTAGATCCTGTTTAAAAAGCATGTGGGTGTGTGTGTGTGTGTGTGTGTGTGTGTGTGTGTGTGTGTGTGTGTGTGTGTGTGTGTGTGTGTGTGTGTGTGTGTGTGGTTTGATAAGATGAGAGTGTGATTGTGTCTGTTTGTGTCCCTGATCTCTGCCCGTGTTGACGTGTCTGAGGATGCACAGCACTGAACAGAGAAATTAGACTTGGGAGGTAAAGAACAAGTGTTCCATAACTTAATGAATTTGATTTGATTTGAATTTCTTTTTTTCTTTTTCGAAACTATTTCACGCATGGCAAAACACTGTAAATCCATAAACAAACACATAAACAGGCAGAAAAAGATTGATGCATTATGAATAAATCATCTGGGTGCCGAAACTCAATATTAACTCTGCGCTGCCTGGAGGTTTGAGAGGGAGCTTACGACAGATCCATCTTGATGTCTGAGGAACTAACTGGGAGGCGAGCGCTTTAGTAAGTACTTATCATGGGAACTTAATTACCAAAACAAATGATGATTGTGGTGATATAGCGGCAATGATTCTTTATCACGGTTATTCTTTGCCTCAGGTTGTATGCGGAATGTGTTTCTATAATCATAATCAACATCATCTTCGCCATCATTAACACCACTGGGGAGAAAAAAATAAAAGTTGGTTGATTGGTCAGTCAGGCACTTTCTGGGATCTTCAATCTTGTTGCTCAGGACGTTCATTGCCCCCAATGAATGAGTCTTAATAACTTTGATGACCCCCAAAACTTTAGTCTGTCAGGTTGGAATTTGCCCCCTAACTCACATCCTGAAAAGTTATGACGATAGAAATGTGTTCCCACCGGACGCATCCTAATCTTTTCTATGTTTCCTGTTGTACCGACTCTCTCATGAGCTAGTTTCAAAATCTAAAATACACATTATGTATTCATTTCAGTTTATACAATAAATTAGCATTAGAAGCGCAGAGCATATTAGCATTTGGAGTATATAAGTCGACACTTCCTGCAAAGACAAACGTGGCCAAACTGGCTTACATCCCTGCCCACTCGTCCAGTTCAAGGAGGAAGTTGCGAGGAGAAAGAGAGGGAGGTTGACAGTGACTGAAGATGACAGCTTATGGCGTGAAGACTGTCAGGGCAGCCAGTGTGTCTAAATAACCAGGTGCTGCGTTTTAGTTTCTGCCTGGTTAAACAGGGGAATAATTGGTCAAGTTAGCCAGTAATTAGACTGGCTCTGCCACGCTGCGTCTGAGAGCCCAGCGACGGCTCCGCCATGCTAATTGGGCTATTTATACCGAAACACATTGACCAGGCTCGCTGGCTTCCCTTCCAACTCGCTTTTCAGCACTTGTTTATTTTTTCAGTGTGTACTCAGGACACAGCGCCGGACTCGCCACCCTCCTCCTCCTTCTCCTCCTCCTCCTCCTCCTCCTCCAAAGCCATTTTTCATTCCGACTTGAGCTCACTGAACTTCCGTCCTCTGCCCTCTGTCTCTTTGTCCGTCCGTCTGTCTCACTCCTCTGTTGTTTTTCCTCTCTCTTCTCTCCTACACACATCAGCTCCCTTCCTCACAGGCTTTCTGTATTGCTAATCAGTGTTTTTTATGAATGCCAGTGTCTGCGCGGGACTGCCGCCTCGTCAATGTGTTTGTGAGCCGTGTGTGTGTGTGTGTGTGAGCATTCCTCTGAAAGTGGGTGGAGATGGATATAAGTCCGTCAGTCAGACCTGCATCCCCCTGGAGTGTGATTAATAGAGCCAGCTATGGAAACCAGACTGTCACAGACTGACACACACACACACACACACACACACACACATACAGTACATTCACACTCATACACTCACACACTAAGGAATACTTTGGAATGCTCCTCTCTTCACAAAAGTCACATTTCCTTCTTGCTGTGTCTCTGGCATTTTCTGTGCCAGAAATGAGCTGCTGCTTATGAGAGGCCATCTCCAACTGTAGATCCCACCAATACCTCGCTCACATCTCCACCCTCCTTTGGGTCCGATGGCCTCTCTATTCTCTGTCCGTCTGTCACTCGGTATCTCTGCATCTGTATTCTCTCCGCCTTTTATTATCGCTGTATCTCCCTCCCTCTCTCTCTTCTCCTTTTCTCACTCTCTTCTTCTGTTTTATTATCTTCTCCTCCGTCTCCCTTTCTCTCTGTCTTTCTGTCCCCTTCAGGCTAACCCTCAAACCTCCATCAGGAGCAAACAAGGCTCCTTGACATTCAATTTCCTGCTTGCCACGCACTTCTCTATTGTATGTGCTTCTCCTCCTTTTCTCGGATTCTTTTTGTGTGAGCTGAATAGGTGGATGGATGCGCTATTGGACGTATAGGTGGGCAGATAGATAGATGAGGAGCGAACTTGGCTATTTTTTTTGTGTGTGGCGTTGTCAGCCTCCCTGGCTGAAGCTTCAACAGCAAGGTCACTTTGTGGGGATTTTCAGCATTTTTCTTGAAAACTGTATTGTGAATGTGTTTAGGAGCTGTCAGCAATGAAAACAATGAACAGAGGTTATCATCCTCAAGTTTTTTCTGTTTTTCTGATGTCTCGTAGTCGTAGCATTGCCGAATGTGATGCACAACCAATTAAATAATGTGATGAATTAACAAAATCCATTGTATTAATGTGCTGGGTAATGTAGAAACACATTTTTGACTCAGTTTTTTGCTTGAATGTTATAATTATGCATCACATTGTCATGGAAGAAAATATAGTAATTAAAGATGCAATACATAAAACATGGTCACCTGTTGCATTCAAACTCCCAACAAATAGGGACAGCATATCACCAGAGTAACTGCTAACTGCTGCTAACTGTATTCTCTTAATACATCCATGACTGTAGCTGCTGTTAGTGTGTTAGCTCAGTTAGCAGTACAGCTAGCAAAGTACCAGGGGAATGTTGGTGTTTACACTGCGAGGACAGGAGCTTTGGACCACTTGGTCAAAAGAAGGTTTTAAGACCTGGGGCTAGATATTTAGCATGCTAACTTCAGAAGATATCTCTTCAAAATAACATCTAAAACTGAGGTCTTATTTATTATGTTGATGCTAAAATTTACAATAAGAAGAGTTAAGTTAAATGGGTGTTGTGAGAAATAAAAAGGCAATGTGTCACAGTTGGCCTGACTGACTGTAGTGCTCCTGTCGTTCATGTGCTCTCATTATGTTCCTCTTGGGAGTGGCTGAGTCACATGCAAGAGCTGGTAGTGAAATTCGGTATTACTCATCTGTTCTGATATTACACCTCATATAAAATCGAACCAGTGTAAAAAATGTTTAAATCGACCCAACCCGGCTGAACTGTCTGACCACATTGTCAGTGAAACTGTGGGTAACTAACTAGTGTCCTTTGATTAAATGGCACAGTAAGCAGGTAAAAATCTGCAAGTCAGTCAATCCAGGCTGTCGGAAATTACTCACAGTAGTCATTGCTGTGTGTGTAAGAATGTGTGCGTTTGTGCTTCCGAGCCTGCATGTGTGTGTGTGTGTGTGTGTTTGCCGTGAGTCCTGTTGAGAGATAAATGAGTCTGGTTGACATTGTCTGGAACAGGTGGTGAAGTCAGCGGGGAAGACATACAGACAACTCACACACACACACACACACACAGTCGCACACACAGTCGCACACACACACACACACAGTCACACAAGCAATTTGACTTCATTGTCGATTTTCTGGCTTGTTTGAGCGCGTAGCCAATCAGATTGGATAAAGAAGGAAGAATAGGTTGTCTTTGAATAGCCTCCATACTGAGTGGCTGATGTATTGATTACAGAGGCAGAGACCCACATTAATCATTCACAGCATGTTTGATTGACTGATTTATTGTCGGTTTATGAACATTGCATGGTATTTATTTGCCTCTGTGTGAACCAGTGAGCTTGTTAAAGGGACAGTTCAACCTAGAAGATGTAGATACTCTTGTCACACACTGTCACAAATCTTGAAAAGACAGACAGACGTTTACAGGCATGCTCAAGAAGGGGTATGAAAGTAAAAATCGTACTGATGTACTCTGTAACTGTTGGTTTCCAGGTGAGCGTGGTACAGGACTCTGTCAACATCTCAGGTCAGAACACAATGAACACGGTGAAGGTTCCTGACTGCAGGCTGGCCGAGGAGCTCGGAGATCTATGGGAAAACTCCAGGTTCACAGACTGCTCCTTGTGTGTCGCCGGCCAGAAATTCCAGGCGCACAAAGCCATCCTCGCAGGTGAGAATATGCTTCATTAAAACATGTCTGATAATGGTGACAGTTAAAGACTTAACTTCATTTAAGCAGGTGGTAAAACTTCATCAATCACCAATGATGACGTGTTGTTAATGATGATGAAAATGAGATAGCCATTGTGTTTCGATCGATTGTTCCGTTTGACCTGCAGTCCAAAACACGGATGCTTTTTTAATTATAATTCTGTTAAACAGAGAATCGCGGCATTTGAGAATATACTGTAAAACCTATGAATGATTCTTTGGTTGAAAAATGACCTTACTGGTTTCAAAACTGGTGTTTCTTTGTCGATGTCTGTTAAGATTATGTCTGTTCCAAACTAATGAAAGTGGTGGAGTTATTTTGTTTTTCATTATTCTGGGTTTCATTCGAGGAGTTTTTAGATTGGGTCTAAATCTTTCTGACGCTTTTCCGCTGTGACAAGGATTGAATTCAGGGGGAAATACTTCATCAGATTTTTAATTTTAATGAATAATTTTGCTTGCCACAGGGATGATTAAATTTGAATACATTGAATATCTGTACAAAAGTATCAGCTATTGGCACCTTCGAGCACCTGCATGCCTTCGGTGTCAGTCTCGGCCCTTATAGAGTTCACATCAAACGCACACTGTTGTGTTTGCGCTCACACACACACGCACGCTCACACACACACACACACACACACACACACACACACACACACACACACACACGTACACAATGTGTGGTGAACAACTTGTCGCAGATATTGGCACTTTGATGACAGGAAGCATCGGATGGTGAAAAGTTTGAGGGAAACTGGTGAACTGTGTGTCTCTGTTGGGGCAAAGAGAGGCTGTTCATTATTGGATTTGTTGAAATGTGTGTGTGAGGAGCCATTTTAATTATGTGCTGCTGTGGTTTGGGGTCTTCCTCTCTCTCTCTCTCTCTCTCTCTCTCTCTCTCTCTCTCTCTCTCTCTCTGTCTCTTTCTCTTTTCTCTTTCCCTCTCTCTCTCTCTCTCTCTCTCTCTCTGCTCTACTTGGTCCAGACAACGTCCGTCCTCCTCGTTATTCCCCCTCTTGGCCGTTCCCGTGACAACTCTCCCGGCCGTTAATCGCCGTGGAGATGGACAGAGAGGGATCAAACGAAGGAGGGAGAGCAACTCAAATTGGCTCCGCACTGGCCATGTGATATTTATACCACTCCTGCTCTCTGTCTTTTACATTCCCTCTCTTTTCTTTCCTTTCCTTTTTCCTCACTCTTCCCCCTTTTCACTTTCATGTTTCCCTTTATCATTCCCCGCCGTCTCTTTCTCCCCTCTCTGCTTGCCTCTTCCTTTCACCATTCCCCCTCCTGCTTCTCTCCCTCTCTTTTTCTGTCCCCTCACACCCCTCTAGTTCTGTCCTCTCTATTTACTCCCTATTTCTGTCTATTGTTTTCTTTCTCTCTCCTCTCCCTTCTTTCACTTTCCATGACCCTCTCTCTCTCCCCCTCTCCCAGCTCCCTCTCTCTGTCTCTCTCTCGCCCGCCCCTTCCCTTTGTTGCTGCAGTATGAGCTCACCAGTATTGAGCTGCACCAGACAGACTTACTGTAGTTTTGTCCCCATAGTCATACCTGGCAGTTCACTGTTAAGTTTGGTTTCAGTGCCCCAGGATGCAGTTGTTAATTAATGACTACACTCAAGTTTTTTAAGGGCTTTTTGTGTGTGTGACTCTTAATATATGAAAAAATGAGGACACCAACATCACATATCCGTCTCTCGCACACGACTCTGTCTCGCAAATGATTTATCCTGTATAATGGTAGATAAATACAAAGAACCAAGAAGCGACAGCGAGTTCATTTGTCTCCTCGACTCTTCACAGACAGGCAAACTTCCTCTTCTTAGTTGCCTGGCCAACTTCCATTATTGCCCTTGTAGACAAAATGAATTACTTCTAAAAAAAGTTGCATCTCTTGATATATTTTATATAAGTCCCACTGAGATAAAAATCTCTTTGACAAGAGAGACCTGGTCAAGGTAGCAGCATTTCACTGTTTCTGTAATATTTTTGTAGCCGTGGTGGCAGGAGGTGATTCCTGGTGTTTGTTTGCTTTTGATGTTAGTTTTGGCTCTAGGTTCACTGACTGATTGCAGCACTTATAATGTTTTATATTTAGTTATTTGATCTTGATTCCATGTGGTGGGCAGCCTGCTTGTTTGTGGTTTTATTTTAGTTCTTCAATGAGATAATAATGTTTAATCCCGTTCGACCTAGCTCTGGTTCTTACTGTTTTGGTCCACCACTTCTGAAACAATGTAGATGAAACATTGATTTACAAATTTTTATATATATATATATATATATAGGAGAACAGCTACTTGAACACAGTTGGCTCTAAAGGGAAACAACCACATGGTATGTACTTTCTACTGGCAGGCATCTCTCGATCAAAACACTCACGAGAAAAGATGTAGATTGATGATGCAGTGAAGTGGCGTGGGGTCATGAGAGTTGTTGTCTTTATATATAAGCCTCCACCACTGTCAATGACAATCATGTCACTGGAATCAGGTTCGTGGACAATATAATGTTATGTTTGGTCCCGTTCGTCGTCATTCACTGACGTTTAATCTGATGTTTACCCAGTTGTTATAGTGACCAAATGAAATGCACTAGGTTGATTAAAATGAGGATTTATCTGGGTTTGAGCATTGGTTGAATCATTAAATGTGGAAATACTATGTGTCATACCTTCAGCATGTTAGCTAACTTCCTGTCTGTTTTGTTTTTGTTCATCACTCGTCCTGTTTGGTACGTTACTGTCAGCAGGAGAGCTGGAATTGGTCGTTGTTATGCCATTAGTTGTCAAAGTACCAGAACAGGAGGATCTTGGCAGAGCCGACAGGACCGCCTCTTTATGGAGTTCACTGTCCCGATTGGTTAAATTGGGCAGGGACGCCAGAACATTTCTTATCTATTTCACTACATGACAGACATGGCTTACTGAGCAAACAATAACATTAACAATTGTTGGAGTACAGAGCTGTTTTACATTCATTTTAATGAGAAAATATCAATTACAGCAACTTTAAACAAGAATGACAGTTGAATAATTAGTTAACCATCCATTTAACTCTTCTGCTTTTACAGCTTTAATCTTCCTACTGAATCTCTACACATCTATAATCGGATCATAAGATAAAAGCAATTAGGACCTAAAGATATCCTGACAATTGGTTAACCTGAAAACGTGAATGGAAAGTAAATACTGTTTATGTTGAGTTTTCTTGTTTCCCCTTTGCTTCTTAAAACTGAGAGCTGCCGGGGAAACCCAGGAGCTCAACTCTTGGACATTTGGTGTGTGGGCTGACCTTGAAAGTTATACTTACCCTGAGCTAAAGCTTATCTGAGCTACACTCATCAAAGCTGAATGCTGCGGGACCCGACAGTTACTGTCTTATTTATTTAGTCAATCATTTTAGTTACTAGCGGAGCAGGTGTTGACTTCATAACCACTCCTGTAAATCCCGCTGTTTTCTTTTCATTCACTTATCAGCTAATCCTCACATTTTACCCTCACTATCACTATCAGGATTTTTTGTGGCTTGTGCAGTTTTGATGGATGACACCATGTTTCCAAATGAGTAATTAAGTGGGCAGCTAGCTCATTATTAAGTAGTTAAATTAATTATCATATCACTGACTTTGACGTATACTTAATAATGTGTTAAAACAATTGTTAAATTTTAATGACTTGTTAATTAAGCACTCATTAGTGAACAATAATGTAAAATGTTGCCCGGTGAGCACATAATCAATGAAAGTGAACCGTATCAGAGGAGGACGACTTCGGCTTATATGTGATTCTTCATTAAAGGCCAAGCTCAACCTCCGTAGAGACACGTCCTCTCCCTGCTGTAGTCGTGTTCACACACAGACTGAGCTCCATCTGTGAGGTTCGGCCTCAGCCTGTGCCGAAACTAACCCCTGTCACTGCCGGAATGATAAGAGCTAAAACACACGGCGTCGTTGTCCTGCCGAGACAAGATGTGTCGATTATTTTAAGCGTGCAGAATCATCATACATCGCAGATTTCAAGTGCAACAGAAGTGGGACTGATTTATGTAATTTGAAGTGCTGTGGATGGATCAGACGGCGCGTGTGGTCGGTCTTTGCTTGAGATTAAACATAACCTCTCCAGGTGGGGTCTGAGTAATAAGAGAGAAAACACACTTTGTTTTGCCTTTGAAGCAGTGCAGCGAGTTATTGGTCCCCTCACCTGTTTAATGATTAAAAAAAACGAATGCTGAAATCATCCATGCGTACTCTTTGATCAGCGCTTATGGGTCACCACGTCTGGTTAGCTCAACTGTGAATATGTCTGTGTTTAAAAAGTGTGGCAAATCTGATTTGAGAACATCAATAATATGAAATTTGGGTGAAAATTGGATTATAAAAACATGATTTGCATTGCAAACACTTTGTTTAACTGTTTTCTTTTTTACTTTGAGGGACTTAAGGACATAATGAGGAGCTCTTTTGCATTTTTTACTCCACTTGAACTCCTCATTTTCTGTGAATGGATTCATCCTCTGAACTGTCCTTCACCCAAGAGGATTTGTAAACTGCGGTGAACGGTGTCTCTTGCAATCCAGAGACTTAAAAGCAGGCTGGAAATCTTTTGAGAAATTACTTCTCCTCTTAAGAAAACACACACAAAAAAAAAAGAATTGTACTTTTTGGGGGAAGTTAACATCTTTGAAATCCTCTGTGTTGGTGTGATAGAATAATCTATGTCGAAAGACAGCAGGCGACCACGTTATCAAAACAGGAAGACAGACTTTAATCAAGGCATAATTTATGAAACAAGCTCCAGTCAAGTCAGTCAATCAGTATTAAATCCCAGCTAAACACACCTGAGAGGTCGTCATGAGTCTGTCAGGCCGGAGCTGCAGTCGACTTTTTCCACACGATGTGTCTGCTGCTGTCACTGCTGTCAATCATCCCGCCTGCTCTCCTCCGGCCCTGTGGCAGGCTGTTAACAGATATCAGAAACTTCACCATGCATCAACATTACACGCAATAACAAACCTCCCTCCCTCTCTCTCTCTGCCTTTTGTTTCCCTCCGACTCAGCTCGCTCGCCGGTGTTCAGTGCCATGTTTGAGCACGAGATGGAAGAGAGCAAAAAGGTGAGTCGAGCACTTGACTCTGTCGTTTCTCTGCTCCCTCGGTGGCGAGTTGAATGTCAAAATTTCTAATCTTTCTCTCTCTTGCGTCAGGAAGTGCTCACCTCTCAGAGCATCCCAATGTGTCGGCACCCTTTCCTTCATGTCTTGTTGACTGCAACTCTATTATCTGGTGTCTTTTAAAGCCACTGTATGTAGAATTTTTTGAGTGATATTTTTTCCCCTTTAAAATTGATCTGAAGGCACAGGCTGCTGTTTGTAGACAAACTAAGGTAATATCAGTGAGAATAATAGTAGTTGGAAGACAGGATTGGTGAGTATTGCGACCAGGACATTTTACAGATTAAAAAAAAATATGAAAGTGCCCTCTGGTGGACAAACCATGTAATGACAACACTCTTTTTTAAGTTAATGTAAAACGTATCTCGACATTTCTGTTCTGTAAAAAGAGTGGCAAACTGTCAATCAGTCAGACTTTGGTGAACTTCAACGTCAAATGTGCGCCATAGACATATAGCAAGCTGTGTTGACCTTTGGAATGGAGAGGTGGAGTGTCTACATCGGAAGAGCTGTCATAGTTGCACTTGCCATTTTTTATTTCAAACTCCTCTGTATGAATATAAACCCTCTCACAAAAATGGGAATGGTCTGCACACAGTTATGAAGGCAGGAGTTAATTGATTGAATAAAACAACTAGCTAGCATGTTCCTTAGCTCGCTGGCTAAGCTTCTAGAACCTAATATATTGCTGTGCTACTTTCTGGTGTGACTTGGCATTAACTTTTTGGCTGACATGACAGGACAGGTATTTCTGTGATGAGCTTGTTTCACTATCATCATTTATACGGTCAGTTCAATGACATTTGGAAAGTCTAGAAGAGTCGCAGGATTAAATTACTTTATTCCCATTCAAGCTTGCCACGCGCTAAAGAGGAAGTTAGCCAGCTCCATTGACATGAATCACTAGTGCGCACGCTCTGTGGAAGATCCCGGTATTTTCATACCCGGTGGCGAAGTTTAGCTTTTTGGTTTCATGTTCCACTGAGCAGCTTGCATAGTACTGAACTGGTCACTGCCTCGTACACTGTATCCAGGTGTAACTATACATATACCCATTGGTAGGCACAACAGATCTTTGTTCAGGTGATTCTACAGTAATGAATCATAATCTTTAATGCTATATTCGATATTATTTACATCCAAGTCTTTCAGCAGGGCATGCAGTGTGAGCATTTTTGCCATTTTATGTGTCCACTGTGATAATCGTGTTTGTATGTTTCCGCTTTGCACAACGTTTGTGTGTGTTTGCGTGTGTGTGCACACATGTGTGATGCAGGGGAGCCCTCGTGCCACAGTCGGTTGTCTTTCATCTGATAGGAGGTGGTGAGATTGAGCCTTGGTGATTTAGCCGTCATGTCAGCGGAATATTGATGCCCGCTCGCCTCGAATGGGGAAATTATAAAGCACAGAGCCAGGAAATGCATCTTAATTGCTGTTTAAGTGGGCGTCTTCATCAGAAAGAGGGAGAGATGGTGGGCCACGTCCCCATACGATTCAGAGACAACAGATAGATGGGTTAACACTCCTCTGCAGCGCTCTATAGAGGGGAGACAAATGAGCTCATAAAGAAACACTCTAATAGAGGACTGCTCTGTGAATGGAGGGGAGCTTCACACACTGTAACTACAGGAAACGCTGTCTGTTAATGAGACACTGAAGGAAGTCCTGTTTTTCTTCACGTCCAGTGCGGTGTTGTTTTGCCTTATTTATTTCATTAACACTGTAACAAACGTGGCAAAAATCAGCAGAATTCGATTAGAGAAGTTTTGCTGGATTGTGTAACAGTAAAAAAAAAATAAAAATAAGAGAGCACCGGCTGTGAGGAGATATTTTAGTTTTCCAGCAGGACTCTGAGGTAAATTTAGAAATGACATGTAGATGCAGCTTCTATGTAAGTAAAAGATTCAGGTTATTCTCTTTACCTATTTCAGCAGCACGTGTGCCTACATGCCTTTATGTGTTTATGTCCGTTATCGGTATTCCCGTAAAAGGGCAAGATGACCGACTGCGTGCTGCTTTCAGCCTCTCCTTCCATTATTTCTCAGTGTGTTTATGTTGCTGTTGAGTGGTCAGAGTTGACACAAACGCACTAAGCTGTGGGTACACCCAGGCTGACCCTGCTAAAACGCCGCTGGTCACCGTGGTGACGATAAAGCGCGGTTATAATTGGTTTACCGCTTTGTTCTGCCTCTCAGTGCGGAGGGAAAAGGTTCAGGTTACCGTCACTGTGCCAGCGAGTGATAAAGCCTACTTTGCTGGCTGCAGGCACTGTCAAGGAATGAATGCTGAGGATTAATTTTCAGGAATCAGCTGAAAAAAAATGTAATAAATGTACTAGAATGTAGTTTTGCTGAAACGTGTTCAGACTGCTCAGAAGTTTTTTTTTTCTTATTTGGCACTTGGAACTTGTTTTGTGTGACTGCGTGGCTGACTGTCCCTGCGTGTGTGCTAAACAAGGTGAGCGCGCATAATTCAGGTTGGTTTTTCGGGATATTCACACGAAATGTAAAACACTCTGCCGCTGCGCGTGGTTTTGAAGGATTGTCAAAGCACCTGTCTTTTTCTTCTCTCACCTTTTATTCAGTTAAACCCGGCGTGTATTCTCCTCTCCTGTCCTCTCCTCCCGTTTCAGAACCGTGTGGAGATAAATGACGTGGAGCCAGATGTCTTCAAAGAGATGATGTGCTTCATCTACACAGGCAAGGCCCCCAACCTGGACAAGATGGCTGATGACCTGCTGGCTGCAGCTGACAAGGTACAGAGAGCGGGTGTGTGTGTGTGTGTGTGTGTGTGTGTGTCCACGTTTCATGCACCTGTTACTATGTACATTTGCACACAAGCCAGCATGCATAATGATTTCCTCAAAAATACACCTGAGATAGCCAAATGCTCCTCAATCCCCAACCACACACACACACACACACACACACACACACACACACACACACACACACACACACACACACACACACACACACACACACACACACACACGTACAGTCACAAAACACACCTGTGGGAGGTATACAAGGAGACGCACGAGCTTACAATGAATCCTATTCCACATTGTTTGTTCCTGTGCCGATGCTGTGTGCTCAGAGCTTCCTATCTCTTCTTCCAATCCACATTTTACTCCCCCCCTTTTCTCTCTCTCTCTTCCAGGTTTGCTCTTGCTGTTTTCCAGCTCTCGAGGAGTTTATTGCATTTGATAGCATCAAGTCAGTACTTGTAGAGAATATTGTAGAGTGTTTTTTTTCCACTTTTAATGCCGCACAGTAGGGTCCATTCAGGTGTGTTTTGACTGAAGTAGCCATGTGTACAATATTTCATAGGCTTGTTCAGGGTGCCAGTGTTGGCTTCGCCACAAGAGTATCACAACAACTCTTGGATGGATTGCCATTAAATTCTGTTCAGACATTAATGGTCCCAGACCATCAGGCCTCTGGACTTTGTTGAGTTTGGATGGCTTGAAAAGAGGATTTTATAAACATTAGGCCTTAAACATCTTACATTTGTGGGGGCTTAATTGACACAAACAGTTTATCTTATTGAATCTATCCATCTTTTGATTGTTTTTGTTAAAATGAGTCAAGCTCCTCCACATCCAGGTCCACATATTTGCCGTCACAAAACTTTTAAGATACCACTGAACCTGATACTGTTTGTACTTTCACTTGTCTGTTGGCACGGCAGGACAGTCCTTACTTTTCTGCTTACTTGCAATGCTTGGATAGGAAAAAGATGATTTGTCTTGAATTAGTCTGCCTCGAGAAAGGTTATAAAGTGCTTTAAATTTAAGTGTTTGATACCCTGTTCATGCTTGAGTGCAAATTAGTGTGTTCTCATTAATAATTTATGTTTAGTAGCTGGGAACGCTTTGCTTTGCATACACACATGTACGATGTGTCTGAAACATCCTTGAACACATCTTATATGGTTGAAGTACATTTAAATTAACTCTTTTACATCAGTGTTTGTTAACACACCACTAAATTGAAAAAATTATAGTGATGCAAAATTCCCTGCAGTCTCTGCCAAACGTTTATATATATATATATATATATATATATATATATATATATATATATATATATATATATATATATCTATATAAACTCTCAAGTGATTCCCATCACAATCCCCCTCAGTCTGTATAACTGTCACTTTTACTCCTCTTCGCCATCTTTTTTTCTTATTCAATCTAAGCCTCGATGCTGCCGCGGTGGAGTAATTTTGTGTTTCTGTATCATTACACAGTGCGACAACAGTTGTTGGTGGCAGCGCTGTTTAAGTAATTTAGTTTACCTGCTGTTTCTCCTTTCTCCCTCTCTCTCTCTTACTGTCGTCAGCAGTATGCTCTGGAGAGGCTGAAGGTGATGTGCGAGGACGCTCTGTGCACGAGCCTGAGCGTGGAGAACGCCGCAGAGATCCTCATCCTCGCCGACCTGCACAGCGCCAACCAGCTCAAGACGCAGGCCGTGGACTTCATCAACTAGTGAGTTACACGCCTGCAGTGGTATCATTCATCTCCTGAACTACATACACATGTATGCAAATACTTCTTATTCCGCCTCTGTCACACATACACACACACACACTCACACTTTCTACACAGCTTTTTGTCTAAGTCATTAATTTTCAGTGGGAGCAATTTTTGCCTCCCGAGGAAATTTAATTTAATACTCAGATCAGACCATTTTGCTGCTGTATCATATTGGGCCATTTAGCAATAAAGCTCAGCTGCTGATGTTAATCATGTTGCAGGCAGCCTGTTTAGGTAAGATGGGGCCTATTAGCATCAGTGACTACTATTTATGTCCTGGGAGAGATGATTGATCCAGTATTTGGACGCCCAATTGAAATTTAATTCATCAGTTCCCCTCTGTTTTCTAAATTCTCTGAGCTGGGCACATCTTCCATCCCTTTGTTCATTCCTCTGTCCTTTCTTGTCAGCTTTACTCCGTCTCTTGGCCTTGTTCCCACATGGGCTCAATCTCCCTCCCTTCTCTCCCTTTTCTCCCGTCCTGTTTTTGTGCTTGAGAGCTCATGTGTGCCTAAAGGTGTTCAGTAATGCAGATTTCTGCCCCTAATCCCTGTCATTAATTGTGGTTATGGGCGTTATGACAGTTTAATTTGCGACAGCGATGTTGTGGTGGTGGGAAAATTGGCCACGGGGGACTCCCGGCCAGCAAAGCGTTATCAACCCTATTCCTGCGGACACAATGGATGGCGACAAGAGCAACAAAACAAAAATCAATTGAGAGGACGAATATAGAAAACAGACGACACTGAGGAACCAATAATCCTCCCCCCAGTCGCACCTCAACCCGCTTCCCAGACCAGTCTGTACAAGCAGCTTACAGCCATTTAGTCGAGACAATAGGAGTCCTCTTTATCCCACCTCTGTCTCATTTATTTATCCTCTCCAGGGCTGCAGCAGAGAATAAAGCTACACCAACACTCTTTATCCACTTCGTTCACAGACAAGAGTTTCCCCACTTTTTTAGCCTTTAACGTGAATCTTAAGGCTTGAGTAAATACCTGGAATATATCTCAGTAAGTAGTGCAAACACAACACAAGTAATGTGGAGGGAGGGTCTCTGAAGGCATAAAAAATAGTGCTTCTCTTGAAGTAGGTTTTTGTAGATAATAGCAGTGGTTGGCCTTATGATTACCACTGACTGGAGGTCATACTTTGGCCTTCTTTTTAATTTACCTCCACATCGATGGTCTTCTCCCTCCCTCGGTCGCCTCCTGTCCCTCCACAGACTTTCATTACTCACCCTAACCTCCTTGTTTTTTTTCGTTTTTATCCCTTTTTGGTTGCTGCTGCTGTCTGGCTTTCTCCTCCTTCAGTCCATCCCCCCTCCTTCCCCTCCTGCTGTGGCTGCTCTCCTCATGCCCTTTAGCTGGCCTGTTTCCTCAGCCTCAGCACACCGGCCATTACTTTAAGCAGGGGTTCACGTCCCCCACAGAGGGTGGGGTCAGAGGTCGGCTGGGGGTCTGGAGCTGCTGTGTGACCACACACACACACACACCCAAGTGCAAGGAGTGGACAGGCCAAGACACAGACACAGGCACACATGCTGTTTATTTACACACAATAAAACATGAAAAATGTCATTAAAGGCCACACAGCGGTGTGCGTGATAGTGCAGGCCAGCACCCTGAGGGTGTCATGGGGTCGAAGACAGCCACAGGCTCCGCTTGTGGATCTCACATCTGTGGGAGAATGATGACATGAGTAAAGCCCATCAGCAATTAATTACAAGATTTATCCAAAATTGTTATGGCTTTCTGGCCTCCGTGAGTTCATTATCACTACAGCTCTGAAGCTGCTCAGCCAAAGGGAGTCCACACAGTTCAGAAGGTCATGAAAAATAGTATTAGTCTTAACAGTGCGAGGATTTTCTTGTATGTTGTTTTTTTAATGGCAAAGCACATCAAAAAATAAATTGGGAATCAGTAGTTAATGTGTGTTGTTTTTCCAGTGCTATCTGCAGAGCTTACATAAAGTGTCACAAGTACTAACTGTATTATGTGTATTTTTTCGATTAGTATTACTTTATCTGTAAAAAAAAAAAGAAGTAATATTTTAATGTTGTAAAAAGTTAAACATTTCCTTGTTGGGTGAAATTTACTCAGTTTAGTGTTTACAGCATTCTTCTAGTCTTACTGACCACTCAAAACACTTTCCAACACAAATTAGCATTTGACCATTCACTAACACACCCATACACTGGAGGCAGAGGCTAATACGCAGTACGCAGAGTGCCACCTGCTCATCAGTAGCAATAACCATTCATACGCACACTTACACACCAATGAAAGGGCCGCTGGGAGCAATTTGGAGTTTCGGCATCTTGCTCAAGGACACTTCGACATGTAGACAGGATGGAACTGCTGACCTCTGATTAGTCTATGACCACTCCACCTCCTGAGCCACAGACGTGACTTATAGAAGGACAAAGTAGCATGAAATGAAAATAATCAAGTTTAGTGCCACAGAAGTGTACTAAAGCGCGGGACTTAAACAAAGGGTATATGTTACTATTACTATTGAGCATAGTACTCCTGAGGGGGTTGCAAAATAAACATGCAGGGCTGTGAAGTTATTAACAATATAAATAAAGGGATCTGAAAAAATCTGGAAAATAAAATGATGTTTATTCTTTTCTCTCTTTGCTCACACGTTTTTCTTAGATTGTGTGAAATGCTGTAGAGCTTTACCTCCTCTGGACTCTTAAGACCATTAAATGAGACAATGTGTGAAGGGAACACCATTTTTCTCTGGTTGAAGAAAGCCCTATGAAGTGTGTGAAGAGGCGTTGTAAGTCGTTATCAGCGATGAACATTCACAAGCCAAAACAGTTTGGAGCCGGTCCTCGAAAGAATATGATCTGATATGACAAAACTCTGACTCAACAGACTTTGTCGTCACATGCCCACATATTTATGATCCTTGAACGTTGCCTTTTATTTGTGCGATGTTTTTTTTTCTCTCAAAATGACCGGTGGGGTTAAATATTTAAAAATATAAAGTAAATAACAGCTCTGCCAGCTGGTGTGACGAATCCTTAATGCCTCAGAGCTGCAGTCCACACAGATGGAGTCATATAATCCCAAACTCTTGAGAAACTTGTTAATTTGTGCACTTGTTTCATTTGCTTGTCCATTTAGTTTCTTTCCTTATGCACTTTTTTCCCCTACTTTCCTGTCTTTTCTCTCTTTTTCCTCTCAGTCACGCAGCTGACGTGATGGAGACATCGGCCTGGAAGTCCATGGTGATCTCTCACCCACACTTGGTGGCCGAGGCCTATCACTCCCTGGCCTCGGCTCAGTGCCCCTTCCTGGGTCCTCCAAGAAAACGGCTCAAGCAGTCTTAGTGGTCCGGAGAAACTCTGCTGTCACAACCCTGACGGTCCTCCTGTGCTCCTCTCTCTCCTACAGCAGCCAGAGACGCTCAAGTCCTAAACCCAGTCTAGATACAGCTGTGGAGAGCTACTCAGCCGGGCAGACCAGAGAATTTCAGGACCGATTCCACAGAGGAGATGCTACACATCTCTGTTGGTGGGGATGGGGTGAATTCTATAAGATCTAAACCTGGATATTTGTGGATTGCAAGCTCAAAGCCTTGTTTGGTCCATATATCCTTTGTCTACTGTGTTGGAAATCTAGAATCATAAGCTGCGAGTCAGTCACATAAAGAACTGATCTCCCGGCTTGACAGGAAAAGTCACTGCTGGCTCCCTGTGAATCTAATGTGGTGGCATATTGTCTTCAGCAGTGCTAAAGCCCAAACTGTGCTCTGTGCTGAAAAGACAAGTGATGAGGATCAACCAACTAGAAAGTGAAAGACTATTGCTCTCATTGATGCTGAACAGTTTGCATTGTTTTTGTACAGCACAATTCTGAGTTTGAATAAAAGAGTCTGAACACAACTTCATGAGAACTGTTTAGCTTGTGCCTTAAACGGGGCAAACACCGTACGGATGAAGTCAGATCACCCTCGACTACCACTGGAGTCAGGCCCAATTTCTGCCCATCAGTTGTGGTTTGATGTGCGCTATGACCAGGGTCATAATGCCACCATATGTAAAAATCAACAAGTGCGGTCGGGTTTCAGAAATCTCGTCCTGCAGTCTTTAAGTCTGTGCAGATCCACAGTGAGATTTCCCACACGGCTGCTCTCCGTTATGAACTGTAGTGAGCTTGTTTTAATATCATTGGAGAAGTATTTAACATGTGGTTATAACTGTAGTCTCGACTGGGACTGTAGGTATACTATATCACTACACTGTACTGTGATATAATGCTGAGCAGACTGTCTGCATCTTCCAGCCATCTGGGGCTGCGTGTTTCTCTTCTTTTTTTTCTCTTCTTTCCATTCATCGCAGGATTGCACAAAACGAACGCCTCTTTTGGTCAACATTGTGGAGGAGGCAGTCATTATGTCGTGGCTCTTAAATCGATCTGTGCTGTTGGAACATAAAAGATGCAAGTTCAAGCTGTGTGGAAAAAAAAAAACAGGATAAAGGTGGGATATGTATGACTTTTAGCTAAAAACATATTTAAAAAAAAATACTAAAATGACCGACTGAATGTGAAGAAACAACAGTTTTTATGTTTTGTCAAAAACGTTTATGTACTGTGTTGCAGAAACATCCGAAGTTAGCAATGCTAGCCAGCTAGCCACGCCCCTGTCGTGTCATAAGTTAAGATAACACTTTATTAATCCCTCAGGTGGAAATTGGCCAGCTCCCCCAGCTCTGATTCCAGTGCCCACTCTGGTGTATTCTTAAGTCAAGCGTTGAAAGTTAACATTAGAATACTAATAAAAACTAACAGAGTCTGTCAGCCTTAAAAAAAAGGATGATCATTATGGAAAAGGGCCTTTTTACTCACCTGTTACCACACACTGTGACTGAAACAATGTTTGAGCTTTTGGAGCGATGAAATACAGATGTTTTGAATTTTATCCAGCATGTCTGTGTCTTCTTTTGTCCTTGATAGCTTCATCATTTCTCATTATGCATTTTAGCCACATCGACCGGTCACTGACTCATTAATGCGCAGCCTCTTTCAACTTGCCACCAGACCAGTGTGTGTTATTAACTCATCTCAGTTTAAAGCTTAATCCTGTGGTGATCAAAGTTCAATCCCCAGTGCACGTGCTGCTCACCTCGTCTGATCACAAGAGATCAGATCCAGCTGTGTCGTGTGTAGACTCGGCTCTCACTCGCCACCACAGGTCTGTTTAACTTGGTGTCCGTGGCCTGGCTTAGAGAACAGAGTTGGAACTGTCTCTCGGACGGTATTTTAACAGGGATTTCTCTGTGTTGACCAAAGTAGAGGCCCAGCGGGCTTTAAGGAAGCTCATCCCTGAGCCCTGCAAAGCGCTCCTCATCAAACAGTCGGCCTTGGCCAGTGATCATTGGGGATATTCTGGCATTGTCCCGGCATTCATCAAACAGAGGGAAGGCCATTATTTGTAACACAGACACTACAGTGTAGCCTCATGACAGACCACATATTAGCGGGACTGATGATTCAGCTACACCATTTATTATATGTGCACACTGTATACATACTGTGTGTGTGTGTATATGTGTGTATATATAATATGTATTCTTTATTACAATTGTGGTGACATGACAGGAAATGAAGAGAGAGAGCTAAAGAGAGAGAGAGAGATGGGAACGACATGCAACAAAGGTTCTGAGGCAGACCTGAACCTGTGGCTTTATGATTCATGTAATCACTGAAGGAAACAACAGAAAAATATAACTGTAGAAAAATAAGCATCAGTCACACTGAGCCAATACTGAGAATCTGAGCTTGGAAATGAATTAAAGTCAGCTGTCGTGATCGGAGGCTTTGATATTGAGGGTTGTCTAAGTCAGTTTGGGTTGAATTGGTGTTTTTTTGGGGTTGCAGTTTATGTTTACAGTCACATAAACCTTATGAATAAGGATATTTTTTGTATCACTATTTAGCTTATTATGGTAAAATATGCAAAATTACATAAATAAAATGCTAAAATTGATAAATTAGCTTGATGTCAATAAGTTGGAGGACAGAAAAGTGTGAAAATAATATGACAACCAACCAAACAACCAGCAAACCTGCCTACCAACCCAGGACGCCACCATGCCAACAACCAACCAACCCCAGGACAGAAAAACAAACGTCAGATACATGTCACATCTTTATAATGTGGTCAACACAACCAACAACGCATGAATTATCAAGCTTACAAAATTCTATTTCAGTCACCAAAAACAGAACTCAAGCCCTTAAAAGAACAGCTGTATTGGATTGCTTTATATGTGCCTGCAAGGCCAACCGTTTACCAGCTGTTTTGAAAACCTTCGCAATCAAAACACGTTTAGCATCTCCCGCTGCGGCTGAAAGGGAGAAGCAGGGTTTGATAGGCTCGCACTTCATAATGTGCGATAACCTTCCTGCCAATATTTCTGAGTTTGAGAGTTTCTGTGTAAAGGTCAAGGTGTGTGTGTTTGACTGAAAGAGTGCGAACATGACAGACATATGGCGCTCTATGAGTGTGCCTGCATGTCAGCACAATGTGCTTTTTCGGGAATGTCCCTGAGATAGGAAGAGGCTTTGTTCGCTTAAGTCTGGCCTGCCAGTGTGACCTTCTTCATATGAGCTGGAGTGTGAGGCATCAGGATGTGAATTTTTTCACAGCTTTGATAGTCAGCTTGTGCAGCAGCTTGCAGCCAACCTTCTGTGTCTTTGTAAAGATGTGTGTTTGAGTGTGTGTGTATGTGTGTTTGTGTGTGTCTCCACTGGCCTTAGATGAGACAGTCAGAGGGAGATAGATGGAGCGATGCATGTGGAGAGGCGTACTCAGTTGTTATGCATGCTGTATGAGTCTGTCACTCCCTCCCTCCTCCTCGCTCTTCCTCTTGCGCCTCCGCCTCGCCATCAGTCACTCCTCCTTTTTTACGGGAGAAAGGAGGGCGAGGCGTGGCAGGTCAGTGCTGTGAAAGCCCGTGACGAGCTCTGCGTCTGTGTTAGCCATCCATCCCTAAAGAGGAGGAAGGACCCCGCGTGGAGATTGATGTCTGCCCAGCAGGAGAAGTTGAGATTGTTGGGGTGGGGGGTCAGATTTTCTCGGGGTTTTGTGTTCAGTGGCTTGGAATTTAAACCTCAGTGCCACCCATCAGCATCATCCTGAATACAAATATCTGCAATCTCACAACGTTTCACTCCCTCATACTGTATGTCCTGAAACTACCAAGATGGAGGTACGCCAACCTCACCGACACAATGACTGTTATCTTGTGAGCATCCATTAGGCTGCTGTGTAAACTGTGGGATTTGTTTTGTCTTTAACTAGCTCCTGTATTCTCCAGAAAGACTTTAATAGGCGGTTTTACCACTTTTCCACTAGAAAAAGGACTTCAAAGCATCTGGACCCAAAATCTATTAAACCCACACTCATTAAATGTGTTTGGCCAGTTGGAGGCAGTGTGACAAACTGAATACAGAACATTGACATATAATGGCCTTATGAAGTACTTATGTAAGGCTTGTTAGCCTCCAGACTCCAGCTGACATGGAGCAGCGATATCATTCATTTGTGATCCAATATCCTCCTATTAGTTCTGTTTTGGCCGACACCAGTGAGCTCTTTAGCTGCTAAATGCTCCATTTTGCTCACCAGATAGTTGGTAACTTGGTCTGTCGGCTGTTTGGTGCGGGATGGGTAGCATAAAATGGGTTCAATAGAACTTTTTTCCACCGAAAATTGCAGCCTGTAGGAAAATTGATGGGAGCACTGAGACAGAACCAAACAGCAAAGTGAGCTGTAAAACCAAAACAATGAGCTTAAAGATGCTAGATTACTCAGCAGAACTGAAATGAACTTAAGAATTGGTACATAGCCCTCTGTAGGTTTTCTATAAGAGACAGAGGTATCAGAGGTTGTTGTTTCACGTAGTGATGGAGGTATTGGAATAATTGCAAAATTATTAGAAGTAAAGTTAAAGAAGTAATTATGGCACATGATTTGCAAAGTTGAGGTCACATGACGCTGAGACATGCGTCATGTGACCTCAACTTTGCAAATCATGTGCCATAATTACTTCTTTAACTTTCCGACTAGAGGAAAGACAATTTTGCAATTATTCCAATACCTCCATCACTACGTGAAACAACAACCTCTGAGCTAGTAACACACTGAAGATCATAACCCTGAACTGGTCGCTTATGGTATGAAACTAAAGAAGTACACAGTTGTTACTTTTTCTTTGGCAGGGATTTAGCCTTTTAATGCCAGGGCTAAAAATGTTCCACCGGTGCAAGTTCCCCTCAAACTTGTGGAACCTCTGCTGTATTGTGTGTCGCCTGAGTCTATTACAATTGACTTTAAAGAGATCCAAACAAACCGCATTGTTTTCCCAACTAAAACTGCACTGATAAAGCAGTGTGGACTGTCCAGGTCTGGCTATCTGAGAGTAATTTGAAAACCTTGATTGTAGCAGCTGTATTTTTCAAGCTTTTAAATGTAGCACATCTAATAAGGCATGCTTTAAACAGGATTTATGAATCGTAGCGCTCCAGTAACATTGAATAATTAATATATTTATCAGACAGATCAGTAATAGGGCGTTAGTAATGACTAATTTTGGATTATAAGGTTGGGAAAATCCATTTGGTGCTTGTATATCCTTCAACAAAACATAATTTGCTTAATTACAACTTAACATCTATAAAGCCAGACTTTGTAGATCACTGTACTCGGAGAATCTGTAATTAATTACCTACTTTCACTTTTTAATCAATGGCTTTTAAAAAGTCCCATACTCTTAATTAATGGTGTATTAATTCTCTGAAAAGCCACCAAACTATGAAGTATTAATGGCTGAATTTATGCCATTAATAAAGAAATCAGCTTCAACTCATAAACCCCAAATAAGCCACGCTCCATTAAAGGAGTGCCATGCAGTCATGTGAAGCCACCAGGACAGCGCTGCCTAACGCGGTGTTAATGAGAGCTACATGATAACGGCCCTGTGAGGAGATACTTGACCATATATATCCCTCATGATATTCCAAGTAATCCACTCAGATGGTATCATCCTTGACAGGTGGAGGGGAGCTCAGGCCTTGGGGCAGAGAAATGGAAAGGATGAAGTGACAGGGGTAATGAATGGATAGAGGGATGAAGAGTGATCGCGTGTCATACAGGTGGGATAGGGCCAGACAGATAGTGAATGAAGGAGCGGTGGAGGATGGATGGCCGGAGCACCTCAGACACTGACAGCGTTGAGAGATTTGTCTTCTTTGTACTCCATTCGTCTTGTTTCTCCTTCTCCACTGTGTCCGAGTGAGTTAAATCTCATAAAACCATTTACTCTGACAAAGCAGCAGCAGCGGCGGTGGTGGTGGCAGTAGCAGCGTTGGTGGCTGGTGGTTTTTCTGCGATACTGTAAACGCGCGTGAATGTTAGGAGAAACCGTTTCAGTAGAATCCTCCATCCTGAGAGGATTGGCGTAAGGATTAGGGGGACGTGAGGCAAACAAATAAAATGCAATCCACAACAAACTGTTTGCTAATAACACCGGATGTTGAAATTAGAGAACCAGGCGAGGGAGTTGAGTCATACGCACACATGAACACAATTACGTATACATATATATATATATATATATATATATATATATGAGCTGCTAATTGCTTTGTGTGCTCCAATCCGTCCTTTGAATGTGCCGGTGCAATATTGCGGTGCTGTGGGTGTTTGCCCAGCTCATAACCGCGGACCAATGTGGCGGAGACAAGCTCATATATTAAGATAACCCCGAAACGGAATGGAATTGTATTTCCCCGGCGGTTCAAACGACTTCTGTGGTTGTAAACTGATAGTGGATGAGATTTGGCTTTAATGAAGCAAGACTTATTGTGCAACAGCGCAACAGAGGTGCATAAGGTGTGTGCGCTTCATTATTCAAGTGTGTGTTTTGACTGTGCATGTGTGCCGGCGTGTCCATTTTTTTTCCCCCTTAACAAGGCGCGCTGTTATCTATGGCCGCGTGTTTGCCGGCGCTCTTGCGGCGGATGTTATTGTATCACTATTTTTCTTAGCGCCGAAGGATGTGAGTGTGGTTGTCTGAGGGGCTGTGATTTATTTTGCCTGAAATAATCAAGTGAAAGGTTTTTATTTTGTAGCCGTCCCCAGTGTAATCTTTCTCAAGGTTGTTTGTGTATGTGTGTGTGTGTGTGTGTGTGTGTGTGTGTGTGTGTGTGTGTATGCACAGGCTGTGAGAGTGTCATCTTCATCTGTTTATTAGAATGTTCCCTACTGGCCGGGCTGTAATGAGACCTGTGGAGCCAAGGAGTGATGGAGTTGAACTCATCAGGAGAGAGTGAGAGAGAGAAACAGAGTGAGAGGGAGAAACAGAGTGAGAGGGAGAGAGAGTGAGAGAGAGAAACAGAGAGAGAGAGAGAGAGAGAGAGAGAGACATACAGTATCAGGAAAGGATAGGAAATAAATAGGAAGGTCTAAAATGGACCAAGGCCACAAGAAAATTGAATACTCTTTTTCGTCAAAAACCTGATTATTGTTGTCTTGTGTTGTAAATCCTCGTTTGTTTGTTGCCATTTGTTCCCGATCAGCGATATGTCCTCCCCTCCAGAACGTTTCCTGTTATTTGGCAATGGCTGAAATTCCATCTGGAATTATTAGCTTAGTAACTACCAGGGAAAAGATTTTACTACATCTCCCTCTGGAGTAATAATCCTGTTCCAGTAGGTCTGTAGATATATTATGGAGGGAGAGATGAATGGAAAATAAATGGCTCTATCCCCAGCACCCATTAGGAAAAAAGAAGGGGGGAGGTACGCGTAAAGTGGAGCGGAGCCCTTAATGTCCCTGAGGCACAATCTGGTTTATGGACAATATTGAAATGAACAATAAACGCAAAAGTATACAGTAATTGGGAAAATAACACGATCAACACTGACAAGAATAAGACGCTGCAGCTACGCTAGTAAGCTTATCTAAAGCTGTGTTTGACTGTGGGCACAGTGTCAGCAAGCTAACCTACTCACAGTGACAATGTCAACGTGCTGCTGTCATTACTTTGGCAAGTGTTTGGGCATAAACCACAATACGAGACAAATAAAATGTATGATCTGTGCTAGTGGCATTACGTGAAGTCCGGGGATCCCCCGGGGTCTGACAGAATAAAGTGGGCTTCATCATCTAAAGACCACAAATGTTTGTATAAATTTCACTGCAGTCTGTCTGATAGTTGTTGAGGGTGGAAGACCTACAAGTAAAGTACAAAGGGTGGCACAGAACTGTTTACACAGGCGCTAAAGAAAGTGATCTGCCGAGACGTGCGGTTACAAGCCCCACAACGTTTAATCAGTATAGATATATATATAGATATATATATGTCTAACCCACCATGAGACCTATATTTATTAGAGGTTAATCATATATGTGTAATGAATAGCAAGAGACAGATAACTTTTAGATCTTGTTTGAATTGTGCCAAGAATCAAACGTTTGTCAATTTCCGAGACAATTTGTTCCACTCGAGAAGGTCAATGTTATTAAACTAATGAAATATAAGACTGTGAAAATAAGTAATTATAAAGACAACACAGCCAGTAGTCGTGGAAGTGACATCCTCTGGTTAAATGCTCACCAAAACCCAATAACAGAAACCTTGTAGGGTCAATTTGTACATTACAGCTCACAGAACGGCCATGTTGGTGTTGGTGACATATATTGATTGGGTCAGACGATGCAGTTCAATGAGTGCTTTAACAACAACAACAAAAAAAACTGGATGGAATTTTACTTTGTTGATGACAAACTGCGACTTTCTTCTCTTGCAAAATTATGTTTTAAAGTTGACAAACATCATGTGTAATTCATGACACAATCCAAACTAGTTCAAACATGTATTTGTCTGTCCCCGACGCCTGCTGTGCAAAATCTTTGCCAAATAAGGACCCATGGGCGACACCGGCAGGAGTGCGACTTTGCCCTTCAATTTGGCTGAAAAATAACAGAAAAAGAAGACGCTCATTAGAAAATTCAGTTCATTTAGTAATTTGCATTTCTCACCATGGACCCACATTGTGTCCTGGAAACAATATTTGTCTTTTTGGTTCTGTAGATTCTGGCGTCGTTCATCTTTGCATCACCCGGCTAAAGAGAGCAAGGTCAGTACACAGCTGGTAAAAGGCCAAATGACGTTTTATTTAAAATATATATGTTTGCCAGTCCATCACAACAAACACTCACACTCACAGCAAGCAGACAGCAAACACATTTGCACCTTTGGATTATATGAGACCTGGAGTAGAGAACATTGGTTTCGGACAAGATTTTAGAAACTGATCTCAGGATAATGCAGACCAATCCACCACACCCACAAAGCGGAATCAACTCACCTCGAACGAAGCGTCAACAACAAATGGAACGTTAGAGGATTTCTTTTACGAGGCGTTTGTATTGGATTGCTTTAGATTGTAAAGCTGTGCCAAATAAAACTGGAAAACCGATGTAAAACAGATATATACCCAGTTGACGGAGCCTTTGTCTGGAAGAATGTTCGCAGAAGTTGACATTGCTGCGCGCATTATAAGACAAAACCTGTGATTGAGGAGTTAAAACAACAGTGAAACAGCGAGGGGACGGAGTGTAAAGCTTACAAATGAGACACTCGGTGAGGCAGGATGAGCTGTGGACAAGAAAAAAGGGAGGAGGAGAGAAAACACTGAAGGGCATCACAGGGAAAAAGGGGAAACAGGGTTGTCTTATGAGCACTGTGGTCCATTTGTTACCTGCGCGTGGGTAAATGAAAGCCCTCTCTTAGCCTCGTTAAGCGTGATGCACTGTCTTGGCCATCGGCACGGCGCTGATTAAAATTCGCCCTCCGGAGTTTAGGGGAGTGGCTAGCTGAGGCTGCACTCCTGCGGTCCCAAAGCAAATGGGCTGAAAGGTCACGGCTGGACGACCCTCACAGCCATGCCTTATTTATTTAGCCCTTTACCTCGGCCGCCGCTGGGACGGAGGGAGGAGAGGAGATCTTCATTATGCTCGCGCTCATACACTGGCAGGCAGTATACTGCCCGACCGACGATGTGAACCGCTTTCCTGCTCCTCCTGCATGATCGATACAGAGCTGTCTGTCTGTTTTAAAGGCCTCTAACGGATCCAGTTTTGCAGTTTGATTAAAATCCAGATGAAAAAGAGGGAAAGCGTCTGACATAAAGAGGACCATTCAGGGCTCCCATGGCTCCTTAAAATGTCTTAAAAGGGTTTAAAATTAAGATGTTAGGGTAATACATTGTCTTTAAAGGGGCTCAGTGTCACACTTTATTGCAATGTACATGTATTAATAACTTTTTTGTTGGCCATATGTGAGCAGAGTCTAACTCGGCATGAAAAATGAGACCTACCTCGCCTGTGGACGATTTGTCAAAGTTGTTTAATGCTGCTGGCCTGTTGAGTTCTTTGTGAGGTTTAGATTCACTGTTTGCATGTAGCACACCCACCGTCTTTTCAGTTTGAACGATGACACACATTAGGACTCCAGGACAAATGCTATTTGTTGAGGTCTTAAAAAGGTCTTAACTTTGACTCAAAAAAAAAAAAAAAAGTAAAAGAAAACTGATATAATTAGATTGAGCGGGGGAGTCTCATTTAAAACAATTCTGAATTATTTAAAGCTGCACTAATTAATATTCGCTGGCAGCAGGGCTCGAGGGACGGCGACGTCAGTCAGTGGAAAATCTCAACAGCTATTGGACAGACTGACGTAAAAGTTGGAGCAAGTATCCATCATATCCAGAGGAGGAGGGCCTCAGACTTCGGTGATCGTGTGACAGCAGCATGAGGTCGACATTTGTGGTTCAGAATGAAATGTTTCAACATTGAATGCTGCCATCAGGTCAATTCAAAAGTCATTTTTTTGTCTTTCAGCTCTTCGTTTTTGTTTTTAAACTTGCTTGGAAATTCCACTCTCGGTACACCCGGTTGGATCCAGAGCAGGCAGCTGCAGCTGTCTGGTGAGAAGCTTCATTGTAATTGATCACATGAGAAATCTGCCTTATTTTGAAGATTCAGCCAGATCATGAAATATAGTATTAATTTCAGTCAAAGGAGAACTAAATATCAGTATTAAAGGTGCCATTTGTCAGAAAAGTTGATTTTTGAGTTTCTTTTTGAGAGAATGAGAGACCATCTGTTATTGTCACTGTTTCACACAATGACCCCACCTTCATGCAATACTGGCTTATGTATCTGTTTAAAAACAACAACAACAACAACAACAACAACAACATCTTTGGTGTCCTGGGGCCTAAGTATCCGTCCAGATGATGTTCCATCCTGCCAAGAACAAAACTCACAAGGAAGCGAGCTCGCAAAATTTCGGGATGAATTGGTATCAGCTTCCAGAAACCCACATCATCAGTCACCCGCAGCAGACCTGATAAACTCGGCTGGCTCTGTGTAAAGACTGTCTGCTACCAGAGGGAAGGAAGTCTGAGAGAGACAGCAGACACGCACTTTTAATCTCTTCCGCGTTTCATCTCTTCTCCATGCGTCTCCTTCTCTGCCTGTTTGGGTTTGTTGCATCAAAGCCTTTGATAGGTACAAACACCGACTGTATAATTGCTCTGAACATTTTGGGAGGCTCGCAGGAAGTGAAGAGGACGTTTTTGTCATTTTGTTGCTGAGGATTCCTTCCTAGATTTCTGTGTGCTTTGTGTTGTAGCACATTAAACTCCGCGTGGCTGGGCTTCGTCTTCCATTTGTAAAATTACACTTGTCTAGTCAGCCTGAAGCATGCTGCACGATTATACCGCCACATTACCTCAAATAAAACTCTGCTGATCGCTTTGGTAATCTGCAACGTAACGTCTTTAACTCCAGCTGGTGATAACACATATCTGATCACCGTACGATTGGAGTAATTTTTGCGATGGCATGTTTTGATCCAGGTATTGTAGCCCTTCAACTGCTTTACTTCAACCAGGATGAGCTCATAATGCTGTAACCATGTGATGCAGCCAGGAGAGCAAGAGATTTCAATTTAAGAAAACCCTTCTCTTCTCTCAGGGAAACTTTGTCCTCTGGCTGCGTTGTTAGAATTAACATTTGATTCATTTTGGACCACATCTCTGCCTGAATGAGAAAAATGCACAATTATGGAGCAAAAACAATCCTGCAAATGCGAAACAGTACATTTTTTGGATTAGGATCAAAAGGCAAATTGTCTCCTAATAAGACAAAGAATCTACAGCCATGCCAGCTGCGCAGTAAGGCTGTTCTTATGCACAGCTAGCCTCTGAGCAAGATGCTGAAATTAGTATGTGGATGAATTAGGGAGTGTGTGTAGGTGCGACCCCGTCCAACAAACTAAAAAGAGATCAGAGAAGCCCAATCGACAGACGGAACATGCTACTTAGTTCCGTTTCTCCGCCTGCTCACTTTACGTGGTTGGAAATGAATTCAATTCAATTTCCCTTAATTGTAGCATCAGCTATTTCTTCACAGATGCAGATGTTGTGGACCAACAACTGCAGATGCCATCTCTAGAGCTCACATAGCTAAAATCTGGTAGTGAAACACACCAAGCTGTCGGTTTCCTGACGGACGGCTTGATCTTTTGACGTTTTAAACGTTGACTCTTTCTGCCAGTTGGAGTTGCACCTTTTAACTGAATATTAATCCCCTGAGGAGACGTCTGACATTGCCTTCCTCTCACCTCTGATATTCTCAATCCAATTTCCCCCCCTTCGCTTGCTGTTCTTAACACCTTCCTTTGCATCGCACTCATCCCTCTAACTCCGGTCTTCTCCCGCTCTCACCCCCTCCGTCAAGCCAACCTCTCCTTCGGCACTTCCCTCCCTCATCTCCATCCCGTTGTCTCTCGTTCTCTTTTCTCCGAGTCTTTTTTCTTCCCTCGCGGTTCTTGGTGGAAGTCCGGCAAGGTGTAATTGGGTTGTGCTCTGTTAGAGAGCTGCCGGGAGAAGAGCTTTAATCTTTAGTCCCGCTCAGAACGTAAAAAATGGAAGAGCGGGAGGTTTCTGGTCACGGCGGAGATCTCTCCCCCCCCCGTTACCACACACGTGTTTGCATATTCACCATCCTTAATAAAGATACAATGCGTTGACACATACAGGGGATTGTTCACTTTTTTTCTTTCCAAAAGAGAACCCACAAGCTACTGGTCACATTTCCTTCTTTTCCTTTCAGTGTCTTTCAAAAGACAAGTGTATATGCGGATTCTGCCCACAGCAAGTAAAGCGCATTAGTGCTCTCCAGGTGGTGTGTTGACTAGATAATGAGCGCTGAGGTAATTGATTGGGGGTTGTAATTAGTGGTTAGCTGTCACTGATTAATCACAGTCGGCTACTCGCAGCCTTCTCATGTCTGGGACTCACGTTGTTTTGAGCATGTGTGTGCTTCACCAGGCAGCGATTGTGCCTTCAATTTGATATCATCTCGCTGCATAGCTCTGACCTGACGTGCGCACACACACGCACACACACAAGCACACACACACGTATTCTGCCCTCCTTTCCATCTTCCTCAATAACATTTCATCACATGTTGCGTCCTTCCAATATCTTCCTCGTCGCCGTTTCAGCTGTTTGGTTTATCTCATTTCCTCGCCGACACCCTTCTGGTCCCCACCGTCGGTCTCGTTGGAAATATATAAATAAGTGCGAGTCTGCAATCCGCGGCTCAGGCCTTGAGGCTGTCCTCTTGTCATTTTTGATTAGTGCTGGTATGTCAAATTAGCCCACTTTAATCTCACAATTAAATGATTTAATAAGTTTTTTGCGCTAGTATCAGATGTAACTTTTTGTAAGTGACTCATTTGTATGCAGAAGCTTGTGAAATCATTTCTGTTAATAGGATAATTCCGGCGCTAATCAGCAAGTTTTTTGCTCAGATGAGGTACTGCTGAGCTTCCTGCTACATCTCCAGATTACTGACAGATAGCCGCACTGCACACTAATAGTACGCAGAGCTTCAACAGAGAGAGAGAGAGCGAGTGGAGAGGGATTCATCTGTGTGTGTGTGTGTGTGTGCAAGTGTCCGTGTGTGTCCACTTGCCTATACGGTTGCCTGATCCTGTATATGGTTTGTCTGCCGATTGATAGTCAGGTGTAGTGCACACCCTGGGCTGGCAGTGTCATGGAAACAGGCAGAAAACCCACAGCGGCTTGACCTTCTGAGGTTTCGGGATGCATGCGTCGTCGTACTTCTACCTTTGTGGGGACCAGTAGCAATCTTGGACCCGGAGCGGGAAGGCATTCTGGCTCGTCCTCTTCTCTTGAAAGAGCGTTAACTATGCTGATAAATGGCAGGTAAAGAATTTTCCCAGTGGGCAGGATATGAGAGGTTCAGTTTGCAGGGAGATGCGATCGAAAGCCACAGCGCTTCTGAAAATGTAAAACAAGCATTTTGCCAAATTAAAGACAAACACAAACCTCCTACCCTGGACCCGCAAGCTGCTGACATTAAGATTATTATAAGGGGAGGGGTTAGTTGGCCGACTCAGATGCTTGTTGGACAGCACGACAGTTGCAGAGTGCAGAGACCTCCAAAAAAACTTGGAAAAGCAGCATGAACTGGTTTCTTTTGGCAGCCAAAAGAGCTATAAGCTCACCACTGACATATGTCACCTTATGAAGTTGATATGGCTGACATGTTAGCGAGCAGTTGCCAATTTACACGTCCAGTATACACAGAGCAAAATTAGCATACATTTGAAGCCGTGTTTCTGTATGTCCAGTATTCACTCCCTCCAACCGCTTCACTTATTTCGCCCGCTAACTGTGTCCGTCTGCTGTTTCATGCTGGACAGGTAGCGCACGGTGAGTTTACCACTTACAAAACAGCTGCAGCTCAGAATGATGCAGATAATGAGCAGCAAGACGTTAAAATTCTGAGTAAAGTTGAACAGAAGCTGCTGAGTTGGGAGATAATTCTCTGCGGATACTTGCCCTTTTCCTATTGCCCAGTCCAGGCCTATTCAGTTATTTTTCCTAGAAGTGCCAGATGTTTCTCTGCTGAAACAGCCTGTGTAAAACCTTTTAAATTAAGTATGGATATTTTTGTGCTTAGCAACAGACATGGAGTGGTATTCAAAAGTATTGAATGGGTTAATAAGCGTACGTATTAATTTATCAAAGGGCCAGAATGAGGTTCTTAAAGAGTCCAGGGACAACCAGTTGAATAGGTCTGGCCTACTCAAATGATTAGTGCATTCCAACCTCGACATGGTCAATAGAGCTGGCTGCAGCGCTGGTAGACAATGCTAGGGGTTTCATTAGACCCACCAGAAACGGTAGATAGAAGTTGCAACAAGCTGCACAGAGCAGATAGGGCCAGGCAGGAAGTCAGACACAGCAATGGCATAAAACCCCCAGCTGATTTTCAGAACAGAACACCTCAGAACTCCAGATGTACAACGAACAACGAGATTGGAAAAAAGTAACGATAACGATAAACAAAGTAGACGCAAATTAAACAAATAAACTGCAAAGCCTACTTTCCCATCGTCGTAGCACAAACAAAAATAAGGGAAAATGTCAAAATAAACAAAATCCGAGCAAGTCAGCAATTTCAGGCGGGCATGATGCTCTGCTTCTGGATAGTATGAAGCCACGTCGATGTCGGAACAAAACCACGTCAGACAGGCACGGACACTGAGACGCGTGCTCCTGGTGGAATCAAGCCGTTGGGAGTAACGTTGGACTGAGTGTAGCCACACCTTTAGGCATACCCTGCTTTATCAGTGGGAGCATAGAATACAAAATGAACACCATGCTGTTTCGAAGAAGACCCCAAACTAGCAACTGAGACACCAGAGTCGCCCCCTGCTGGCTATTAGAAAGAATACAGAATGCAGAATGATGTCGTGGTAGACCTGGGTCAGAGGAAGTGATGGGGTTAGTCAAAATCATGAGGGGTTGGATTAATGTTTGGGGCGAGGGAACACATTACAGTATGTCAGTGTGGGTCCTCACAATGGTAGAGATACTGATATGTGTGTGTGTGTGTGTGTGTGTGTGTGTGGGTGGGTGTGTGGATAAAAAGGTGTGGGATAGAAAATCCCTCATTCCACCACAGTGCAGAGGAATGCCAGCATGATGTATGAGGTCACTCGTCCTTCAAGAAGCTTTGCTCTATCCACTTTTATCAGGCAAGCTGTTCCCTCCACACGCACACACACACACACGCACACACATGCGTGCACACACACACACAAACACACCCATGCATACCTGAAAGGTCACTGTGAGGATTGTTGGTCCATCACTTTGGCTATTACCCTTCATTAGTTGTAAAATATCTCTGTCCAGCTGACTCTCTGCTTATGAGACGTTTCTTTTCAGGACCTCATGAATTCTTCAGATGGCCGATTGCCCTCCTCCACTGAAGTCCCCGATCGCTCAGGTGAGCTGATGGGTCCGAGCCGGAGACATCAGGCATTCTCCTCACACCTCAGCGAGGTGAGTTCGTGTGTCAGTCATCCTCATCACGAGTGTGTAGCAGACACACACACACACACACACACACACACGCACGCCGCCTGGTTAAGAATTCCATCAAAACCCTCAAAGCCGATGCTTTTTTGCTTGCTTTTTTGTTTATGTGCTGCTATATTCCTTTCTTTATTTACGTTCCATTCAGAGTTTTCATTAAAATGCAAAGGATTTTTTTTGCCTCTCTCACTTATTTTTCTTCAATCTGCCAATTTCCCCTCACTGCACTTAAGAATTATCTCTTACTTGGAAAGCTTTGCAAGTTTGTCTTTCTCTGCTCCTCACTCGTTCCCTCTCTCCTTCTCGAGAGCTCCTCGGGTCCGCTTTTTTTTCTCAGTTGGGGGAAATACAAATATATCTCCTGCATCGGGCCAATTACTCACACATACTGTTTCTGTGAACTTTTTACATTTTAGCGTTACAGCAGTCTGTCATGTACTTCTGATTGTATCCTCATCTGCACCGAGACGAAACGGCTGACCTTAAAGCTGATATTTCATTTTTCATCACAGGAACATGATTAAATAAAAACAAAAAGTATTTAAATTACAAAGAAATACACAGCCGGATCAGTCAGGAGTGGCAGTGGCGTGGGTGGTGGATGCATGCAGGGTTTTTTTTCTCTTTAAGAGCAATTTTATATAAAGAAACTAATAGGAAAAACAATATCGCAATAAACAAAACAGCATGCACGACCATTATGATGGAGGTGGACAACAAAGTCTTTTCTTTGCAGGTTCCTCCTTGTTTGAATTATGACTCTGCCACCCTGCAGGTGTGTGTTCATGAAAGCTTTCCTCTCAGTGTGTGATGCATCCGTGGAGTGTAATCTTGGGAGTGGTCCTGAAGAAAGTGACACCGGATGATGTGCGTTGTGTTAATGAGCCACATAATCGTGAGATCCAGAGTGAATAAATAACTGAATGAATTACAGTAGCTGCACAAAGGTGCGTGTGCAATGATGTGAATAATAATTATCATTGTGCTGTCGCTCCGGCTAATGACTATGAGCATGATGCCTTGTACAATATGTACAGGGCTCCGTTGCTGCTAATTTGGAGAGTGTAATTGCAGTCTGTCTCGAGTTTAAAATAATATTTCACTGCTGATTAAAGTTGTAAACCATAACTCCTCATGATTTTTAATTTTTGCCGTGCTTTGCAGCTATTTTTTTTTTCCATCTGTTGAGCCCATGCAGACTCATCATCTCCTCCTCTGCTTATTCCAAACGTGACACACATTACTGCCAGTGCAAATACAGTGAATATTTCCCCGAACAGCTGTGTGAACGCTCTCATAAAGTGTCCACACAACAAGCGGGTTGGATCACTCCTGTGTCGCTGCAATCGTGAGTAGCATGTGCAGCCCCAGTGGGAATCCATTAATAAGCAGCTGACGACATGATGCGAGCTATAAACCAGAAACAGTAGGGAGGGATCATCATGGAGGACTGTTAAAAAGGGAGGATTTCTGTTCACACTGTGTTTTCTAGCCAGTAAAATGTGTGAGAATGCTGTTGACGGACTATTTAGAACAGCTGACATGGTGTCTGATGGGGATTCTCTGCTTTGTTCCGTCTTTTCTCGCCTCCTTTTTCCTCCCTGTTTGCTGAGGAAAGAGATGTAGCTCAGATCTCTGTTGGACCGAACATCTGTTCAGCCTCTGAGGAAGTTCAGGCGGAGTATGAAGTAAAAACTCACGTGTGCATGTGTGTTGTTTGTGTCTCATAGGTCAGTTATTGAATATGCTTGTAAATACACTGAAGGTCTGATTAGCTGCTGTGTCATAATGGCCGGCTCTGCTATAATTGGATTTCAAGTAGTGTGTACCATTCAGCTGGATGAAGCTTTGTGAACGCCGTGAAGGGTGATGATCCTTCAGGCCTGCTGCATACTGTATATTTAGATCCGCCCTTCCACTTCCAACTCAATCAACGGACTGAGGGCTCTCTTACATTTCTTTTCATATTACACCCCGACCGCTCTGAGCTAGTCATCTCCGCGCTCTCAAATTCAAACAATAAGTTTCTTCCCTTTTCCCAGTCAGATCTCCAGCGAGGCTTCTTTCTTTTCGCTACTTTCACCCGCAGCAGTGTCTAGACTCCGTCAGGGGGATATTCCTGCTGCACTGCTTATGGCATATCCCTCCCTGTAAAATACTAAAATAGTGATATCAGACTCCTCCTGTTATTGTGGACACTATATCGATTACAGTATGTTTATTTGTCTGAACTTTTTGTAATGTGGGGAAAAAAAATTGTTAGTAATTGTTTCAAATGCAAAACATAAAAACGATCTGCTCAGATCTTTTCATTCATTTTTTTTCATAAAAGAATTGTGAAGATTCATGCTGAGTTTGACATTTCGCAGCTGAAAAATCAAGTTGTCAGGGCAAGTATGATGGTGACACTGTTTCTAAATGGCCACCCTCTGACTTGACACTGCACACACACAGATACAGATAGATAGACACTATCTGCACTGATTTATTTATCTGCCAGCCTCTACATGGAAAAAGTTGAGAGCAGAGCCTCGATTACCTGCACATGAACTGCTCCTCGCCTCTGGTTCACGTACGTGGGTGACACCTGGGTCAAAATCAGAGCAAGAGAAGTGGAGAGTAGCATCAAGTTCGAACGGGAAGTTGTCAGAGGAGACAGCCTGCCCTTTATGGACTGTACACTACACACCGAAGAAGACAGAAGCCTCAACATTGAGGTGTTCTCCATCACATGAATATCATTTTTTTTTTCAACCATTCAACCATCGAGGCTCAATCCAAATCTCAAATGACTGAACGTTTCATAGCACTGAACCAACTCTGTTCTGAACCTGCTACTTATTTTACACTTTCTTATCAACTCATCTTGATAATGCCTAAACTCACAATCATAACTTTCAGTAATGATTCGTACAAAATCTTCAATCTTCTGTCTTTATCCTGATTGACTGAGAGTTCTGATTGTTCTGGACTGAATGTAAACTTTGCAAAACTTTTCTTTGCTTTGCATTTGATGTCGTACCGAGGAAGTCCTTTGTGTTTCGTATGCAGTATTTTGAGCAGGGCAGGGGTGGATGATATGAGCCAAGCGCCGGCCGGGCCCCCAAGCCTAAACGATATTGGTCCACACTGGGGGTCCTCGGTGATAGAGGTGGTAATAAAATAAAGATGAGACTGAGCCCATGATATTTACAGAAGGACAATGCGATTACGAGCAGGACTGTTAGTTCTGCTATGAAGCTCTTGGGTTGTGATGAAAAGCAAGGGGAAGATATTAAACCTGAGCCGTTTTGTAAAAGCCTGCCTTTTGCCATCCGCACCTGCCTCTGAGAGAACCTTGGTGTCATGTAAATAAAGAGAGAAAGGAAGAAGGATGATTGCTTTAGAGGGAGAGGGACAGCGAAGGGATGGAGGATGGGTGGAGGAAGGGGGGGGGGGCAAAAGAAAGCGAAAAGGGGGCTGGAAAATGTGTCAGTGAAATATATAGAGAAGGTAAATGGAATCTTCTGAGAAATGAAGGATGAAGGACGGCATATTGAAACCTGGGAGGGAGAACGTTGGGCGCGAGGTAAAGATGAAAAGTGAGTGGGTGTGAGAACGACAGAGGCTGTGGCTCCGCTCAGTATTCGGGGCAGGGTGGAGGTTTGGATGTGTTCAGTCAAGCTGCTGCATTCGGCTGCTCCAGACCCACGGCCCCTATAAAACTGTACCGATTCAATACTTTCTGTATCAACCAAACGGCTTCGACGGGGGCTCCGTCTCATTGAAATTACAGACAGCTCTAATAAAATTCCATAAACATGAATGTGCTCCTGAATGTGGTTTTTTAATAAAAACATAAAAGATTATATTTTTAATATTTCAGAATGTAATATCTGTAATGGTTTATGCTCCGATAACATCTCAGAGCGGCAGTGTCTTTTAACGCCAGTGTGGCCAAAAGGGGATGTTAAAGCACACTGAATGGAAAGATGATGAAATATATTAAAAATCAGGAATGACAGCGGCATTATGTTTAATTCTGGTGCCCATTTTGATGCTAAATAGATGAACCCATGAGGTTACAGCTTCCCTTTTATACAGATTAATCATTTACATTTTCCGCCAATATGCGGTTTATGATCAAAAGTGCCTTTAACAAACATGTACATCTCCTAAAACTACATGTCTGGGCTGCGAAGATACCACACGGGGACACAAGAGCTGTGATTGGTCAGTCTTATAAGTTACTGTAGACGACAGCAATCAGCAACACACATCTAACAAAGTCATTGCCTCTGCGAAACTTCTGCTTGGCACAGTCAATGCTCTCAATCACACGCTGCAGAGTGAGTCCCATATTCACTGATGAAACAAGGCAGATCTTCACGCTGCTGGTCGTATCCCAAAGCAAACACGGTTATGATGGGGTTGTAATTAAAGCACGATGAAGGCCTGAGCCTGTGTTGTGGTGGAGCCAATCCACTGCTGAAGTTTAAATCCAGCTCCAGCTCGGTTTGGTTCGCTTCCACCGGGATTGGTCACACCACCATTGATATGTGGAGGGAAACAATTTGACACATAAAATGGCCAAATATGCACTGTTTACCGACTGGAAAAGGTCAGGCATTTAAAAAAAAAAAAAAACACTTGGCAGGTGATTGAATGAACCATCTGTCTATCACCCTCTATCAGAGGCACACATCAGCAACTCAGATCAACAGTAGGAGTGTGCTGCTCTGTTGGTAAATCAAGCACCGACCGAAGCCAGTCGGGAGAAGACTGACAACATCTTTAGCATTTAGAAGAGCCTTCCTTGCTTGTTCTTTCTCTTCTTTCAGTGAAATATACTCTCCTACGCTGTGGCGCCAGATGGTTTCTTTCACGAAAATGGTTTGTTTCTCAAATCCATCTGGAAATGGAGCTGCTAGAAACTGTCTGAGAACACAGGGGCACTTTCATAAAAATACTCGGAGGGTGATTGGACAAATGATCTGTCCATCACCGTTTACCAACCGATCAGCTCAACAGTGCACAACTAAAAGCAGTGGAGACGGCTGGTAAATCAAACTCTTACAGAAGTCTGGAGTGGAGCTAAATATACCTTCTAGCTGTGATGTAACTGTTGCTACAGCAGCCTCTGCAGTACCTCTTGAGGAGCCGCCGTCGCTGATCACCACATCTAAACCACTGCTATATCTGCCGGTAGTTCCTCAAAGGTTGCTGATGGGTTTGACACCTATCTGTTCCGCCGCGGAGCTCTGAATGAAAAGCGACACCAGTAAAGCTTCCCTTAACCACAGCTACTTCTTCTACCTCCTCCTTCCAAGGGTGGCTGAATTAAATGCAATCAAGTCACTTTCTGGTGTGATTGACTTTAATACCACATGTATAAATTAGTCTTGTTATTTAAAGCTGTAACGTATTTAGTAGCGAATGACTAATTCCAGTGGTTGCACCTGTGTTTTGCCTGTTAAAGTATGTCATGTCAAAATATTCTCTGTGAAAAAGGTGGGCAGCCTTCCGATGAGCAACTCATTTGAGCAGCTTTCCTCGCGGAAGACATCTTGATGTCACAGCAGGGAAAGCACAGGTGTAAATAGTGAATGATGGCTGAGTTCCATTTAGCTGCTGGGATTTTCTAGTGTTTGTGCATGCGTCATTATAAACAACACCTGTGTTTCTCCTACAATGACAAGTCAAAATGTCTGCTGTAAATAAAGGCAAAATGTTACTTCTTAAGCTAATTCAGTGAGTTATTCTTATCTAAGTACAGTACCTGAAAACAGATGATATGGGATAAGTGTTTGCTGTAAGGTTTTCTCATACGGCTCCAATAAGAAGTGTCTGGGGTCAGTGAAAGTACCATGTAGCAGTTTGGGGGTGTGTGCACCAGGCCATTTCCAGGGGCTTGAAGGTCACAGCGCTCTACCAGCATTAAAAGCGATGCGGCCATTTCTGCCCTGCTAATAGAATTAGCAGGCCATCTGTTTTCGTGCAGTGTGCCAGCCCGGAACCCCTGCTAATTATGTTATAATATCCCGTTCAACGGCAGTCGTCTTTTTAATATTCCCCCAGCAAACACTCCGGGGGCAGGCTCCAATAAAAGCAGGTGGCTGGAGACAGAGATGCAGAAACACAAACCCACATGCTCTGTTCTAATGAAATAACACTGTAGCTGAAAGTGTATATCTTACCCGAACTGGGAAATATGTTCAGAGGCTGAGCCATGTTGCCAGGCGACTGCTGCCTGGAATGGCATTCGTGTCTGTGGTGACAGACAGATGGAGGGAGGAAGGACGTGGTGAAGCCAAGAGGCTGCAGCTACAGCCTCTCTAAGTCTGTGTGTGTGTGTGTGTGTGTGTGTGCATGTGTGCGTGTGTGCGTGTTTGTTTGGAAGAGATTGTTGTTGTTGCTTGGCCGTCGTCGCCGTGTCTATGATACCAGAGTTTGCAGTGTTACACTTTAGCACATCAGGGGAGGTGAGCGACAACATTTCCTAATCTGGCCAGGTCTCCTCATCAGTAAAATGCTATTACTACTCTCCACACAACAAACGTTGTTACGACACATCTGCTATTACAGTTTAATTACTGGGATACTCGGGGCTGCCGGCGTGACCTCTCTTGTTTGCACTGTTGGAGGTTTTTGTAATCTGACTTCGTCATTTTTTTTCTTTACAAGGCCTGGCTTTGTTTTGGTGTTGTTTCCTCTGCGTGCCCTTGTGTTTGCAGATTGACCTTGCTCCAGACAAAGTGAGACAGACACTCACCCGAGCGCTCACAGTGTGCCTCATTAAATTAGAGTACTGTCAGAGGGGAGTTGAAATAATGCTGCTACGCCCATTGTCTGTCCCCCTTTGTCATCTGAATGAGGCCCGTCATTTGCCTCCCCTCTCTCACAGATGTAACTACTGAGGCTGCTCACAGGGGACGTCGCACTTTCACTCCACTGCTTATGAATATCTCAGCAGTCTGCCCGGCTTACCTGATGCTCGTCTTACAGGTGGATGTTCATGTCATTTTATTATTTCATCACGCAACCATCTGGGTCTGGGCGAGGCTGCTGAGGAGACACAATACGCACGCTCAATTAGATTAGGATTTACACAAGATTCAATATTGCGCACGTAAACAGGTTGGCAAGTGGAAGTGTGCACACACACACATACTGAGGCGGACGCTCAACAATTATAGTATACTGTTACACATATGGAAACCCAGAGGAAAGATTGTATCTGATGCACAGTAACAAGTGTTTTCTGAAATGCTCCCTCCGAAGCATTACACATACACGATGATGAAGAAACAGAAATGATGGCTTACTAACTCTTGTTTCATATATGGTCATATCAGTTGATACAGTTCAGATTATCTGGTCATGTGAAAGGTTTACAGATCCAGTCTTAAGCCTCCTGAATGGCTCACAGACTCTTCAGGCCATGACGACAATATTGAACATCTCCCCTCCGGTTGTTGCTGCAGCGTATTTCTACAGCGAGTTGTTGCACCACTCTAATCATTATTGTTTGTGTCTGCTTCCCCGTGAGATCACATGTCAGCCCAGCTTCAGTCTGCAGGGCTGTGAAGCAAGAGCACTGAGGACACGCCCCTCACTACTTCACAGAGCAGTGTTGCTGTTGATCCAAGAGTTATGATATTGAACACATCGCTCGGGCAACTGCACCAAATTCAGCATTGGACAAATAACAGCTTTATAGTTTGATGCAGTCCAGTTTGATGTTCAGAGTAACCACACTGCAGCGTCTCCTCTAGATGCCACCAAATCCTACACACTGGACCTTTGATTGTAAAAGTTGCACAAAGGTTTAGAATAACATAACAACCAACAGTGAAGTTTCAATGTTGGGTATCTAATATAAAAAAAACAAAACAAAACAAAACAAAAAAACAGAGAATTTCTGTTATCTAGATATGAAATGTCCCACAGTATATTGAGATATGACATTTCAAGTCATCCCTGTTACAAATGTGTAGGCAATCCAATGCAGACATTTTAAAAGTACCTAAAAAGTTAAATTCCACAGTAGTGCATTACTTTTTGGTGGAAGTAATCAGTAATTGAGTTACTTTTCAAACTAGAACTAATTGCTACTTTCCATTAACTAGAACAACACTGGTCACATCATTATGATAGGGTCAATTTAGAGGAAGATGAATAGCAGTGGCTTCCCTCTGATCTCACTTTTTTCACATGCACCCTTCTCATTAACTCTAAATCTCAAGGAAGTGCGCAGACAGGATGGAGGCATTTTATCTCCTCAAACATCCCCCTTGTTAAATGTGAACAAATTGCCCGCTGATTAACATGTCAGGAAACTGGCCACGGCATGGGCCCACTGTAGCTGCTCCACAATGACGCTACAAGAACAGAGAGATAAGGAAAAGAGAAAAGGGAGAATTAATATCCCTTTGAAACTGACAGCGGATATGCCGCATTACTATGCTGCTGCTGTATCTTTGTGTCTGACCAGTTGGGTTGATTGGGATTTCTCCCCTGAGGTAAAAGACCCTCTGACAGGATTCAAGGCTTTAGCCTACCGTCAGACGCCTGTCTGTAATTTGTGATTACAGCACAAGCAGAAGGGGTGGCGGGGATTAATTCAATCCAACACACATATCTGATTCTCCACATTTGCATATTAATGAGAAAAATGTTGAGTGTTTTTGGCATCTAGCAAAACACAAGATGGTTGAAACTTGGAAATTTGGATATTTACTGCTCTTGTGTCTGGCGATTTGAGGTCAGTGTCTGGTTTTGAATGTATTTACATACATTTACATCTAAATTATGTGATATACTTGTAGATATTCTAGTGGCTTTGTGCCTCTTGCCCTGCCACTGTTTCCTGTTCTATTATTACAGTTTACAGACTGATCACTCATTTGTAAGATTCCTGAGCCGAGTTTGTTTTTTAAATTTGCAGTAGCTCAGTGTATGTTTCACATAAGCTGAAATCAACTGACCCTGGGAACGATAACTCGGGCAGTCAACAGTCTCCCGACTCATTTGGTTACAGCAATTAACCACAAATTACAAATTGTAAATGATTAATGAGGCTGGTGCTGCAGTTGTACATCACAACCAGTTACATGATGCTGTGGTGTACTATGTTATGAGATGCTGGATTCTTTAGTGGTCATTTTAGTAAATTTGGAGTCGAACTAAAGATTACACTTGAGAAGCAAAGTCAGCATCATCTTGACATTGGATGTAGGACAATATGAAAACCTAATAAAACAGATTTCTCATGCCTCGAGCAGATACATCCAAAAATCCTCAATACTATCAATGAACTCCTTTATCTGTAGTTTTGTCACTTTTGAAACTGTATGAAAAGCCCCCAGCAGACAACAGTGTTATGACTACTGAGCAGTGCTGGAAGACGCATTCAAATTACAAAGCAAAAGCAGCGACACAATGGAAAAAGGCTGTCCTGAAGCAAAGGGAGGATTGGTTGCCAATCCAATTTTATCCAGTTTTCTTTTATTCTATATTACAGGAATACTACAGGCAGGAGTCTGACTCTATGATCCCCTCAGAGTTTTGCAACACAGCTACTTTGATTATGAAGGTGACACTACAGTCTGCAATATAGATTAGTATAGTACAGTATAGTATAGTATAGTAGGAGAGTATAGTATTGTAGGATAGGCCGGTATAGAATACGATAGGATAGGATGGGATAAGATAAGATAGTAGCATAGCATAATAGCATAGCATAGTATAGTTTACTATGGGTAGTATCTTATATTATTGTATAGTATAGTAGTGGGATAGTATAGTACAGTATAGTATATTACAGTATAGGATAGGATTGTCTTTTACATTTAGTTTTAGATTTAGGGCATTTAGCAGATGCTTTTGTCCAAAGCCGCTTACAATAAGTGTATCTGTATTATAGTATAGTATAGTATAGCATAGCATAGTATAGCATAGCATAGTATGGTATGATTATTATTGCCAAGTGAAGTTGTAGCCTCTTGAATATAATTGACCTAACAGTAGCCAAACAATGTCTCCGTGGAGACCAAAACGTCAAGCTGAATTTTGGGAATCGTCACACCAAAATATGAAGAAAAGCTTTTAGCATGCAATACAATGAAGAATAACTTCTTAATATTGCAGGTAGTCATATTATTGTCTTCCAGCAAAGAACAGCAGTCAGATAATTGTGAAGTATAAAGTACAAAAGTTCCTCAGCGAAGGTGGTAAGTACTTAAGTGCTGTGCATGACTTAATTGCCTGTTTCCTTGTGATTGCTCACCATTAGGCAACATACTTGTCATAGCAGAAGCAGAAAACAGGTAATCAAACTATAAAGAAGCTGCCATGCTTCGAATGCTTTGGCTTGGGTAGTGTATGCATCTCTAGCTCTGTGGTATTGTGGTTATCAGTTGTGGTTGTTAGCGCCTATGTATCTTCCCCAACCCTCTTGTGATCGCTCTGGATTCCTCTGGGCTAGATTATGTGATTTCTTGCAGTTGTGACTGACTGGCTGACTCATGCAAAAAGACCCGTCGCTGCATCCAGACCGGTAACATTTCTCCGCAGCAGCCTTGAGTAAAGCTGGCTCTCGGTCTCCGATGCAGTCGGATGCAGTTGTGGTTTATGAGCCACGCGGCCAGCCCATTAAACCCGGCGCTCTTTTGTAAAGGTTGTCTGCCTCTTAAACGGTGTCATCTTTATTGATGTGTTTCTCTCGCGGCCCCCCTCCTCTCATGTACAGAAATATGCGATATGGCCCTGGTTTAAATTCAGTTCTCCAACACGAGCTGTTTATTATGGCAGACAGGCCTGCGATAGAGCTATAGCTGAAAAGTGTGTGTGTGGAGGGAAGGGGGGGTGGTGACTGTCCCAGCATGAAATGATACAGCAAATTAATGTCTTCCTTTCATAGATAGCTACACAACCACACACGGAAATACACACAGCAGTGGCTCCACATGCCACATCCCGCTTAGCCCTGACGATATAGCAGCTGTAAAAGTGGCCGCCTCTGCGATCGGACGCACAAATCACAGCAGGAGAGATGAGACGGGTGCCGTCCCGCCGCTCGGAGAACAGGGGAGGGCCGCGGTAGAGGACAAGCTGTCAGTCTCCTGCCACGGAATAAAGAGAAGTCACTCCTCTTCTGTAGCGTCCCTCTATGCATCAGTGTCATTCTTCAGAGGCCCACTTTGCTCTATATGGCCATTCAGCTGGTCTTTAACCATAAGAACGACCATCTCAGTTTGGTCCCGCGTAATTATGATCCTAACCCGCCGTTCGGATTCCCTCCTTATTTGTTTTCTGCTTCCACATTATCTGCCGTGCTCCGTTCTTGCGGAGTCACCTTTGACATCAATTTCACGTGGCTCATCGCGTGTGGCTTTTCAGAGCCATGGTGCCAATATAAATGTAATACACTGAGTAATAACTCTGGCTAAGTATTGATCCAGTGGGATTTCTAGACTGTGTTAAGTACTCTATCTCATCGGCTTCAATCTTTACATGACAGACTGTGTGTGTGTGTGTGTGTGTGTGTGTGTGTGTGTGTGTGTGTGTGTGTGTGTCCCTGGTTGTTCCTGCCTGCAGCCGCGTGCACCATCATGACCACATGCGCATATCAAAGGGACCGCGTTTGCTCCGGAGGCATGGAAGAGCGGAGTCGAGGGGCGGAGAAGCAGACCTGATTAGCACTGTAAGCTCTTGCCATGCTGTAGGAGTCCGTCCCCTACCTCTGCGCTCCCCGTCTCGTCACCCCCCCCACCCCCGTTCCCCAGAGCTGCTAATGACTGCTAATTGTTGCACGGCAGGGGAGAGATGCTAAAAACTGGGTATCGCCAGCCATGTCTGGCATCGCCGCTGCCCGCCGGCTGTGAGGCTGGTGGCCTCTCATCTGTCAGCTCCATCTATCAGGAAGTTGACTCGACTTTTGTGTCTTTTGGAAGGCAGCCTGAAAAAACAATGTTTACATCGGTACAATGGTTAAAGGGAGAATTCACTCTGTTTACATTGCACTTTTTGGGATGACTTAGGAGAAATCACTAGCTATCCGTCTATGTTTTTAAGTATCACATTAGAACATGTTGAAGGAAGCTTTAGTGGTCAGTATAGTCGAAAAGCAGAAATGCCTGGACAGTCCGTTTACCTTGGAAACTGCATAAAAAACAAAAGGTAAGCAATTTTTGCCAAAAACAGAGCAAACATTAAACTCAATGGCTGATCAACTGTTTCCATCCCTAGAGAAAAAGAAGAAAAAGCTATGTCTGCTGTTGCTGTTGCAGGTATTCCCATAAGAATCCCATTCCCAGATTAATTACACAATCACAGATTCCTTCAGAGATGGCCAAGTCAACTGGTATTGTTTCTCCTACTCCTTCCTCTTCTTTGTAGAGGCTTATTGGCAATAAAATTGAAGGAAGCATGCCAAATGTTTCAAAATGTGCTTCAGATTCACTTGACAATTAGAGGAAAACTGGAAAGACAAGTCCTCAGTGACCCTGGATTACAATTTTGGTCTTACAATTATTGCCTTGTAATCAAATGTAGTTTAATTTGACTGTAGGTTTTCCAGCTCAGATCAGAAAATGTTACAATAGACCTTATCCACACAGCTGCCATTTTTGGAGGACAGCTTTAAAGGCTGATGCTACAAATGGACTCATTGCAACATTGGCTAGATGACCCCGCACTCAACTTGAATCGAAATGGCAAAAATGCCAGGATGAAAAAAATCCAATGATTGCTTTTTATCTCATAAGAAAAAGTTGAAAAGTGTTTGGACGCCTCACTTTAGTCTAATGCTGAGAAGCTTGAAATACCAACTCTCAGCCCCTTTCAAAAGCCTCTATGGATCTTTGAAGAGAAGCAACTTTTGAAGCAATTTATCTGACTAACAAGACATCTTCAACTTAGTTTCGAGGCACTTAAAGCAGTAATTTAAGAGTTTGTTGTGTTTCAAACAAAAAACCCCCTGATGCTGTTGCCAGGAAGTAGAAAAAATGCTTCAGTATTTTTCAAGGAAAATTCCACCAAGCACTGAGTGTTTAAAATACAGCAGATATCTATATATTAAGATGTGTTTTAATCATCACTAAAGAGGAGTAAAACAACATTTATGTGTTTGAGAATTATCATCACCGTCAAGACGTATGTTGAGTCGCCTATTCATGGATTTTTGTTGTCCTAATAGGATGAACAACGTGATGGGCAGCTCTCTTGGTGTCTTTCAATGAGCATCATCCATATCTGTTCATGTTTTTGAGAAATCGGTGGAGGTGGCGCCCGTGGAGATTATTGTGGTGAGTGAAAGTCCTGTCATTCTCCACTCAGTCAGGGCCGGAGGTGTAGCGAACGCCCCCGACAGCTCCTAGCTCTCCGACAAATTGTGATGATGTCTGCAGCCGCGATATGATAAATTGTGTACAATAATTCTGCGCTTGCATTTTGAATTGCTGGTGGAGATGAAAGTAATTTAGCCTCTGCTGTTATGAAGTTATTAAGCATCACGCGGCCATGCTGTGTTTGTTTTTACGGTTTTCACTCTTTGATATTACTTTCGTTCTTTTTTTAATCTTAGGCAATCAATTGTTGATTTGCAACATGATTTCTTCGAAATGTCAGACCACTGCTTGCAAAGTGAAAAGAAAGTGTCAAGCCAACAACATATTGGGTGTTTTTCTTTGTGAAGAAATACCTCAGTGTGCGGTCACAGCTGCCAAGCCATTTCTAAATTTCATCTCCACCAGCGTTCAACGGGCGATTTGCCCTCAGTGTAAATCCACCGTTAAGCTGTGTCCATCCTTAAGTCTCATCACCGCCTCGCCTGCCCAATCTCTTACTCTCACCTTCACCAGTGACTTTCCCTCCTGTTTGGCTCAGGCGGAGCCACAGTTGAGCAGGACAAAAGGAGGACAAAGCTGTGAAAGACTTGCAGGGATGTACATTCTCTATATCCTTGGGCATCCTCGCTGCATTTTTCTGGAGTGTCAATTATAATGCCAGTGGATGAAAGATCAGAAGCCCACATGCAACGCTGTGATAAATTTCTATTGCCAACTCTGTGGCGTATTTCATTTGGAATGGGATTTGGCAGAGGGGGGAAAGGAACGTGCAGATGAAGTGCCTGACCCGTTTCTTTGTCCTGTGTTAGCACCCCCATATCGCTCCATCTCTCATTTCAGCGAGGAAATTTCCCTCTTGTTTCTAAGCCCAATTTTTCCAAAACTCCATGCGTCAGCAGCCGCAGCAGCCCCTGCATCCGCCCAGTCGAAGGCACAGTGTCCAATTAAACCTTCATATCCATACAGAAAAGAATCATTTCTTTCTCTTTCTCTCCCTCACTACTTCACCCACTCAATCCATCATTAATATTATTTCCCCCCGTTCTCAATTACCTTTCTCTTCTCAATTACCCTGCCTTGTTAGAAAAACGGACATGCCTGAGCACAATATGAAATACTAATTAAAACCAAAATGCGGAACACAAATTTAGATCTCACATCAGCACCCTTTTTTTTTCCTCCATCTTTTCCGCCGTTATATTTCCGAGCGTCTGCTCCCTGCCCCCCTGCCTTCTCTCCCTCTCCCTGCAGCAGATGGCTTTGGTCAGAGGTGGACAGGTAACAGACGACCCCGTAACTCCCCCCGGAGCACCTGAGCCCTGCCCTGTCCCGCCTGCCCCCCCCCCTCCATGTCCCGCCACCAACCTACTCCACCCCTCTCGCCCAGCCCCTTCAACACCTCCAGCCCTTTCTGCTACTCCATCAGCGCCAGCACGCCACCCTCCGACCCCTCCCTGCTCCTCTGTGTCCACCCCCGCCTCCCCTCCTCTCCCCTCCCTCGCCTCTCCTCTGGGCTGTATCTGGCGGGCAAGCTCCCCCCCCCCTCCTCCCCCCAGTGGTGCAGGCCTTCTGGACGGAGCAGATGGTAAGAGAGGGCCAGGAGGAGACGTCCTCTAACCTGGGAGCCCAGCCAGACCTGGCCCACAGCGAATGCCTGATGCCTGCCTAATAGACCTGGACTGGGCTTGCAAGAAATCGTCTCACTCCGCGTGTGTCTATGTGTGCGCTTGTGCATGTGGTCAAGTGTGTTTGTTCGTGAAGCCAATATTACTGTGTTCTGGCTGTTGCAATTAACTGTGTTATTGGAATGTGTGTTATTTAAACCACAGCTTTTTTGGCTGTAAGGTTCCACTGAAACATAAAAACGTGTCCACCAGGGTAGGGCTGGGTATCAATCAAAACTTTTCGATACTGGCACCAGTACCGATACCTTCACTTTGATACCAGTTCCTGAGCAATACTTTTTTTGATACCAATTTTATAACATCAATTCTAACAAAAAAAGAATTACATAACACATTACAGCACAAATTTTGAGTTTTACTTTCAGCTTTGGCTCTGGAGATTTTTAATCAGGCCGTTCGGGCTTTGTAACGTCCACAGGTGGACTTAAGCCCTGAGAGGAGCATGGCTGTGGTCCACTCTTCTTGCAGTCAAAGACGGAGCAACTTTATGCTCTTAAATTGATTCTGTGCGTGGTCAGGTGCTTCATCAAGTTTGTCTTGTTGCCGGCTTTAGCAATGATGACTTTTTTGCATATATTTCATCGCACACGATTGGCATCAATCTTGCTAAAATGGAGCCACGCTTTTGACTTCTGTGGCATTTTTTAACCGGTTCGACGACACACACAACTACAGTTGACAACACAGATACACGTGAACCCCGTCTGTGGGCGTAACCACAAAACGTCTCTGGTAACCACGTATGTATTTTTCCTGCATGTCACAATCACGTATAATGTTACAGCCAGTCACAGCATTATTAGATCTTGATCACATGATTTACCTCTGGGGACTGAAACTTGAAACACTGAAAGCCGAGGCATATTTTGATACTTGGTACTACCGAAGCATTTCGGTCGGTGCCATAAACGAACCAAAGTTCGGTACCCAGCCCTACTCCAGGGGCAGATGGGAAAAGTTTCTTGCTCAAGTACTTTAATCAAGTAGAATTTTGATGTATTTCTGCTAAACCCAGAGTATTTCCACTTCTGTGTTCTGCTGGAAGCCAGTTGTTAGTTTATGTTGGCAGAATCAGTTTCTTAACTAATGTTAGCTACTGTTGCTCTATAACAGAGCAGAGACAGGCGCTGAGACGAGGTGCGTGAGAACGTGCATAACGTCACATCCTTTGGACCTTCTGAGACAATCATCAGACATGAGTCCTTCACAAAGAAGATCCACAGTCCAGCAGCATTAAGCAACTTAAACAAATCGTCCACATGCTTGTATAGGCAACTGAGAGACTCATTTTTCACGTCAGGTTAAAATCCAGCCACAGATGGCCAATGAAAGTTATTAGTACAGGTACATTTTGCACAAATTGTCACATAATGCCCCTTTAGATTACAAGCTTCGGTAAGCCTTCTGCACAGGACACACCTGCCACCGATCTTAATCATCTGTTACACCTTAACACCAACTGATGTGATTGAGAGACCATGAAAACTTGTTAGAAAAGTGAGCAGAGAAGTCAAAAAGAAATCACTGAAGGGGGCTGGATAAATGGATGAAACCTCTGCCACTCCAGGCGGTAGAGAAAAGGAACAAAACTCGGCTTGAGAAAAAGGAAATAAGAGCAGAACATTGGCAGCTTCAGGATCACTTTATCTTTATTTATCTGTAGAAATATTGTAACAGGTTTAGAAAGAAATCCAGCAACATGGGTGTTGATGAGGGTGTATCTGGCCTCCTGCTGCAGAGCTGGGGCGACACATCAGGATATCTATAGCATACAAACTAATCAATGTAGCGCGTCTCAATCAGAGTGTAAACACTGATGTTTACACTGTAATCTAAAAGCTTATTAAAAACTTAGAAGTCTAATTTGAAGATTCAAACTGATGCCACTTGGCCTTTCCTCATGTTTGTTTGTGTGTGCTGGAATGCATGTAATTAAAAACTGTCTAAACAGTTACTATGGTAACGTGCTACATCCCTGGACCGCGCCGGTGTTTTGATGTTTAATAGGTGTTCTGGGTCTGTCGCTGATCAGAACGAAAGAGTTCAGAGACACAACTTTGAACTCAGAAACTTATGCAACTGCATATTTAGTTTTTGGATGGTTTTTTTCGAGACGCAAACCCAATCTGGCTGTGTAGGTGAGTTTGATCCCTGTAAGTGCGCGAAATGATGGATGTGTTGGATTGAAAAATATATTGGGTTGAAAATACACGTGTCCCAGAGGAGAGGCATTTTCTACTGTAGCTTGGCAGAGAATAAATGTCTCTACCAAATCTACCTTAGAGAGTTTTTTTCCAATCCAGGTAAGCCTTACATCTGTCTGTCTGCTCCCTAATACCCAGAGCTGTGGTTTCAGGGCACCTTCATTGTGAAGAGACAGATATTCTGTCGCCGTGCGAGACAGTGCTCCCTGCTCCCTGTTTTCAAAGTGTATTTATGGCTAGTCCATAAAATTCATTTAAAATTCATTAATACCACAGGGACAAATTCAATGAGCTCAGCCTAGTTTCCCTCATTTGCCCAGCGAGTCCAAACGGATTGTTGTTCTCCCCAGACGCGGCTCCTCTCCAATCTCTTCCTGTTATTAAATATTCAAATCTCCACCGCAATCACTCTGTTTAGTAAACACTCAGGGGACCTCACCAAGACTATTAAAGCAGAGATGATTGCGATGGTTTTGTTTTTGTTTAGTTTTGTTCCTTGATATCGCCGACATGCTAATTGCTAAAGGATTGCTAGTTAATTGTCTGACCACAGTGGAGGTACTCCCGTCACCTGACCGGGTAAGACGCTTTCATCTGTGAGTTCCCCTGGTTGTTTTCCTCTCGCGTGTTTGCGTGTAATGCAATATTATGTACACCCACCGAGTAAGCACACGCACACTCTCGATATGATTTCACACTCCCACACCCTTCCTTCTTTGATCTTTTATTCTTAGGTACTCACCCGCCATCAAATGATACACAGGCATGTGGATTTTATCTTCTATTTCCCTGTTTTACATCATTTATCATTCCTGTCCGCTCTGAGGGATCCTCGTCTCAATTGTAGCAGATTGTTTCTCATCCGATGTACAGTGTCGTGCTGTTTTCTAATAAGCGCGTAGTAATTTCTGCGGCAGACACCGCCATCCGAGGAGCTCCAGCTGTGCGGAGGCAAGGACGGGCATCTTGTGGCCCCCGTGCCACCCCACGCTTGGTGCGCAGCCCGCCGCCCCGCCACCCCCACCATCACCGCCTGGGGAGCGCGCATGCATGCCCTGGAGGTGATGCTAATGGGAGATTTTAACTACATTTCCCTCCTTCTTCCCTTCCTCGCCTCCTCTCCCACTGGTGCTGTGGATGTGAGCCTAGAGCAAACACAGGGCACTCTCATTAAGGGACTAGTGCTGGTATTAAATTCGCTGTTATTAGAGAGGCCTGCTTTCATTTCACTGGCACAGCAAACCACAGACACCCACAGGAGACTCGGGGTGAGGACTAGATTACACTCATATACTCAGATGGCTCGTGGTGTGTGCACGTGTGTTTGTGTGTTTTGGGCCTCGGCTACAAAGGGTGTTGTGAAAGATGGGAGCTGCAGTCGCTAGCATCCTTTTTTGTGAGTGCCAGTTGCAGGAAGAGACCCCAGTTTAAACATAATTGATTGTAATGTGGCTGGGCAGAGGGCAACGCTTTAATGGCAGGGTTCCCTGCTGTGTTTTGGCCTTGCATCATTGGCTGTCTGGCAGAGAGGGGCGTCATTTTTCACATTACTGCTCACCCCCTGCCTCACATGTCAAAGTTGGACAAAATCGATATACATACAGCAACAAAGACTAGGCCTCCTCAAAATCAATGCCACTTATTTGATCAAAGACTTTCTCCACACGCCAGAGCAGAATGTGCACGAATGCTATTCCAGTGTGAGCTGGCAGGTCTGTATCCAGAATGAGTGCCCTCTAGGACATCCTCTCCGCTGTTCCTCTGCCTGCCGATACTGCTCCTGTCAGCGGCCCCTCAGGGCGCGATGGGCTGAGTGACGGGAGCGAGCCAAAGCGGCTGTGACAACGGAACTCGCATCAAATTCCCTGACAGTTACCTCACCAACCTCCTCTGATACTGCCATGTCACACACATAAGGAGATTACTGAATGGATTTAGTGAATGTGAAATGTGAGTGAACGCTCCATGATGCAGGTTTTTTTTTCTTTTTTTCCCTCCCCGGAGCCAAAGGAGCCTGCCTATGTGATATGCCGCTACACGGCGTAGGTTCTTGGCCGGCTTCACTCGGGAAAGAAGACAGAACAGGTGGCAAAGAGGCGAAAGCAAGGGAGGGTGAGCGCGTGCTGTGAACACGCAGCAGGTGTCCTGGTCGCCCGCAATGACAAGAGGCTGAAAAAACAGTCCTTACACACCTTCAAAGACACAAACAAACATAATTACATTGGAGATATACCACGGGAGGACCCCATTTGACTCTGTGTATTTGTTGTGGTGTTTGGGATTGCAGCAGACAGTCGGTTTTTCATGGCGGCGGGCCTCTCTGTTGGTGCTGTAAAGCACAGCAGTGTGTTCAGCTGTGACTGGGACTCATTAGAGGAGGAGAGTGTCCGTCATGGTGCCTGGCTGTCTGTGTGCTGGTCATCCAGTGGGGGAACGGGGAGAATATGGGCGTTGGAGGGAGGCACAGTGGAGCCTCCCTCCTCATCCAGCTGTCCTTTCCTTTCCCTCCTCTCTTACTCATTTTGCCCTGCTGCTCTCTCCTCAGTCCTTCTCTCTTCCATCTCTCAACGGGGGTTCATCTCTTGTGATTTCGCTGAAGCCCATTATCAGTTCCCCACCGACCTCCATCCCCGGCCAGCCTCTCAACAACAACACACAACCACTCGATCAAAGCCCCAAGAGGGCCGGCAGCTTGATTGATGCTTATCAAAGAATCCATTGTTGTTGACCTGCATTGCCAATCCCAGTCATCATGTGTGCTGCTGTTATTGCGAGTCTCTCGTTGTATTGTATTGTGCCGTGTTGTTAGCCGGGTATTGTTTCCACTCCATCCCAAACAATCTTCAATAATAAAAGATGGTGCCAGATGTGCCAGACAGCCATGACAGGTCTAGCTGACATTCCCTCATTTATTCTTGAGTAATGTAGTTTCAAGTCCTCCATGATGGACTCCGGAGAGACAGCAGACCTCCAAAAGCAACATAAATGGACACACGGGCGTAAAGAGATCAGAATCGAAACAGAGTGAACATCTTATATAACTTAACTATAACAAAAAAAATAGGATTTTGAGGTCAGGCTTCTTTACGCAGAAGTTGAATCTGCTCAGTGGAGGAAAATGTGAAATATAATGGGCTCAATTACTGCAACACAGCACAGTCAGACAGGAGACCTGGAGTGGCGGCTAGTCAACTTACTTCAGGCTTGATGCAGTTCCTCAGTCAGCAGCAAGATTTTTGTGCTCACGTGTCACCGGAAATACAATAAGGACGGGGGACGACGTGACTGTTGTAGACGAGGCATGTGTGGTTGACAGTACTGAGATGTTAACACTTTATATAAACACGTCTGTGTAACTAATGTGTCTGTGTCATATTTTTGGGAGTTTAGAATGAAAGTGACTTTAAATCTGACATTAACACATGTTGGGCTTTTAAATTCTAATACTTTTTGTGTAACACTTTAGGGCAAAAATAAAAACAAACAAACAAGTGAATCACCTGAATATATAACACACTGAGTGTCCACTACAATTACATTCCTTGCAGAGGACCATGATATGGGAGGGTGAAAAACAAAACATCTCAGTGGTTGGAGTGATAAATAAAATGTAGCAAGCGCTGCACACAAGTTATTTTGAGGTGAAGCAGTTACACAGTGTTGCTTTAAATAGATGAATGCGCGTAAATTGAGCTCTTTATTTGACACAACTGTGGTCACGTAAAAAAAAAATAAAAAAATCTATTCAGCATTCATCATTGCACCTGTTTCCTGCAGGTGTTTTGTTTATCTATCATTTGTGCAGGGGAGCAATTTTATGTTAAATGGCTCACCATTGTTATTCTTGGCTTCTTTATTCTTGTTGACCTGTTTCAAATATACAGAAACAGTGGGGAAACATTTGAACAGTTTCTGTGTATTTGACCTGAATATGAATCATTTGGACAAATGTATAGGAATCAAGTTGAGTGTCAGTCTTTTTGGGCAAATTAACTGAGAATATTTAACTCGTGAATGGGGAGCACAAGAGGAAATAGTATCATGTTTTTTATTTATATGCACACAAAGAGGCTGGAAGTTGGGCTCGTGGGACGGCTGACTGATATATTTGACTCTTGCGTACTGGACCGGCATGCATGGTGGTGGCACCACTAACTTTGGGAATGAGACTCAGTGGTCTACTATCTCTCTCCAGAACTGGTACCTGCAGCCTCACCAAACCTCGCACAGCAATGTCATATCAGAAAATGCTTTTATTTTGAAATTGTTCATAGAGGGAGAATGTATTTCATCGCTGAGCTTGTCCAGTTGGTTTAAGCAGCTACAATGCACATGATCGTGATCAGAACTTGGTCTATGACCTTTGATAACCCTCTGCTCTGCTTTCTGTCTTTCTTCCTGTCTCACAACATGCATAAACAATAAACCATCCCTTTTATCCTTCTTGCTGTTTGGCCACTCATCATAGATTGATCCTTTACATCCCAGTTGTCATTTTATGATTTTTTCCTCCAGAAATCTGTCATCCTCTCATCCATCCATCCATCCATCCATCCATCCATCCATCCATCCTTCTTCCGTCCATGGGAATATGGGAGTTTGCCTCAGAGCCACAGGTCTCTGTGCAGCTCTCAGACCAGCGGGACAAGTGCTGTGTCAGTGTCAGATCTCCACTCATGTGTGGAGCAGCTCAGACATAAGCTCAATCTATCCCAGTACCCTCATTCTCTCCTTCTCCTTGTTTCCCTTTTCTGTTTCTCTCCTCCGTGTCTTTCTCCCGCCCGGTTATCTGCCGTCTTTCCCTCTAAAGGGAAATTACCTCCTCTTCACAGGCGGGCGCTGATATTTCATTTCCAAATCACTGTGGCTCACGGTTGTTTCACCGCTCTCCTCTCTTTCACTCTCTCTTTCTACAATGTACAGAGAGACAAACACAACAGAGGGATGCTGAAACACAATGGGCATGTTGACATATAAGAGGAGGTGGCATCTGAGCGGCTGAGGCCTCCGAGGAGCTCAAATGAGAAAGGACACCGCTCATTTCCAACCTCAAATTGCCTTGCTCTCATCTCTGACCCTCGCTTAACAGCCGCACTCAGGCAATTCAACGTCCATTCTCACACATAAAAACAAGTGTGTTTACACAGAAACATGCGTACAAACACGTGTGCTCTCTCACGCACACACGGAAAAATGATATATTAAGGAATATTAAGGAAATTCTCGTTAATATTAGACTGATTTCCTTTAACTGAATTGAAGTCAGGACCACAGACACCAGCAAGCATCATCGGCCAAAACAAAACTAAATGCTAATGCTGGAAAATAAATTACAGTCATATTTAGAATAACATCACTATCTGTGATGGCCTTTTGTCATTTTGACCATCGGCTCCATGATACTAACTATCTTGTATCATTTTCAAATTACTATATCAGCGAATGGCTCAAAGCAACTGAGGTCAGGTTGCTTCATAGGATTAGCTGATAAAGCAGCCAATTTACCACACTGATCCTGGATGAATTAGCCGTTGTCCACACAAGATGGTATTTTGCTACATGTCCGACTAGCTCAAGTTGCCCAACGTTAGCTAGCTAAAACCACAATATTACAGTAAATCTCACACCTTTTGAAGTATTGTTCACTTTGACTTTGGACTCTGTGTTGTGGTGGCGGATTGGCCTCCAATTCTAAGCTAACGTTAGCTATTTTTGCATATTGTTGCTGTTGTGGTGAGAGGACGAGAGAGGCAATAAACTCGGCAGTACGTTAGTGTCACAACCTATGGATTTTCTTGGAAAAATTTTCCCTTAACTTTGACATAGAAGTCCTCAGGCTGAAGGACAAGGTTAGATCACAATCCATTTAAGCCATCACCATTATGAAGACCTACTACTGGCAACCTTCCCCAAACCTGATATAAATGTTAATTTAGCTGCCATAGCCTTGACCAGTTCATGAGTGAGTCAGGCTGAAATCTGTTAACACACAATACAAAGACGAGGCAGCCATTTGTACCCAGTGCCCTCTGGGTAAGGGCCTGTCTCCATGGCTACAAGATCATGTTGACCAGTTAAAAAGCTGAAAAATAATGGCTACCCGGGAGGCGAAGTGATTGATTGCAGTTTGCCACAAGGGACGGTCATCCGAATTGTGGATATCTCTGGGTGCTGTAGAGTTCTCTGGTTGACATTTCACCTCATGGGCAGGGATGAGCAGGTCCTCTACCAGCTTCAGCGGCTTCCTTCCCTGCATCTACCTTCTGTCAGATTGCCCTGTGGAAACAGCCCTGCTCATATAACTTCATTACTTTTTAATGCAGCCGTAATTACTCCAGCATGTTGTAATTGGACAGAGATATGAGAACAATAAAGGATGTCAGGACACAGAACAGGATTTTAATTGTGGGTTAATGATATTTATTTTGTGTCGTGCTCATTTTTTTCTGTTCCGTCATGGCTCAGTCGTGTGGGCTAAGCGCTGGATCTCAGGGGAGAGCGAAAGGGTGCTTACTTCTCTGCGGTGAGGCGCGGAGATTTCTCCCCTCTGCTTTTGTCATAGAGAGGCAGCACATTAACCTCGGATCAGATTAAGGGCTGAAACAGAGCCAGGTCGCGTGGTGGCCAAGCGGCCATGCTCCTCTGGGCTCAGATTAGACCTGACCCCTGACCGATGTGTCAGTAACAGATAATGAGCTTAGCTTTATCAAACACATTTGTCTCCCGGAGGGTCTACTCAGCAGCCTCACCCTGCTGCATCGGGCGGGTGTAAACTCTGAGAGCGGCACAGGGGTTAACACTCAGATAAGAATCATGTTACTTTATCAGCTCTCACTGGAGGCTCCCCAGCTGAGAGCTGCTCTGGAAAAAAAAAAAAAACAGCTATTACTATACCCGGGGGGCAGATACTGTGTGAAGATGCACTTAGGAACAATAGGAACACTATTCATAAAGTGATAATTTTGTCTCTTACAATTACAGCCATTCATTTGTTACATGTGACATGTCAAGCAGCCCTGAGTGGATTTCATTGAAATATTGCGTCTCACCGCTGCATAGCCACATTTTCATAAACTACAAATTTAATCATCATCCTGCCTGTTTATTACATTTTTTTTTTATTTTTGTGAGGGTTTGGTGTGATCTGACTCACTAATATTTTTCACGCTGCTGTGGAGTAGCACTTTTTTTTTTTTAAATGATATTGATCGGCCCAGGAGGGGCGCTATAATTACAGATCAGAACAAGGTGACGTATTTGCTACTGACTGGCCCACAGGGAGATGGCCTCATTCTTAGGGAACATGTTTGTTTTTGTCTTGTACTTGTTTTAGATGTCCGTGGTGATTGGTAAGCAAGTAAAGTGGGGTAATGAAAGGGGGTTCGCACACAGCAATTAATTATGTATGCCATTTAGTCTAATTACAGCCATAATTACGGAGTTTTTGGGAACAAAGACTAACTGATGCTAAACTGAAGGTTGAAACTCAGCCGCAGTCGATCGTACAGTGATTCATTCCCTCCTTGTCAACATAAAAAGCCACATCAATAACTTGTTAACTTGTTACCTTATGAAGGATTTGCGGCCGGAATGTACGGCCTGGAACAATGGGCAGCAGGATTGACAAATGGAAAAAAAAAACGATGTGGGGGAGAGGCGCTAGGGGAGGTTCACATCCTAATCAATGATTCTGTTTCATCCACCTGTGGTTTGCATATGTTGTTGATGAGGAGGGGGATTATCAGGCAAGGAGAGAAGAGATGAGAAGATGAGTGAAGCCGCTAGATTAATATCCTGCCACGGCCGCCCAGGGAGAGATTAATTTCCTCTTTACCACCATTTAAAAAGGAGATGCATGCGTCAGGGCCGGCAGCTGCTTTAATGGAGAGTAAGAGAGCGATCTGTTCTGCCGTGCGCCGCGGGGTTGATGGGTAAGACAATAGATGCCATTGGTCTGGTAGTGAACTTAGAGCAAGTCCACCAAAGTGCCTTTTGCCCTCTGCGTGTGTGTGAGAGAGAGAGAGAGAAAAGGTGTGATTGATTGGATCTCTGAGTGCTTGTGCCACTGGGAAGCAAAAGAAAGAAGCTAAGAGTGTGCAGGCATGTGTGGGGACTGAAATGTGTGAGCGAGTCGGTGTGCGGCGTGACACGCTTCTCGAGATTTAATTCGATTGAACGAGAGCGCTGTCACTGTAACCAATGAGAAAGATGAGCTTACTCCAATTTCTGCAATATCAGGGCTGATGAAAATGATGGCGTTTTCCGATGTTATGCTCCGCGTCGTGTAGTATTCGGTGGAATTAGAGCCGAGGAGTCTGACTTTGCAGGGAAGCTAATTGGAAATGTAGGGAATGGAGAACTAATTGGACAGTATGAAGGGTCTGTTCATGCATCTATTTTAGACGATGAGTAAATCTGCAAATCCGACGATATGATCCGTATCTCATTAGAGATCGAAACATGACAGCTTGGAACTCGCTATAATGGGAGATTTATTACCAGAGTAGAGTGCATACCTCCGCCAAGTCCCAAAAGCCTCGATAATTGAATTAAGCCTGATCCAGTAAAACATATTTAAATCTGCTAGATCTGGATTTTCATTTAGATCTGCAACAAATTGAACTCACTCATGGATACCGGACACCTAAATAGTGTTCATTTTTCATTAAGATCCATGCATGACTTCCTGAGGAGGGTCGCCCTGTCTCATGATATTAAAGAAAATCATGGCAACTTTCTGGATCCATCCCTTTATCCAGAGTCGCACCAGAAGTTAGTAGGGTCTATTCTGGGCCAAGATTGATCCATTATCCAAGTTTTGGGGTAAATCTGTTGAGTAGTTTTTGTGTAATCCTGGTTACAAACCAACAAACATAAACAGAAGTAAAAAGGACGCTACATATGCTTATTAACATTTAATTTGTATCACGTTATGATATAGCTGTATGCAGAAATAAGTGTTTAATAGTATCCGTCAACAACTAACTCCTCTTTTTAGCACCAATAAGGTTTAACAGTTTATTAAATGTTTATAAAACTTATGAATGCTAAACAGGGGACTGAAAGTAAAATGTTAGAATAACGGTAAAAGTCCCATTTTTCTGTAGCTCACAAATCCGGAATTTGTTCACATAATTAATTAATATGACGACAGCAGCTTCTAATCTCTGGTCTGGAGTTTGTGTTTTACACACAGGTGACATACGGTGCCTCACTTTCTCCAGCTAAAGGCCTCGCTCTGCTGGTTATCACGTTGTGGTCATCTCCAGTGTCAGCTCGCCGTTCGAGTGCTCAGTCATTAGTTAGCTGCCATTATAAATCTTCCCCCTTATTAGAAACGCAGAAAGCTCAATAGCTGGAAATGCGGCCACTCACAAACACTCTATCAAACCATTGCCTTATTGATCGGCCTCTCTCCTCTCATTCACCTGGACTCAGATGGATGGACCTCAGAGTGTCAGTCGGTCCTGTGAGTCAGAAGCATCTATATCTGCCCCCTTACAGTCACTTCCTGCAGCGATGCCTCCGCTCAAATGTCAAAGTAAATGAGCTGGCCAGGCTGTGCCACCGTATGTGCTCATCGGGCCACTCTCTCCTCCTTGTTTGTTATGATCTTATCTCCCTCTCTCTCACACACAGACACACACACACACGTTCGGACACACATCTACCCCCCACCCCCTCCACCCCTCGGGCTCTCCAGGGGGTTTGGGGTCATTTGCCCACTTATATGTTTAATTAGGCCTGTTAATTATTTAGTCTGCTCCTGGGGCTGAGACCATCCCTAGCTTTCAGTTAGATCAGTGGGTGACTTGTTGAGTGTGGAGGAAAGCCCAAAGCTACACAGCAGCGTCTCACTGAGCATTAACCCCGACACAGACTGAGCACACTCTGTAAGGACACTGCAAAAACAGTTATTTTTATATTAGTCAATGTGGCAAAAACATAGGTCTTTTACAGGCTCATAGCCTTTTGATTATTTTTCAGTACATTTTACATGGTACGCTTACACATATACTGCATATGTGGCAGTAAAAGAGGAGTTGTTTGTTTTCTGTGGATGTTATTTTAGGAATGTGTGTATTTCAGATCGATTTGAGGAGAGTTTGCATTATAGTTACATTTTATCTCAAGTATGGTCATGTGAGTGTGGGACTTGCACTGGCCTCTGTCTTGACTTGGTTTCAAGCCCCCAAAGTCTCGGGCCTGTCTTGATCTCAATACACTCTGGTCTTGGTCATGGCTTGGTCTCAGTTCATGTGGTCTTAACTACCAGTCAGGAATTAATTCTACGTGTTTGTTAGACCTCAAATTCATACAGTGTGATTTGATGTGAATAGAACGCCTTTTGTAAAAGGAAACTTTGTTTCTCAAGATGCGAAACCCAGTCTAATGTCCCGTCCTTCTCGCACTCCCACCATCCACTCAGCCACCTCATATGTTGCTAAAAAATGTAACCAGAGAACATAATCCAGGCAGCAATTACATTTCCCTGCAAAGCATGGTTGGAGAAAAGGTAATTAGCATATAAATGTAATTTATAGGAGACAGATTTGTCGGATTGTCTGACTGCTCATGATTCTTGCCCTGTCGGACCTATTTTTAGCAAAGCTGTCGCATTCTAAGTAATTAATTGAGTACAATTGTATTATTACTGATAGGATCAGTGGCCAAAACTGAGAAATAATACCCAAGTTGAATGAATCATTTAATTGCTATAGTGATGAACCTACAGAGAATTATCCCCATAATCCGCAGCTCTGCTCAGCTTTATAGAGCTTTACAGTTAGTTTCAGCTCACTGTTGAGTCCAGCCCTCAACTTTACTGTTTCAGTTCACTTTAGCTGCTCTCATAATTTTGTTATTGACTCCAACAAGCAGTAAAAACCCACTGTGCCCAACATGTCCAGCACCAAACAGCAGATAGTGACCAGCTGGTGAACGCAGCGGTGTATTTAGAGGCTGAAGAGCCACATATTTAGTTGGAAACCAAAAACAGCTAAATGGAGAGAGAATATAAGGCTTAAAAAACACGACTCCCAAAATGAATGAATCAGTTATTGCTGGATTGAGGATATTCAGTTGAAAACGTTATAAAACAGGTAACAAGACCTCACATTTGACCATGCGGATCACAGGATGTTTTGCCATTTTGCTACATAAATGACAAATAGTTAATTGATTGACGTTCGAGTCAGGGACATAAAAAACAGTGATTATGAAAGTCTTAATTCAAAGTAAAAAGAAAGACAAATCCTGGAATTTTTAGACTTAATATTTGTGCTAAAAGAAGCATTTTAATCATCAGTTTGATCATTGTGTTTTGATTAATTTAATCAGTTTTCTCTGTGCCTTTTACTGAGCGATGCTTTCACACCTGCTCAGCACTTACAGTTTGCTCACACAGGACTTGGGCTGGGTGAAAGGTGTAAACTGTGCCTCGGCAGGAAGTGTGTTTTGATTGCTGCTGTCCCGGCCGGCTCAGACCCTGACCGGCTCCTCACCTCCATCCCTGGAAGGGATAATGGCACTAATACCTTTAAGCAGTGCTCTGCCTTTATGCCAGCTGGTGGATGGAGGTGGCTTTCGGGGTGGTGGCAGTGGAGGTGGTGGAGGGGCAACAGGCCTTTTAAACCAATTTCTAGCGCGTCAATTAAGCTGGTGATTTGTGTCGGACAGAAATCACTCTGGCACTGCCACTTCGACACCCCTCCTCTCTGCGAGCCCGCACGCTGTTCCCCCTTCTATCCCACAATCCTTGGGGAACTCAAAGAGCCATTGATTGGTTGAGCTGTTCGCCCCCCAGACAGATCGATAATCACTGTGTTCTCCCGGCGCTTTGCTGGGTAGACGCTCATTTGCCGGTTCCCATGGGAACTGCTCTAAGTCCCACCGGATATGGTGCTTTGAAGACCTCCTTGATTTTTTTTTTTTTTTCTCAAAGTTTGGGCTTTGGAAGTTTTACTAAATCAACCTTTGAGGACAGTTAATATTGTGTCAGACGATAAACGCCTTAATTGCCAGTAACATTGGAGCAAAAAACTGGTGCCCGTGTTAGAGGCTATCTCAGTTATTATTGGGTCTTTTTCTTAAGACAGATGATATTGGTGTGTGTGTGTGTGTGTGTGTGTGTGTGTGTGTGTGTGTGTGTGTGTGTGTGTGTGTGTGTGTGTGTGTGTCTGGTGTGAGAGGTGCGTGTGTGGTACGGTAAAAATAATGAATTTCTCTTGATTAAAAATTCTCTCAGAGAGCGAGTGCTGAAACCCTATTGATTTCCATTAAAAGTAATCAAACTTTTCATGGTACTAGATGGGTGTGGGAATTTCTTCTTTTTTTTTCTTCTCCTCCATTGTGAAAAACTATTTGACTTCTGCTTTCAGAATGACCACCAGTCTACACAGAAGAGTTTTGAATCATCCCATTCATCAATCAACTCTCCCCGTGCCTCGCCTCGATATATATCAGCTGGTAATAGTCTGAACCCTGAACTCGGGAAGTATTGGCAGAGTATCGCCGAAGTTTAGGGGCTGTATCTTCTGATGCATCAATCTCTAAACCAATAGCTCTGAGCTGTCTCGAGCATGAATCTCTCCTCACCAGCCCTGAATCGTTTCAACCATCAATCTCCTCTCTATTAGACTTGCACTGTCTGCTCCATGGCCATGTCTTCTCATTGGAGTTATGGGTCGAGGAGAGACTGGGGGGGGTGGGGGGTGATAGAGACATGCAGGGGGAGGAGCAGCGGTTAGAGCAGTCAGCGATTCTCTTGGTATTTAGGCAGAGATACATGAGGGATGGCTGTATCTGTCACTTCCTTCCCTCCTGGTGGTCCCCGCCGCTCGGTCCGTTCATGCCAGTGGCTCATAAAGAGTCCTGCGCCGCCCTATGTTCGGGCCATAAAACCGAATTAAAATATTAAATCTGTCAGGGCCTGTCCTCGTAAATAAAGCCATATATTACTCCTCCATCTATAAAAGTGAAAAAGGGTCGAGGCATTTTACGAGGGGGAGAGGAGCAGGCCTATTTTGGATCCGATCACAAAAAGCCACCTCATCACTGCCCCCACCTGTGGACCGAGCTAATTATTCACCCCGCGGAGTGATGGAGAGCAGGGAGGGATCGATGGAGAGTACAAGGTTGAGCCGCAGATAGTCAGGCTCAGGGACAATGTGACTGGTTTTTATCTGTATCAGTGGCTCGGAGACGTGGAGAAAAAAAAAGGGGGGATCGTAAAACCGAAATGAAATATTTGGATGTCTGCAGCACATTATTCACAAGTTATAACTCACATTTTTATTATGTGGAGAAATATCCAATTTGTTACTGTCTGTCCTGACTGATATAACAACTTAGACCCAGTTCAGCAAAGGTTTTCACATTTGCTCTACGCGGTGTCGGGTCTTTTCCAAAAGAGTCGTTGAATCATTTCTCTCCAGAAAGTGATGCAATTAACCTTTCGGCCACTGACAACCGTTTCCTGTTTAGAATTAATACAAAAATAAAGATACAGAAAAAAAATTATCAACACAAAAGACAATGTGTATCGTCAGGACTTTGGATGTAGTGTTAAGAGTTTAACCACAATTATCTTTAAAAAGACTGCTTTAGGTTTGAACTGAAATTATGCTACGTGAATATGAAAAGCATTGTGATGGTATGTCATTAAAGTCCAATCCAACTGGGGGATTTGGATGTTGCATTAAGCTGTAAAGTTTGCACATTGCAACCATCTTAATACCCCTTGTCCATTTGTACACAACGCTGTGGTGGCTGAGGAAGTCAATAGACCACAGCTGATCAGACACAAGTTGAAAATGTTACAAAAGGTAGCTATTTTAGCAACTTTGAGTTTGAAGAAAAAATTCAAATTCAAATAGAGGTGTTTTCCCAATGCTTGAGCAGTAATAATGAGGATAAACTATACATTTATTTATCTTAACTGCCAAAAATAAGTGCATGTTAGTTCCATCACCAAATCAGCCTATGAACGCTGCACAAACCAGGTTCGAAAGGTCAACGTCCTTCAGCTTTCTTCACATCTGTGCTGCAGCTGGATGTATTGGGGAAGAGGACTTGCTCCCTCTGTAGATACAACGCTTTCATTCTGAGGTAAAGAAACCACAAGAATTCTTCATTTCAAGTGATAATACACCAACGAAAACATCATTATGACTATTATATTACATTTCAATCAATAGATTGCCTTAAATTCAACACACTAAACCTTTTGTCATTTATGTTTTTTCTGTTTTGCTCTTTTTAATAAACAGTATCACATGTGCAGACCTCACTTCACTACCAATTGTGTGAGCTAGTAAGAAACACAAGTCAAAACCCTTGTCTGACGGTTGTTTTGCATTGTTATGAGGTTACATTTTTTGAAAAAGTGCTGTTTGTAACAAAAGTCGATTTTCGAGTCTCATTCCAACTTGTCAAAAACTGCCCGGCCGCCATCCCAAAGCGTCAGTTTTTGACAAGTTGGAATGAGACTCGGAAATCAACTTTTCTCACAAAATCGACCTTGAACTGGGCAAAAGCGGGTTTCACCAGACCACCACAGCCCCAAAGGCTCCAGGTTCACTGTGTGGAAAATCTATTCTTTTACTAACTGCAGCTAAAACACACAACAATATAACCTGTAAAGGCCCAAGATGACTCCTGCACAAGCTCTTTGTTTAAATCAAAGTATACCTTTAATGTAGCAGATACTGTCCTGTTAACAGCTTGAATATTTCTGCATTAGTGTAGTGTAATTATCACCATTTATAAACAAAATCGGAGTAGAAGACAGGGGACCCATAACTCAGCTGGGCCCCCTGGTGGCTTATTCCAGACCTGCTGTAATTTTAATAGCAAAGGCAACTTAAAGTATGATGTTAGCTAACAGACAGATTTGATCCGTCTCCGTCCTCCGACACTTTGCAATACCTTAGCACACTCTGCCAGGGTAGTGGCATGTTAAGAATTGCAGCATATGCTTTAACATCCCTGCTCCATGGTTCTACACATGCCCCAGTGAATTCTGTCCACAGTTGACCTGCCTCCCCTGGCTGTCCAGTCCAGTGGTCCCTGAGATCAGAGCCATTAGCATTAGCAAGCGGCAGGGATGTTGGGATGGACGTCCACCTGCTACTGGGCAGCTGCTTCTGCCCGCTCAGCTAATTGGCTGGCAGGTGGCCTGGAGAATGCAAGTGTGTCTCAGCCAGGAGGAAGAGGAGCGAAGACATCAAGTCTCCCTGTATCCTGGACCAGAGATGAAAAGGCTTGTGCGGAATGAAAACAAGTCATGCACGCACGCACACACACACACACACACACACACACACACACATGCACGCCAGTACACATGCCAACACACACACGCGCGCATACATACTTCCCTTTTCCAATTACAAACAAGCATGCACGCATACACAGACATCTTTCGGCATTTGCTCACACGCAGCGAAGCCAAAATAAACACATGCGTACACACACTGTCTCTATCTTATTTTGTCTAATACACACACATTAACTGAGCCGCACACTCAAAAGACACACACACACACTGTCTTTGAGCTTTGTAGAATAACCTTGGCGCCAGCATGGAGCCTGCTTCGCCAGTCTGGTAGATAGATGGTCCCAGACGCGGGCTGGCACAGGCTTTTCATTATGTTCACTACCAATCCATAGGAGCTGAGTTTTGGATTTCTTCCCCTTTCCTTCTTTTTCATTTGCTCCCCGGCTTCCAGTCTAATCTACTGTACTTGTGCTGCTCTTTTTCTGCATTGTCAGTGACCATCCCTTTCGTTTTATCTGGTCTCTCGCAGTTCTGTTTCTCCCCTTCCTCTTCCTCTTCCTCTTCCTCTCCTTTCCTCTTCCTCTCCTCTCCTCTCCTCTCCTCTCCTCTCCTCTCCTTTCCTCTTCCTCTCCTCTCCTCTCCTCTCCTCTTCCTCTTCCTCTTCCTCTTCCTCTCCTCTCCCACCTCCTCTCCTCTCCTCTCCTTGCTTAATTAGGATGTGGGGGAGCTGGTTGTCGGTTGAGTAAGCTCAGTATCAGATGATTAATTGCTGGAGGGGGGTACGACAGCCCAGGGGCAGTATGGCCAGGGGAACACAAGGTTACAGGATGGTATAACCCCCCCCACCCCCCTCCCCACCCGTCCTCCATCCCGTCCTCCTCCTTCCCTTCCCTCTCTCGTTCTCTTTTTGTCTCCTTCAGCAAGTCTCCCTCTCTCCCCCTCTCTCCATCTCTGTCTCGTTTACCCTCTCATCCTCCCCTCCTCTCTCCTTGTTGATCTGTTGTAAAGTAAATTCCCCGTGTCTCCTTGTCTGACCTGTGCATGTTGCCGGTGAGCGCCGAGAGGGGCCGCCTCAGAGCGGGAACATCGCTGCACATATGTGTGCTGTTAATTAAGATAAAAGGCCGAAGGCAGATGAACGCCAATGCAAACCAGCTGTTCATCACTGCAATGATCATTAGCTCCATGTATTCATTAACAAGCCTCATTTTATGCTTTTCAGGTGGTCAGGATGCTCGGCCTCGCACTGTCTCCCGCTGCGTTTTTTTGCAGTAATTCCTGCTTCAAGTCTGTGTTACGGTGGTCAGCGGTCCGCCGACCTTGGCTGCCAGCAGGTTGAGAGTGTCAGACTGTGGCTATGATTAGTTTGCAGATAGTGGACCTTGTCTTCGGTCGGCCAGAGGGCAGAAAATCTATTATGTGATTGGTTGGTTGGCACAGCGCTCTGTAGTGGCAGCATCAAGCGGGAGCGAAGTCTAGACTCTAAATTTAGATTAATGGAAGAGTAGCTGGCTAAGTTTGTAATTAATAGCAGTGACCTGCAGGGGCTACACGCATTACTAAAACCTGAACAGAGCTGGACACCTCCCTGACCCACACACACCTCACACTCTGTCACAGGGAGCAGAGACCTCATCTATTTTTCTCTGGGTCCCTTTTTTTTTTTTTTTTTCCTATGGCTTGTTTTGACTTCACTGCTCCTCGCAAAATGTTGTTCGGCAGGCAGTGTGTGTTTGGTGTATTGTGCAGAGTCACAAAATTCTGTAGCGTGACTGCGAAGGGACAGTAGCCCCACTTTTGAACAAAGCGTATTCTGCTGCCTCAGCTCTTTGCGCGGAACTCTTCTTCGACCATTTTGCCTGTACCTGAAAGCAGTTTTTTGCCATTCTCTGGCTGCGACGTGTTTTTCAGCTGCACTGACCCTTTTCTCTCATTCCCTCCCGCCTTCGTTTCCCTGCATTCTCACTTTGTCTCCCTCCCCTGCCTGACGCCGACTTTCTCTCCCTCCATCATATCGAGCTGTCCGTCAGTGTGGGGCCTCGTGTCTCTTGGTCTTTGATGGATGGGGAACACGTAGGAGGAGCAGCCGTCCTTAATAGACACGGCGGATTGAAACGCTGGGGAAGTAAATGTTAAGGGCCTCATAAAACATCCACTTCCCCGCCCTCGTCCTATGCTGCCCTCCCCCACATCACCCACATGCCTCCCTCCCTCAATCACCCTCCCCTCCCTGCCTAAATCTCCACCCACACACCACCACCGACTTATCAGCCGCCTGCAAGTGTGTCTGTTTGTGACTGTTTGTCTGAGGACTCAGATATCTTCATGTGGACACGTGCAGTCATAGTCCATTTGCGGCCGTGTGGACGTGATTATATTTATGCGCATCTGATGTGATCCTCTGCATCCCCCCTGTGGTGTGATAATGGATGGAGTCACAGGAGAGAGGACAACCTTTCACCCCCAGTCAGACGTCTGTGAGAGCCGTAGATCAGATTGTGTGGCAGCTTCCAGCGGTGACATGTCACTGCGTGTATATACAGTGATTGTAGCAGCCCTCTGCCCCTGAACCCGGCTAACCATCAGCTCCTACTGGGGTTGTCGAGATGTAAGGGGGGGGGGGGGGATTAAGAAGACATTGGTAAAGTTGATTTATTTCCTGACGCCACAGGCAGAGACAAGGGAACCACGTTAAGGAGCCTCCATCAATAAGCCTTTGCGCCGGCTACCGTGTTTGCGAGAGGCGGTAAGGTCAGCTTTTAAAATTATGGCCACAGGGTGATGGCTGTACCAGTGAATAACTCAATTTCCCCCCAAGGTGGAAGGGTCAAGAGGAGTCAAGGACAGCGGCGAGGCGGGGGTGGGTGGAAAGTGAATTTAGCAGAAGACTTGTTGTTTCATCTGGAGCATTGACCCTGGTCATAATTCCAATCGCCTGACTTGTTTGATGCAGAAAGAAATCCCTCAGTGTGAAAGGAATTGCCTTATCCCAGCAGCTCCTGCGCTTGTGTGTGTGTATGTGTGTGTGTGTGCGTGTGTGTGTGTGTGTGCGTGTGTGTGTGTGTGTGTGTGTGGAGGAGGGGGTTATGACTGTGATTTAGATCTTCAGAAACTGACCCTGAATTGAAAATCTCACTGTAGAGACCATCTAAGGCTGCATCATATGTATGTGTCTGAAGAGACAACCTGAAGCCGATATGAGGGCAGCGCAGATTCAGCCATTAATCATCATAATGCAGGAGGCATCCAGCGATGAATTAGAATCCCCTGGCCCATGCACCCTCAATAATCCAATTATTTAAAAGCCAAAATAGAAGTTATAGTGCTATGCTAAAATCTTTAAGGTGAAGGTCGACCCGTTACAGCACAGTAAGGCAAATGGCATCAGCTTCCCTGGTGTGCTGTTATTCCCCTGTGGCAGTGTTTCACAGCAGCGTCGTGATTTGTACAGCGAGCTCTTGTTGAGGTTATGTTCGGCACTCAGGACAGAACAGCAAAACGAGGTCGTGTTTGGTTAGACGTACGTGAGGAAACCATGAGACATTCAGAAAGATTTTAAGGGGCGATGTGCGTGTAACGAGTTGTAATCCTGATTTACGGTTGGATGGGATTTGAGAAGGGAACAGGCTGAAAAGCTGACATTATTCTACAGGTAATGAGCAGGAAAATATTTGCTGAATGGAGATATCTATCATTTAAATGAGCAGTGTGTCAGCACATTATAGAGAACACTGGACGAGAATATAGGGACAATGGCAGAACTACTCCTGCTATATATATACTGAAAGGTGGTGGTGTTCAGGTGGATGAGGCAACATGCGTGTTGAGGCATAGATTGGCTGGCTTCAGTATCTTTGTTATCTCCGAGTTCCATCATCCACCATCTAAAAATAGCGTATTGTTGTGCCTTTGAGTCCCCTGAAGTTCTGTATTTTGGTCGAATGTTGAGGTGCTGTACCTGTGCTGAAATATTTTGGGGATATTTTGTGCTACTTTACAATCTTATTCCACTACATCTCCGAGGACAATGTTGTTCTTTTTACTCATTTCACATGCCGTCTGTATGAGCCATATCCTGAGATGGCAGCCATTTAACTGACAGCTCATTTGAGCAAGTAGGAGCTTCCATGCCTGCCCTAGAGCAGACAACAGACAATGAGTGATTGTGTAGACAAATGACCCACTCTCTCTTCTTTCTCTTCTCTCGTGTGCCACACATGCCAGCCTCCAGATGGCTGATGCATCATGTAACAAATGAGATTTCAAATCCAGCAATTTAAAGTTTTTTTTTGTTTTTTTTTTTGTTTTATCAGTTTTTAAAGCCCCAAACTTGGAAATTATGCAAGTTTATGTATTTTTGGCATTTTGTTCTTTGAATAGGCTGTTTTGCACTTGTTGACTATTTGCATATGCATAAAGATTTTGTAAATATGGAAAGTATGTGTTAAGTGTTAATTTTTCAGTGATATTGGTTTTAAATTTAAACTGAACTTGAAGTGAAGGTGACTGATGTGCATCCACACAGTTACTAATTAAAAAATGTGGTCAGTAACCTGATCCAAGTATCCCAGTGTTAAAGTAATATAACCTGATGACATTAATTGAAGTAATTGATTGAGGTTTTTGATATTTTGATGTATTTTGACCAATTGTGATGACATTATCAATGGCTTCACTTGAGGCATTAGTGTTTTGAGACCCCTGATGTGTTTTTATGTGCACATTTGCATGGCAGTATATTGTTCCTTATGTTAAAGTGTGTTTTAATCTGTGACATTACCCGCCGCAAAGTCCCAGCCTAATCAGGAGTCAGAAGAAAGTTTCAGTGAGCAAAAGAGAGCGTCTCCCTCAACATATACAGTAAACCCACTGTGCGCTGTCAGCGGGCTCGTTTTGTGCCATTATCAGTTATAAATTTGTTTTTCGTAGAGAGAAAATGGACGTGTGGCGTGGGAGCTTGTGAAAAGTGTTAATTGGGGAGTCTCTAGTCTGGGGAGTCTGGTCAAAATATGATATTTGGTGATGGCAGCTCTGTTTAAATCCTGGGTAAATTGTAATCCTGAGAATAATCTGATTACATCATATTTTTTTTGTTACTTGGAACACAGTTACCTTTTTATAATTGCGAAACATCGTCACATGTGTTCCATTGCTCCTCGTGCCTGAAGATATTAAAGCATCAATGCTGTATTTACATCATGTTGCACAAATGATGGAGCTGCATAGTCCTCGTTGACTTTTTGCCAGTTTTGTCCAGCGTTAAAGCCATTCCAGCATTATATGTGAAATAATTCATCAACACCAGGCTGCCATCCTCGCTAAAATGTCAGGCTGGGACTTATTGCACGAGTGGTCATTGTCATTGAGAGGTCACATTAAAGTCTAGTCATCCAATTACCTTCCTGTAATGACCCCGCTCGCTGCAAGTTTCTTCTTTTTACAGAGTTGTAAACGGGAACGCCCGGCCATCGATTTTAACTTCATTCAGAGCAATAAAAAGGAGGTCTTTGCAGAAAGACGTTTATTCAGACATTTTAACAGAGGGACCATGGCCATATGAAGAAACTTTAATCGCATTTGTTGCTTTAAAAGGAAAACTCCAAGGTGAACCGACTGTCCATTGAATCCATTCTTTCTGCTGCTGAAGGAGAGCGTTACTTTTACATCATTCATACGCGTGCCATTTGCGGTGAGTGCCTGAAGGTAGGTATGCTGCCGTCAGTTTTTCCTCATCCCCCCGGTTTTGGAGAACCTCTCAGCTCTGCGAGACACAGACGCGAGACATGTTTCACAATGAGCCTGTTGTGGAAATTCATCTGCTGAAAAAAAAAAAAAATCACTAATAGGGCTACACAGATGAGTGCTCCCTGTTTCCTCCTCCCACAAATAAAAGGGAAAGTGTTAAAATATGACAAGGAGAGGGGAGGCAAATGAAGACTGATTGAGGTGTTGTGTGTTGTCTGCAGCTGAGTCTGCACATCGGTGGGTTTTGTGATGAACTCTTGCAGGAGTGCTGATAAGGATGCGAGCACAACATGCTCCCATGACAAGCCTGGAGAGGGAGATGGCTGTGTGTGTGTGTGTGTGTGTGTGTGTGTGTGTGTGTGTGTGTGTGTGTGTGTGTGTGTGTGTGGAGGAGGTAGCTCCCTGTGAACATCCCCAAAGATAATGAGAGGCATCAGGGCCCCCAACTCTGTCTTTGACTTATCAGGCAACATCCCTGCAGCACTAAGGACTGGACTGTCAGCAGAAAACCTGCAGAAATGTCTGGGCGCGTGTTCGCTTGTGTTTGTGTGAATGTTGGGACTGCTTGGTAACTAAGGGGCGATAGAGGGAGCTCGAGGGGGATGGAATGTTGCCAGGAGGAAAACACTGAGGATGTGTTGGGGAAGATAGAGGCAAAACCAGGGCCAAGAAATCCATCAGGCTGCAGTTTTTGAAGGACAGTTTCCCAATGAGAGCCTCATCCCATCAGCCCCTGGGCTGAGCCTCGGTCTGGGCCTCAGCGGGGGGCGAGCTCCTCCTCCTAAGATCACGCCGCCTCTGGTTGAAGGTTATAACGGGGGGGAAAAAAAACAGGGAGAGAACAAGCTGGCATGAGACAGTGATGGAGAGGTGGAGAGCTAACCTTTCCCAGCTCTTGTTTCATGTCTGCTTCTCTCTTCATTCTCACGTTTACCACCTGATATGAGCCCTTCGCCGAGCACCCTCTCTCTCTCCTCTGAAGAGTTTGGCATAAACACTTCTCAGTTACATGAAAATAGGAGAAACTGTAACATTTCACACCTCCCTCGCTCCCTCCAGGTTCACTCGAACACACACACACACACATGCCTACACACTCTACGCCGGCATGTGCGCACGCACGACCACACATCCACACCTGATCGTCTTCTAAGGGAGTGAATAATTACTTTGCCAAAGGGCACAACTGTGATCCCTGGTTGGTATTTAAAGCCTTGTCACTGAATTTAAATTACCCCTCCTCTCCATCGCCTCCTTTAGTTAAGTGGAAATGTCCTCTTTTTCAGGCTAATACAGAGATCACAGCCCTAATGTCTTCATCATGGCCTCCAGCTTATCCTGCCACGTTGCATGACACAGATGCCCAGCTTGAATTTCCACATCGGCTTCGACGTGTGAAACTATTTACCGTCTCCCAGTGCTACCCAAACTCCACTTTCCCCTGTTATTCTGCCACAACATGCAGCGAAGCGTAAAAAAAAAAACAAAAAAAAACCCTCAGCTTTGATATTAGTGTTTCCATCTTGAAGTCTTGTTTTCCCCGTGTAAAAAATGATTTATGGATAAAAACATATTTCTCAAGAGGAGGTAGGGAGTGCTGACTTGATGGAGGTGTGTGTGAAATTCTGCCGCTCTAATTAGTTTATTCACTAACTCTTTCCTCTTCCCACCACGTCACAGCCCCGGGCCATCTGTGCTTCCTTTAGCAAGAAGCTCCCGCAGCCTCCGCCGTCCCCCGTCCTCCCATGCTGCCTCCTCAGCCCCCTTCACTGCACTATCATTTTCCAGCTTCTCTCATGGCCTCCGTCGAACATGTGCGCCCCACACGGTGTGTCCGGCCTGATAGAGTGAGTTGAAGATAGGGGCTGTGGCGTTTTATCATGAATGAAGCAGCGGGGGCTGAGAGGCTGATCCTTTACTTGTCCTTGTCTGATGTAACCCGTCTCCCACAATGCTCTCGTGGCGGAAAACTTGGCCCACCTGCTTGTCTACTCAGCTGCAGGCTTCATGATAGGCATGGGGGGGCAGAGAGACTATTAGGATGCTGGAGCATGAAACCACTTAAGGTGTATGTGAGTGTGTTTGTGTGTGTGTGTCAGCATTGAGTGCATGTGTACGTTTGTTTTTACACGTCTGTGCTCGTGGTGAGAGCATGACCATGACCACCTCGACACGCAATCCAGAATATCAAAGGACATCAAGTGGATTTGAATTCCGCAAGTGCAGCGAGGGGATGTATGATAATAAATTACATCTGAATGGAGTCGGTATCCAGGTAACAAAAGCCCTAATTCATCTCCGTAAGATGTGCAGTTCTGCATCCATGATGTGGAAACAGATTAAAGCGGCACTGAGTTTTTGTCATACAAGATATATAAGTCTGCTTTTTATTTTATCGAATGTATGACTCTTGACTGTCCGCTTTCAGTTTCACGTCATATTCATATATCCTCCAGAAATCCATTTTTCTCGGGGTGAAAAAGCCTTATTTGCACCATAATGAGACTCCAAAATCTCTAAAACCCTGCACTAATGAAATTTTCAGATGGGTTAGCAGCTGACCTAACAAACCCGTTCAATATAAGACGAGATCTGGGGATACATTAGTCCTCTAAATGAAGAAATAATTTACAGAAAAATGGATTAAAAAAGACGAATTTTGCCAAGAAGATGATTCTCATTGCAGGGTTTACTGACTGGCTGTCGTCAGGGAGAGACCTGGATCATATTAGTTACAGATGACTGATGAAATCAGATTCTTAATAAGACCTCACTATCACTCTGGTTCTGTATATCAAATCAAACTGGTGTACTAGTCTAATCCTCTTCGATGATTTCAAAGTGTGAAGAAATGAGAGCAGCGCGGTGGAGGCTTTGACTTTGTCAACACTGTTGGCTCGGGGATGATGTTGCAGAGTGCAATATCCACTGCCAGAGCAATACTGCACTTTGTGGTGTAACATGTCACGGAGGGAAAAATGACACATAATTATTACTCCACAGTATAATACTCTGAACCTGATAGCCTTAGTGTTTGAAAGTGTTAACAAGGAGACGGCGCCGTCCGTCCCCTCCCGTCTCCGCTCACTCTCCTCGTCTCTTGTTACATATTTTGTGTGCATAGTTTTTTCCAGACGCACGTTTCGTACCTCAAGGTTATTTTTCGGAATGTCTATTTATCATTTTAAGCTTCACACGCCTTCTCCCGCCTCCTCATGCCATGACTAGTTATTTTCTCAATTGACTATCGTCCAGCTTCCCATTACTCACGCTGGAATGCCCTTTCCTCTCCGAGAGGCTCACACTCCTGAATTGTTTTCTGTTCCGCGAAAACCAAAAGCCCCTGTACTGCTTGTAGACCCCTCATGTCCATCATTGATGATTGCTGCCTGCAGTTTCCACCCTCTCTGCGTATCCATGCAGTATGTTTGACCCAGTATGCCGCTCTCACAGATTTTACATTAACCTCAATCCTGCTTTCTTCCAAATTAGATTCCTATTCTTTTTTCTCCATGTTGACTTATTTGCTTCCCTTTCATCATCTCCGGCAAGGTTATCCCGAGGCAGGCAGCACTTTTATGGGAACAAGGGGGCGTGAAGGGGGAGGTGGAGGGCCTGGCTTTGCCTGCAGCCATGCCTTAATCGATCTTGTTTAAAGGGATGTTGTGAACTGAATGTTTGAACCCATCCCCTCGTTAACAGTTGTCTGGGTTTTAATTAAGAAGCAGAATGAATTTAATGTCAATTACATCTTAAAAATGAACGGGGGGAGTGCAAGGATGAACAACAAAGAAACCAAGAGTGAGTGAATGTGGGGGGATGGGGGGGGGGGGTGGATGCTAATTAGCGGATGGTGTTGTGTTCATGCATCATTCCAGTTGAAACATTTCCTTCCTCTCTCTCAACCCCATTTTCATCTCTACTCCTTATTCTCCCTCTGTTTCCCTCCGTACACGTATATCTGCCGGAGCCCCTCGGCAAATATCTCTGTCACATCTTTTCTTTGCCGTCGGCACACAGTATGGGTATGCAAATACGGTAAAATAGAGACTTCAGCATTGTTGACACACACTCACACACACACGCACACACTCTGTCTCCGCACAACCGAAATGGTTGAAGTACGTCTGTGTACTTTATTGATTTTTAGAATGTCGAAAACCACAGTAAATGCCATCATATCATCCATACAGTATATCATCCACATGACATAGAGGAACAAAAGCCACCAACAGAAAAGATAAAACAGACAACCTCCACTGCATGACCCACATTTAAATACAACTTTATTCAGATCTGAGGACTCTTAGTTTTTATATATATATATGTATATTTATGTTTTTGACAGTCGGGTTTTGTTACTATTCTTTGCTGAGTGGGTCAGTGTTGTCTCGCAGTCTCTAAGGCCAAATATCCACATGTCTGTTGGCACTAGATTGGTCTACAGTAAGGCTGCTGTCGCAACAACACCGTCCATCCCACAGCAACGCGACTGTCTCTTAAAATCAGTCCAGCAGCCTTTTCTTTAACTCGAGAGGGTGGAGTCTCGGTGAGAGTATTGCTGTAAATCTGAGAGGATCGGTAAGGAGCGGAGTGAGGGGCTTCTTCTTGGCGGGTGGCCCACAATGTGTCCTTCTTCTTTTTTTTTTTTTTTTCTACACGAGTTCAGTGCCGTGGGCTCCCGTTGCCCTGCTTTGATTCTAACATGTGTGAGTATCCAGCTTCTCTCCGGATGCCCTGCAGGAGGGGGGGAGAGGAGTATTGAGGTTACTGGGGCGTGTCTGTGTCGGGCACTCTGTTGGCATGCTCTCGAGGAGATCTCATGTCCTCACAATCCAGGGGCTTATGTAAGATGGATGCTTTGAACAGGAGAGAGGAAAATACCTAAACCAGCACATCTTAAGACTGCGTGTGCACACACACATTTTGTTTGATGGGATATAGATATAGAGAGAAATAGATAGATAGAGACGGAGACAGGGGAGTTCTCACAGCTGATGTTCAGTTGGCTCGGCTTTAAGCTCATAGATTAGCCAGCTCAGCTCGGAGCTACTCGCAGGAGGGCAGGCAGGGGCATCAGTGAGGAAGCACCCCAACAGCAGGGTTCAACGCCAGGTTAAGGGAGGTAGAGAGGGTGTGGAGGCTGAGGCCACTGAGCCGGGTCACACACACAGGGAGAGGATGACAGCGTGAAGACAGAGAGGCATGGGACTGAGACGTCTGGAGGGGAAAGGACCAGACAGAGATGGAGGATGAGAATATGGATGAACAGAAAAAGACAGATCAGCACACCGAGAAGCTCCTGAATCTTTTTTTTTTTTTTTTTGCTGCAACGTTTCAAGCGCAAGGCTCTTCCTTAGATTTCAAAAGTCTGGAGGACAAGCAAGTAAAAGACATATTTCCAGGAGCAACTTGGGGTGCAGATCTGTTTATAACTCTGTTAGAGCAGCGCCCATCCTGTCGAGCACAGGGATGTGCATGTCTGTTATTTATCATTCCTTAAGCTTTGTATCCCATCCAGCAGTCCAGGAAAAGGACCTTCAGACAAGAGTCAGATGATTAGTTTCAGTTGCTGCCAGACCTACAACTATATTCCATGCTCCACGGGGACTCTTTATGTTTTGCCTTCAAATAAATACTGCACAAACAGCCGCTGTGATGCGGCAGGAATCAGACTCAGTTTCTCCAAGCCTCTCTGATTAATGGTAGCCTCTTTAGGAAAAAAATCCTTTGCGTGCGGATTCTTGATTGGGAGACGCTTTACGGTAAGAAACGAGCCCGACAGGTACTAGGTGTGGGGCAAGCGGCTGAACCCGTGCGTAATGTGAGATGCGTGTTTCAATAAAGCAGTCACACGCAGGAGGAGGCCGCGCCAGATGAACAGCCTCCGTCACTGCTGCGGGTGGTGGAGCTGTCTATCGCCCGCAGACACGCTTGCCATTCGCTCTGGGCCACAAGTTGATGCGGTCGCATATGGTGAGAATCTACCCCCCTCTTTAAGAGTAAATTAAAAACTCGGAGCTTCCATGCGCTGATTTACAAGACTTTGTTGCTATCTTTAGCCCTGTGTCTGTGTTTTTTTTTTTCTTTTTTTCCCTCCCACTCCTGCTCTCACACTCAGCCAGCCGAGGCAATACATTTGTGTCCGGCCGTGTGCTACAGGAGGTCGGCTTCACTGCTGCACACGTCCACCTGGGACATCGGCGCGCAGCTCTCGTCTACATCCTTGAAATCACAGCACATTAGCATCAACGCAGCTATCTGATATCATCGTTTAATGACTCTTCGCACCTGTCTTGTGACCGTTCACCGCTAATGAACTAAGAAGTCATTGCCCCTTCATAAGCAGGGTAGCGGTAACCTCTGAGCACACTGGATGTCAGGCTACCTAATTCACGGCTCCACTGCGCGCTGCTCTCCGCTGATATTGTTTGGGAGAGAAACATGAGATGGGCCAGCCAGTGGCCATTTATCTTAATGAGAGCAGTTAACTCTGGGCTGAGCCGTGGCTGCCGGCTCCGCGCAGGAACACAACAATCTCCATGAGCGTCCTCTTATCCCCCTACCCGCCGACTTGATTTTTAGGAATACATTTCGCCCTCTCGTTGAAACCTTAATTAGTTCTAAAGGAGATTAAATTATATGTAATAATTATGATAATATTTTCATTTATTCAAGATAACGGGCTGACTTTAGTGAACACAGTGTTTGTCGGGAGAGAGCAATCTCCCTCACACAGTCAAAGTTATCAAGGCGTGAAATCAGGAATCCTGACGGCAACAAAATGTAATCTTTTTCATACAGAGGGGACAATAGAAGGAGCTGCATACACTCCTTCTCCACTTTAATTAAAACAGCTCACTGAGTCTCTCCCTCTCTCAGCCCCCCACCTCTCTCTCTCGCTCTCTCTTAAGTAAGGAGGGCCAATTCTATCTCTATGCAGAATCTGGTTATTTCCCTCGCACTGAACTTGTTTTAAGCCCTGGCCCTAAATCTATGATGAGCAATTGCTTTTCCTTGCAAATTTTCTTTTTTTTTTTCTCTCTCTCTCTCTATCTCTCTCTTTTCCCTCTTTTATTGAAACAGAGGTGACATAACTGAGAGATATACTGTGATTAGATTTGGCAGGCAGCAAAAGTAAACTCAGCGCACTGACATTGCCTCTGTTGGGATGCTAACACATGAGGATGCAGCCCCAGTCGGCAGCATGTAACGTTAGCGCTTAGTGTTTCTGCAAAGCACAGATGCGCGAAAGTTTGCACGTCATAGTTTGCACAGCGTACTGACATTCGAACAAATTGCTGGACAATTTGCAGCCACTTTTGCCAAGACCGAAACTGGTATTACATCATGATGTTTTCCTAAACCTAACCAAGCTGCGACGAGAGAGGAATAGAAAATCCGACCTAAAGACACTTAAAGCTTTCACAGAAACGTAATTGTCATTGTTTTTATGCTGCCGATTTGGTTGGATGATGTGGACAGAAAGTGAAAAGATGAGTAAGAAGAGGAACTTTTGACATTTCTGTGGGATGCCCTTTAAAAAGACTTGGCGTGATCCTGCGGTTGGTTACACTTTACATTCATCTGCTCTTTGTGAGAAGAAAAAAACAAAAAATGATGCTTCGTGTTTCACGAAATATCATTGTTTTCCTTTTACAGTGCTCAATTATAAACACTGCATGTTTGTAATAAAGTCTGGATTCAGACACAACTCTCCAGTGAACCGTATCAGAGCGTCTCAACTGAAAACACTGCCTTGTGACTTTTGCGAAAGAGCAATTATCATAAAGGGTGATCAAAAGGACATTCAGACAACGTTCACAAATGACTTAATGGAGGAGAAAAGGTAGCTGGCGAAAAAGTTGGCATTTAGAAACTGGATTGAGGTAAGAATGTGCGTGTTGGCGGTGTTTGATTTTCACTACCGGTCCAGTTGATGAATGCCGCAGTCAAGCATTCCGAATGCCTCATTATCTGCATACTGTAGGTTTAGTTTTGCATATATGTTTTTACATCTTACAGTAGTAGTCAGGCTACAGAGAGGGCTTTTTTTAAGGTGTCTTACAGCCACATTGGCTTTAAGGACTATTGACAGCCCTGGTTTCCTCCTCACATGTTGCAGTCACTCCTACTCACCCCCCTTTTCCTCTCCCCTCCCACCTCTCCTCCCCTCTACAAGTCGTCTAGCCCGAGGGCAGGTAGGGCATCTCGTTATGGTAGTTGTAGTCCGGGCAGACCTTCTGGACCAGGCGGTAGTCCGTACTATAGAAGGAAATGTAGATACAGATGACCTTGAAAGGCTTGGAGCAAATCCAGGACACGTGGCTCTGAATCTGCTCCTGAAAGCAGGTCTTGGACGGGTCGTAGTTGCACAGTGAGGTGCGCTTGCTGCGATCCACCTTCTCATAGTCCACGCGGCAGTTGAAGATCTTTGAGTCCTTGGGGTAGACCACGCTCTGGCGCTCCAGGTCAAACTCCACCGCTTTGACAGGCGGCACCAGGCTGACCGAGATGTTGCCCTGGCCTGTGGAGTTGTGGCGGAAGTAGACACTGAACGTGCCGTTGCCGTGGTCCACAATCTTGCCGGTGATCAGCAGGTTAAGCCTAACCGTCTTGATATTGGAATAGAAGTCTCCCCAGCCGAACATCTTCTTGAACTTGCCGGTCTTAACGATGGGCCGTCGCTTGACCCTGGAGCTGGAGGCGTCAGGTTTGAGCAGGTCGCTGCCCAGCATCTCCCAGAACTCCTGTTTCGAAAACTCCTGCTTGGAGAAAGGGACCGGGGAGCGGTAGGGCAGCTCCAGGGAGGTGGCGTTAGCCGCTCTGCTCTTACTGTGAAGCATCCAGCGGCTGAGAGGCGAGAGGGGAGTCTGCCCGCTCAGGAGGCCCACCGTCTTGGAGGAGTCGTCTGAAGAGCTCTTGGGGCTGGAGGAGTCGTCTTCTTGACCCAGGGCCACCTGAAGAGTGGAGGTGGGGATCGAAGGAGAAAATAAAGAGAGAGAAAGTAGGCAGTTATTAGTAAGGTAGAAAGAAACGTGGACAGAAAACAAATTAAAGGTTTAATCGATACTTAATTTACCGTTCATACCTCTAGTGGTAGTAACCATGACATTCTATCAATGTTATATAAATAAATAAATGCTTGAAATTTTGCAGGTATCGCTATTATTACATTCTTGTGTTTACCTGTGAGAGAAAATACTCCTTTATGTCTAGTTTTCACATGGCCGATGTAATTCCCTAAGCTCAGTGGTAATGGGCTCATACGCCTCGCTGGAGCTACTGGCGAGGCCAGAGGGATCAAGGAACAGATTCAAACATAAAATCCACCCAGAAAACTGAATTCACATAAAGTGTGTTACTCCTGTGCTCCTGGGCAGTTTAATCAATATTTCTGAGGGCGGACAATTTTCTCCAAAGGCTATAATCCTGTAAAACAATAAAGCTCTGTCATTAAGAAATGCTTTCTCGAGTTGTTTCTCTGACAACAGAGGTTGGAGGTTGATTTATGCACTTATAAAGTGTCTGAGTGCACCAGAAACAGCTATAAAATACTTGTTTCTACATCGGCAAAACATCACCGAAGTTACAGTCCTCACGTTTCCCTCTTGAGAAATGTCACATTCATTGGAACAAAGTAAGTCAAAAGGTCACTTGAAGATCATTTAACTGGAGAGAAAGTGTTCTATAAAATCCTCAGCACTGTTTCTGGTTTTTAAAGTGAGCTTTTTGCTTCTTAGGCACCGCAGTGCGAGTCGAAACTATTATTGCCTCGAAAGATTTGGTTGGAGGATCAAAGTGTTTGAAGGGGTGTGGGGGGGGGGTGGTGTCTGAAGAATAAAGTGTAATGTCCAATTAGGACTTCCAGTGTTTTAATTAAAGGAAAAAAAAAATCTGTATCAGCACACACACAAAGCTGTCAGATGTTAACATCAGCTGAGGGGAGGGGAAGAGGACTGAGGGAGATAAGATAGTGCTGCTGTGCTCAGCAGTAGCTTTGTGAAGAGCGTGTGAATGTGAGAGCAAAGTAATGGGTGATTATTCAACGGTAATGATCTATTAACAGGTAGCTTCTGTCTAATGTGCCATAGAAGCAGCCAGCATTATTATGTCCTTTGGATTTGGCAGCAGAGAACACACACACACACACACACTGTTTGTGAATTTTGAGTTGTGGTAAACGTGAACAATAAGTGATGCAAATGTGAACCGCGGGATAAGTTTGTGTATGTGTGTGTGTGAGTGCGTTCCCCCCGGAGAGATTTTTACAGTGATGCATAATGCATGCATTCCTGTCTGTGCTCTGATCCATCTACTGTCTTGACTGCCAGGGCTTCCTTACACAGGCTTAGTCAGGATTATTAAGTCCGACTCATTTTTATTCCATTTTATGCAGGTTTTTTCAAGCTCGCTCAGATTTGTTCACTTGCGCCGCAGTCAGTCAGCGATATTGATTTTCTGTCTCTAAAAACATGTATTTCCTTTCATAACAACGCCGATCGCATTTCAGCTGCCCTGCGAGGATTTCCCGCTGATGTGGCTGTGGTCTGGCGTTTGGACTCTGATGAGAGGACTCCTCTTTTTTTCCCTTAATCTGGCCCTGTTACCTCAGGGCTGTGAGATGCCGGGGCGCCCTCTCCTCTAGTTACCTGTCTGCCGCTCGCTACACTGCCGCTCAGATCCTTCAGCCTCCCCACGGGGGGCCGATAACAGCCCTGACAAGGACTCCTTCCTTTTGAACCAGATCGTTCTGATAGCCTCTTCCAGAACTCATTAATAATGGACACAAATTTGGAGGAGCTGAAGACGTATTGATTTTAATCTTTTCAAATGTATCTTTGTTTTTTTTCAGACGGCAGGCAGGATGACTTTGATGACAAGTACACCATTCCCCACGGCTCCTATTGAAGGACTACTTTGTGTTTGATTTCTCTTCTTCAGTGAGCTGTTGGCTGCTGGGCACAGAGGGAAGCACTCTGCGTGCCTCCCCAGATAGCACTTAAGTGTGCCTGTGGTGACCTACAAAAAAGGCCCTTTAGGGTTCTTGACAAATATTTCACTCTTGATTTCTATGGAACTGCCCTTTTCTTTAAAGATCCTGATCATTTTGCCAGCACCGCCTCTTCTCTGGAGTGACTCTCGGATGGTGCCAGCGTTCCTATCTGAGCAAAAACATATTGCAGTAAGCTTTGTTGTAGCTTACATATTGAGCAAGGTTCCCCCCCCCGTCTTCCACACAGTGTTCATTAGGGAGCCTGAGAGGCCAGGCTGCAGGAGGAGAGATGGAACGAGCGTCGTGCTTTTGTTGAACACAAGATTTAAGTGTCTGGCACTGCTGGAGGTGTCAGGATTCAGTTGTGCAGCATCATTGTCAAAAACAAATGTTAAAATGAGCTTAATATGACTCTTAGAAAAGGATCAGAAAGTGAGTTAGAGATTACCGCAGAGAGAGAATAAAAACTGTGTGGTTGTCCGGACAACCATAACGTCTTAAAGCACAAGGGCGCTTTAATAGTTGCATTTTCTCGTTTCTCATTGTCCTTCGCAACTTTCCTCCTGGGGGTCACAGCTCCCCTGATTTATTTACCCCCCTTTTAGTTTTCATACCATTTCAGGCTCTGTGCAGCATGTACTGTGCTGTTGTGTTGTGCCTCATCCTCCTTACTGAGTGAGTTATGGACAGAACAAATGAGGAGGAAAAAGCATGTTTAAACAAATTTCAGACGCCACAGAGAGAAGTTTCTTATGTAAAGTGTTGAAGGAAAAGGAATGCCACAACAAGATTTTAAAGTTAAATCCTCTCTATTTTGGAGGTTTCAAGGCTGGCAAGTATGCCTGTAGAATTACTTTCTATATCATATATATTTCAGAGGTGGATAGTAACAAAGAACAGGTAGATTTTTCAGGCATCTGTACATTACTTGAGCATGTTCAGCTCTCTACTTTTACTCTTTACGTTTGAACACCAGCATCTGTACTTTCTACTTATTACATTTGTGCCATTGCACGCTGCCTTCCCAGCACATCACACATGGCAGACCTAGCGAGGCGAAATTACGTAATAAGATGGAAACAGACAGAGAGGCAGACGAGAACAGGGATCAAAGGCGTGCAGTGACAAAGGCAGCAACACAGATGATGGAGGTTCCATCAGCTTTGCACAGAAATGTCCTTCAGAGGGTTACTTTTCACTTTTCCTTGTACTTACTAACTTGAGTAAAGAAGTCGACTTGCCACCTCTGATTTATTTGCACACCAGGAGAACTGGTGAACAATGCATCCCTAAGGTCAGAGAGGTCACACATTAACCAGCAGCACACAACACTTTTTTTTTTTTTTTTTTAAGTATTAGAACAACCTCTACTTTTCCGGCCCATCCCAAAAAACTGCAGACTGCTACAACTCTCTCGCCACTCTGCGTTTAACTAGGGGAGAGTATATGAGGTGTAGGATTTTACTATCGCCGCGCTCCCAGCTTTGACTTGTGCAATGTAAGCAAATTGAAATGATGTAGAAAAACCCTGGAGTTCATTGTTGTTCTCACAATGCCGAAAGATTAATGGCTCGCCTCACTTCAGTGGGATATTTACACAATTTAGCAGGCATAGCCCCGAATCTGTTTGTTCACAGCTGAGCGCTAATGTCGCCTGCTTTGGGTAGCCGCTCACTTTCCTTTCATATTTAAAAAAAAGTACAGTCCAAGAAGTCATCCTTTGATGATGCACCACAAATATCGTCTATTTTTTTCAGTGACCAGTGTTGTAACATTAAAGAATTGCTATAATGAGTTTGAAATATATGCAACAGCAGAGTATTTCCAGGCCTGCAGCGGTGATGTCAAAGGTTTACCGCTCACTAGGTCGCATTGAATATGCACATTAATCCATCTGCATGGTGTAAGAATGTTGCTTTTGAAAGGCCAGGAGAAGTTGCTCCGAGACTAAGTTTGTTTTGTTTCATGAAGCTTGGCAAGATGTATCCGAGCTTTAAGTACTGAAGGCAAAGTGTGGGCGCTGGGCAATCAGGTCTTACTGAGGGGGCGGAGGTTCGGGGTGATTTTGTCATTTGTCATGTGCGCTAAGTGAGTCAGTGAAACGGCTGGAGAGGATGGGAGGTGGCTGCAGGCTCTGTCGCTGCGGTAATTGTGAGTCATTCAGCCTCAGTGAGCACAGGCCCCAGGCCTCTCTCCCAGCAGGGAGTGCGGGGAGGGGAGCGCTCGTCACAAGCCTGCCAGCTCCACAGGCAATAATCAGCCTGTTACAGTGACAGGTACACCGTTTTAACCCCCTTCCCCTGGTGACAGAAGCTCACTATTGCCATAATATAGCACGGAGATCAGGGAGGCACTTAACTGAAATCTGTGCCGTAAGTCTGTCTGAAGCGGGGGACTGGTGACAGACCAGTGTGTCAACTAGAGAAGTAGGATATTGTTCCAAAATTAGATTTTCAGACTTAAATTGGCAACAGACAAGTTTTGTTTTTTTTTGTTTTTTTTAACTTCAATGTATTATTATGGACTAAATGTTGATTGCACCACTGGCGTTTAGATCGGTTCCCTCTAAACCTCGCCTTCACTATGTCATTTACAACCACCGGACGGCTGACTGGTGGCATTTCTATTAGCTTTCATCTCACCATTATAGACTAAATGAATAAATAAACACATGTTTTGTCCCGTGTTGTTGGTATTTTCCACTCTGAGGAAACAGAAAAGCGATCTGTTTGTCATTAAGACAGCAGGGCCAACAATATAACTGCCTGGAAACGCTCTGGGGTGAGTCTGTTTCCTCTTTAACTTGTTGAGTTGCTGAAAATATACAAAGGTTGTAGATATCCTAACTAGGGATGCCTTAAAAATTGATTATTTGTTAATCATTATTAATATATTGAATACGTTGTATTTGTACGTATCTCTAACTGTCATTTAATACATTTTTAATTAATCACTTAATCCTTAACAACCCTAATTCTAACAAGAGATGCACTGGTATTTCTTAAGGAATGGCAGAGCTACAACTAAAATAAAAAAGTGATCAATCAAAAGCTATTTTGATAATGAATCTCTGCTTCCAGGTTCTTCAGTGGGTGGATTTGCCGTTATCTTTTCCTGTGATGTATCATTTTGAATCAAATATAATTGTTTCTTAGATTGTTGGTCAGCCACAGCAAGATATTTCAAAAACATCACCTCAGGCACTGGGAAACTGAAATCAAGTAAAGCAAATGTTGAATTTTAAAAAAGTCTGCTGTCAATATTGTAATAAAAACTATGGATAAAATAACTAAGCTTAATGTGAACCTGCAGAGGTATCACCTGATTCTGCAGTTCCCCCTCGGCTTGACAAAGCATTGTAGTGTCTTTCAGCTCATTGTTTTGATTTTACAGCATCCAGCCTTTTCCAGTGAAAAGCTCGACAAGGCAACTGTGCACTGCAGACGAGTGGAGCATTTAGCAGTTAGAGAGATGTAGAATGACAACATTTTACACATCGTACAGTGAGGACTTCCTTCATTTTGAAAACAAAACAAATTTTCACTGGAAAGATGGCACATAAAAATGGAAAACAAGGTGTTTCTCACTCATAATGAATAAAAATCTGCAAAAGAAATTCCCTAAATCTCCATAATACGATTGTCTCTATCTCACTGGAATGCCTCTTTCTGCGCGATCGTGTCTTATATTAAGTCTAACGCCATATTTTTAAAAGAAAATTAGACAAATACATTTGGTAAGCTTGTGAGTTTTTGCAGTGTAAATTTCAGTTCAATTCAGTATCGATTTGGAAATAACCCAAAAAAAAAAAAAAAAAAAAAAAGCTCACCAGAATGTGTGTGTGTGTCTATTTGTGTGTGTGTGTTTTTATTGCTATACTTATGTGGACCGTGACATCCTGACATCGCACCTTTCTCGTGCAGACATTTTTGCTTGTGTGGACGTGTGTGTGTCTCTGGTGCGATGTGTTTTTGAAATAGTCTTTTTTTTTTGACGTTGTAAAAATAAATGGATTGATAGCCACCCAGTGGGGCTGAAAGCATGTGCTCGTCCTGTGGAGCTGACAAGTTCAATAAGCACTCCATTTTCCTCTGGCTGTTGAGTTGAAATCTTCATCTCTAATATGACATCAATTTTTAATTAAAGACCCAGGCAGCTCAGATTTCTTAAGTGTTCGTCAATGCTTTATTCTCCCCCACTCCCCCCGTCTCCTCTCCCCATCTCCAGATCTAATATGCTCACTGCAGGAGACTTCTCTGTTACATGATTAAAGTCTGAAAATGGCTGTGCCCTTATAACTAATTATTCTTCTGGCTAGTGTAGATCCAAGAGGAGGTGAGGGAGAGAAAGGTAATTTCACAAGAAACAAGCCATTTGACTTGTAATGAATAATTTACTCCGGCTTTGTGGGGGTCAGTGGAGCTTAGATCTGCAGTGGGTGAACAAACTCGCCACACTAAATCTGTTTTATTCTAAACTCTTTTCCCAATCTATTCTTACTTTCTGCATCCTGCACCTGCTTTCCCAGCTCATTTTGGACAGGTTTAGTTGTGTGGTCCCGGCGGACTCGTGCTCATTTTGTATGCTCAGAGAGGAGCCGGGCTCTGAATTGGCCATCACATTTTTACATTATAAGATATTGACAAGTTGGCGGTGCAAGGAGGATGGAGAGGGGCAACAGGGGACAGTTTCTCTACAGTTTATCCCCGGGGACAGCGGGGAGCAAAGCATGGGCTGATGGGACGGAGCTGATTAAAGTGGCGGTACAGTATTGACACTTGTGTGGTAAAATCTGAAGGGCTCTACAGTTGTCTCATAGACGTCCGGGTGCAGAAATCATCAAATGAATGCTGTCTTATTAAGAGCTTAATGCGCCAGGCTTTTGTTAGATTTCAAACACAAATCTGGGAGCCCCGAAAGCACAACTTGGGATTTCAATCCCCAACAAAAAAGCAAATGATTAGGCTTTCCTAGTTCATTAATACAGTATGTTGAATTGCTTCAGTAAAGGTGCTAAATGGTCAAATCAAAAGACAACGGTGACGCTGCTCCCGGCGCTTCACACTTAAAAAATGATCATAATACAATTTTCACACTACAATTAGAGCCTGAAACAATTAGAAAACGTGCCTATGTTTTTCCCGTTCGATGTCACAAACGCGCTGCAAAGCCAGTGACAGTAGTTACTTATCCTGACCGATATATTATTTTTGGGGCCAAGACTGATATTAGGGAATAAAAGAAAAAAATTGTGATATCAATGTATCGGCCGATACACACATTTTGCAGTGATCACTCAAATGTGTTTATCAAACACTTGTGACAAAGATATGTAACAGAGGCAGGAAATTAATTACGATAAACTTTATTGTCTAAAATGTCATCTTTGCACTGAAACTGTAAACAAGGAGAATGTATTTATATAACTATAAATCATCCGCAACGTCTTTTTCTGCCATCTGTTCCTTAAAACCAAAGAGTTTTCATTTTGGCCGATAACGACAACATATTCACAGATAATATCAGCCAACCGATAAATCAGTCGGGCTCGACTTTTTAAACATATTTTACTTCAGTCTCTCATTCGCAGTCAGTGCTGGCTGAACGATGTTCTGGCGCTGCTCAAACAGAGACGGATCGAAGAGCATTAACGCACCAACGTACTACGCACCTCGTAGCATAATGTTTTGGAAAAAGGGGCGTAAATTAGTGTGTCCACCCAAGTGTCATGTTGCATCATCTCAGTGACAACTGCAGAGTCATTCAACATGGGGATGGATGTCAATTTTATTCTTTCCCACTGAGGACAAACGCCAGATGCTGACGGGTTCGTGTTGTGTAAAAGGGGGTATCAACGGGCCCTAAATACAAATGTGGTTTCTCCCAGAATCCACAAGGACTCGATCACTTCAGCGACATTTTGAGGTGGGCCAGATGTGTCCACATTTGTATTGTGAACACGAAAGCATCCCTGATTGCTTTGAAGCTCTGTCTAGCTTCACAGGTTGCATGCAGACTACAAACCTTCAAAACACAGTTCATTTGCATATTGCACACAGCTCGGACAGCAGCGGAGCAGCACACTGACACAGCAATCTGCTCCTCTAGCTGAAGTCGGACTTTTTTTTTTTCCTCTTTAGCAGCAGTCTTTAACACATTAAACCAAATGTGAGCCGGGAAGTGAAATCTGATCACAAGTGCTTACTTGTGAAACATCTGACACGCATCCTCACAGGTGTGAACCACGGTCCAGCCAGAACTGGGTTAGAATGACACCAGAAACGACATTGTTCCATTGTAGCCAGAAAGATTTCCTTTGCTCTATCTTTTTAAACATGAAGGCAGTCTTTTCTTTGTCAAGAATCTGTAGATGTATCTAACCTGACCTCAACTCGAGAGGAAACAGTTAAGAAAATGCAGGGCCGCTGGAGTGGGGCATTGATAAGTGCAGCATGCTCAAACTGATGCTTCCCTGAGAAATAAAGGTTGAAATGATCAGCTAGTCGTGGCGGTCCTATATTCTCCACCGGTACATCTCCCAGTTCTACTCAGAAATCACTGCACTCTGCACAAAATGTTCCTATTATCCATTTATTTCACTTGAAACGCTCTTCTTTCAAGCTCAGCCATATTCCCCGATCCCCGTGGCTGTGCCCTGCTTTAATTGGAAACCCCCATAAAGACCCTCAGCGGGCCTTGTCTGGACGAGTGCACCACTCTGACCCTGAAAACCACTGTAGCGTCACTGGGCAGCGCGCTGGTGAACTGCACGCTAGATGTTCATTGACGCAGAACAGACTGTTTACAGATTGTGAGAGAATTGAGAATATAAATTGGCTTTTGCTCGACCACTTTCATCGCGGCTGTGGTATCCAGCAGCTCCAGTCACACCACGATGAGGTCAGCATGAACCTCGGAGCCTGCGGCATCAGAAAAGCTTCAGTTTCCTTTTTGTGTGTTAAACTATCCTGACAGCCTGGTGTTCCCCCTTCAAATAAAACCACGTCCCTGGGTCCCATGTCACCTTATCTAATACTGTTTGGATGCCTACATCTTGAAACGTTGGAAATTTCCCTCTATGCTGACACTTTCCATAACATCTCCTCAATGCGGTAAAAAAAACAACTCCTGCTATTGTCAGCTCCTGCAGAAGCTCTCTGAAATTAAAACATCTGTTATGGATTTTCCCATCCTTAGTTATTCCCCCGTGCTAAAGTCAGGCGCATCTTTATCTGGATCCCCTGGGAGTTGTACCCACTCATTCCACCCAAGGCAACGAGTCGTTTTTCTTTAAGCTGTGCAGTGTAATCCACCCTTCACTATCCCAACCAGCAGACAAACCTACAGATAGTCCTCCAGGATTTGCTCCGTCTCCTTCGCGGGCTCCCAGAGAGCCACGCCACAACAATAAATCGTGCCGGCTCTGAGCAGACATCGTAGTCTGTCTCAGGACAGCTCGGCGCTTCACTATGAAGGGCTGTCAGCGTGTCAGGGAGCATGCTTTCTCTCTGTCTGTCTCTCTCTCTCTCTCTCTCTCTCTGTCTGCCTCAGCTGCTGGAAGCCTTAGAGGGGGAGGAGGGGGAGCTGAGGGGAGAAGCGGGAAGACAGGAGGGGAGTTGGTGTGTGGGGGGGGTCCCCTGCTGGCTTGCTCATCGAGTGGTCAGGAGGGAAGAGGAGCACCTCTGGGGTCATTCTCGCTGTGGTTGTGCATAACTCAAGCTGCTTTACACCACGGGCAGGAAGCCACAGAGGTGGTCCATTAGAACACCAGCAGCACTGCTCATCCTCGGCCTCTTCATGTTTGAATATTGTTTTGTGTGTGTGTGTGCGCGTGTGTGCTCATTATTGTTTTTGAACACATCAAAAAAATAGAAGACAACGCAAAACGTTAAGCACAAAAGGTCAAAAACATAAGTAAAAGCGCCCGACAGTTACACCTGATGTGTATGCAGAGGCGGGAAAAAAAAAAAAAAAAAAGCCAAGACGCCACTTCCCCCTTTAACAATACGCATCAAATTTAAAGGATGACAAACAGCAATCACGCAATTATCTCTGCGAGTACCTTCATAAATGCAGATTCACGATAAAGGAGGAATCACTTAACATTTTTGAATAAATGCTCGGGGTAAATAGATTACCTTTTCCCTCTAAATCTGACATTTAGTTCAAGAAAATTAAAGTGAGTGTTTTTGAAATAGCAGCGTGTTGACTGAGCAATCTGTAGTTTGTGGTAACAAAAAACAAGCAAGAAAAAAAAACAGGTTCATTATCGACTGACAGCTGCTGCTCTATACATTTTTATCACTGTCACACATAAGATGACATGACAGCGACAGTGACACCTCTCCTGCTTCTTTGCACCACTTGTGCTGTTTACAATATACACAATGATTGACTTGTACGGAGACTTATAGTGTTTTTAATGCACTATATGATGCGCAGGAGTAGTTTCTTTCCACATGCTGTTGTACACGCTAGTCGTGAACATTCACACCTCTGCATTTTGTTTTGTCATCTTGTTTCTTTAGTTTTAAATGTCCTCATAAATGTCCTTGTATGTGCGCACACACACACACACACACACACACACACACACACACTCTTTTTTTGATGACCATGACTGTGCAGGTGTCTCTGCTCTGTGCTCACCCAGAGCCACGCTGCAGTAATCCACCATGTGTCTTATTTTCTCTTTGCAATTTAAGACAAAGTCGCGTTAATATCGTTCCAGTTAAACTTGTTATGTATCATTCCTCCAAGGAGAAATGTTGAAGTGGCTCTCACGCTCACTATCCATTAAAATCATTATACTCTCGGTTCCCCAATTAAAGTGAAATGAGTTTTCTTGATGCAGGAATGAAAGTTTATTCAACTTAATTTAGATCTCTGATTCAGTTTATTTAGTTCTGCGATTTAATGCCAAACAGGAAGGTGTTTGGTCTGTGAATGAATGGCTAACAAGGGAAGTGCATATTACTGCCCCTCTGCTGATGAAGATGCCACGACCTGACAATCGTCCCCTCTCAAATCACCCCGCTGTGATTCTTTAGGGGAAAGTACATTACGAGATGTCATCAGCACAATATGCCTCTCTGCCTGCTTCCACAGCCCTCCTTACTGATGGAGATTTGACAATTATGAATGTGTTTTGTGTTTCCTGCGTCTGTGTGGGATGTAAGGTGGCAGAAGCTTATGAGCTCTGACATGCAGATTGCAACAATGATGGCAAGACTCAGGAGAGCGTGAGAGCCAAAACAAAAAAAAAAAAAGAAATTAGTATTCACTCGGCTGCTGCTGTCTCACATTTGTGTCTGCATGCTATATATGCTGCTTAAGACACTGAGTTTTTTTGTTGTTGTTTCCTTTTTTTTTCATTCGATTTGTTTTCTCAGGATTCCGGAGGTATTTCTGCTTGGCGGGGGGATGTATCTGGGTGGACAAGGTCAGCGACCCTGCGAGGAGGACAGGTATCCAGGAAACATGAATCTAAGACTTTCTGACAGGCCAAAATGGGGAGAGGAGTCTGATGTGGTTAGAATTTGCGCCACACAGCCTCTGCATTGTAATCTTACACACACATATTCTGGTTTCGCACCGTGTGTGCGCGCGTGTGTTTGCACGCCGTCGCTCCACGCTGTCTCGTGGCTTTCCGGGCAATGCACAGCCCATTCGGCTGAGATTTTTATGCCTTTTGTCGTCTTGGGCGTTGGGCCGCTATGTTGGGATTCCACTCTGCCACTGCTGTGGTGCTTCTCTGTGCAGCCTAATCACAGTCCCTGCTTTGTCATGAAAGGGTTTTTGGCTGTGTGAAGCTTTCGCTGTAAGAACATGATTTGTTTTTAATTGACGAGGCGCCTTAAATAAGTAAGCGTTTCCTTGCTGATGGCAAAGTCAAATGGAGGGTGATGGTAAAAGTTGGGGAATGGAAAAACGCACCGGGAGAGCACGAGATCATATTCGTACACGTGACGTGTTTTCGTTATGGCTTCACATTGTGTGGCGCACAAAACCTGGAGTATGTATGAGCGGCTTTCTGGAATTCAATCAGCAAAAATGTGTCGGAGCTGCAGAGGTGAAACTCTGCTACCGAGGTATCAGAGGCATCGTAAAGCCGCCCTGTCTCTCACGGCCGTGGAGAGGCTACCTCAGACTCATCCCTTCCAGAAAATTCTTGTCTGAGCTCAGTGTGAGCATCCATGAAGAGCCGAGCTCCCGCGTCCCCGGCGATCTCCACCACATGAAGGTTACAGCATGTGCAAGGTCAGAATACCTTCATAAATAAGCTCTTTTGTGGGCGAGCACGTGTGTTAAGTGCAAACATTTCTCCTTGCGCAGTGAGTGAAATTCTAATTATTCCTAAAGAAAGTGCAGTGATTTAGGAGTAAATGCACCAGGGGGGAGAGTGTCTGCACTACGTTTCTGCTCAGATTGTTGAAGGAGGGAAGAGCACTTGTCGTTCACCTCGCCCCTCCCAGTTCTCACCGGCTGCTCTGAGGATTTGGGATTGTCAATCTTGTGCTGTAGACGGTTCAGCCACGCCGCTGCAGCGCTGCAGTTATTATATGTGGTAATTATACGTGGATTAAGTGCATTTTTTAATGTTTTTGTGCAAAAAGGAAGAAGGGATCTGAGATGACTACCAATGAGGTGTGTAAAGCTCGTACCTCATTCCTTTGTTTAGCACTTTCTCCACTTCGTCTACACCTCCTTTTTCCTTTATGGCTGCACCGATCTTTACCTGCCCTGTCTATTTTCAACCTGTCGTCTATAGGCACCTGTCTTTTCTCTGCATATAGTGTGAGCTCCGTGCACCTGACATCTTCCTGCAGCTGTTAAGTGTTTCATCAACTAACACTGTGAATTTAATATTAGAAACTGAAACACTTAGTGATTGCCAGAAAGACAATGAGAAAACTATTTTATTCAGAAATGCTAAACACTAGACGGCTGCAGCTTCATAAATGTGACAACTGGCTGTTTTTCCTCGCCATACCTTACAGACAATCTCAGTGTGTCACCTTGGGCTCGAGGATACATCTATTTTCTGACATTTTACAGCGCAAACAATTAATTAATCTTGAAAATGAAAAAGGCAGATTAACCAGTAAGGAAAATATCGTCGCAGCCCCATTTCACATCACGACTCTTCAGCTGACCGCTCGCTCACAAGGCCTGTAGAAGGACCCCAAACATCAAAACTTCCTCCTAAATATCCCACAGGTCATCCTCCTGATACGTACACAACAGCCACTTGGCTCACTGAGGCAAACCCAGTCAGCCCTCTCAGCATCAGAGATGGAAAAAAACTCCAAACCGCCGCCAAAAATAAACATAATTTCTCAAGCAGTCAATTATACGACTGCGATGAGTTTATATTATTCATAACCCCCTCCATTCAGTTCAGTTCGGGAAATAATTAACATTTGAAACACATCATTCATCACACACCAAACAACCGGAGTGGCACCTTGCGTTAATAGCCATCTCTATAAGTAGTCATTTGCAAAAAAGGCCCCTGGAGACCGAAACCCCCTCCCTGAGAAATTGCAGAGCTATTACAGCAGAAAACCATCCAGATTGAATTTTAATGCATAGTAAGGCTTATACGATTATTAATCACAGCTCGGTTGCATGCTAAAAAGTTACTTAATTTATTAATTGCTCCATAATTTATCAATGTCACGGGGGCTAATGAATTACCCAGGATCTCCCGCTGAGGGATGTCATGTACGTTTTTCATAGATACATGGTCTGGGGAGGGAGGAGAAAAGCCCCAATTAATTTCATTATCATTAGCCACAGACCTTTTGGGCTACAATAGGCTGCAGCCCTGCAGTTCACTAAAAATGCTCCCAGAACCAACACAAGATTGAGCGTTAAGCCTATTATCCCACTCCCTTGTATCGAGTTATACAACGGCTGAAAGGGCGCTCATCCCCCCCCATATTTCCAGCCAGCGTGTGGTCTCTTCTTCCTCAGATGTGCTGAAAACATCCGTCTCCACTAAACAAATCTGTGTTTAGTCTCTCACAGGCGCTCTGTGTCAGACCTCGCATCACCAGAAGGGCCATTTACTTTCCTCCGAGCACCTGAATAACACCTTAATCTGAAAGCAACCAGGTCGTCCTCGAAGGGTCGTCGACACAAACGGGTGCATCAAACAGCCACTCAGCCCTCACTTGAATATTTCCGCTGTACTTTTCCTTTTTTAAGTCTTTTTTTTTTTTGTCAGAGCTTGCTCATTTCCTGGGCCCTGTGAAACTCAGCCCAGGGGTTTCCGAGCAGAAGGATGTTGAAGTTTTCTCATGTGTATCGCAGAGCTGATTTCTCATTACAGGGTGCTTTTTAATAAATGTGCAAGAACATGAAAGAGGAGTGGGTTGATCCGAATTTGATTGTGAGGTTATGTAATGCTGGAAGTGTTTCGCTGAGAACACAGAAGCGGATCGTGTTCGCACATCTGGTGTCGTGGGTCGGTGGAGGGTGAGGAAATAAATCATTTAAGGTTGTTTTCTAATTAAAATGTTTATTCTGATGAGGTTTCACTCATTTTAAAGTCTCACCGCCTGCAGCATTTATACTGTTCTGACTCAGATCTGACAAAAATGAAGCAGCTTTTCCCTCCTTTCTGCAGACTTCTGACATGTTAAAATGTTACATCCTCTGTCTGAGTGAGCAGATCTCCCACATTATAGCCACATGGTGAAAAAAGCCAAATGTGATCAAATATCTTTTGTCTAACTTCTGCTTTTTAGCCAGATGTGAGGGCTTCTTACTTAATTGTAGTTTATATACAATTTTGCATGAGTTTGGTGGGCTGACACAACCTTGGATAAAGAAAACTGATTACAGATAAACCACACTGGTGACATAATTGTCTAAATAAAATTTTAAAAATCAAATAAAAAGCTTTAGTGTTTCAGTGTTTCTTATAAAGAAAAAGTGGAGGGTTACACCTGCCTGTAGGCTAAATTAATTAATTTAGGACACATGTACAATTTTCTTCTAAGTATTACTTTCACGTGCAGCTACACACTTTGAAGTGATCCAATAATGCAGGTGTCGAGTGTGTGATATGGTTCAGATGTGACTCCAAATACGCACAGAGAGGAGAGGGCACAGCTGCTGATGGACAGCGCGCTCCGCTCCGCTGGGAATAGTGACCGAGCCGAGCTGAGCTGAGCTGAGCTGAGCTGAACAGGGTCAAAGTGAACCTCATTTTACTTGATGATCCTAAATCAGCACCAGAATCACACCGACATCAGCACAAATGCGTGTGGGAGCAGCGAACAGCAGCCCAGCAGGCGAGATCTTTTTTTTTTTTCTTTATCTCACGAGTGACCCGCACTGTCTGGTGATTAATTATCTCGACCAGCCACAGAACATCTGTCCACACCACCTCTGCACACTCCGAGTTTGGAACTTTTCTCTTTTTTTCTCGCGCAAAACAGCACCTGCGTCATTTGGAAGAAGAAGAAGAAGAAGAAGAAGAAGAAGAAGAAGAAGAAGAAGAAGAAGAAGAAGAAGAAGAAGAAGAAGCTCAAAGACTGCGAATGTGACTTTTTTTTTTTTTTTCTTACCAAACAAGCGGTTCCGTTGAGGAGGAGCAGGATGAAGCCGCGGTTGGGACGCATCATTCCGGCGCGTAAAAAACCCACAGCTCCCCCTCACCGGTTGCGAGAAAAAAAAAAGGGTTAAAAAAAAAAAAAAAAAAAAAAGATTTTAAAAAGTCCCGCACACGGGGCTGTTCCTCCTTCAGGAAGACGCTCTTCCTCTGGCTCCCGCTCGGCTGACGCACGGTCCCATGTCCAAGACAGGCTGAGCTGCAGCTTCCACAAACCTACACACACACTAAAAAGAAGGTGTCCCCGCTGGAAAGCACTTGGAGTCTCCCCCTCTTTTTCTCTCTTTTCTCTTTATCCCGGGGTTTTGAATTAGTCAAATTAGTTGTGCTGTGAGAAATCCATGAAGAGGCGCTGAGCTGTTATCATCCATGCAAAACAAATGAAAGAGATCCCGGCATCAGCGGGGAAGTGTGCAGATCATATCTGGTCACCGGTGGAGATCCTGAGCTGCAGCCTCCTGCAGGAAAACTGAGCGATGCTGAGACTAGCAGGAGCGAACACACGTTTTAACAGTTCCTACACTCTCTCTCCTTATTCTCTCTCCCTCTGTGTGTGTGTGTGTGTGTGTGTGTGTGTCTCCTCTCTCTCCTCTCTCCCCCTTTCTCTCTCCTCACCCCCCCCTCCCTCTCCCTTATCTCTATCTCTCTCCACCTATCCAGCAGCATCTCCTTACTTTCCCTCCCTCGGCCACTTCTCCCCTCTCTCTCACTTCATTCCGCACACAATTAAAGCGAATAACAACAATAAACATCTGTTCCACTTGTGTGAGTGCCTCTGTCTCTGTTTTTTTTTTTTTTTTTCCCAGCTCCTCGCCAATGTGTCCCTGACACCAGTTATTCAACCCCTCATCAGCCTGCCTTTCACTAATCCACTGACAACATACTTATTTATTTGTTTGTTGGGGGTTTTTTTTGGCATTCCTCATCCCACTGAGCCCTGTCATTAAACGCAATCATCGCCGCAGGTGGGTTGAAAATCAATGGTTAGGAGGTCTGTTCTCGCACTTGATGAAAACATCCCCGGTGCCATGTGGTAGGAGAGGAGTGTGTCGCAACAACAGCAACAGCAACAACAACCAAAAAAAAAAAAAAAAGCAGCCCTCCCCTGACAGCCAGTGATCCGGATCCCAGCTGGTGAAGAAGTATCGACGCACACAGTGACCGTCACCTCAGCCCGGTGTGATTAATATAGACTTTCCCTCCAGTAACACACAGTTCATTAGGAGCAGGTTAATGGACTGAGGTGCGAGGAATCTCCACGCAGGTCCCCTGGCTCCCAAAGGCTCCATTTCTGCTTAATTAGACTTCATAGATGAGCTTCTTCTTCTTCTTCATCTTTTTTTTTTCAGCACAGAAGAAGACCGGATCTGTATCTTTTCCATCACCAGGTCAGAACCTTTCCCTCTCAGCATTATTTAGTCTTGGACCAACCTGTTTTGAACCCCCTGCTATCTACTAAAAGGGTTAATTTGATTTTACTTCTGGGGTTAATTGGCTCGACGGGCCCAACGCTGAGGGACCGGACCCCCCCCCGAAGGTGCTAGGTCAGAACTGAGGGGCCACCAGAGGCGCAGGTGAGGGGCCCCTGTCAGTCCAGTGGTGACCGAAGGCATCAGAGAGTTCTGGCTGCAGGGAAAGTCTGAAGGTTCACACATAACAGATCCACCGCTCATTATGATGCAGGAGGCGCTGATGAAAGATGGGAATGAGCTCATCGACTTAGGAGGTTGCTTGATCTCTCTCTCTCTCTCTCTCTCTCTGTCTCTTTCTCTCTCGCTTTCTTTTTTTATTAGATTATTTTTCAGTCGCTAAACGTGTCTCTGTATAATTCCAGCCCAGCCTCTTCAGTTGCCCAGGGTACCAGGGAGCTCTCCGGGAGAGGAAACGGCAACCCATAAAGGGAGATCCGCTCCCCGGCCCCACAATCTGAGGAAGCAGCAACCACAATAAAACGCCTTTTAAAGCGGAGCACGTTCATTCATACACACACTTTCACTCCTGCACATAATTATAGGGCCATAACTCAGTCTGTATACTCTCTGGGGAACAGCCAGACAAGCTGCTGCTATTTTTTACTCACTTGAAAAAAATAAAAAATAAAAAACCCCAGCACGGTGGATGCTAAGATACCCATCATTTGACACCCCGGATCGACTTATCTTAATGTTGTTTCACAGACGACTCACATCAGCGTGACAAATAGGAATGCGTGTTTGTGTATTTTCTTTTTTACTCCGCTTTCCTGCCAAACTCCAACAATTGTGCTCAATCATTGCATTGCTTGACACGTAATCCCATTTCACAGTATAATTCAGTTTGAATGAAGAGCTGCAGGCAGCAGACAGCCTGGTGAGGAGTCACAGACCCGGGCTGCAGAGTTTATCCACGAGTGTTGGCTGCCCTCTAGTGTCTCCTGACTCCTCAGCAGCATCAGGATGGAGGCGAGTGGAGGCAAGCACGGGTGACGGAGGTCATGAGGGGACAAGTCAGAAGGGAATCGTTGCTGTTTTCATGCACCGAACAAAAGATTGTGGGCTATTTTGCTTCCATAACATCAACTTTATTGAGACGAGTGGGAACCCAACATTCAAAATACACTTAAGAGCTGCAGTTTGTAAGAACATCTGGTAGAGTCATACTCGAAACAAACGGGGGGCAGCTGGACACCAGAGTTACTGATCGCTGCTGCTAGTTGTAGCTGTCCTGAGCTAGTTAGCTAGCTCAGTTAGCTGTGCAGCTAGTGGTTCAGACTGGTAGCTCTGGGACCAGTGGAGTGATAGTGTTTACTCCCTTTGCACAGGACCGTTGGACCGATACAGGCCCGGTGTTAGCTGGTCAGCACACTCACTTCTGTGGATGTCTCTGCAACACCATAATGTCAGAGCTGATATTTATTCACACTCTGCAGATAATCTTAGTTTTTGTTTATTACACATTACAATCTTACATATTGCCTCTTTAAGTTGCTTCCGTTTATGTGGAATGTATTTTGTCATTAGCATATTTTAACATAAAATATCAGAACTCGTATCGCTTGTAATTCAAATTGTGGTGCCTAAATATAATAAAACAATTTCTAATACATCTCTCAAGGTCATTTTCTAAAGATGAGTTTGTTCTCGCACTCTGAGCCAGAAATCTCAACTTCAGTCGCTTTTACGTAACACCAAACTTCAAACTTCTTTAGGCTCTGAAGGTTTTTACAGACGGGTTGGTTTATACATCATCCACAGCCGGATTTACATCTTATTTCATTCTTGAAAAACATTCCAGTTTTGGCTCTTTAAATGCTTTTTTTTCTGATTCACGGGGTGATAAAGAGAGAATATCCAGAATTCCTCCTGCAGAAAGCTTTGACACTAATATGTCAACAACATGAAACAAGACTTCTGAACCTGTTTTAACAGTGTTGCTGTTTCTAACCATGCAGATAGTTTGGTCCTGAGATATCTGTCGCTGAGATTACTATGGGCACAATAAAGAGGATTACCTTTTGTTTGTGAGTGCTCGTCGCAATGCACACTTATATTAAATAAAAACATATACTTACTTCACTTTAAATTTAGCAGCAGCGTCCCTCTCTAGAGACAGTTTCTTTGTCATGCTGTCAACAGTTTTCTTAAACTTTTAAGGGATTATAATAAGTCCACAACTCTGCAGACTTTGTTCAAGGCAATAACCCAAAAATGCATATCACTGATTTCCACATTGTGAAAAGGAAACAAACAAAAACAGTGAACCGAGTCGCGGAGAGGACGTTTCCCCAGACATTTAACCGGCGCACCGTGCGCCCGTTTGTCGCATCAGCCTCAAATGTTACAGTTCAGCTCGGTTCAGATGACACAACACCTTAAAGATCTGCCGTGCCATTACTCAGACAGCATTCAGAGCCTTCACACACCGAACTGATGCTGATAACACGGATGATGTCAGTCACAGTCGGTTGGGCTTTATGTGAGATTGAAGCTAAATTTGCTTCTACCGTAAGAAGTAGAGCTGTTGAGGTGTCATTTTCAAACACTGTAAGCAGAATAAGCAGAGCCTATTCACCTTTATTATTACAACCAAGAAAAAAAAACACAGAAATGCTTTTGTATTTTGAGTGAAGTGCCCCTTTATATACCCCAAACGAGCATGCTTCAGGGACCCAAGGAATTCAACTTTTGTGAATTCCTAATTAGATTATATTTATATTTGCAAATTGGTCTCTCGGTGCTGATTCGTATGTCGTACAGATGTGCTTGTTGGACTGCATGTGTCCAGATGTGCCTGATGGGTGAGAAATACTCCAGAGCCCCACCGCGGCCACAAGGAGGCGCTGCAATCAAAGAGAACGCACCTTGGACTCGCTCTGCACTGAGACTGGGCCTGCATGGGTATCAATAACCATCCATCAAACATGTGAGACTGATGTCTGACAACATGAACAAGCTGTCGCGTCAGTGTTTGTTCGCTGCGACTGTTCCCCTCAGCGGAGACGAGCACGTTACCCGAAAGGGAAAGAAATCTGTCTATTTCTGGCTGCTGTTCCTGGTTCAGGACGTACAGATAGTATCAAGCTTCAGCTCTGGAACACATTTGAGTCTCTATCTTGTTTCAGCGTGACTCGATGTGATGTTGAAAGAGCAGAATTTATATGAGAAAGGGGGAAATTTACTGTTAAGGGAATGTCAGATTAACACTTTCTCTTTTTTTTATCGTTTTCCCACCACCACCACCTTCCGTCTCCAATTTTAATCTTTAAACTCCAGAGATATAAATATAACGGGCACTTCAAGCCAACGATGGGCTGATTGAATCTCCACGAGCTGCGCTGTGACAGATCGGTCTGTCATCGTGTCCCCTGCTAATCAATGTCTCTTTCTTTTTTTTTTCGAGTGCTCGGGCACAATAAGAGAACGGGTCAGGAGGGAGGGAGGGAGGCAGGAGTGATGACAGGGGCTGGCACAAGAAACACGAGGGATCGAGGGATGAAGGGGAGGTTTAAATAAGGATTGAGGGGTGGAAAGAGGGCTGGATGGATGGAGGAGAATCAAACCTCCCGCTCTGGGGAGGTCTACACACCCAAGATCCATTAATCTCACACAGATCCATGTTTTCTTTAAGTTTCATTTCCTCCCTCCTTCTTGAGAAAAAGGAAAGAAAGAAAGAGAGAAATAGTTTTCCATTCACTCTCCCCCTAATCGCCGATATTCCCCTATCAACTGTCTGATCATTAACTTCTGAGTATGGCTTCTGTATTTTCAATGCCGGTGTGTATTTTCTCTCTCTGGTTTCCACTAAAGCATTCTCAGGAGTTGAGTGTTCCCCTTTTAGCTTCGCCTTGAGATCTGATGTAAACTGTAAGTGCACCACAGAGGGTTAATTGAGTTGCAGGAGGGAAGGGACGCATGTTTTGGACTTGTCAGCTTTGTAATTTTCCTTATTGAAGAGCAGTGGATTACTTCCAGACCTTGACGAGGAGACTCAGACACAGAGGCTGGTTCCATCCAAATGTTACTCCAGATCTCGTGTTGTGGCTGCAGGGGAAGGATTGTTAGCCACTGTGCCGGTCCAACACTTCACATCCAGAAGTGAAAATCTTGACTCGTGTTTGGGTTGATATGAAATTTGGCACAATGGCGTATGGTCTCCAGAGAGGGATGATTTTTTTTCGCTAACCTTTACTCTTAATCTTATGTGACAAAGCTCAACATTTGTCCAACACTTTAGTTTATGAAAGGGAACTTCTAAAATAAAACACTGGATAAAAACGAGTTGTGGAGGAAGTATTTGGATCCTTTACTCAAATGAAATCAACAATACTACACTGTTAGCATACTCTTAATTAAAGTCCGGATTTAAAGTGGTACTTTGGTCAAAGTATAACAAAAATAATGTGTATAGGACTGCAGCTCTTATTATTTTTATAATGGATTCATCTGCTGATTATTTCTCCTCATCTTCCCTCAGTTGATTGATTGTCCAAACCATTAGAAGTATATTTCATGTTCTTAACATTAACATTATTAGATTAAATCAAGCAGGCGTTTTAAGCTTGAACCATGAAATATCTTAAGATGTTTACTCTGAACATGTACTCTAAATTCATATTTAATGAAGAAGTTTTTCAATGCAAAAATGTTAATTTATCAGGTAACTAGTAATGGTGAATGGAGCTGTATTCCTTCTAATTACCAAAAGGGAAGCAACTGGTTTCAAATGTCCAATTTTATGTAAGCTTATGAAAACATTGCCCTACCTCTCAGTTGATTTAGTAACTCAGCAAACAGTCTCCTGATGAGTTTATGGTCTCAGTCAGTAGTTTCAAGTCTTCTTCAATGCAGCATGAAGATCATTTTGTAAATTACAGACCCGTTTACACTCCAGATCAAAATTTAAAAAAATTGGTTATGTATAAAAGAGTGGCTATTTTGTGACTGACCGTCTTGATATCCTCTACATCTCCACCCTCTTTTCGAAATATGGTCACTTCTGGTTCCAAAAAAACCAAGATGGTTGAATGCCAAACAAAGGTTCAAAACTGTTGTCCGAAAGACTTTTCAGTCTTGTCTTCTGTATATTCAGTGTTAGACCCGACTCATTTTCTTTCATTCCTCTTTGTTGTCCGCAGTGTTTTCAGATTGTTAGAATTAAATTAAATTAGAGTTTGCCTCTTTCTCAGAGAGGAGAGACAGAAGGAAAAGAAAGTTTAATGTTTCTCTCTGGGCTGAGAAAATTCCTCAAACCCTAATAAAATAATAATAAAACCCTTTGGAAAATGTCAAAATGCTTTAGTCATCAGGACTAAAATGAGGCTATGGCACAAACAACAGAGCTGTAACTGCAACGTCCAACTTTATTGCGGCTACTATTTCAACTGGAATAAAATAAACAGCAGGGTAGGTTTAATTAAAAGAGACAGTAGAACAGTAGAGCTGCAATGACCTTGAGCCTGGTCTCTGTGATAATAATAGCCAGAATAAGTCGTCATCATGTGCTTCTGATCAGTCGTGAGTCTCTGCTTGCTGACCGGTCGAGGCGTGTCTAAAGGTGTTAGTGACTCAGTGCTGCACTGCTGTTTGTTTGGGTTCTGACAACATGGGGGGGATGAGAGTGACTCAGTCTTAACACCCAGCTTTGGCACCTTCCCCTCTGCCCGCGCTGTTTGACCTCCCTCTGATACTAAAAATAAATATCTCAGGGAGCCCAAAGAGCCAATTTAGGATTTCACACTGTGAGCCACGATGGGGTTCGTTCAAACTCCCTCTAGCGTCTATCGAATGACACGCTTTTAAACCATTCTGGCTTTTTATGTAACCTCTGACCTTAAACAAGCCGGTTGCTCCACTCATAAACATTTCCTGGACCGTTACTGGAGCCATGTATCACAGCGGAGGGCCTCAGGGGCTCAGCCTGAACATATTTGTACTTTTGTCAGAAGTCCTTCCACAGAAGATCTATTAACACTGCAGTTTACTTAATCAGCATGAGTGATGGACGTCACTATTGGCTCAGCAACGGGGAAAAATAGAAGCTGGGTCACAAGGTCATGCTCCGGTTTCTCCTAATGAACGTACCTTTTGGTGGTTTGGCCTGTTTAACATATCCATCACCTGGAAAATATGAGATTAAAGGAGAATATGTGCAACATTCAGAGTTATGGCCCATTAACTTGTCTACATTTTTCTCAGTTCTCCTGTGATGGCGTCACTAAACCCACCAAAAGAGCAATAAAACAAACTTTGATGTAATACAATCCTCTCTAATTTAGTTCTGTGATGGTTGTTTTTCATCCTATAAAAAAATATGTTAAAAGAAAACGTCCTATTTGGAAAAAGTTCTCTAAAGTTTGACCATATCTTCCACTATGCTGTCTGCATTTCACAATCTGGGGAAACGTCAAAAGGAGAGGGACATATGCAGTTTCAACAAACCAGAGATGGGGACTTGAGCCTGTGACTTGAACTTGTACGCAAAAAACTTGAGACTCGACTCAGACCCGCAATCTGGCACTCGTGAACAATCTTTGTTTTAAGTCTGATGAGTGGACCGTCAGTCCGGCTGTCAGGGCCACAGATGACGAATCAAAGTTGCGCCAAATGCAGGATCGAGCGCCGATTCGACCACATCAAACTTTATCGCACACCTGAAAACACGCTCTTAGAGCTCAGTTTGGCAGATGTTAGCATCTATGAAATGTTATCAATCACGTTAAGCTCAGCATAATAAACTATCTAACGTTAGCTTGGTTGATCAGGTTGCTGTTGGCTGAATGTATGAGATCTGACGTCGACTTGCAAGAAAAAAAAAAGACTTCTGAGCATCTCTGAAACAAACACAGGTTCTCTTTAAAAGTCAGCATCATAATGAAAGTCTGTCATCGGACCTTTTTAAAGGCTCATCCGCCACCGGACACTCTCACATGCATAGTTATAACTCAGAGAACAGGTGAGGCTCTGTTGGGGTCATTGTATCGGCTTCTCTTGTGTCCTCCGCCCTGATAACAGAGGCCTACAATATGTCTCTACCTATATATAATATAAGAGCTTCCTTTTAAAGATCCATATGGTCTATATGGTTATATCGCAGGGAGTCTTCTGGTCCTGATGTGGCCTCGAGTTACACTTGCTTTTTTTTCAAGGGTAGAACAAAGTGGAGCCACTATCAGCTGGGATGCTCTGAGCATCAGACACACAGGGAAGGTCAACAGGCGGGGCGGCTGCGAAGGTGTCCGACTTCAAGGCCTTTTGAGCAGCGCCTGCGTCACTCGCCATTGTGAGGTGGGCCAGCCGGTCAGGGGTGCCGCGGAGGGAGAGCAGCAGGGTGCCCTCAGGGATACGAAGGATAGGGACCCTTTGAAGTGGCTGCGTGACCCTCCGAGAACCCCACCCTGCTTCCACACATCACATATGGACACCTCTGAGAACCACCCCTGGGAGCTCAGTGGCTCACAAACCCAGGCGGTGTAACCCGAGATCGGCTGAAGCAGCCTGTCAGAGCACTGATGGAGTCTCCCTATTGGTCCAAACAGGAAGCGAGCGTGACCTCGGGAAGCCCCTGGGGTCAAATACGTCTCTTAGAAGGGTGACAATTGGATTAGTGTCTTATGTGGGCCAGACAGCCTTGAGATCCCATAAACACAGACACATTTACACAGGTAGAAGGAGCCTGGGAGCACTTACACTTGCACTTGAACATTTTAAAAACACACATCTTGCTTTTCGGCTCTGAGGAACCAACGCTGACTTTCTCACGTTGTGTTCAGGAGCAGCAGTGCAGCTGATCAAGCGCGTGATGTCACTATTTTCATTTCCTTTTATGATAGGGGATCGATCATCGAACATGTACTTATCTGTTTTTTTCAATGGATGAGTCATCCAGTCGGCCGTGCTGCCCTTTCTATCTTTAGCCACGCATTTATTTTTCAGCACAGTTTTTTATGTGAACAATCTAGCAAAAGACACACACCTCCTCTTCAGGGAGACACATGGAAACAGTGTTTTATAGCTGCCCTTTTTCCTCTTCTGTCTTGCCTGTCTGCCTTTTCTCTTTATCTCGCTCTTCCCTTTCTGTCTCTTGTGTAGATGAGGGCACGACACCGTCACTTTTGCGGACTTAAAAAAGGATGATTGGACAGATTTAATGCTCCTGGAGCCAGTCTGGTCAAAGCATTTTGCATCCGTAAGTGCATTTATATATATACGTGTGCGCGCGCATTTGTATGTACTGTACATACGTGTCTGCGTGTGTGGTCGTATTAGTGCATGTAAGCATGTGGCGGGCTCAGAGGAGCAGCAGTGCATACTCTACCATCAGTCAGAGCCCAGACCCAGCCTTACTTTAATGGCTGCCATAATTAAAAAAGCTTTTAGAGGAGGGTGTGCCACTAAAGGGGGCAAGGTGGGGGCGGCACTGGGCTGGTTGGAGTGCAGGACACCCGGCTGCCAAAAAGACAGGCTTGTTTTGTGCGAGCGTGCTGCAGAAAATGGTGGCAGATAATGTGATTTAATCTGACTGTGTGCCTAATTTGGAAACACACTGCGTTGAGGTGTCGTTGGGTACATCACAAGCCTATGCTTGCTATCTAATGGCTTATTTTTCTGATAATGCAGCCTGAAATATCGAAAATATGAAGTTAACCAATTCTCAGGTTTGTAGTGTAGTTCTGAGCACAGCGCTGACATATCATTACCTTTACCATTACCTACAAACAGTTGCTTATCCAGCAGTCAAGGATCAACATTAGTCTTCGTTTTTCTGGAGTCTTGTTTCTGATGAATGCGAATCGAAATAGTCACCCTTCTCTCAGCTCTATTTTTGTTCTACTCTGATGGAAATATCTATCTCTGGCTGTCTCCTGCAGCTGAAAAGGGCACCATGGGAGCGGTGACAGAGAACCAACAGTGAAGTAACGGCTTAACGGCTGAAAAATGAAACTTGCTCCGAAGCTCAATAAAGCAGAGGGGAAGCTGCACATTACAGCTTGTGGAATGCATCAGATCAGGAGTTTAAAGGTGAAAAAGGGGGATTATTATTATTATTTATTTATTTTTTTTTGATAATGAAGAAACAGTTTTGACATCACACTGCATGGATCCATCAACTAATTACGTAATTAACCAGCGCACCTGTCAACACGCGTCCCAATTCATCAACACTTACCCATGAAGTCCAGCTGTTTCATCACATTTGAGCCTTTACTTCAGGAAACACGACCACTAGCTGCACAGACAACGGCGCTAACTAGCTCACAGCAGCTACGGCTGCAATGAGGTGATACGCTGCCTCCTATGTGTATATAATATATGACGATAATGTGGCATAAAACGGAAATATTGAGGTGTAATAAAAGTACCCTAAAACTGAACTTCAGCAGGGTGTTGGACTAAATGTGCTCCGATCCGCTGCACAGCTGTGAATGTAAAGAAAAACTACAGGCAGCCGTCTTTCATGAACTGCAGCGTGAAGCGCATGTGGAGAGTCAGGAAACTCATGCTGATGTAAAGAGGAACATGGAAGTGCTTCAGGCTGTCTGCAGCACGGACTGACCTCTGCAACTGTATTAGCTAATCCTATAAGAGACGTTACCAAGAGGTCATCGTCAAGTCCACCAGCTGCTGGTGTGTGCAGAATTCAACTCTATATGCAATAACCAAACAATTCTACTTCTGTGTTCCTACGTGGAGTAATAATACCACCGCTGAACTGTTCTCGTCGCGATGAGCTGCTTTGTTTACATCGTCTAGAAAACATTTATTTTGCTGGCAAAGCCGTGTAACGTAAACACCACGAACGGGGGATGGAAACAATTACACGTCTCGGACATGCCCCCGGTGATAACGCCGTAAGACTCTGAACTGAACGCGCTGCGGAGCATAAATATTCATGAGCGGCTGGATTAGATGATGGTATAAATGGGATTTCTTTATGTTCGACTCATGGCGGAGGAAATGCATGTAGTTACGTTCAGCTGCAGCCCCAGTATACTGTCCAGAAGATCTTATTACATTACGCTGGCTCCAGACACGGAAATTCTAGTTGCCCCATCCTGACAATTTATTTATCAGAACCAGATTTGTGAGTGAGATAGTTTTGCACTGGTAAACCATGTTTTCACACACTACAGGGTAAACTGTAATCCTGTTTGTCGGCGTCCGTCCGTTTGCGCTGTGTGGGATTGTGTCAAAGCAGGTTTTCAGACGTGTGGTTGTGATTAGCGAGGGTCCTTAAACTCCCCCCAGGTTGTGAAAACATTTGAAAACACTTTTCATTTCCTTAGCTTGAACTGGAGAGCATCCTGATTCTCTCTCTCTCTCCGCCCCCCCCCCCCCCCACACACACACACACACACACATACACACACATACGAAGGTAAATGATCCCTCCCTCTCGCTAAAGTCCAGTGGAGCAGACCTGCTTGGCTGTGACCTCCGGGTCACGTGGAGGAGGTCTGAGCCCGGGCGCGTACAACTACTGTGGCCCGCGGTTCAGCTCCACTGAAGCTATTGAATGTCACCGAGGGGGGAAACATCCCTCTGTTTACCGCTGCACCCAGAAGTAGCAGCGGCAACTTGGGTGAGAAGGTGTAAGTTTTGGGTTCAGGCACAGGTCAGCGTTAAAGAGAGGGTGAGGTGAAAGGTCCGTGTGCTGAAATATTTCTGCCTGCCTTTACTCGCAGTTATTTACATTTAACGTCCAGCTGACGAGCGTGTAAATGTACCCGCAGATGAGAGAAGGGGTGCGTTTCTCTCCTGTCACCAGGTCGACCACGACTAGCGTTAGGAAGAACATAAACAGCAGCAAAGGTTTGACACGAGATACAACACTGTCCATCAACTTTGACTGCATTTGATCACCAAGCGTCAATAACGTAAACACGGGGTCCACCTCTTAATCCAAACCCCCTGCTTTTCTTCTTCAATGCTGATTAATGTTTTTCTGACATCGGTAACACCTGTTTCAGAAATAAAGCTGAAAAAAATTGCCACATTGAAAACACTGTTACCACAATGCCTAAAACATGCGGTGTTGCAATCTGCATGTCAAACAGTCTGTAGCTCCTGAAAGAACAAGAACAAGCACCATCTGTAAACTGAGTCCATCGGCAGAGATGATTAAAATGGTGAACTGTGGGTCCCAGCCAGTCGATATGTGAACGTCAGGGCAAACACCTCATCACAAGATAATTTAAGACGTTACTGAGTAAATAACATGTGTGCTGATTGCATGTGTAGCTTGAAGCGAATTAGAAAAGAGTCTTTGTGATGGTATAAGGGTATAAATACAGTTTTACCACCCTTTCAACGAAATACCTGATTTTAGAATCAAGTTTAGCTTAGCTTTGTTTTAACAGTCCACTCGAAAGACGGCTGGGAGCAGAGGGTGTTTTTATGTTAACTACTTGCATGAACTGAGCTGACTAACCCTTTTATAATGAACCTTGTAAACAGTATAATGTAATGTTGGAAGTGCAGCTCAAACCGACCTGCGGTGAAAGACTGGAGACAGCAGGTCCACTTCACCACTGAGACGTAATTAGTTTACAGTAAGCTCACAGATCACCAAAACTGCAAAATAACGTGTCTTGACAATAGAAAAAAAGTGATTTTTAGTGAGTTGGAATCATTTTTTTTCCATTCCTGTACTGTACATATGTATTATTTGGCCTGCTGCATTTGCACATGCGTTTTTGCTGCTGTTGTCGCTGCCTGCTCTCAGTTAGCACGTCATATTTTACATTTAATTTGTACAGTTGTATCTACTATAATATGTTTCACTGCTCAAATTGCTTGTTATGGTATGTTTAATCCCAGTTATTGATTAGCTGTTCATGTTTTTGTTTTTTGTTTTTTTGCTGTGTCCTATTATCTGCTGTGAGAATGACTGTTTGGTTCCCTGTGGGGATCATTAAAATCATTTGAACTCTTGTCACACAGCGGTTGACGGGTAGTTGATGGGGTGTACGGGTGAACTTGAGCCCCCGGTCTTGCTCCAGAAATGGGAAATGGGTTGCCGAGTGGGTGGAGGTGTTAAAGAGCTCGGGGCGGACGGAGTCTCCTGCCCTCAGGCCCAGGTGGGGGCAGCAGGAGTTTCTGGGTTTGGTTCTTATGTTCAGGAAGGGAGCAGGCAGGGTGCAGGATCTGAGCAATTACACTATTTGGGTTACAGGGGAGCTATTTATTTGCGCGGTTTGACATGTTTCTGTCGTCTGGGGGAGCTGCGCGGTATGGAAAACCGATAGCGCTGAAGTGTATTTATTTATCCTGCAGGCGAAGCAGCCAAACAGAACAGGGCAGGGAGAAGAACTGGAAATGAGAAAGTTAGAGCGTACACAGGGAGAAAGAGAAAGTGACAATTTACAGAGTTTTTCGAAGAGTCGAGCCTTTGAGCGTGCTGCGCACTGATTCCCGCAGAGTGGAGGATGGATGAGAGGACGCGTCCTCCATCTGCCTGCATGACCTCCCGGACCACAACACGATACTGGCCACTGACCAACAGTGTCGCGTTGACAAACATAACAATCTCTAGACGTGTTGAGAGCCTCACCTGACTCAAAGGTGAACGAAGTGATGAAGTGATCTATGGACAGCCCTGTGAGCCAGGGCAGACGTGTTGTTTGCATTGTTAAACGATATGTTTTCTCTTTGCACGCTACGCAAGATAGTGGGGGGAAAATATACAGTGGAGGTTGAACACTTAACTGGATATGCTAACATTTATACAGATTAACACACTGTTTAATACACTCTTATCACTTGTTCCCATGTTTTGGGTTTTGAATAATGGAAAGGTAAATATAGGCATAAATGAAATGTCTTCTGTTTATGTTTACAATTCTCATATTTATTCACAATTTATCCATTTTAAATCTATTTATTTCATTCAGAAATAAATTACTTTACTATAAAATTTGTAAATTCATACAGAAAAGCAATTAAAGCAAAGGAGGAATCAATACAAAGTTGAAAATGTTGAGGTAAATCAAAACAAAAATATAGATTTATGTCACATTTTAATGCTTACATCTATTTACTTTTTGACAGTTTCAGTTTTATACACTCTGATAGCATAGAGAGTATTACTCTTTGTTCACCCCTTGTATAGGTCCCCTCTTTTAAATTAAGTTTTGGTTGTTGTATTTTCGTTGGCAGGAATCAAGCAGTGAAGAATCAAAACATAAAACTTGAACAGCTGTCCAAAGAAAGCTGATCCCCCCCTCTGTTTTCCCTCTCTAATCCACGATGGGAAACATACAACAATGTGCAACCGGCAGTTTTCTGACGCAGCATCACAGGAGTTCTGGAGAAGTTCAAATGGCTTTTGAAGCTGCACATCGTTGCCACTTGTAGCTGTTGACATGTAAAGTTGCCCAGAGCAGCTTTCAAACGTCACGTTGTTGGTTTCACTGTCAGCACATCATCTTCAGAACCATCCTCTGCCGCTGTGTGTGTGTGTGTGTGTGTGTGTGTGGGTACATGTATGTGCATTTACAGTATCATGAACAGATTCCTTATGTTTCCCACCACATTTAATACAACCACGGACATTAAAGAGAGAAACATCGAGAGAAAAAATAATCAGATAAACTTTTACCCTCTCTTCTCATTATCAACATCTTTGTCATCATTATCTCCCTTTTCTTCTTCCTCAAAATCACATGTTCCTCCTCTCTCTCTCTCTCTCTCTCTTTCTCTCTCTCTCTCTCTCTCTCTCTCTCTCTCTCTCTCACACACACACACACACTTTTCTCCCTTCTGAGAGTGCTAATGTTGACCATGTGTGTATCTGGCAGCTATTTTAACCTTGAAATGCATACCTCTGGGTTTTGCGATGAAGGACTGCATCACAGCTTAATTCATTAATTTAAGTTGCGGACTAAAATCTGTTGCACTGTTTGTTTCTGACAATTTTCTGTTGTCAAAATGTCTAACCCTAACTAATGAAAACGCTGATTTTCTCAGCAGGATCACAAGACCTTTTTCATTTGTAGTGTGCTGGATGCAAGCGATAGTGGGTAATGTATCTTGTTTTTACACCATGATGGTGCTGTTAGATGCTAACATTGCATTCATTTTTGAGCCAGTTACGGATCCAACGCTCATTTTCCAAATGTTAGGTTGCTATGACTCTTGTTACACTCTGTGCTTGGAAATATTAAAGTTATGCCATGTCAGGGCACAAGTTAAATTTAGAAATAGACGTTTGTAAAAAAGAAGTTAGAATAACTCTCCTCTGACCAAATTTTGGAAAGCCAGACGATCTCACAAACTTCCCACTCACCATGAAGAGGTCGTTGTTGCCATGACCTGAGCAGAAATCTGAAGTCCCAAATTTTTTGGCAAAACCAAAGCTGGAGATGTCTCGTCTGCCCATTAAAACAAGGGAGTGGTGCTTAATATCTTAAAACACCCGCAAATAGCAAGGATATATTTTTGTGTCTTTGCTGGTGTTATCATGGCGTTCAGAGAGGTTTGAAGGCAGTGTGATTGTAATAAATGGTTTAATCCGCGTTATACAAGAGCCATGTCGCTGAAGACCTGAGCTTTACCAAGGAATGCTTGAGACAACAGCGATGCACTCAAGGGTTAAACTCCGAGCCCTTGAAGTGTACTCAGATCACTCCTGGGTAAACAGAGCTAATCCAGTGCTCACAGCTTTGGAGGATATATGGAATTGATGCAAAATAAAGAGTGGATATTATTCTCTTATATTATGAGCTTCTCATACTCATAATTCACTGTATTTATGGTAGGTTTTTTTATCGTCAGAAGAACAGATCATGCCTCTCGTGGCGGGAAAGGATAAAATCAAGCGTGACGACTGTGTCCAGATCCCGCAGAGATGCCCTCCTCATGGCTCCCAACACTAGATTACAGGTGGATTACCAGCTGAGTGTCGTGACAGGATATGAAATGCCTCATGCACAATTAGTGTCATTCCAGAGATGCTGATTGTAAAGACTAACCTGACTTTGTGCCCCTTTTGATATTATAACTTATTCCAGTGTGCACCAGTTTGTGTTTTCTAAACGCTGGCACCGCTGATTATCCGCTTCTGCGTTGTGATTAATGAAAAAGTCGTACGTAACGGACCGTCTGAGTTGTTGTGGAGGCACTCCGTCGCCCGGAGACTCATTAGGTGCTTATGATGCTGATGGTGACTCACGAGTATGATTGATTATTCCTCCCGGCAAAAATCAACTGCAGTCTGGGTATGTTAAAAGAATATGAAGTGGTTTTCAGAGTCATTGTTTGATTGCATTCGGGGCACGCGGGGCCGGTTCGCTGCCGCAGGCCAGCCTTATCTCACCGTTAATTCTTCTGCTTTGGCAGGAGATGCGTCACACGGACTCCGGTTCTGTCACGACCTTGCGGAATCTTTCTCATTTTTTGATCACTTTACTCTGGTTTGATTCCGTCGGCCTGCGGGGAACGTCTCGCTGCATGGCAGGTTAGATGTGTCACTCTTACGCTTGTCGAGTCACATCCTTCAAAGCTGACTCACTATAGTCGACAAGATTTTTAGGAGTGTTGATGATTAATCCTACATTCACATTCATTTTACATTTCATTTGCTCTTTTTTGTAGTAATGCAGAGCTTGTTTTTTTTAATGAAATTATGGAAATAGTGCCGTTTCTGATTCTCATCCGGACCACATGGGATTTTAATGCGAGATTGCATCCTGGGTTGTCGAGGCCCACAGTGTATTTTACAAGCACAAATTGGATTTTGACACTAGTGTAAATACAATTTGGTAAACTTCATCTTTTCACTTTAGACATCGGATTGTCCTCCTTTGTATAAAGATTTCAATTGAAGCTTCAGTTTGGTAACATTTATCATAACCTACAGAGCTGATATAAGGTTTCTTGTTATTCTTCTGCACTCATGTTGGCAGCTTTATACGACTTGTCGTGCCTGAACTCAGTTTCTTAGTCTGGAGACGTTTCTGGTTTGATAAGAGAGTTATTTAGTTGTTTTGTCACTTCAGCTCAGTGTACTTTTTTCCCCCTGTTAAATGTATTGCTGCCTCCCTATTCTGTTAATATATTCTGTTTTTGAGTTTACTTGAGCAGCAACAACAAATAAAAGTAATATAAAGTTTTAGTCCAAAGTCCAAAAGCTATTTAACTTACAGTTGTTATTCTGCATATGCATCTTTTAAACACCATTATAACATTAACTTGGCATCAGATATGAGTCACAAAGTGGAAAAACTCTAATGAGATATGCAAAATGTTGGAAATCAAAGAGTTTTTTTGCACAGATATGTGACACGGAGCACCAGTGGGGTCAGAACACATCCCCTGTTTACATTTTCCAGTCACTATTAGCACAAACAATCAATATTTGATAAATGAACTGATGGAAAGAAGACATGTTGGATGGGGAGAAAGTTTTATTTACAGAGTAGAGAGCAGCACCCACCCTCTTCACCTCCTTTTAGTAGAAGGCAACATTTTCACCAAGGTGATTCATCACACGTGAGACTTCCTCTTCTTTCTTATCTGATGTTATTTCAGGTCGAGGCCTCTGCCCGGCTCGGGCGAGCGTCGGTGCCCCGTCCCATGATGGATGGTCACGGAGGTGCTGCGGTTGTGATCCACAGCAAGGCGGCCTTCCTGAAACAAACCTCCTGCTCCTCCGGCGCCACAAACCGGCAAAGGATATGGAGCTATGTTCTCTGATACCTGGTGTAACACAACCTCTCGCCGCTATTGCGGATTATTGCAAATGTAAATGAGAATGGCCCTGAGCTTCAGATTAATCAATGTCACATCTGCGAAGGCTCGCAGAGTTTTTTAAACTTTGACTAATAAAGCAAACAGAGCTGTGGAAGTGCAGTTTGTAGCTACAATCCAAGCCCTGTTCCGTTGTTGTCGCTTATTTTCACACCCGTTTTGGCTCAATGCACTTCGGCTCACCTATTTGTTTTTCTATCACTTGAAATAGGTTAACATGACCTTCAGTCCAGTGTGCTGCACTGGGCAGCCAATAAGGGGAGGAGGGGAGAGGGCACACTGAGCATGGGTGGCCTCAAATGTTGTGTAGTAGTTAGATTAACAACTTGGGGGGAGATTTGTTTACGAACGTCAGGGAGTTTTTTTTCTCTCTCGGCTTTGTGAAGGCACAGAGGCCCTAATTTGTCTGGTTAATGCGGCTAATCCTGCTCCTGGAGATTGTCCGGGGTCTGCCTGCTGTAATGCCTTCCAGGCTGCTGTCAGACGCAGGGGAAAATTATTTTTATTAATCTGTTTTTAAAGGCTCGCAGGGTTCGACTGTTGAGGGCCATCAGAGTGAACGATGATCAGGCCGAGACAATAGGTTTAGGACGCGCATTAGAGCACCTAATGGTCCTCTCCATCTTCCACGCACACACACACACACACACACACACACACACACACACACACACACATCATGGTCACAGTATGCACATGCCTGGATGAAAATTCACATGCATGAAAGCGCGCATGCACAACACACCATTCTTCACATCAGAGGGTGAAACATTTTTCTCACAGCAATCGATCACAAATGATAAAAAAAAGACTATTTTCATTTCATGCCTTTGTTTAGGAGAAAGCAGCCAGTTTCCATTACAGTCTTCTGTTTCTGTTTAAACCAGGCCAGGCGGCCGTCCAAGTCTTGGAACGAAGAAACAAGAAAGGGAGAAAGAAAACAAAAAAGAAAAAACCCTCGGCTGGCAGCGCCATCTATTGTGTTGCCGTTTGTCTTTGTGTGAAATCATCTCAGCTCAGTTCCTTTCTCTGTAATCCACATAACAAGCTCACTTTGGGTCTAAATACCTGATGCTGCACAATGGCGGAGTTCTGCGCGGGACGGTTGTAATTGTCTGCCGCTCTGTTTGCTGCGGTCGCCCTCAGCGTGGAGCTGGGCTTGCAGTCGGTCCAGATTGGCCACAGAGTCGTAGATTTTATGACTTTTGTGTGTTACGTCGTCGGCGCTGATTGAAACACACCGCTGTCACGGCTCTGGATGGATCTAGCAGTATTATGACTCGGGCAGCTGCTTGATGGACGTGCTTACAAAGAGGATTGCTGCTGAACACTAATGACTGCTGATTATCTCAAACTGCTGTACCATCCCCCTGGAGTCGTACGCAGCGGCCGCCGCCGTCTTTTCGCATACGTAGACGGCTGTTTTGCTCGCTTTACGACATACCTTGCATGTTCTGGGAGTGAAATAATCAAAAGATGTTTCTGATTTGCTCCCCTCCTCCTCCTCCTCCTCCCAGCTGCCTCCTCTCCCCTCCGATCCCCTCATGCTTTCACTTTTCCTCACAGGAAGTGATTTACTGTCACACACATTCCAACAGCCAAGCCTAACTACACACACTAATCCAACCCAACAGACCCGCGCTTTTATTCCTGCCCATTTTCTCGCATCCATTATTTCCCTGCCATGATGGAGCAACATGGCTTCAACCTGTGTTTTCCACCAGCTCACGTCTTCACCGGGCTTCTGTGATCAGATCTCGGGCACGAGCCGTTGTTCCGTTCTTGTCTCTCTGCGGCTCTGAGGATCGTCTGTGATTCCACTGTGTGTTTGTTTGTTGTTTACTCTGACATAGATTTGCACTGATTGGATGAAAACCTGGAGAAATGATGCATCATTTTCAACTTTTTCAACTCTGCCTCTCCTGGATCACACCTTTTCGTTGTTACCTCACAGCTGCATCAAAGACATCGCCCACTCGATTTTGCACATCGCACTGAAATGTTACAGCACTTTCTGGGCGAAAACTTTCGCTTTTCTCTCAGTAACTTCCGATGCCACGCGTCCTCACTGTAACTTATTCTCTCTGGTTTGTCCTCTCTCCTCCTCCTCATCCTCCTCTTCCCTCCTGTCGCTGCATCCCAGTCAGAAACATCCTGTTCATGCCTCCATATTGACAAAGACACAGCTGGTCTGGGTCTGCATGTGGGCCGGCTGCTCCAGCTTTATTTATGTCTCTCTCCTGGTTAGGCAGCCGAGCTCGGGAGCAGATGGCTGCAGCGTTCAATTGGACTCTGCCATTGTACCACTCGTAATTGGTACTTGGAACCAAGTGCCTCATTAATTATGCAAAAGGGACTGTTTTAATGCATAGTGAGCCGGTCTCACTGAAGTGTAATACTAATCATGTGAGTGCTCCGCTGCATTATGCATCAGAAACATTTGATTTATTTTAATTGTGGGCTTGTACGCGGATGGTTTTGGATCTGAATCCCTGGACACGAGGTAGGTTGGGGGGGAGGACACGAACGAGTTGCTGTTCATCCTGTTCATCGTCAGCCGACCTTGTAGTGCCGTTGAGAAAAGTGATGGTTTCCAAAAGAGATGCTTTCAGTGTGGAGGACTGTGAGCTGCTAACCTTTTTCTTTTTTTTTTTAAACTCTGATGCAGTCCAGAGAAGTGGAAATCTGGGGTTCACATTAATGTCTGTATAGAAATGTGAAATGTGGTGCAGTCTGCAGCAGGTGTTAAACCAATTTGTGTTCTCCTGTTGTTGCATATCATTTCAGGGAGCTGTAGAGTTTTTGTTGCCTGCATCATGTAATAAAGTCCCACACTTGGAGAGGTGATATACTATTTTGCTAAAAAAAAAAAAAAAGAAAAAGAAAAAGAAAAACCTTCCAAGTTGAAATTACAAAAAGTGATTTTTCGCTGATATAAGGTGATACACACTGTGGCTTGAAACAAAAATCTCATGCCTGAAAGCAATTTTGTGAAGCGATCTGAAGATCAGAACCGGCAAATCAGCTCAAGCGTGAAACACCTCCAAACCCTCACCTGCTCCAGTGGAGCAGCTAAACTGAAGCCCGTGGCTGCGCTCAGAAGCTCTGAATGTGTGTTTTTTGTGTGAATGTGAAGCAGGTTTTGTTGGAGACAGCAGGTGAGTGGACTTGACCTTCTCTGCATGAACAAAGTTACAAAGAAATTAAGGTCAAACACACGCAGGCAGTTCACGGAAGTCGAATCCTGCCTTCTATTTCAACTTGCTCCATCGCTACCCACAGCTATGTTCCTATATAATACATCTGCTGGATGTCACAACAGCCGGCCGTCCAGCCTCTTACATATGTGTTTGATATGCCGGCCGGTTTGGCTGGTATGTAAACGCTTGTCACTGGTGGTTTTGAGGGGGCACAACCGCAATTCCCATTCGCTTGAGAGCGAAACATTACACCCCAGGCTGCAGATTCACTCAACTGGAGCTACCAGGTCTGCGCAGTTGGCAGCGTCGGGCGGCCGTCTCCTGAGGTTCGGCTGGTATTTCAGCCCTGCGTTAATCTTTGGTAATTAGAAAGATCCATCTGGGCCGCAGCGAGCCAGTGGAGTGTGCCATACACATGTTCACGCATGAAGTAGTCTGCTCACTGAGGGCTGGACGTCGTCGTGGGATTTATAATCACATCAGGGGAACAGATTGGCATGTTGTCTATAAATTAATTTAGTGATAAAACTAAATGGCATTCAAGGTTAGTTTCTATCTCCTCTATGTGTGTATCAATTCAAATTATATCCTGCTGACAGTTAAAGGTGCAGACGGCTTAAAACCCTGGATATTTACCATTAATATTCCACTACAGCCGTGTTTGTGCTGGCAGAACAAGTTAAGCCAAAACATTTTCTTTTCCTCCTTAGTGGTTTTTGTGCCTAAACTGAACCGGGCCATAAGCAAAGTCCTTAAAGGCAAGCCAGGCCACTCAGCAGCCATGTTGTCAAAACTCCCGGGGCTGTAGTTCAGGCTCATTATACCGAATGTGGGAGCAACATGGACACCAAACAGAGGCTGTATTGCAATTTATCACTTTCAGCATTTTAACAACAGGCTGACAGCTGACATGCATGAAAAGTTTCTTAACGTGAACCTGATGTTTACCGTCATCTTTTCATCTTTTATCTTTCAACTTGTTGTACTGACTTGAATAACCTGTTTTAGCTGCCTCTACAAGCTAACGCTAATTGATGATCAATGAGAGCGATATTGACGTTTTCATCATAGCAGTGCCAATGTTTAGGTTTTTATCTCCTGTTGCTATTATTTATTACATTGTCTTGCCGGGAGCGGGTGGTCAGGATAAACCGTCATGGTGGCGTGACTCGTCATCCCTCTGACGTTGGACTGAGGGCAGACTGGACACCACAGCGACTCACTACTGCCTCATGAGGTGAGGTGGTGAGCATCTGCAACACCTCAAAACTATTTCTTTTAAATTGTGTTGATATTCTTTAGCTAACGTTTGAATGTTTTGTATTAACACTCTCACACAAAGCTCCTCATGTGCTTTGGTCGATTGTAACGCTGTCAATGCAGTTTTCTGTTTACTACTCTAACGTATATTTTGATCTAACAGCGTCTGAAAATTATATATGAGGCGGTACAATGTCAATCCCAATTTGGGATTTCCAAATATACTGAAAGCAGTGATGAGATTAGCTGCTGAAATCTGAGTCCTTTCAGATGTCTCGCTGCTCTGACAGTCTCCTACATCATGAAGCAGTCTGGTCGACTTCTATTAATGAATAAAACGTCAACGTAACTGCATGATCCATCATATCATATTCACATATCGACGCAGTGTTTTACTGTAATATCACGCCGTATTGATTTGAACTAAAACATGCTCTTGTGAGGTTGTGCGTGTCTTGGTCTTTGCAGTTTGAGTGTGTCCTCACAGTTACTGGATTCGTGTGCATGTGGAGCGGCGAAGGCGGAGGTGGTGGTGGTGGTCGGGGGGGGATTCGTCAGAGCGTGACCTTGTTAAGGTGTGTTTAATGTACCATATGAGGCCCAATTACATCGACGTAGGCGCCAATGTGAGAGCTGGCGTTTAGCACGCTGAGTGCTGAGAAAAACATTGTTAATTTTAAAATAGTGCATCCAGTTCTATCACTTAAAGGATCCCCTTGAGGTCTTTTTACCAACAGTAGTGCTTCATATGGAGCTGTGTTTTCGTGAACGGGCCCCTGTTTTGTTAATCTAATGCAGCATTATTCCACTCATCAACAGGTGGCTGTAACATGCTGCAATTAGCGAGCAGAGGCAGCTGATACGGGTGGAACAAAAATTTGTGCTGCATATTTATTGGACCTTGAGGTGGGAAATACCGAAAGTTTGTTTACAAGAAAACTCAGCAGGGTCCATTTATTTATTTATTTATTTATTTATTTCAAAGAATGCTTTAGAACCTTTCATGTCTGATTAAAGCAGCAGTCAGATGCCCGTGTAAACTTCCTCTCATCAGTCAAACTGGCCCTTCCAAATGTGATTCCAGTGTAAATGATGAAGGAGGAAATTCTCAGTACTTGCAAAAATCTATTCAAACACAGCTAATGAGATTTTGTCAGTCTGAGTTAAAAGGATCAACTGAACTTTGATAGATATCCCTGTATTTGGCGTACGTAAGCCTGTGCTGGCGCGTAGTACTTTTTGCACCAAAACATTTGAGGGCTGTTTACGTGACAATGGTTTTACATGAGACAGTAAACTTCTGACTGTTCGCTCACGGGATAACCTCGTTTCTGGAGCCTGAAAACGCAAACATCTTTTGAAAATGCAAACCATTACCTTGTCATCGAAACTGGCAACATGCAATTCCTTTGAAAACGGGGACAACACAGCTCCACGAGCATGTGTATTACATTTTGTGTTCAGTCGAATAGCCCTGCACAAATACGACAACGAGAACAATGGCAAACTATTGAGCTTTGTATGCGCTGCTGACTCTATAGAGTTTATTTAATGCTCCACCAGCAGGTGTAGATGTGATGGCTCGCTGCTCAGTAGGAAAAAAGTGTTGTGTTATTCTGTGGTGTTTATTTCAAAACCTTAAGCTGCAGACTATTGGCCTGGCATCCACACAACTGCGTTTTCAATCTGGGCTTATGCAGATCCGTGTGCGCACGTGGATGAAGGCTGACGTATGAATGCAGAACTTTAAAACCTTTTTGAGCTCAGTGACTAGTATTACATCGAGTTCAGTGTTCATACGGGAACCTCTTCATCGTTTAAAGACAGACTTGAAAAATTGCGAACTCGCCCTCTGAATGTCTAATTACTTACAGAACGCTAACACCATGTTCGGTGGCTGCTGCGCATTAGTATTAAATTAATGTGATCTTTGAATTGAAACCAGATTGACCGAGTTGGATGCAACGTTTAGATGTTGTCACGGCAACAGCATGACTGACAGTGTTTCGGCTCCAGCGGCAGGAATTAGTCTTATTACCGGCCCACAGGTACGTTAAGAATGATGATGCAGCATGTGCGAGTCGAGTGTAATTTCTTGAAAACACACTTCTTTTTTCCAAGACTGCACTGTCGGTTCTGGTCCAAAGCCACATTTTGAACTCATCCTCATCGACAAAAGCAGTTTGTCGGTCACCGTGTTCTCAGCCTTCATCACACAGACAATCCTCTCAATCAAATCATTTCCTGCCTCAATTACAATTTTTTTTTTTTTTTTTCATATTTTCACAATGTAACTTCTAGTTGGCAGTTCCCGTCTACTTCGAGGCACCGCAATTTGCATGAAAATACAAAAGGTGGAACCCCCGGCTTCTGTCTGCAGCTCTCTCCTCACTTCTTCTGTCTCTCTGCTTGTGATTGCAGGCGGTGACTCATCCCTGTGTCTGCCGTGATCTTCGCTCACAGCACACATACGGGGATGATTACAGCCGTGCATCAGGTATGATCACGTCCTCATTGTGCAGAAGTCTCTCAGTGTCTCGGCCTCTCTGGCAATGACAGAGGACGGGGACGCTCATACCGTGTCTCTGAATGGAACCGCGTCTCCTTATCTTCTCCTGTTCTTGGCGGCGCTGACAAACACATCCATTTCACCTGGTCCCTGTTCTGAGTCATATCAAGTTTTTGTCAGTCTTAGCCAGATGAAACACACGCGCAAAAAAAAAAAAGGGAAAAAAAATGGTGATTACTGTAATTGCTGCTCAATTTGTCTGCCTCCACCTCACACATAACCTCTGAAGCTTCCCCCTCCTCCCCCGGGTTTCAATAATCTGCCATCAGCGGTCCTTCCCTGGGTTTTCTCATGCAATTACACTGAGCAGCGTGTTATTGGTTTCCATGGTGAGTCTCTAAGATAAACATCAAAGTATGTGATAGAAGACTGGCTTATTGATTCAACAGATCTCGGGGTTGCTCTCGTAATGTGTCCAAATTTGACCTTTGACTTCTCTCTGTGTTCTCTGACAACACGGCAGACTGCGGCGGTGAACGTGGTTTTAACTGAGGAGACTGTGGCTCCGCTCGTCATCCTCCCACCCCCTCAGTTCACAAGTCTCCCACTTCTCGCAGACCTCACCGACATGAAACAGTCCCTGTGTCCACTGATGGTGATGACGTATGAATCTTTTCTGCTCACGAGGTGGAGATTCGGGCAGATGCTTGAATATCCTCCTCTCCAGGTTGAGAGATTTATAGTCGCATGTTCACTGTGTAGCTCCAACTTTATTCAACTGATCCAGTATTGCATAAAAAAAAGTACAGGCATGCCTAAGAATAATGGTTTGTGCAATTGCTTTTTGTTATTAAGTACAGATGTATTTACAAGTGACTTTTCAAAACAAAGGTTTTAAACCTGTTTATTATCACATGGCTTTTATTTTGGTAGTCTTGACCATCGTTGCTATAGATTAAACCCACTACCAGTAACTTCTGAGCTCTGCCAACACTGTTACCACAAAGTCTGACCGAGCAGGAACACAAGCAGCCTGACCGAGTGTAAATAAAGCAACCGCGCTGTATTTAGATAGAAAACACAAAAAGTAGGCACACTTGAAATATTACCAATAAACCTTTCATCGTGCAGGAATAACTTGTGCAAACGTTTAACTGGGAAGCCAGTCTGTAAAATGTAATGGCTTCGACTTTATCGTCCTCTGAGAGGACAATTTGTGGTACAGCGCAGACAATACAGACACATTAAAGCATATCAGATAGACGACAACAACAATAGCCTGCAATCATCTGCAGCAGCCGCTGAAAATATCATCACAGTCCCGGCAGGCATTTTAAAACACATGTCAATAACTGTGTACCAGCCATAAACATAAATAGATATTGAGCACAGCACATCACAGAGGATCTGTGTTTTCACATAACCTGCTGGTTCATGTTTTTTCTTCAAATTCTACAACTACAACTTCCTTTGTTGAGATATTGCCACAGGAGAAAATGGGTTTTTGGCTTGGTTGGTTCTGATCACGGGGTATCTATATCTCGAAACCAGAAGCGGGTGGCTGGTGGCTCGTCTGCCTTCTCAGGTCAGCCTCATCAGGCGCGGGTGGTGCAGGTCAGCCAGCTGTTCCCCGTGATTTCCCCACAGGTCTTCTCAGGTTTTCCTGCACCTGAGTGATTTTGTAGAGGCCATACCGGCATACAATACAATAACACAGGATACTGTCCAAAAAAAATATTTAAAACAGAGCAAGAATTTTGTGAACAACGTGGGAAATAGTTTAGTTTTTAAAATAGTAGATCTACTGTTGACCCTTATAAAGATAGCATCAACACATTCTTTGTTGGAGTCACTTTACATTCTGTCACCGATAAAATCTCTTCTCCTGTGATTCTAAATAGCAGTGTTGTAAAAAAGTACCCAAAAGACATACTTGAGTAAAAGTTAAAATAATTGTGTAATTCTTTAGCAAAAAAGTACCTGATATTAAATGTATGTTAAATAGCAAAATTACATGTAAATTATACACATATTTTTTATGTATGTATGTACATTATACTGCAGGTCAACTGATTGTGTGATCAAATACTCAGCATTGTATGTAAGGTTATAGAACCTGGAGGTTTGTCCACTTGAGACTTGACACCTGAACTGCATAATTAAAAAGTCGGCCTGCGAAACCAAACTAAGTTTTGGCAACATCTTGCAGGCATCGTTCAGTGCACCCGAGAGACATTCGCTTGCGTTTATTTATTTTTTCAAAGACAGACTTAAATGTGTCAGCCCAGATCACTCATCAAAAAAACATCTCCCGATTACTTCCAGAGTCAAAAAAAAAAACAAACAAAAAAAGAAAAGCTCTGGCAGTCTGTGACCTCTGAAGGCTCCTGTGCTTTCCATACAGTAACTCATGCAGTTCTGTAATCTCCAGACTGTAACCGCAGCCCTCACAGAGGACACTCTGCACTCGTCGGTCAGAGTGAAAATCCCCTTCTGTTCGTCGCACACAGAGGGGCCGCAGTCCAGATCTCTCGGACAAACCCATCCCTTTATGCTGTATCTCTGCCTCTCTCTCTCTCTCACGCTGTCATAGTGCCTTTTCATCACTTTGTGTTTGTGATCGGAGTGGCGCTCACCACCACTCTGTGGCGGGCTCATGCGGTTTCAGCCCCCAGACATCCTCTTAGGGAGCGAGGGCCCTGTCTTGTCATGTGATTTCCAGGCATGTCTGGAGGCCGCGTGGGCGTTGGCAGAAGAAAGAGGCGGAAAAAAAAAAAAAGGGCGCAACTGTTTTAACTCGTGCGAACCGGTGGGTCGGCTGTGGTTTGGGCTTTGCGAAAGAAGGGCTGTTAAATCGGCTGCCTCCACTGACATTTTTCACACTCGTCTGCCAAACACCACCAACTCGTGCCTGACCTCCACTCCCTCCCTCTACACCTTTTACTCTGATGGCGGGGAAACACGACCTTTAGCGTAATTATCCCGGCTGCATCTCCCTCATTAGACTCCTGCGGTGGAGCCCATAAACAGCTGCAGTATGCAGCCCCCAGTGAGCCTCGTAGTATACACCCTGGACTCCTCACCCACGCGTAACCTCAATACACATCACATAGCTGTTAGTCAAAGCTACTACCATCTAGTTAGGAGCATAGGTTCGCAAAAAAAGAAAAAAAAAACATCAACATCAGATTCAGAGCAGGCGATGCGCCACGATTTTATTATTTCACCCAACGTTCCTGGCATGATGACAGCAAGCGTCCATTGCCAGCTTCACCACCTTCTGAGCCTCGCATCTGTGAAAGCTACGGCAGGCTGCTTTGACTTAGCCTGGAAATCTGTGTTAGTGATTACAAACTTTGACTGTCTCCAAATGCCACGGCGGAGGAAACAATGGAGATGTACCGTGGAGCACTTGTGTGCGTTCATGTAGTGACAGTGATGTATGGTTTGTTTACTCCGGATCCCGGGGCAGCCTTAGCTGGGTCACCTGCAGGCCGAGCGGGTGAGTCTTATTGAACTTCGGCTTTGTCGAAAAGCCCCCTCAGGTCCGCTGCATCCCTCATTTTCATAATCACCGGACAGTTTGATCGTAACGACGTCGGTGTGTTTGACCACAAGTGCAACAGACTGAAATCCATTAATAAAAAAGTCAATGAGCATGGTCAACAATAGCATATTAAAGCTTTTGCCAGTAAGTGGGTCCGATGGGGGCGGGGGCATTTTGCTGTGCGCTGTGAAAAATCTAATGCAATTATGATCAGAATAATGCCTGGTATTGACCGGTGTGAGAGGCCGTGAGGTGCAGGGGTAGGGCTGCTCTGGGGATGACCCCTTCCCACTTCATGATTGATTGGGTGTGTCGGAGCAATTCCAGCCCAAATGACTCAGGGCGGGCCTTTGTGTCGAGCTGCGTCCAGGCTAGGCTCGCGTTATTAACTTACCCAGGAAGAGGGCACTGTAAATAGCCTGCAGTGGAGCCTCACTGGGGGACACTGCAGAAATAAAGAGGGGAAAAAGCAGCCCCGCTAAACTCAATTTGTAATTCAATCCAGGGTGCTGCCATCGATCGAGATCTGCTCCTGCAATAGCAGCCGACCGGCAGCTGGGCAATGGATTAAAACACATACCGACTTATCATCCTCACTCCGCTGCTGCCCTGTTTTCTCAGTGAGCCTTGTCTACGTCTTCTCTGTCTTGGTCTTAGTTGTAAAAAGTAATGCTCGTTACCAAACACATACAAATCCATCCTGCCGGCTGCATAACCAGGCACAGGTTTCAAGAACTGGAAAAAGTGATGACAGTGATGATGCATGAGTGTCAGATTGGAGATTAATTTGCTTTTTAATCACAAAAAGTTTAAACATAAACTCTCCTCAACTCCAGGTGTTTATTCCCCCAGATGCTGCAGGCTCCTCCAGAGGTCGCAAGCTACAGGAGCTGTTTGACAGGGTTGCTGCTTATTCCAAATCACCGGTGTTTGTCCTCCCACTTCAGACATACTATTTGTCTGATATTTGCATTGAAAATTGTATAGAAATATATATAAACAATTCACTTAAGGTAATTTACCACTTAGTATTTAGTGATATACCCGTACTGGTTTTATTCCCCTGGTTTTTTTCAGTTCCATCTCTGAGATGTCGTCTGATTGTCAGTCTCTAATAATACCACGACGGTATGTTTTTGAGTGTAACACACGTAAAATAAATCCATTCACCTTCATTGTATCTTAAAGGTGGCAGATAACTCATGATCTAAATGAATGAAGTAAAATATGTTGCTTATAATATCATCAATCATCTTTTCATTTCATCGCATGAAGTCTTTTGGTGAGCTCTTCGGTGTCAAAATAGAAGTTGGGCTCTCCGTGACCCCCGGGGCCATTGTTCCTGTACAGCCATGAGGACTGAGGTTCTGAGGTCTGGTCCTTTTGTCAGCTGTATAATACGATGTCACGGCGGGGAGGCGCTCCCCATTCACCTCCGCCGCGTTTGATCTGAGCTCCGTGCTTGAGAGACGATACCTGCGTTAAGTACCAGCTGTCAGCCGGGACCGGTAGCTCTCTCCGCACCAGGGAGCAGATTTACATCAGTCATGGCTAAAGTGGTGTAACTCCACTCCCATCTACACCTTCTGCTGCGCCACATGTGAGAGTGATTCCAGGAAAAGTTGAGTGCATTGTTGCAAATGAGCGTGGGAGGCGGGTATGATGGATGCCTCTGTCTTGTCGGACGGGTGGTACCGACAACTCCCTGTAAAATAAACTTCATGTCTCCCTGCACTGGCACTGACAGTGTTAGAACACTACTTGTGACAAAAGCAAGCTCAGTGTAAGCAGGAAAGGATAAACTATACATGAGCCTGATTAGGCCCTGCAAACACACTTTGGTTGAACTGTTTGCCATATGGAGCTATGAAAGGCTTTTACATTTATACGTTCAGCCACGACTTGTCAGGGCGAGAGGCGAGAGGGAGAACGCATGGCGGCATTTCTGTGAAGTGATACGCCGAATTCCCCTTCTGAATTTTTATTAGTCGCGTGTTTTGCTTGCAAAATCCTATATAATGCTCGGAGTACATTGCGGTTTCTTTTAGTTTTTATTATGGCACCCTTTAATCGGCTACTTAGATTTTTCTTTTTTTGCTTGTAAATTCAGCATTCCCTCCTTAAGGGTGAAAATGTCGTTGGCTGAGTCTCTTTAAATGGTTTGTACATTATTGGCTGACCTAATGGAAGCTGTCATGCTTTCACTGACCCCACACAGCCTCCTTCGTCTTATCTCCCTCGGTAGATAAGGAGAATAGAATCAATTGTTGCTGTGATGTGTCAGTGAAAGACAATCCCACCATTTTAAAGGCACCATAATGGACTTCTCTCCCTCCCCCGCGATCTCTCTTTGCTGCGCGTCTCGCTGCGTGTAGTCCATGTATTTTGTTCAGCATTACGGTTTGACTCTCAGGTTTTTATCGGTTCCATGTGTTGCATGCCCGGTCGGGGGACTAGGAGGGAATGAATTGATCCTTAAAGAAACAGCCTGCTTCAATTCTCCGCATCGGTTTAGACAATCAGCACCCCTGCTGCTCCCACTCTCGCTCATGATAGCCCTCGCTAGAGTTTCAGTAATATCTCCAGGAATGCTCGCAAGCGCACACACACACACACACACATACACACACAATCGCTATCTACTTCTTCATCTCTCCATCTCTTACGTATGAACTTTAACTCACAGATCAACTGCCGGACTAACAGGAAACAGCTCCCTTATGGGAAAGACTGGTTTGTCCTGATCACACTCTCACACAATCAACATGATTTTTGACCTATTATTGTTATTTATTAGCTTTCGGTAACTTTGCAACAATTCTCTCACGCGCCAGATGAGGTGCTACTATTGACTCTCAGTCCCCAAATCTCAACAGTACACAGGATACCAAAGTGGACTTTCACTGTGGTCCTGTAAGTATTTATGGAAACAGCCAATGAATCGCTGCAAGACTGTGATGATGTAATGCTAACCTTTCCCCTCCCCGGATGCATATCTCACTTTTATGCATATTGTGAGCATCAGGAATTACCCAGCTGCATGAAGTGCTGGGGGAGGTGGTCATTTTAGGGATTGGTTTGAGTCTGCGGAGGTAATTTATAGCGAGGCCGTGATTTCGTCTGAAATTGAAATAAGGGGCTCGTTTCATCAGGGGTTTCGGTTCAGCTATTGAAGCGCAACACACTCTACTACACGTTTTGTATTCCCAGACAACTTGCTTTCCTTCGTGGCGTGATTTATGCGTCGGTTAATCCGTCACAATCACAAGCTGGGAAAGATGTTTTCAGCACCATCGCACGCTGTCAAGGGCAAGGGTTGTGATTTAGAGCATGTGGATCCGCGGCTGCTGTGAAGGGAGGAAGAGGTCCGAATCGAGCCGGGTCCGCTCTGACATGGGTCAGTGGAGAATGTGAAGGCCCTGGAGGAAGTGGTAGGATTTTCTTGTTTTTCAAGGTTTATTTTTCTACATGTTGGGGGATGGAAGGGGTGCTGGTTTTGCAGGTTTTAAATTGAACATGATGGACCAAACATCTTGGAAAATAAACACACAGTCGCAGAGACGCACACTTTGTCATTCTCTTCAATGCGCGCAGAGTAATTCACTCCATCAGTTGTGCACATGTGCGAGAACACATACACACACCCATGACCACACACTCAATTACCACCACTGCTCACTATGCAGTAACACTCAGGCTCCCTAGACACTGACTTTACTCTAAACAAACAGCCAGATGAAAGCTCCGGTCCACGTCAGAGAGCTCTACTCTAATGAGCCAGCCAAAGGTAATGGATTGTTCATTACTGCGACTTAAGTGAGTCTTGCCGGGACTCTTTAAAAGGGGAAATTTAACTTTAGTCACGATTGGCTGTCGACTTCAGTGACACTTTCCAAAGTTCATCAGATGGTTGACTGAAGTACAAGGTGAAAATCAGGGAATTGCACAGCCATTAAGGATATTAGATTTCTGTGAATGAAATAAGAGTAAAAGTCACAAGTGGGTCACTAATAACAGTATTTCTGTGGTTTTGAACTAGACAACATGAGATGATAAGTTATGTGATCAGACACAAAATTTGACATATTAGATGAGGTGTGAAATAAAAAAGATGAGACACAAGATTTGACATGAGACATGAGTGATAAGATTGAGACATTAGACATGAAAGATGAAATATGAGATGAGATACAGTATGAGAAAAGAGAGAAGTTACGTCATTAGAGATAAAGCATGAGTGGTAAGTTGTGAGACATTCAAGATGAGACATAAGATATGTTCAGTGACACAGCAATGACATGAAAGATGGAGTAAAAGCGTAGACATTTCTGATACCATGAGAGTAGAGATAAGACTTAATCATACATGAGAGGTGATATGACATAAGACATGAGGAAGAAAAGATGAGTGATGAGACAGGAATGATGTAGGAGATGAAGCATGAAATGAGATATAGGGCACAAAATGAGACATGGATACCAGATATTATAGACATGTACGATGACATAGGACATAGACGCAAAAGATAATATATAATATCAAAGACAGAGGATGGAACAGAAAGAGGAAATAAGAGATGGGATAGTGTAGATTTCTTATTTTTCTATAGATTAGACAGATTAGACATGAGAAATGAGATATGTCAGATCAGATTTGACGTAAGAGACAAAAGATAATAGGAGATGAGATATGATAAATGAGGCACGAGATGTAAAATGAGAGATAAGTTATGATGTACTGATATCATAGATGAGGAATTAAACTTGAGAAGCAGGGCAGGAGAGATGAGAAATGAGACTGCTGCTTCTGTCAAAAAATCCCTGCTTAATATGTGAAGGGGACAACAATGACAACATCCCTGCATCAAGACGGAGGAAGAGCAGTCACAATTTAAACTAGTATATACAGTAACAGGGTCATGAAAACATAATCTGAGCGTTTATTGTCTTTACTGTGTAATGCTATCCGATAGGACGGCCCTGCAATAAAGTGTATTACAGCCCTCTTATGTACTCCCTGTGAAAGTGGGCAGACAAAACATTACAAGCATCTTCCTCTGTTCCTCTGGATTGTATCAGACTCTGCAGCTGCACCTAATAAACTGATGAATCACTGTATATATGAGGTTTACAGAAACTGCTGATTGGTGTGCAACCTAATATCACCCACCCTGGTCGCCAAGTCGCGGTGGGGATTAACGTCTTAAAAAGTCCCTCGTGCTTTAGTTCTTTTTGTATTTGTGCCGTTTTGTTTACCTCTGTGAAAACAGTTATGATGACTGGTGCATACGTACAACTTTCATTGTTGTCACTGATAGACATCTCCAGTAACAGCATGGATATTATTGGAAACGGTCTTACTTTTCTTTTTTTTTTTTTGTGGCAGATCGTGCGTGTGTCAGAGAGAGGATGGCTTTGTCATTCAGTCAACACCAGCAAAATGAGAAATTCCTCATCACGACCCCGCAGCCTCCACGGCTCACGATCCAACACCTGCTCGGTAATGATGGACACGATGAAGATAGAGGTCACAAAGTGAACCCCAACTTGGCAACACTCTTTGATGTGTGTGTGCACACACGTGTGTGTGTGTGTGTGTGTGTGTGTGTGTGTGTGTGTATGTGAGCCGAGTGGACGTGTGGCTGAGTCGTGAATAAAACAGACAACATGGCCGACGCTGGTCTGTTTCGAATAGTCGTCAGGTGTTAGATGTTACCCTCCATGGGCCCACCACCCCACCCCACCCCTTTTTCACATCTCACATGGTTTATAACACTTTCTGACACGCACTTGGCCCATTTTCCGGAACGCAGGAGACGAGCCTGTGCCCACTCTCCTTCCTTTTTTCCCTCCGTAGCGGGGCCGTCATGGCTGACACCTGCCCAGGAAGCACTTAAAACAATTAGTACGCCCTGGAAAGCTCAAAAATGTCGACTGCCAAGAAGAGAAAAAAAAAGAGATATAAAGCGTGGTGTCCCTTCTTAGATTAAAAACTGAAAATTAAATCAAGTGTGCCATCAGTGCGTGCCGAGGAGGGTCCCTAATGGCAGGCTTCTCATTCTTTTATTTTATTAATTCCCTCTCCTTACTCAGCCATCTCCTACTGTAACAGCCTCTCTGACTCATCTGCTGCAGAAGAGAGGAGGAAAAGCACCCAAGAGTGGAGGAGTGGGGGTGGGCACAGTGCCCGCCCGAGGCAGAGTGAGTCACGACGCACCGCAGGACCCATTCATCACAGTGTGGCACTGGCACTGCCTGCACCTTCGCGCTGTCCATCTCACCAAACCTGGGCAGCCGTGAAAATTAGGCTGCTTTATCTCTGGGCTCTTATGTTATTGTTGCCTCTCGGCTCCCTGCCTGTGGTCCTGTGGTTGAGGATGAAAGGACACGGGCACAAGAGCCTGATCAGCTGTTTAATGTCAGGACACTGGTAGAGACCGTACACTCTCTGCACATGTAATGGATGTATTTTTACACCCTGAATTTGACTTATCAGACTAAATTACTTTGGCTACAAAGGGGTAAAAGCTCTCTCATCTTAAATCTCTCACATTTACCATTTGTATCCAGTTATTTTCTAAAATCAGGATAATATTCTGAACAATGCAATATTACAAGATTGTGTTCTAATAGCGGTGAGCTCCTCGTCCAGAGACTCAGCTGCGGTGGTTGACCGACTGCCAATAGCCAGTACCTCAGTTGCCAGAATAAAATGTTGGCATTTTTTACATTTCTGAAAACCACAGACGTGACAAATTTTATAGATTTCATATGGATCATATCAACATTCCTACAATAAGTATCACGTAAGTTTCAGATTTCATGTATATGAGCTGCCTGTCAAGTCCGTGGGAGAAAAAAACCGCGACAGCTTGGTGAGACGGCTGTGAAGCCAGAGACCACTGTTCAAGACTGTGTCTCACATTTGTAAGTGCGAACCCACTGGATACTGGGATCATTTCCAGCCATGCTGATGGAGACAAAACTGTATATTTAGACGAGATGTTGCAGCTGTGTTTGATGTACCAGAAACAGGTAAACCTTTTTCGTTCCCCTAAGCAAGTGGTTTTTGTGTCTAAAGCCAACCGTACTACAAGCAGTGTTGTCACAACAAATAATATTGAGGGGTTGGTTTTTCTCATTTTTTTATGTATGTTGTTGGGAACAGTGGAGACAGTTACAGTTAGTTAACTAATGAGCAGTTGCTCAACAACAACAACAATGTCATCATACATCACAATGTTTCACTTTGGACATATTCCAGTTTAGCAGACATAGTGTGCTTTTACACGTTACATAAAATGATTCAAAGACAGACAATGCAAAGGTTCCAGCACACAAAATCGGTGACTTGGGTGACAAGAATCCAAGCGATGATTCAACCGCAAGAAAGATGCCTTTTGTCAGAGAATGATGTGCTTTATTGTGCAGAGGAAGTCAGAAGTTTAAAATGTGTTAGACGAGTGAATGCTCCAGGCGTTCGACATCAAATGATTTCTAAGCGTCGGTCTGGGAAATTTTTCAAACATTTAGAACTTTTACAAAGTTTCAACACTCGAATAGTTTTCATGCCATGACACAAAGCGGCATTTTAATCCTCTACAGTTGGAAAATCACAGCAGCATGTGTTAGATAAATTATGCACGCATGAAGAAAAAAACTGTATACAAATAAGAATAGATCAAAAACAGCGCGCTGGTGTTAAGACCATCATTTGGAACACAAGCACATATTTACATGTGAGGGTAAGTGTGTGTGTGTGGGGGGGGGTTGATCAAATACAGCAAATGCATCGCAGCACTTGAAGGTAAGAATGTGCAGTATAAATAGAAAACATGCATGTTTTCTGCTGAGAAATAGACTTTTTCAGATTTTGTGTAAATACAGTACATTTCCATAGCTCCCTGTTCCTGAATAGCATCCATTATTTAACCACAGTTGTCTTTAAAGAGGCTTGCGAAACAGATGCAGCTGTTCTAAATCTCTTCTCCCAACATGTTAAACCCACTCAGATGCTGAGGAAAAGATAGTGTTAGGGGAAGAGACTCTATAGTCTTGTTGTATGTTTACTGTGCATCCCACTGTACTGCGGGTTAGTCTCTGTGTGTTACTCATTAGTTAATCAAGCCACATCTGTGTTCCCATCTAAATGGTCTTTTTGTAAGGGGATTAGGAACAATACTGAGATGGCATTGATCTTTTCCCACGAGGAAGGGTTGGAAAATGGGCGGGAAACTTTTTTTTTTCCCTCTCTCCCCGGAGCTGTTGGCTAGTGTTGCTGACCGATGAGAAAAGTCCACCGAACAGATGGGAAAGTCGGAAGTGCCGAAGTCGCCCTCGTAAACAAACAAAAGTGATGTTTATATTCAGTTCATGAATAAATCCATTGTGAACTGTCGAACTCTAACAAATGCGTTGATTGCATTTCTTTCCTCATAAAATATCTGCAATTTGTTTTAAGGTATCTCAGATCTGTTTTTGCTTACATTTATATTGACTAGCTTGCTGGCACTTGACAAGCATGAGATAAACAGAACAGCGAAGTACTCGAGGTCAAAAACTCCACAGGGGAACCTTTAACCTTGGCAGGAACACGCTGATTTAATCTCAGCTTTCATACCTCTTCACCTGATGTCGGCCTCTCTGTTTATTCAAGTCATATGTCGGCCATATGATGTTACATTTACACATTGGCTTTCTGTTGTCTTTGATCAAGCCGTCACTGTCAATTATCTCAATTTACATCAGATATGAATAATGCACCACTTTGCAGTCATCACTGTTTGCACAAGCCAACAGTGCAAATTCAAACTGGATTGGATCAGTCATAGTCACTTTGTTTTTATGTTTGTAGTGTTCTCGTCTTCTTTTCTTTTTTTTGGTCAGCTCGGAAATGTGTTGACCATATGCTTCGACCAAGCGCTCGGCTCTTAACTCCACCATTCCACTCATGGCACACAGCGTGTCTCACATTCCCCTCTGAGCTGAGAAACCCCTCGGGCGGTTTCATCGCTCCGCGTATAAAGTCGTAGACAGACATCACACGTCTTTAGGAGCCTCCGCGGCACATCACGGCCCTCATAAAGATTTCATTTAGACGGCTGAATCACCCCTCTGTCCCTCTTGTTTTCTCCACCATCCGTCCTCTCTGCCCACACCCTCATTGCGGATGACAGGGCTGCCCTACCGAAAGCCACTGGGTTACTCTCAGCTCTCGGTTTACGCTGGTCGTACTCTCCCCCTTCCACTGAACCCAACCACCCCACATCCTCCGCCCCCCCCCATCATCTATCCTCTCGATGCTGGTGTCTGGTCTGCCTCCCTCGCTTTAATCTTATAAAAGTGGATTTCTGATATAGAGAGTGAGAGGGCTTTTAAGTGGATGGTATTGAGGTTGGTATAGAGCGTGTATGATGGGTGGGAGCCGGGGGGCAGAGTGGTGTGATGGGTAAGAGAGGGCAGGTGGTTCCTGTAATGGCTTCTGCCCCCTCCACCTCCCAACACCCCCTCCCTCCCTCCCTATCAGCCACTAATGAGCCTGTATAGACACCCAGCAGTGGGTTTTATGCCGTTGTGGTGAACGTGAGAGCGCAACGCCGAGAGACGAAGAGAAAGAGAGAGAGCGCGGGGTCCATCGGAGCGGCGCAGCACAGCCGGTCACTTACTGATATTGATCCGCGTCCCAATCCATCTCAATTCCCCTCATATGTAGTCACATCCAATTAGGTTCTGCTCCATCTTGAAAGCAGAATGCCTTCAGCTGAGGCATCTCAAAAAATAAATAAATAAATAAAAAAACTGCAACAGCATCATGAGCTCACATATATGCAGCACGCAGCATGAAAAAAAACAAAAAAAAACACGGCATGCTCGGGGACTTGAGGCTGCGCACAGTGTTGCACAATCCACTTTTCTCTGTCTTAAATGCCTAAAATCCCTGGGGTGAGTGCGCTGCTCCCTTTGTTATAACATCTCCATTTGAGGACAAGATGAATGCGTTCCCTTCTTCATTTTCTCCCACTCCTCTCCTCTCCTCTCCCCCCCACCAGCTGAAAGCCGCTGTCTGGGTGGTAAAACTTGACTGGAGTGATGCACGAACCCAGGAGATATTGTCGGGGGGCCGGCGTGTACTTTCCATGTGTGTTTTTTGTGTGTGTGATGAATAGCGTTTACATTCAGAACAGTAGTCGTGCAGATCCATCCTGTTTCTTATTATACTCAGGGACACGCAGGGAAGGAGACTCTCTGTCTTAATGACAGCAGCTATTTCAACCAAAGCCTCGGAAAGTAAGATGTCTACAGATATAAGTGCTCTGTACAGGCTAACAATCAGCTGCCTGGGGATCCTATTGTGCCTATTGTCCTTCGGAGAAAGCTTTCATTTTAAAGTAATGAGATTTTTTACTTATATTGTTGCGTGTGGAGTGTTTTGAATGCGGCTCGACCTTTGTAATGTTCCTCAAGTTAATCTTGTTGACATTTTTCTTTGTTTATCCAGTGATGTTTCAGCACGGAAATGGTTTTCTGCTCCCTGCTGTTCGTCTGTGGCACAAAATGAATCTTGAATTCTGCGCTGATTTGCACGAACTGTCGCGTCAAAGCAACATTCCCACATATATCCATCGTCACTTTTCCCTCATGTTTGAAAAAGTAGCAGTTCTTTGTGAATTACTTTTTGCCAGCCTACCATCACATTTACCAACAAGTATTACTGCAGATGCCGACACTGGAAGAAGTCTTTTCAACAACTTCAAAACACACCTTGGAGAACTGCTGAAACACACTGATGACAGACAAAACACCACGACGAAGGATGTTGCAGATTTATTGCAAGTGCTGAAATAATCAAAACGAGTTACAAATAAATATTGTGTGAGTGAATAAAAAGTCTCAGAGGGATGGAGAGCATGTGCGAGTGTGATTATATGAAGACAAAGTATGACTCTTATGCAGATCATCCATCACAACTTTGTAGAAAAGTCTGCGGTGAAATCAGGCCACAACAATCCAAATCAGCTGCCGTGTTTATTTTGTCTTCTTCCTTCTTGTTGATATTTTAAGCTGGTTTGAAGTTCACCTGCTGCTGGCCGGCTGTAGAAATGTGGCTGTCAGTGTAATTTCCTTACACTTTTCAAATGACATTTTCTAGTATCCCTGCTCCACTTTATCCAATCATCACAGAGAACAGAGAACCCCATAAGGAGGCGGTCCTGTCCTCCGGGGGACAAGGAAAGAGAGACCAAGACCAACTTTAGTGCTCCTGGTGACGGCTTATACTAATAACTAATATAACAAGCCAAGCAGTTAAATGACTTCAAGAAAAGAAAGAGAGGAAAGAAAGAGTCTTGCATGCGACAGGAAGTCAGGTAAAAACAACCTCACATCAGCTTTAAACTGAATTAACTGAAGATGTTAAGATGAAGCAACTGTTCAGCCGCGCTCACAAAATCACTGTCAGATTGGATTTACGGCCATGTTTTCTCAGTTTGAAGACTGTTTCTCATATGAAGGTCTTACAACAGGCACACTGTATTCCAGAGGCAGCACAAACGCTACTTCACATTTTTTGCAGCATTTTAACAGGATGAATACAGACTGGAACCTACATTTTATTATTGTTGAATAAATGTATCCATTTTACACATTAAGCATCAGGCTGAGTTTGTCTAATGCGAACTCCTAAATGCTTTAGTGGCCGTAGCTTCATAAGTCATAACCTTATAATTCAAAAATACAAATGAGCCCATTCTCAGTAACGACATTACTGTGCTCTGAACAGACTAAAGCTACAGGTTCGATAATATTTCACACTTTAACTTCATCAGTGTTGCATTAGGATGGGGAATTTCCTGAGCAGGAACTTTATTCTTATATATATATAAAAAAAAAAAGAAAAAGCAATGAAAAAAAGCTGACTTTTACAGAATTGAAGGCTGGAAAATTTGCCGGACAGCTTTTGTTCTTACGCCGAGGAAAAGCCTGTGAGATGAATAATCTATCAATCATCTCAATCATCTGGGACTAATACGCGTGACAGAGTTTGGACGACCTCAGTAACTATGACCCCAGTGAAAGACTGACCCCTGCCATGTGACAGTCTATAAAAGTTCACACAAGTGCTGTAAAGCGTGTTTTTCAGAGTGAGTTAACCGATGGAGTGGCGCTCTTTGGGAAATGGCCTTCTCAGGTGAGTTTCCATAGTGACTGCAGGTCGAGGTCGTCTCTTAACTGGGAGTTATGGGACAGGAGATGGTCGCGGCGGTGGAGGGGCAGGGGTGTTAATGGACTGAACATGCACGTGGAACCGTCCGGAGAGCTGAAAATAAAAGCGCCGGAAGGTTTAGCGAGAAAACCAGACGAGTCGAGGCCTTTGTGCCAGAATATAACACCTGTTCAGATCAGACTCAGATGCGTGTTTCTGATGTTGGAACAAAAATATCAAATCGTAGTCGAGGGATCTGTAATGTGCAAACATGGCCTCGTGATTAGAAAAACCAACCCCTCAGCTAAATGAGCTGTGCAAATCACATCAGCGAGAGTCGACCCGTGATGACAGATGAACCTCAGCGGTTTTGACTCACGCACTGATAACTCACTCACAGCTTTCAGACAAGCACGTTACAATTAAAGATACCCTGTGGAGTTTAACACAAAGTTTCTTTTTACAGTCAGTGTTGCTGAGCAAAACACAAATGTTTTGAAATAAAATACTGGACCCAAAAGTAGAGCTCAGACACAGAGACGTAAGAGTTTACTGTCGCTGTTGCTGAGTGTGATCTGGAAGCAGGGCAGGACTGAGGATGATGAACCTGAAGCACAGCTCAACAGGGAATCAGCAGGTTGACACAAAATGTCTTACTTGGTGAGAAGGCCAATTCATCTCACCACTTAGTACATGGAACGATTTGGCAAAGAGTAGGGTTAAAAGACTTAAATACTGCAGCCTGTCGAGTGTGAGCGGGCGGCAGGTGTGCTGGTGAGCCGACATAGATGAGAGATGTTGATGAGAAACAGAAACAGAGACCGACGTGGGACGGACGAGAAACACCAGGGAGGGGAACACTGTGGAACAATAGGGGTGAGGGAGAGAACCTGCCTAACCATCACCGTCCTTCGTCATTTTTTTCAACAATGTCTTTTCATGGAGGTGTAGATCAGGGGGGACTTGTGGGAAACCAGTGGCATTCGACAAAGAAGTCCAACTCCTTGGAAAAACAAATCACTCCGTAGAGCAATTAGTGGTCGAAAACATCACCGGTGAACCTCGAGGGGCATCACTCTGTTGGGGCTAAGAGGAAAAGATATTTTTGTCTTCAACATACGTGATTATAAGCAACAAAACAGGACGGGTCGGTCTGAGGGCAGAGTAGATAATTATGGTGGGGAAAAAAACGTTTAATTCAACCTGTCGCTTTGAAACAACACATTTCGTACAGGTACACCCTGACTTTCCAAAATAGAAGAAATGTCCTCGCTGACGGTCTTGTTTCTTTATGAAGGTCATACAGAAGCTGGTCCATGACCAGCTTACAGCTCCTTGTAGTGAGTTTCCATCCCTGGTGGTCACACATGAGCTTTCTTGTACTCTTTAACATAAGTGTGTAGACTTTTTATTGCTTCGGGTTAATTGTGTCAAATACACCCTTTCAAAAGTTATTTTTATAATTTACTATCTCATAATTATTGAGGAAAATGACCTCTGAATCATCCCCCCTAGAGAGGCTGTAATTGAACTTTTATGTCACATGGATAAAAGCACACTTTTTTCCCTCTTCCTTGGGCGTGTGTCACCGTCTACACGTCACCTTTTATGGACGGCACAGACTAATCTCTAAGTGAAGCTACAGTCAACACTGACATACCCATCCATTAAAGAAAATTGACTGAATCTCAGCCAGCTCCACCGCTGCTCTTTTGCGGCAGCCCCTGACATCTGACCTCCCCGCCAAGAGAGCAAGAAGAGGAGTGAGTCTCCCCTGCAGAGATCCATAATGTCCCCCATTAATCCCAGAAAAAAAGAAAAACTCTCCCTGCGTGGCAGCTAATATCACAGATGCACCTCGATGTTCATGGGAACTTTGACAGTGATTTTCAGGAATGTGGGTACACATTTTAGTTTGAAAAATGGTTGTCTTTTCAGCTTAATTAGGCGATGTTTATTTAGAAAAAAAAACCTCAAAAACATTCCACGAGTCAACAAAGCAAGTCTCCAGTTTATTGTCAGTGGAGCTCTTCCAGCCTGTAAATCATGTCAGCGTTGAGCTCCGGGAGAGATTTGTCCACATTTACAAACATTGATTAAATTGTCCCGGGACAATTGTGTTTCTTTCAGCTTCGTTTTATTCCCATTTAACGGAGATGAGACAACCGCGATAGATGCGGCATGCTAATAAGAAACAGCAACAGCAGTGCAGCATGTGCGTGCCCCTTTGTCGCTCTTTGTGCGAGGGTGTTTTTTCTAATTTGCTGTGTCAGTGCTGTCACTGCTACCTTTGTCCAAGTTCCATAAACAAGTGTGCTTTTGCAGCGGGATACCCACAGCGTCGCCGGAATAAACATCCTACGCGCTAACCGTCACCTTTGGTTTCAGCAACAAACACACACACACGGATGTTTGACAGTGTTGACATCGAGCTTCGCCCGGCGTCGCCGCGAGTGGAGGCCGGTTCAAGTGGTTCACGGAGGCTTTGTGTCTCGCAGATGTCGTGAAGCTGAAGTTATCCTCCACCGGCTTTGGCGTACAGTAAAATCATCGGCTCACACGTGTACAGTTTGTGGACGGCCTTTTCTTTACAGCGAGCCGGACAGAGGAGGGAGATGTCATTCTGGATGGTGTCCAGGTGTGGAGCCGAGCCTCTCCCACTTCTGTCATTAAACTCCCGGCCTCATGGGAACGGCGGTTTACTGGGCTCCGCTGAGTGCTGACCCCGAGATGAAGCCGTCAGGATCGCGCCTCTCTCTCTCTCTCTCTCTCTCCCAGCTCACTGCCGTAATTCACAACAAAATCCAGACGCACCAGAAGTCACAACGAACGTATTTATTGCTCATATTCCTCTATTGGAGGAGAAACTCCCAGGTGTTGGGCTGCGCGCACGTGCCAGTGATGACATTTTTATTTCATGTTGGCAGTCGGCTCACTCACCCCATTCATGAACTTGGTTTTTACGTCCCCGTGTCTGCTGGGATGATCAGTACCATCGTTTCTGCTGTGGGGTTGAAGGAACCGAAGGACCATCAGCATTAAGAGCTCCATGACGATGATCACATCAGAGGTTTTCACCATCTATAGCAAGCAGTGGTGGAAAGTGACTAAGTGTATTTACTCAAATGTCATGCAGCTTTTGTGGTAATTGTAATTTAAGTATTACTTCAGTTTTCTGTAAATAAATCATGAGGTATTGTAAATGTAGATCGAATTTACATAATCCTGCTGACAAACCAACTGACCAACAAACAAAAGGACACGGGTTGAGACATTACCGCCTTTATTACCGTGCAGGGAAGAAACTATTCTCACTTGTTTAAGCCCAGGAAAGATTTTTCCATGTTGCCATTATCACTGAGAATCAACCCTGCAGCTTGATGGTGGTAAGAAGCTCACTGCCCCCCACACACACACACACACACACACACACCATCTTTTGTAGCCACAAACTGCCAGTACGGAAGATAAAAGAGCAGATTTAGATAAAGGACCTGTAAAAAGCAGCTACTAACAAAGAGACAGATGTTTTCCTCAAGAGTTAGGAGACAAATCCAGACAAAATGTGTTGTATTTGAGAGGCAGTCAGCCAGGGGACCTTGTTGGCCTGAAAGTTGTTCCTGACAGTTCATCCTCGATCTGCCGAACAGCTAAATAAGCAAAACAAGCTCAACAAGTGAAAAAACATAAAAAATCTCATTGTCCACCTCAAGACGATGAACTGTCGGATTCATCTCTCAAGCCAACATAGATATCAGTCCAACATCTAAAAATATCCACACTTCCTCCTCTCTGAAAACTATCTGTTAAAGGAAGACTGTGTTACATGGTCAAAAGCTCTGGAACAAGCAGCGCAGCTTTAGTTGAGTTCCACGTCTCGCCAATGCATTTATGAGAACTTCAGGAACTCACTTCCAATCTAAAGAAATTCTGAATATTTCCTTTTTAAATTCAAATTTTTCTCTGACTCCTTGCATCTCTCATTTTTATGCTTTCCCATGAAGCACTTGATAATAGATTCAATAAAAATGCATTATTTATAACGGCATTTGTACAGATAAAAAGGCTCCAGAGGATGGGTGAGGATGGTTTTTTTTTTGTTTTTTTTATTTTCAGGGAGGCAGGGGGATGAGTCAGAAACCGCATCTGGTCAAGAAGCATTAGCCAGGCAGTAGGAGGTGGGTGGAGGCCTGTCCGATGCCTCTCAGACACACCAGCTGTATAATCCACACTGACAGCCCGAGGTCCAGCCTAACAGTGTTTTTTTTTTTTTTTTTCTCACTCAGCTCGCAGACAGGTGAGGTTTGATGGCTTCTGGGTCCCAGGAAACGAACGCTGTTACAACCGAGTGTGTGAGTTCTGTTCAGTGAGTCCAGCTAGACGGATGAGTACAGTGTTTAAACCATACAACGTGTGTTCAGCCTCATATCACTTGTAATTGATTTGAGATGGCTCTGTGGGCTCCGACTACAGGAAGGAAGCCTGCGAGGATCCCTGACAGTGAAGAATGACTTCTCCTACACACACCATGTGGTCGGCGCAGCCATGCAGCAGCAGCATTACATGTAAAACTAATTTAGCCCGTTTCTATTAAGTCCTCATGTCAGGGATGCTGTATTTGTAGATTTGTTATGAATTGTCTACATCAACTCACTCATGTCCTCTAAGTGGTTCCTTTATTAAACAGGAATTTTTCTTGTTCTGGCTCACTGGGGAGGGGAGTGATGCTGTGAAAAACACGCTCGCCACAACTGGTTCTCCTGACGTGAGCGAAATTGGAGGAAACCAGACTAATGGTGATGTTGCATTCCTCCTCTGATGATATGTACATGCATGGTTAACCCCTCGTCACTCAGGGAGACGCTTCTAGATGTGTTTGACAAGATGGTTGCCTCTCTAATTTGATGTGTTGCGGCGATGACTTCTTCCACTGGAGATGTATATATGCGTTTTCACCACATGTTTGCATTGACAACTAGCGGTGTCATGACAATAAATGGTCTCATAAAGGCCTTTGTATTTTGTGGGATCCCACTTGAGGGACCACCGGAGAGCTCAGATCGTACTAGAACTGTAAATGATTGGTCCGCTCTGCCGTGGTGCATCACACCCGAGTCTTTTTTTATGTTTGTTTTTTGTTACAGAACACATATTATAGAAGTGAGCTTTTTGTGCATCAAAACAAATTGACTTGAGCATACACCCGACAGAAAGTTCAATGGACCGCCCAAGTGCCATTTCTCCACGCAGTATGTGGGCTGGATGAACTTATCTGGCGTGGACCAGATCTGAGCTGCAACATTTTTGCTATCTGAAGGCTATATCGTCCAGAGACGATAGCCAATGGGTTCCAAGATTGCATTTCTGTCAATGCATTCAGTCTATTTTCTTGCCAGTCCACTCACTCGCTAGGAAAGCACTGGAACTATATATGGAAACCAGAATGCTTCAGATGGCAAAATCTTGTCCCCTGGTTACAGATTTCGCATTTATATTCACATACGAATAGTGAGGATGTGCAAATGAACAAGTAGTTAAAAGCAAGTCGGTATCTGGCCTAAGGGAAACAATCACTCACATGACTCGACCACCCTCCTACATGCTTTAAATATGAATACTGTTGTTTTAAAACAGTGTTACAGCTCCGAGGGCTGTGAGTAGTTTCTTCATGAGGCCACTACAGAACCTCTAAGCAGCATGTGGGAATATGTGCCTCCTGTTAACTCAGAGCTAATGTTCGTAGGTATGATGTCTCAGATCTGTTCCCTCAGGGTTAAAACGTCTCCTCTAATTGTCTCTTCCGCTCGTCATTTTTTCATCGTTTTTTCCTCGTGTATATTAATAGGCGTCATGGGAATAATGCCAGTGATTGGTTTATTTTAAAGTTTGTCTTACCGTATACGTCTCCGGGCTATGCCGTGATTGCAACGGCAGTAGTGCTGACATATGGGAAGCATCAGCCCTTTCCAAGTTGTCACTTCCTTCCTCTTTATTTTCTCTGCCATGAGGGAGGACTGATGGCTCTGTCCATTCCTCAGTGCCCTTGCCCATTAGAAAGGTCACCTCAGGTCATTAGGAGGGTTGCCTGTGGGCCAGAGGTTGACGTCGGACCAACGGAAAGCCAAAAGGATATTGATTGCAAATGTTCATGGCAACTCTACCTGTAGTCTTTCTTGAGCTTTTATAAGGAAGAAAAGGCTCAGCAGTAATGGCGTGTTTACACACACACTGATCTTTTGATTCATGTAATTGGCCCCTGACTCAATCAATCAAGGTATCAATCAGCGGGCTGCAGTTTAAATAAACATATTAATCGTTTTAGATTTCTGCTCTCCTGGTGGCAAAAGGTCAGCAGCAACTCTGAGGGAGAAGATTGTGAAGAATCCCAAGTGAAGGTAGAGTTTCCCTCAAAAGCAAACACGCTAATTGGTTGAATAAGCAGTACGGCCATTGTTGAACTCTTCTGCTGCTCCTTCTACCATCAAGGAAGGAAACGACAGCAGTGGCTCCTGGAAGACTCTCAGCATTTGTTTCAATCAGCTAAGATGTTCACCCTGGTTCTCCATTTGTGGTTTTAGTTGCAGAGAAGGCTCGGGGGGAAGTGGCTGAAACCTCCCCCCTATGAAATGGGACGACCCGTGAAAACGCTGGTAAGTCATCAGATGTTGTTGATTTCGTTTTACAGAAACACACATGGCCACACATTTCCAATATGCCATCTTTGCCTTAACATGGCAATCCTGGTGTTGTTACGAGGTCGCGTGCCATTTATCTGATCGAAAAAGAAAAGCATGGACTTTTATTACATTGCCACTAGCAGCGCTTTATAGGCTAACATTAGCAACCTGTGCTCCTACACTGCCAGTCTGCACTGATATTAGAGGAGCGGTGCCAAATGCAGTAGATTCACTGCTGGACCTTAGTCAAATTTGAAGCATCATATGCCATCAAACTGTGGGTCTGTCCTGCTCAAATCAGCAATAACAAGGTAGCATTAGCTAGTGAGCGAGTTAGCCACTGAGACTTCCAGCAAACTAGCGAGGTTTGCTTTATGCTTGTTATAAAAAAGGACAATACATTGAAAAGACAGAGAGTTATTTGACCTACCTCTCTATCCCAACTCGACCTGGGACTCTCTAGCCGTAAGCCTGAACGTGCAAAATGCAGGGATGGCTACGTAGGTGTGCGGCCAAATGTGTATTGGCATTAGGCCACACTGTCTCTCTGCTCTGTGGCTGGTAAATAAACGTAGACTGTATCTTGCAGATAAATATTTAGAAAGGTGGAAAAAAACATGAGTCATCCTTGTTTACATCGCATCTCTGAACAGTTTGTCCAACACGCCTGGCCGCAAATTAGGTGGATTTTAATTGCCACAGTATTATTATCATATCACACCTATTTCACACCTTGTTGTTCCACCATGTGTTCGTGTTTAGGTCGTAGCAGGATGGTGTGCTCTCATCACAGCTGCTGCTGCAAACAGTTTGTTTGCCTGTGATTCTTTTTTTCGTTTTTCATCAGTGTTTTCTTCTCTACACGTTGGTCAATTTCCTCACACCACCTTAATACATAACTCACCTACGTCTTTTGTACCTGTTATAAAACCTGTGAGTACATGTAGCAAGGAGAGAGTTACTGAGTGCATGGATTGTTGTCTGTCTGCAGAGACTACAGCACAGTGAGTGTACTGACAGTATTCATTTGATCTACTTCTGTGTCTTTCGATATTACGACATTCTCAAATCTAAACTGTGTAACGGACCTCTACCTTTTCATTCAAGTGGTGGCATGACAGTAACTGTTAGTGTAATTAGATGTAATTGTCGGTCATTTTTATTGTGATATCCAAGGATATTATGACTCACTGTGCAGCAGAGAACATTATCTGCCTGTTTACATACAGTATATTACTGGGCAGTAGTTATCACCTACATTTAGGCCTTTGTTGTCAGCTTTAATGTTGCTCTAAATTATATTTTTCATCCATTTATCTGGAAAAAAAACTGCACCCTCTCTAATTGTGCTTCCACTCCACAATTTTTTATTTATAGTTTGTGTTATTGTGAATGTTGGCAATGATTGTATTTTACTGTTGATTGTACAGTAGTTAGGACCGCTTTGTTTACCGTCATGTAGGTTTTGCTGTTTGTACATTTCAGCCAAGTTTAGAGTAAAACATTTATTTCCAAAGCGCCTATTGTTCTGTAAGTGATGACCACAGCATACCCACCCCCTCTTAAAGCCGCTCGGTCTTTACCCACTGAGGTTCAAATCAGCCAATCAGGTGATTTCCCTCTCCGGAGCGGCTCTGCCACCCAAACAATGTTTGTACGGCTCAAATTGCAGACTGCCTCTCTCACTCTCGCTCACTGTCACTGTTGCTATTTTTTTTTTTCCTGAATTCCTTCACTGTGTGGCGGCTGAGGTGGGCAGCAGCAGCAGCAGCCGCCCCTGGTGGTCTTTCAATTCTCTAATTGCAACCCCCACCACCTCCAGCTACCCTCCCCCGGCCCTGTCTGCTGCACCCTTCCTCCCATCATCGGTGGATTTACAGCCCAATCACTGTTGCCATGGAACGCAACATCTCGAGGAAAACAATAAAACAAGTAGTTTTCATAATGGAGGCACAAGCGGTCTGACCTTACAGGCTGAGTGGAGAGTGGCACGTCAGCGGGCTGTCAGCTCCGTTGGTGTGGTCAGTCAAACTGCAGATCTTTATAAGGATTTGTCTCGGTAGTGTAACACTTATCCCTGCTCCAATGGGGATGAAAGGACACCTTATAAAGTCAGGCTGAAAGATTAACTAACTCCTGCCTTCGTTAGAGTGCTGACCCGGGCTGCTCCAGCCATTAGACAGAGCCCTGCACTACTGTAACCACACCGAGGCTGGCTCACCTCACACACACCTCCTAATGGCTTTCCCAGAGCGGCCTCTGGCTGGCCCGAGATCTTGTAATAAGAGGTTTGGATCCTTAAAATGAAACAGACGTGCCATACCTCCAGCTGGGCACTGTGTTGTACAGTACAGCAGAGGGAAAACAGGGGTCCATGCTAGATTTAGTGAGCATATAATAGAGTTCAGTGAGACGGAGGGGAGATTTTTTTCCTCAAGACTCATGAGAACGTAACCTTGGTGTCCATCCAGACATCCACTTCAGTGCTTTCACCCCCACATGCATGTACTTGACTCCCCTCTTCTCAGCTTCCTGTGTCCCATTCGTGGTCGTCTTCGTGCTTGGTTGCGGGGTTAAGGGATTTTATTTAGGTTTTTTTCTTTTTTCTTTTCATACCAGAGGGGGCGGTGAGGCGGACAGCAGGCCTGTGCCACTGAGACAGATTAAACACTGTCATCACCCTTTCCTCCCCCAGAGCTCAACACTCTCCATCACACTGACAGCAGGTCCCAGTCTTCCCAGACAGGTAACTCCTCTCTGATACGCAGCACATGTCGTCCCGTTCCCAACCTCAACCGCCTGCATCCCCACAGCCTATGTAGGCTATAATAATATTGGGCTTATTTTTATTGCCTTTTTTTCTTTTTTTTTTTCTTTTTTACAACGTCTATGCATGGAAAGCATTGACCTCCCATCAAAAATACCTCATGAATTAAAGTGTTCCCCTCCAGATCACAGGCAGACTCAAAGGCCCTGCCGGTCCTTGAGAGCGAAGCTTGTTATTAAAATCGCTTATGAGAAGAGGCTAAATCAAAATGCGCTGAAACAATCACGCCGCACCGCAATAACGTCCTTGGGTCTTTTTTCTTTTCATGTGACCCGTTAGGGCGCAAATATGCCGAGCCGGTCCTGAAACCTGAGGAAATAAACGCTCACATCTTTACTGCCTCACACCTTTTGTCTCATGTCGGTGATTCTTTCTCCGACACATTTTCAGACCACAGTGGTTTGGGCGTACAATAACTCTATGCTGGTGGCATGACGTTGACGTTTCCCATGTGTGCATAATAATGCTTTTGAATTCAAAGAGATTTATGGGTATCAAAGGAGCCATACAGAAAATGGCTTTCAATCATGTAAAATTGAGTCAAAGGAAAAGGGCCTCAAATGCTTAAATTCTTCCTGTGAATTCTGAAATTAGAGGACAATGGGTCAAACGTGGAGTTAATCAACCCAAATACTGGAATAAATGTTGGATATGTTAGAACTTTACACCTGTTTATGTTCAGTTTTCATTTTTGACTTGATGTGCTCAAGGTCGAGTTAGGTTTAGGCACAAAGCCCATTAGGGTCAGGAAAAGATAATAATAAACCCTCACCTGGTTCTGTTGGCACAAACAGCTGGAAAATGTCCCGACATCTCAATAAAAATATCCAGTGGGTTTGTGCTTAGAAATCTTGATACACTGTCGCAAACAGCGGTCTCCTGGTTGGCAACCACTCGTCTAGTTTCACCACCAAATTTACCAACCCTCTCAATTTTCATGTGAGACTCCTGGTTTTCATTGCTGTCTAACAGTTTCCTTCCAGAGTCACAATTATCCTGTATTTTCCCCCCTTTATGACACATTTTCACATCCTCGCCCCCCTTTGAGAGATCACTGTTTCTGGCACTGTGTAGCATGTAGTCTACTGTTCCTACCTGAGAGACAAGAAAGAAATCCTTAAGCAAGTCGCCGCTTCTTGGAAAGAGGAATGCCTGTTTCTTACGGACAATTTTAAAGGACAGGGGCAGGCATTCTGTAAAAACGCTGTCCATCGAGAGGCTTAAAACATAAGGCAGTGGTCCACGCAGACTCTCTGAGGGCAGTGGCAAAAGTAAATAAACAAGCTAAATCTGACGATCATTGTTGTGCTATTCTGCATTATGCCCTGAGAATTAAAAGGTGGGTTAATTTGGTTTTTTTTTCATTCTTTAAAAGTCACCAACGGTTTTTATGGGGAAGACCACCAAAATCATTTTTGAGGTCTCAAGTATGCTCGCCACTACCACCCTCCTCCTGAGATGTTAAAATGAAAATGTACCCAACATGTCCGTGGTTTGCAGAGACGTATGATGCCAATTCAATACACATTTTTACATTAATTTGTATTTTTGTGTTTTTCCTACTGTGTCCTGCTGAGAAAAGTAGATGTTAAATCATGCCAACAAAGCCAACTGACTCCAGTACACACACACATACACACACACATACACACACACACTCTGCTGGTGGCAGTGGCAGGAAGGTGGTCATGACTCTCGGTGCCCACAGCTGGAGATTGCCCACAAAAATTCCAGGAGGATTATTTTAGTTAAAAGCAGGGGTATTTTGCGGGGGTCTGGGACCCAGATTCCTTAGGTACCACCCGGCTAGTGGTCCACTTCAAATCATAAAAAGAAAAATGTCTGACAGCTGTCTGAAATCTCGCCCTCTTCAGGTTTGCTCTTAACTCCAGATCATGTTTTGTCTGCACTGTTTGGATCTCATCCCGATCTCTGATTTTCTCACAGTGAACCCAGAAACTATTCAAAAAGTTGCCGCTGGCTGACAAAAGAGACATCTGAAGCTTGTGTCGTAACTTCATATCTGAGGAGGCTGAAGTCCAGTTTGTTTTGGATGTAGATCCTACAGATCCTCGCGATCAGTGCTTCATGCTGGACTGAGATTTGAGCCATTGTGCCAATAAGCTCTGTGTTTTGTTTCAGCGAGTGAAGTAAAAGAGACGAGGCAAGACGAGAGAGAGAGAAAAAAATAACGTGGGAAAGAGTAGAGAAGGAAAATAAAAAGCAGGACTGCTCATTCATTTAGCCTGCCGCTTAAATGTCACAGTCTGATGTCTTCAATAACATCCACCCACTGCCGGAGTAAATGCAATATCAGCTGCAGCCAAGCATAAACAGAAAGGCATTTTACTGTGAATATCAAACAAAACACCTTGGGTAATTAATGTTGAAAAACCAGAAAATATCCTACTGTGGGGCGAGGCAATGACTCCTTTCCTGTGCAACTGGTTTTAATGGATGTAAAGCCACCGACAGAATTTATTCCTCAGCCCCACAGAGAGCGTCCTGCAGCACCACTTTAACACCGTTCTGGGTCAGACGAACGTGAGATTGGGAAAGGAAAGGTCTCCTCGGTGGGGGGTGGAGGTGTGAATCTGACACGAAGCAGGTTAGAAAGTAGCTTTTCCTTTAGTAAGTGAGGCTGACAGTACGGCGAGAGAGGAAGAAAGAGAGGGAGCTAAAACAGAGCGTTGTTCTGGCAGATAAAATAACCGTTTCAAGCAAATCTAACAAAAAAAAACAAGTTTTTTTACTGTGATATTCACAAAACTTTGATTTTGGAGGAACTGGCAACCCTGTTTTCTATAAAGTATGCTCATATACTGTTAAACTGTAAGATTAAAGGAAAATCTAGTGTTAATTTGTGTTAAATGTTAAAAAATGAAATACTGATATCATGTTCAAATCAAAAAAAAAAGAGACAAAACACACAGTAAACAAAGTTCAAGACAAAGTTAAAGGATGCATTTGACTGCTGGCAGTTTTTAAAATCTTTGACTCTTTTGATACTAAAGTGGAAAAATGTTAATACCATTAAACTATCACTGACAACATTTCATTTATTTTCATAAAATCCACTGTTGCAAAACAATATTCGCTCGTATCAAAGCTTCATCAGAACCATTGTGTTCAGGCACTTAGTGTCCTCAAATAAGGGGAAGGAACAATTGCGGTCTTGCTTATTGAAAAAGCCTCCAGTGACTCAAAGCATGTGTTCACTTTTATTCAACATTTAATCAGAATCAGGATCTCTCCCTCACTTTAACCAAAGTGCCTTTGTTGCCTCCACCGAACCACACACAGGACCCGAGATGCGAAACCCCGCGTCCCTCGTGTCGGATTCCTGAGCTTAATCCTGACCACCTCCTTTCAACTTGTGTGCGGTCCACCAACGTAGCACTTCCTGCGCTGCCGGTGAGCATAACGATGCAGATCAGGAAAAAACGTAATGTGCAAAACAAAATAACCGGTATATGAATGCATAATTGATTCCAGAGCCACTTTCACAGTCCTGGTCAAATTAGACTGAATGTGCTGCACATGAAGACTGTGAGACTCTGCCACTTTGAGTTAAGTGACTTTGTGAGTCTGATACTAGACCACGTCTACTTCACTGACCTCTGTTTCTTCCTCTCTCACTGCCGGCCTGATGTAACAGAACTGTAACTGATCCTGTTTGGACGATATTGAACCTCTGTTGGGCCAGCGCTCTCCTCCTTCTCCTAACTGCTGGAAGCAGTGCTCCTATTGATCTCATTCTTTAAGTGTTACCATAAATTCCCTCCCCATTAGTTTAAACTGGACAGCGTTCGGTCCACCCCATGATTCATCCAGACGGAGAAAGAAGTCCTCGCTCCTCTCTGTGCCATCTCCTCCGGACCCTCCTGCCCTGCACTCCCTCTTCTATTACCTCTCCATCAGCTCCACTCTTTTTCCACCCTCTCACTCACGCTCTGTTTAAGTGTTGTGCTTCCTGGATTCCTGCAGTACAAATTGCTTCTGCTGGAGAGATTGAATTCACCCATAATTTGGTTTCTGATCCTTTTTATCTGCGTCATTTGTGACTGCCGTCTTCGTTGTTGATATCTGAAATGTACTGGCTATACATTTTTTAAAATCTGTATAATTCTTTGTTTTACAGCAAACAAGTTCCGACAGAAAAGTTCTCCTTGAAACTAAAGTACCCCTCCTGAACGGGCTGTTTAATGGACTACAGATGAGATTCAACAGCACACACAAGAGCTGGGTGACATTGTGTTGGCAAATACATTTTGCGGTTTGTACAAGCTCGCTTCGTTGCCAGATACGTGTCAAGCAAAAAAAGTTCATTTATATTCTTTCTTTTCTGTTATTGTCGCCTTACCTCGTGTTACCTGCTGTTCCAAGAAAAGTCTTCAAGAATTGTTCAATCCAGAAAAAAAAAAAAAGTGAATGAGTATTTGGCTCACACAGAGCAGCCGACAGAAACAAATGCACTGATGCCAGCACTCTCAGATACGGTTTCACGTGTCTTGCGATTACCCTCCATCAGGTGTCATGTGATCGCGGGTCAATTCCCCAGGTGAGTGTTGCTGAAAATCTCCTGGAATCATTCCGCCGAAAGCAGTCGGGAGCTCCGAAGTGTGAAACGCCGGGCGCACAAATCACCGGCGGTTGCAGCCATATGTAAGGCTTTAAATATAAAGACGGCAATAACATTATTGGTCTGGAGCCAGCGTCGGTTCCTACGGAGGGGCTGTTAGATGGATGCATTATGCACCTGAGTGAGTTTCAGTAAGCAGACGAAAATGGTGCATTGCTTCCAACGGGGATTTCAATGCACCTCATGAACCCATGAGAGAATATTCTCAGGCTCTGTTTATTAAGCCGCATTAATGCTCCTGAATCATAAATCTGAAGTGCACACTAGTTTTATAGGGGCTTGTGAGTGCGAGTCAACATGCCCGATGGTGCATTTTTCACATGCACCCACCTCATACGCGCGTTTGTTTGTACATATACCGACATGCGTGATCCGGCAGGAAGAGCCAAATTGGCTTGAAGAGTTCAAAGCGGTAATTTAATCACTCTTTCAAACACACGGCAATTTGTGCAGGAAGTTTTGATTAAAAAGCCTGTGCATCAGTGTAAGGAGCCTCACCCACCTCCATGGCAGCCAGTTAGCTGATTAATACCCCAGAGGACCCGGTAACCCACGGCCAGGCCCATTACTGCTGCTGCACTGCTGCCTGAGAGAGGGGTGGAGAGGCAGATAGAGACCTGAAACAGTGAGCCGCAATAAATCACAAGCACAAACACACACACACATATACTGTAATACTTTAGTGTTCATATCAACAACAACCACTTAAACATAAACCATAACTTGTGTGAGACACTGCTGGGAACTGGGTTTTCAACGCGTCGGATTAAAGTAAGAACAAATATAGATGCGCCTCCTCCACATTAGCAGCAGTCTTATAATGGCGCTCCAAACTCCAACACCACTTCAAGACGCTTAAGACGAAGCCAAAACACCAAACAACTTTCTTACCAAATGGAATCCTGATATCCTTGTTTTAACATTTACAACACCTTCAGTCTGATCTCTAGAAACAGATCACTGTGTATGAGATTTGATGGATCAGGAGTGTTCTGGTTGCTGTTGCAGTCGGTTTGTGCTCTTGAGTAGTACTGACCAGTCACATTTGTGCAGGCTGTGCAGGTAAACAATGCAACCTTGGAACCCATCAGCTGTTGTTTGATGGCAATTTTTTATTAGCTTTTTGGAAATTGCATTTTTCTGCAGATATGTGTTCACTGTGATGAGTAAACAATGAGCGGCGCATGTAAGAAAAAGTCTCACTCCTTTTTCTCTTCCTCAAGACTGAACTAAACTCCTCAACTGAAGTCAACTTTCTACTATTAGTTTTCAAACTTCACCGACGACAGCTGCAGGTGCTGAAACAAACTTCTGACTTCTGATGGTACGGTGAAGTCTGCAACACATGGATGCTTGTGTCACCAGAGACTGGAACACGCCGAACGACCTTATGTACTTATTATCCGCGGCAGATACACGCCCAGAGCTGCTGTGCTACATCTCCACCTCATTAGCTCCATTAATGTGGTCTTGCGCTTCTGCCGCCGTTCCGTATGGACATTTTTCATTATCTGGTTGATTTACCGCTCGGATTCGCCGCGTTTTCGAGAGCCACTTGTACGTTGGAGGTCGAAGAAGGAGTTTGATTTCTGGTTCAGAGCGCCGCTCGGCCCCCGGCGCGTGCGAGGACTTGACATCTACAGTGCCGTGTATAATGAGACATCAGTCCGTCTCATTCTGCAGCGATCGCAGGTCACCAGCTTGCCGTGATGTGATCCGGGAATTAAATGTCAATAAGCATTTAAGCTATTGGAATTCTGCGCAGGAGAAGGTCGCACAGAGTGTAATGAAGTGTTGTTATGTTTGGCGTAATGTGTTTTTAGTGGGCTGTTCTTGCTACATTTGTCATTCAACGTGCGGGTCGGGACATTATTTTCGCCTTTATTAAGATTTGTAAGCCGCCTTTCTTGGCAGCATGGAAGAGGTTGAGGTAACGCTTCCCTCTGTCCGTCAGCCAGACTAAACACTCCACTGTTTTTTTTTTTACGAGAAAATGTGGTACGGGGACACTCTGATCCACCTTAATATCTCTGTCAAATAAATACTTTATATTGATGAGATAACATCATATCTAAGTGGATTTTTATACACTTCCTTAGTAGTAGATCCTTAACCTGAATCTTTGATTTGTGGACTCCGTTTTTAAAGGGAAAGGTACGGCCGGTGGTCTGCTCGTGAATCGTAAAAAAAAAAAAAACGTCTGACAGCTGCCTCCATTGTCTGCTGACACACTCACAGAGTCCACTCGCCGACCCCGTTCGCCAGCAGTCTCCATTAACCAGAGCGCAGTGTGATTTCATTACATCGGGCTTAATTGTGTTCGCTGCACCTCGACGTGCTCTGGTGGAAACAGTGGCGTGCGGCCGGCTGGAGGGAAACAGAAGATGGGAACGGCGGCAGGGACGCGGGGCAGAGGGGATGTCAAAGCTTTTATTCACCGGCTTTTAGAAAGCTCTCTATTCCACGCCACTGCATTTCCCTCTCCGCAGAGCTGAGAGCCCGTCTGCTCTGAGAAAATAACCTCCGGCCTCCGCGCCGCCTCGCAAACAAACCAGCATCGCGCACGCTGCTGCTCCCTGCTCGAAAGGGCCCAATGAGATACAGCATATATCCAATTTAGAGAGGCAGGAGAGGTTCATCAATTCATGCTGGTGTGTGCTTTTTTATTCCAATGAAGTGAAAAGAAAAACAACAAACATTGAAAAAAATTTTACCAGGATCTAAAAACAAAGCTGAAAAGTATTTTCTTCTAAAAAGACACATTCCCAATAACTAAAGCCTTGATTATGTCCTTATTTCTCCTGACAGCTGGTGCCTATTTACAACTACGCTGTAATCAATTTGGACAGCTGCAAAGTAACAGCAGTGGGAGCAGGACCTGGTGCAGACCTCACAGTCTGGTACAGGAGGAATTGGCCCCATCGGGAATAAAAGTAGAGGTAATTCTGGGCCTGTCTGTGCCCGACACCTGACATGGTTTGGGATTTTTTTTTCCCCTCGTCCGACTGGAGCTGAAACACCTGCCGCGACTTCTGGGGAGTTTTGTTCACATGTCAGTCCATCCAGACACCCAGTGCTGTTTCAACTGTCACAACACAGCAGAGACTGAGGTCCTGTCTACTAATTTCATGTCAAGTAAGTTTCACGAGGGCACGACCTTTCGTCTGTGAGTGTTCAGATATGTCTGTACTCTGCTGTGTTTATCTAATCTTAGTACTGTTTTTTCACTTTTTCAACTTTAGAATGGAAGGAGACTGGACCCCCTCCAATTTTGGTGGTTTGGCTAAACATCGTAACTATATCTTTCAATAAAAACATAACTCAAGTCGAGACTAGTCAAGCACAGCATCATCTATTTTCCAAGGGCACTGCGTCAGCACTGGATAAAGGCCTGGCTGCTCCAAATCTCTTTCTGCTTATAAGGGGAAAACAACATTCTGTCTTGTTTATATTTATTTAAACCTCACAATTGTCTTGGCAAGGCATGTTTATTTAAATAGCTCTATAAAAGTCCCAAATTCTTAAAATGGAATTTAAAAGACGGGGCTAAACCCAGATTCTGCGATGGTGCCCCTGCACATCAGCATCGGTGGAACATGTTTTACACGTGGAGAGGCAATAAAATGGCTAATTCCCAGCAAAAGAAATGGTAACAGCTGCTAGTATGTTTAGCTTTCTGCAGCATACCTGCCAACATTAGGTGGTGGGAAAGAGAGACGTTTTCCAGCGTATGAGCAGGAGGAAAATGTTGATTGAGGGGGAGAGTCTTGGATCAAGTTGAGTGAAATGTGACCTGTTATGTCCATTTTCAGCAAGCAAACTTGAGTCTCCTTTGTATCTGGGTTGGGTCGCCAGGTACCATGACACGCATCCAACAAAAAAGCTGACTTGTATCACTGTGAAATCAGGAGAAATTAGCAATCAAGAGCACAGTGGGAGAAAGGGTTAGAAGCAGGGAGCTCCCTGCAAAAATCAAGAGCGCTGGCAGGGATGTTGTACAGTCTCCCGCTGGGTTAGGGTTAACGTAACTTGCCATTTTTAGCATAAAGGTTGCGTGCTCGGAGATTGTGGGGGGGTTTTTTTGTGGCAGCAATGGGGATTTTGAAAACAGTAAAGTGCAGATAGCAGAGGGGAGGAGATCTGTCTACATCTGGTGATACAAACTAGGTGAAGACTGAGAAAGTAGCACCAACAGGAGGTTTGAATTTGTGCTTTTTTAAGTCAGGCATCAACAATTACTGAGAGGATTGCCGTTTAATCTGGTAAACACACCCACGACCCTCTCAGGATGAGCGTAACGACTTCGATAAGCCCCTGACTTTTCATTCAGCGCCCTTCATCTTTAAAACTTTAACATTTCCAACGCTTTGGTCTCCAATCGCTCCCAGAACTAATGACGTTGCTTGGCTGCAATTTCTGTTTCGTGCTAATGAGCAAACGGTAGCATGCTAGCATGTTGAATAAGGCAGTGATTAACATTGACGTGATTAATATTGACATAATTAACGCTGAATATGCTTTGAAGCAGCCCCACCGAGCTGGTAGCACAGCTGTGGGCTCTAGCTTAGTCTCATCATTGTACACCTACAACCTTTATCAAGACATTCCAAACAGTAGAATAAGTCTGGATCGCTTTTAAAAGCCCAGACCTTTGATGAGCTAATCGGTGGCACCCAGAGGCCACTTTAAGCTCATGTGGAGCCTCCTCAGAAGATGTAGTTGCCTCACCCACTGAGAGGATTCAAAGAAGGAAGGAACAGGTGTGGCTGAAGAGAACAAAGAGAGATAAGAGCACAGCAAGTTAGAGAGAACAAGACATAAATCGATGAGAGAGACAGAGAAAGCCCTCGCTAAAAGGAGGGGATTCACCACAGATCTGAAAAAAAAAAAAAGATAACATCTTGATTCTGGCGTCCCCGCTCTTCCAATTAGGCTCTTACGGTAAATACTTCTCCTCGCAGCCGTTTGTGACTGTTCCCTGATCGGCAGTAAAAAAAGAAGAATCTACCTCCAGACCAGTTGAAAGGCCTGTGGTTAGCCGATAGCTTTGATTGCCGCTAATGCTAATCCAACGCCCGCAAATGTTCTCAACCCAGAAGTCTGTTTTTACGATTCGGAAACTATTTCATTGAAATTGCATCCAGGCAGGTCGGGAGCGTCGCACCTTTGAAGAAAAGAGTCGGGAGATTTTTACTGTGCATAATATGGTGTTAAACTAAGCCAATAATGAAACAATTACAGACAACTAAAAGCCTATTTTCACGTTAGGGTTTGAACACATTGTTGCTTGTTGCCATGGTTGGATTAAAGACCTCCACAGGGCTGTGAAATGAGAGCAAGCCGCTAACCTTTAACAACACAGTTCATTGCAGGTAATGTGTGTTTTTTGTTTCCTTGTAACGTTTAACCTAGTTTTTCTTTAGCACCACCTATAAAATCTCCATGTGCATTTGACTCTGACACACAGAGCAAACTACTGAGCCCAAATCTGTGAAATCAAACAAGACACCTGCTCTTTGTATGATTTTAATGCAGTAAACCAATCAAACCAAATAAAAGTCAGTCAGAGGAAATGTGCATGAAGAAAGAAAGAACCAAAATCTCACCATGTGACAACTGAACCAGCACAATGGCTAAAGCTTGTTTTTTGTTTTGCTGCAGATTCCTCTCACCCAGACGTGCCTCAGGACTGTTACTGAACAGTCTGACACACGTGGCGAGCGTGCATTTTTATTTGACTCGTCTTGCACAGAGTGACGTGCATTGAACCTGTGCTGTGAGGGCGCTGTTATTTCACGGTGCGCAGGGACCTTTAAACATGGAGGAAATTATTTTTCCAGCGGCTTCAAAAGCTGCCCACCTCACGCTTCAGACCATTCAAACTTAATTTGTATTCAGTGCAAACTACAATAACATTACGTGCTGAGAGCAACATAATGCACCGCTAATGCACACCATCATGAGAACAGTAAAATGGCACCGTCTGGTTTTAAATGTGCCTGCATGGAGATGGTTGGCTTAATGCACTGAAGAGTCATATTGTGCAGCGAGGTCTGCAGGGCTGCGTTTGACGACGGGTCTAAAAGAGCCGCTCCTCGGCGTGAAAAATGAAGTGAGTCATCTGTGAGTGCATCTGCTGAAAGAAATGAGTGAATGCACCGGACAGCCGGTGGGGAAGATCAGGAACAAAGACCCGGGCTCTGCCTGCGGGGCGGTCTGGGAGAGTGGACATGCTTATCATAAACACCACACTCAAGATGTCACTCGAACACATCATGACAGACATGACAGATAATGACAGAAGAATGCATAAAGTGCATTAATGGGTTCGGATGAAAGCGTCTGTACAGCGCCGAGCGCCCTATTTCTGTCTGTAATGAGTTCGATGATGGCAAAGTTGGGAATGTTAGTTATGTAAACTGGCCTCGCTCAGCTGTTGATATTACTGCGGGTCTGTAATTAGGATGGTGCCGACATTTGATTTGTGAAAGTAAAAGGTCACAGAGAATTCAGAATAATAACTTTGAAACTATCGAAAGTCAAAGCCAGAGCTACAAACGACATGCACGCACGAAAACTTGGCTGTAATATTCAGGGCTTCTCTCTGACGTTTTCCTGCGACATCCATCCTCTTACATGCAGGTGTGCACCATATTCTGCGGTTCAATAGTTTCTGTATACAGCTGTCGTCACAGCTGATGTATTCTGTAGCTTGCAGACAGCATATGCTCCATCCTCTGACATCGTCGATCAACTCCTGTGAACCAAACATTATCCACGTCGGGAGGGAACTGCACTACTTTCAGGTTTAGATAAGAGTGTGGATGCTAGACAGCTCTGACCATAGACTGCTCTGACCAACTATTTTACTTCATCTTTCTCACAGCTGTTGGCTTTAAAAAAATATCTTATGGAGACCAGAAGCCGAACAAAGTTGGTCCAACAATAAAATAGTTTTATGCTGCAAAAGTTGTTTGAGTTTTGTCCCTCGAGGCTGTTTTTTCCGTCTGAAACATGTGAGGGTGGGCAAGAAATCCCAACTCTGCTTGTGCAGCTCAAAATCACATAGTCAAGACAGCTTAAAGGAGACATATTAGGCTCATTTTCAGGTTCATGATTTTTTATTACTAGAATATGTTTACATGCTTTAGTGCTCATAAAAACACATCAGTTTCCTCTTACTGTTCAGTGCTGCAGCTCTGTATTCGCACCTGTGTCTGAAGCCTGTCTCTTTAAGGCCTGGAACACACAGTCTGCTCTGATTGGTCAGATCTCACACGCCTGACCCAGCACCGAGCAGCTTTGCTAGATCAAATCTGACATGCCCAGCTAGCCACTCAGCATAAACTATGCAAATGTTTAACATGGTGACGTAGTGTGATATCACAGAGTCTCTGAATTAAAGGTTTGGACTGCTGATGAGGCGTTCGGGAACAGTGTTTTCTGTGGGAAAGTGGAGCATCTGTGGTTTTATGTGGATAAAACATTTAAGAAAAGAATAAAACTTACTAGGGCTCCTTTAAGTCAACAAAAATGTAGTTTTTATGTATTTTAATCAGAGCTGAAGGAAATTTCTCATATGTATGTCCTCTGTCAACCCTCTTTACTCATTAATCCAAATTTAAATGTAATTACTTTGCCGATGCTGATATCGCATGATTTCACTCAGGGCCTGGCTCCGTGTGACCCCGATGAACTTGGTTGAAATAAATTCCTGTGGCACACAATGTTGTTGTCAGTTTCAGACTCTCTGCCAATAACGCCAGCACCATAAAGCTAACAAGTGCTCATTTAGTTACTCTCCTCACAGCACTTAGTGCAATAATGCAGTTTTAATGACTCTGCCAGCGCAACTTAACTGTATATGTGTCGGGCTGTGAACAAGACCTCTGGGTATTTTGGCATATTTACTGTTACGTAGGAGAGCTGCCCTCTCCCCTCCATTAATCAGACGCAGACACAGGGTTTGTCCAGTCGTCCTGCTCCCATGCCATCACCAAATGCTGTGTGTGTCCTGGCACTGTGGCCAAAGAGAAAGTTTCTCTGCTGAGTGCCGCTGAGAGAGAAGGAGTGTGAGACCGGAGAGGCAGGGAGGGGAGGAACGCTGGAGTCTAATATAACACAATTTAGTCAGAGCACTTCCATAAAGATGGTGAGTGGATCCACGTGGGCTGACTAACGACAAACGCAGCTGCATCTGCAAATTTGTCCAAGCTCAGTAGAAAATGATTGTCTGTCAGTTGGCGCTCCTCAGGTCGGGATCCTCTGGAGGTGCCCCCTTAGCTTACAGATCCTCTGTTTTTCTTTTTCAGAGGAAGAAAAACACTGCGTCTATTCACCGTCATTTTCAGATGACATTTGGCATCTGCATGCCAATAGCCAAGTAATATATTCAACCAGCGTCTGAGGCGCCGCTTCGAGATGGAAAACAGGTTTTTCCAAGGAAAGTGTGGTGAGATGTTTTTGTGGGGCAGCATACAGCCGGAGTCATCAGCTGTATTTGTCCAAGGGCCGGGATTTGAGCAAACACTGTGGAGGGTGAACTTAAAGAAAAAAAAGAAATATTTACTTAGTCCAGACTTTTTTTTTTCTTTTTTACAAAGTTCATGCTTTGTTTATTATTGTAAATCCATGTGAACAGACTCCTTAAAAACATGGGCTATTCATGATAACTGACAGTCAGGCCAGTTGGACATCACTATGTTTGACACTGTTGCTAACCTCGTGTCATGTCTTGAGGCTTTTAGTGCTTCTTAAGGGCTGGTCAGGGTTGTTGGATAGATCATACACAAGCCTCTCCTTGGAAAGTGGGGCTCATGTCCCGAGTGTGACCAAGAGTCAAGACTGGATTATTGTGGTGTCTTCTGCTCTGTTTCCCTCTTGTTCTCCTGCGCTCCTCACCAGCCTGATGTTCCCTCCACACCTGTCTTGCATCTGTCTTGTAAGCCCAGCCCTGCTCCGCCTGTTCCCCCACCAGTCTGCTTTCCCTACATACCAGCCCTGCATCTCCTCCAGTAGCCCCGCTCTGTTCCTAGTGTTTTTCCAACCTATCAGCTCCATCCCTGATCATCGTGTTTTCCCACTCTCCGCCTCACTCCACCTGCGCCTCATCCCCTCATTAGTTCAGTGTCTATTTATGTCCAGCCTGATCCCGCTGTTGTGTTTTTTCAGTCCTGACATTGTGTTTCCCTGATCCTGTCATGTTTGCCTGTTCCTGCCGTTAATCCTGAATAAACTTGACACTTTGATATTCCTGCCTGCCACCTTGTGCAACCGGGTCCACCCCCTCTGCTCCAGCATGACAGTAATAGAAGGAAAGCATGAATACATATGTATGTATTTGTCAGCTGGATTTATTTTCAAAGTCTGGCCGCATTTGTTGCTAGCTGCACTGCAGAGCCATTCACATGAAAAAAACTGATGCCACAGCAGTACGGAGAGCACCGTATTTGACCGGTGATGAAACCTGGACTACCCAAAAACTTGTCCTCTGGATCCTAGGAGGCGAGCAAAACAAACTGTGGAGAAGAAGAGCGTGGTCCAATTCTGGGTAGACTATGAGTTGAAAACCATTTGGCGCCTTGCCAGGGGTTGGCGAGCTAATTAACGATCACTTTCCCAATGGACTGGACCTCCTCTTTCACTAGTGAGCAACATTAGACTCAAACATTTTGTTAATTCATTAATACTCTGCAGGCCGTCAGTTGACGTATGGATTATGAATGTGTTATGACACAAAACTCAACTGGTAAGTTTACCAGTGCTTCACAGTTTACTGGTACGGTTACAAATAAACGCGATGACATCATGCCATTTGGAAACCATTAGCTTTCCATCTGTAAAGGAGCGTTTATGTTTAAGAGGGCCTCTAACGAGTGACAAACTTTAACACAGCATTGTGACTTAACAGATGTTCACCGACTCCGTTTATAAATCAACCTGCTCATGCACAGCCAGTACGCTAGAATGAAACCCGCTCCACCATATCGCTGCTTCATTAGTTCCCAGGGCCGCAACAACACAAGCTTTTTCTGATCATACCGGGCGGTTCGGGGAGTTTCTGCAGTTTAAAACGAGAGGGTGGTCAGTCGGGGGTCTTTAGTTTCACACCCTGGTTTTTCTGCTCCAGGGGGGCCTGAGGGGAAACGGAGAGCTAGCGGAGCCGTTCAGGGATCCAGTAACGTTTTAGGAAAACACGCTCTAAAAAAAATGGATGGGAA